>NC_081439.1:89741488-90386821 GCF_949786415.1 Peromyscus eremicus | reverse complement strand
TCTGCATTTCCCCAACTTTGATAGGATTCCAGGGCAAGCACCTCACTGCCCTGGAATTGCTCCTCTCTGGTATCAGGCCTCCTCTTAGCTTCTTCTGTCTTGGATTGCCCGAATGTCATAGCAGGGACCTCCTTCAGTGAGATCTGCAAGGGAGCTATTGCTGAGAAGGACCCCTCCTCTGTGCCCTCAGACCAAGGAAGAAAACACTCTCTTTCTTTTTCACTCTTTAGTGGGGGCCAGCATTCCCTCTGTAGAGACATGTCCTCACTTAGAGCCTGGACTGGGGCTGCTGCTGCTTGGAATGGTGCCCATGCTTGTATCTCCAGGGGCCAGGTATGATCCAGGGCATTGTCCTTCTTTCCTTGCCACCCTTTATGTTTTTTCTTCTTTATCTTTCTCTTCGCGTTCACATCAGGGGCCACCTCCTCCCAGAAAGCCTGCAGCAGAGGTGCAGGTGAGCCTGGGATGTTAGTCTGTGTGCCTTTAGACAAACTGAAAACAGACATGTCGTCCTCAATCCCGGCGGCGGTGGCGGCGGCGGCAGCTGGCGAAAAGTCTGTAAAACTGGTTTGCACCAGCTCCGGGTTTACAAAAGAAGCCCATGCCTGAACTGTCACAGGCCAAGGACTAGACTCAATCTTCTGGTTCTTCTTAGCTCTCTTTCTGCAATGGCGTCTCTTCTGTGCTTTTCTTTTCTTTCTGGCTGCGACAGAGATCTCTTCTAGAGAAGGCTGAACTGGACTTGCTTCGGGCAGCCAAGTGCTAGCTGGTTTGGGCCACAGCTGAGCAGGAACCACTGCCTTCTCTTTCTCCCCCTTTCTTCTTGGCTCCTTCCTGAACGAAGCCTCCATAACAGAAGCCTGCCTTGTAGAAGATTCTCGAGTCTCTAGTGTAACGGGCCAAGAAAGATACACCTTCCTTTTCATTTTATTTCTCCTTTTACGGCTCCTTTTTTTCCCTACGTTGCCCCCATCATGTGTACCAGGTGAAACTTCAAGAGCCACATTAGTGCATAGGCCTGGGTCCGTTGCACTCAGACAAGGGCTGAAATTGAACCTGTCCCTTGTCTCCTCTTGATGCTCAGTTTTCTGTCCCAGGTTTACTCCGTGGCATGCAGTGGACAGAGCATCTTCAAGAGGGAGAGTCTGAATTGCAGGTGCCACTCCTACAGAGGTTGCAGCCACAGGATCTGGATCTGCGTCACTTGCCTGGATGGTCAGAGCCTCCATAAGAGATAAAATGTCTTCCTCCATATTTCTTCTCCGCGCACCTTTGCTTTGCTCTCGCTTCTGCAGTAAGTGAAACGTTTGCTTGGAGCAGACAGGCTAGAAGGCAATCAAAGAGAGAAAGCTAAATCCAGCTCAAAGTTGGCAAAAAGTATCAAGGTGGAATCTGCTGAGTAAACCCAGGCTAGTCCAGACTAGCCCCCGCCCAAGGCTACCTGAAATGAGTTAGGAAGAGGCAGACTAAAAAGGCTCGAAACTGTGTGAAGGTGTCAGGGGTGAGCTGCCACCAGCAGCCGGCTCTGAGGCAGTGCTGGATGCCTTCTTCACAATGCTCTGCTTCAACTGCACTGAGTCCGCTGTAGACCGTGCATGTCTTCAGAATTGAGTGCCCTGAAGAGCGGCACAGTTTCAGTTTGTATCAGCAGGTAACATCAGCGCTGTCTCCTTTGAAAAAAGCTGGCAATTCTAAAAGATAAAACAAACCACACACACACAAATTAGAAAACGATTCCACTTTTATATCAGGGATGCGTAACTTAATGGTTAGGAGAACTACCAGAGTAATGTTAGTACCTTTTGCTGCTTCAAATGTCTGCCTCCAGAGACCAAATTGTAGATAGGAACACTATGGTTGAGTCTACCTACACAAATCAGAGGAGAAAAAAACTATGTCATCACAATGGGCTCAGGGGCCAATGAGTTGGCTTGGCAACCAAGCCTTATGACCTGTTTGCTCCTTGGAACCCTCATTGAGAGAGGAGAGAATTGACTCCCTCAAGTTGTTCTTGACTTCAACACTCACACTGTGGCATTTGTACACACACATACACACACACACACACACACACACACACACACACACACACAGAGCGCACTAAAAGCAATAAGCCTCAGCAGGTGTTCCTGGATACCAGTCTGAACGGTCTCTTATGTATCCTACAAATTCACTGTCTTCTCAGGTTCTCTCTGGTCACTGGTGTGCATGCTGGTGACTCAGAGTCTCCATATGAATGTGCAGCACAATAGCTCTGTCAGTTGATAAGGCTTTGCTCAGTTCCTGTTAGGTCTCCTTCACTGAGGTCTGATTCCTCTGAAGCAGAGATGCTCCATCTCAGTGAGGGGACCATCCATTCATCAGATGCTATGCATGCGTAGACCTAGCAAAACACTTCCTATGCCCTCCTACTGCTCCCTTTCTTACATATAATCAGTAGACTTTGGAATGAACCATTTACGTGTATCTTTTATTCCTGAGAACACAATTTTGTTGACCTTTGGATAAAAAAAAAAAAAAACTGAATAAAAGAATGAACCAAGAAGGGATCAAACTCCCTTTGTCTAGATATGACTGACACAAAATGTTCAATGAGGCTACCATACTTTCCTGGACCTGTGTTAACCTAGTTAGGGGGAAAAAAGGAAAGTTGATATGTCTTATTTACCTGAAACCTGTTACTTAAAATAGACTTAAAATCTAGAGCAAGAATTATAGCCATATCTCTATGAATATGATAACCTCAACGGACACAGGGGAAGGCTTTGTGCGCCACACCTCGACTCCACAAATGGCCTATGGCAACTTTTGTGCAGATAATATTGTCGGCCAATCCTCTTTCAAGTGCTCTCAATGTAAGACTGTAAAAAGAAAACTTACATAGCGAAAATTATGTGCACCAATTATTTAGCAAGGTTTATACTTTTCAGACATCTTCTCTGAGACCATGTATGTCTTTTTCCACGCCTTTATGAGTATATTAAAGAGGACAAAGTGCTAAGCTCATGACGTGTCAGAGGTTCACAAAGGCAAGGGGTTATCACTGGGTGAAAGCCAGATTGCTAACTGCCAGAGGCCACAGAGGGCCAAATTTACCTCGTTCAGTGCAGTACAGTCCAACTTCTTACCTTCCTACTGGGAATTTGCCTATCGCTCAGTGATAAACTTATGTCAACCAACCACACGAAAGCAAGGCTCAGTCCAGGTCTCTCTCTGTGGCCTTCCACATCTATGATTGAAATCATGTGTGTATCTTCCTGAGGTACTTTCCACCCTACACTGCATGTCGAAGATGACTCCTCGGGTTTTTCTCTGCTGACTTCATTCATTTGGCAAATGTTTGCCGATGCTACCATATGCCAAGCATGAGGCTAGGTACAAGAAAGCACGTCATTAATTTTTAAGGTATGCAATTACAACCAAATTCCATTTTTTTTGTTTGTTTGTTTGCCCCCCCCCCCCCCGACAGTTTCTCTGTGAAACAGTCCTGGCTGTCCTGGAACTCACTCTGTAGACGAGGCTGGCCTCGAACTCACAGAGATCCATCTGCCTCTGTCTTCCAAGTGCTGGGATTAAAGGTGTATGCCACCACTACCTGGCTTCCATTTGGGGGTTTTATGAAGTGAGTACCTGGATCCCAATTTTCTGTGCTTTCAAATCTCTAGTTCTGCTTTACTAGGAATTCTCCCCTCTTGCTTGGCTGGCAGGGATGGCAGAAGATAAGCCTTGGAAAGCATGGATTTTACTAGTATAACTTTCAAGAACCAATTCTAGGTACGGTTTCTCTTAGTCATTGAGGCTTGCATCCTCTTTGCCACCCTATACTGGTGATGAACCTCTCTGGCTTTGGGGCCACCCTCTGGCACCATTGCGTCACACATTCCTTTCCAGCTTTTTAGTAATGAGTAGGAAGTGTTTGATTCTCATTTGTTTGTGTGTTAGATGAAAGTTCAACTTATGTATGCTGTGCTGTAAGATTAATGTCCCTTCTTCCGCTGTCAGGAACCAGTGAGTGAATAGACGCAATGGACAGGATCTTATGAGGGGAAATGATTTAAAATCATGCCCTGAGCTAGGCTGGGAACCACTCAGGTGAAACAACCATACCATTTGGGATCATTTTATTGCAAGTATGAGATAGGAAAAAAAAACACCTACCAAAACCAGCTTTAACAAAACAGGGACAGAAACAACTTCATATGTGGCTACAGTGCAAATTACTTCAACGGGAGTCGTGATGGCTACTTCTGGGCTGGTTTTAATTATCGTGTTCTTACTGGTGATACTTGGCATTTTCATTCTCACAGTGGCCAATCAAGCAGGGGAATTCACTTCGTTTGTGGAGCACCTGAATGTCCCTAAATTAAGATTTGCTGTTATTAACTGGCCTGTTATGGGTCATGTGTTTATCACTGAACCAATTACAGTCCTGAAGCAAAATGGATGGTATAGATAACCCTGGGTCTCTTCAAACCCAAGAGGGAATCTGGAAAACAAGATTGAAAGTACATGATCAGAAATCTTTGACAGCACTTGGAAAGGTGAAGAAGGAAAAACATATAGAAGCAACAAAAGGCCCAGAATGATTCTTGCATGGGAATGGAGGCACCAATGATGACTTTTAAAATAATTATACCGAAATGTCATTTGCATAATGTAATATTGACTCTAAAATGTTGGGGTGTGTGTGTGTGTGTGTGTGTGTGTGTGTGTGTGTGTGTATTGTTTTTGTTTGTGTTTTGAGATAGGATCTCACAGTGTATTCCAAACTGGCCTCAAACTTAGGATGATTCTGCTTTAAATACCCAAGCCCTGGGATTACAGTCATTTACCCTCATACCTGCATTTAAGTGATTTTTGCTTATTTTGTTTTTTAGTATATTCACAGTTGTATATCCACCATCACTACCCAATTCCTGCATATTCTTGTTAATCTAAAAGAAACCCCATCTCTAATCATTCTCTCCCCTCCCTCCAACCTCTGTTAACTACTAGTCTACTTTCTATTGGTATAGACTTGCCCATTGTTTGCGTTTCAGATTGGAGTCGAAGACGCCATTTTGTATCTGCCTTCTTTGCCAGATGCACTAGTTGCACTCATGCTGTAGAATATAGCACTGCTTTATTCCCTTTTTATAGCCATTAAGTATTTCACTGTGTATGGATGGATATATCACATAGGGCTTATCATTCACCAATCAATAGACATTTGAATTGCTCTACTTTTTGGCTATTGTGAATGATGATTTGTGGACAGGTTTTAGGATAGCCATGTTTTTTAATTCTCTTGGATATGACACCTAAGGAAGGTATTGGATTATATAATAATTTTATGTTAAACTGAGTATTACCTATAAAGTGCTCCTCAAGGGCAGACCTGTATTATGTTCCTAGCAGCAGTGCACAGGGGCTCTAGTTTCTTCATACTTTTGGCCATACCCCTTACTATCTATCTTTGATTAATGCCATCTTAGAGGGTGTGAAGTGATATCTCACTGTAGTTCTCTTTGTTTATTTGGGGTGTGAGAAATATTAAATCTAGGTCCTTGTGCGTGATAGGTAGGTGATCTACTCCTGAGTTTGAACCCTGATCCTTTTTTTTTTGTTGTTGTTGTATAATTTTATTTTGAGACAGTCTCACTAAATTGTGCACATTGGCCTTGATCTTGGTCTACAGTTCAAGTAGGCTTTGACTTGCAAATCTCCCACCTCAGCCTTCTAAGTAACTGGGATTATGGTCCTGCACCACCAGGCCTAACTTCTCCTGGTGACTGTTGACCTGGAACATCTTTTCATGTGTTTATTAGCTTTATCTGTTTCTTCTCAAGAAAAATGTCTATCCAAATCCTTTTTTTGTAGTGCTGGAAATTAAATCTGTCATATTTACATCTTGGGCTCTACCATTATGCTACATTCCAGCATTTCCTTTGGCTACTAAAAAATTAAAAGATTAGTGATACCTATAAAGTCATATTATTACATTTATTTCCAAGAGTCATTTGAGGTGTAGCACCTCATAATAAGGAGGTGTAAAGCAGACATGAGGAGTAAAATAAAGTGAATATAACTATGTGACTAATGAGCTAGCCTTATTTTTTTGGCAAAAATACCTCAGGAGTTCTCTCATCTGTGTGGCATATCAAGAAGCACCATGTAACAGATTGCGCCACTATTGCTAGTCTTCACTTTCATCACTTCATTCAGGTCATATGTCTCAGAGTTCCCCATTACAAACGTATTTTCCGTTTGTCACTACTAAGCAATTTACAAGGAGCTCTCAATTGATTTCCTAGAATCAAATGAGATGACACAGAAGACTTACCAAATGCCTACACCTTGGTAAGTATATTTCAAAATACACAGCTGTGTTTTGTACAACTGTATTTTATACAAAACACAAAATCAGGCAGTGTCTTTGTTATTATTCTTTTTATGATTATTGCTACAGCTCATTTAAAATATTTTAGAACCTTGAATTATATAAAAGGCAAACTTAAGAACACAGGAAATGCTGTGTTTCAGTACTCCATGATATCTTGGAAAAAATACTCTCGTGGCCTTCCAGCTTAGGGAATTCTAGCTTGTTTCATGAACTACTGGCTGGCCAGAAGGCTCTAAGGGGATTGATAAAATTTCAGGAACTTTACGTCCTTTTCCCAGGCCGTCTTTACTTTTCGCCAGCGTTGTTTTCCTAGAAACCACATCAAGGCAGGATCATTATGAAGTAGGTTAATGAATTTCTCTATGGGTGACTTTATAATTGGATGATATGTTCCTGGTTAAACTTTAACTAAATCATAGCTACAGGGAGTGAAGCAAATATGAAACAGCTATAAACTGTTATTATGTAAACACATTTTTAAAAAGCAAAGCAATGCACCTGTAGTAACAGACCAAGCGCCACAGAAGGTCTTAGGATGAGAAGCAATATTTCTCTTCTCCACACTTGGCAACTGTGGCAATCCTAGCAGGGTTTTTTTTTTTTTTTGAGGAGGTCTGAAAGATTCGTCATTAAATATGATGTTTATTTTAAGGTTTGAATTGATAGCCTCTGCCAGTTAAAGTTCAGTTTTATTCAGAGTTTTCTGAAGGTGAGTGCTGTGTTTGAATCGGAATTGAGTATTGAGTCATATTAAATATTTTCTGCATGTATTGAAACAGTAATGTTTTTCACCTTTAACCTATTAATGTGGTGATTGTGTTGGTAGACTTTTTAATGCTTTACAATCCTTACATTCTTAGAATGAACTCTACTTAACCATTATGTACTTTAAAAAGTTGGTTTTATGTGTGTGAATATTTACCTGTATGTTTATATGTACATGCCTGGTACCTTCAGAGTCAGAAGTGGGCATCAGATCCTCTGTACCAGGGTTACAGACAGTTGTGAGCTGCCATGTGGGTGCTGGGAATCAAACCAGCATCCTCTGGAAGAGCAACCAATACTCTTAACCTCTGAGCCATCTCTCCAACCACCAACCATTATATACTTTTAAAAATACTTCACTAATATGGACTTGCTACCATTTCTTTTTCTTCTTTTTTTTTTTTTTTTTACAGTAATGAGGATCAGACCCAGAGCCTTGCATGTGCTAAGCACGCTTTCTACCATTGACCAACATCCCTACTGCCTGGGTACTTCTATTTCATTCATGAATTGTAATGTCTCTCTGACTTTCATCTGTTTAGTTTGAAATATAGCTTTTAACTTTGGCATTCACTAGGTGAATTCACCTAGACTCAGAAAAACTAACACTGTGAGATCTTCATGCAGCCATAACCCAGTTTCTCCAATGTAACATCCTGTAGAAATATAGAGCACTATTTCAACCAGGAAGTTGACAGTGATACAGTCGATCATTTCCATCACCACAAGGATCCCCCATGTCCCACTTCCCTCCTGTCTCCAGCCCTTTCTGTGATTCACCACTGGCAACCACTAAATTTCAGTACGTCTAAATCATTATTTCAGGAATGTTAAATATCCAGGCATGGCGACACATGTTTGTAATCTCAATATTCTGGAGGCTGAGGCAAGAAAATCATGAATTTGAGATCAGCCTGGACTGCACAGAAAGACCCTGTCTCCAGAAGTAAAAATAATAATTCAATTTTAAAAAGTTATATGAATAGAATTTTGCAATATATATTCCTTGGGGAGGTTAGCGTTTTTATTCAGAATAATTCTCTGGAGATTCATGTGGTTTGTTGTTTGTATGAATGGCTCTTTCCTGAGTGGTATTCCATGGTATGAATGTGCCACAGAGTGAATATTCACACACCAAGCATTATTTCCAGTGAGGTGCTATTGTGAATACTGTTGCTAGAAGCATTCATCTTCATGTTTTGGTATGAATGTAAGTCTTCATTTATCTGGGGGAAATGCTTAGGTGTGGAATTGCTCAGTCACATGATAGCTGTAATTTTGCTTTATAAGAAGCTGCCAAACTGCTTTCCCGAGTGTCTACATATTACATTTCCACTAGCAATGTAGTAGTGATCTAGTTTCACCATATCTTTGTCAACATTTGATGCTATTTTTAAATTTTAACCATCCTGATAGCTGCAATATCTCATGGTGGTTTTAATTTCTACCTCTAACTCTATAGTGGCTAATGGGTATTAAACATTTTTCATGGCTTTATTTATTATCTGCATACTATTCTTTAACAAAGCATCTGTTCACTTACTTGGCCACTTAAATTTTTTTTTTTTTGTTTGTTTGTTTTTCGAGACAGGATTTCTCTGTGTAGCTTTGCGCCTTTCCTGGAACTCACTTTATAGACCAGGCTGGCCTCGAACTCACAGAGATCAGCCTGGCTCTGCCTCCCAAGTGCTGGGATTAAAGGCGTGGGCCGCCGCCGCCGCCGCCGCCACCACCACCACCCGGCCACTTAAAAAAAATTTGTATCTATTATTTTATGTGTATGAGTGTTTTACCTAAATGTAAAATGTCTGCCTAGTGTCATTGGAGGCCAGAAGAGGGAACTGGGGTCTCCCAAAACTGGAGCTACAGATTGTTGTGAGTCACTTTGTGGGTGCTGGGAATCGAATCCGGGTCCTCTGAAAGATAATCCAGTGTTCTTAACCTCTGAGCTATCTCTTCAGCCCTAATTTTTTTTTTTACTTTTGTGTTTTTAGAGTTCTTCATACAGTTAAGATACTAGTGATTGTCAAATATATAGTTTACAAATATTTTTCTCCTTTTGTGTAACTTTTTTTTTTTTTTTTTTGGTTTTTCGAGACAGGGTTTCTCTGTGTAGTTTTGCGCCTTTCCTGGAACTCACTTTGTAGACCAGGCTGGCCTTGAACTCACAGAGATCCGCCTGCCTCTGCCTCCCGAGTGCTGGGATTAAAGGCGTGCGCCACCACCGCCCGGCGTAACTTATCTTTTAATCCTCTTTACAGAAACTTTAATTTTTTTGAAACATTTCTGGCTGTCCCAGACTCACTATGTAGATGGCTTTGAACTCTTAGAGAACCACCTGCCTCTGCCTCTGAGTGCTGAGATCAAAGGCATGCACTACCTCACTTGGCTGAAACTCGCTTTTCCCCCAGAGCATACATTTTTATTTTTGCTGAAGCTTACTTTACTTCTAGTTTTACGAACCATGCTTTGATATCAAGTTTAAGAGGTCTTTGCCTAGTTCTCAATCCAAATGATCTTCCACTATTTTCTAAAAGCTTTATAAATTTACATTTTAAATGTAAGCTTATTGTCTACTTTTACTTAACTTATATAATTTTTTTGGACTTCAACTGGGATTTTTTTTCAATATCTAGTACTCTGACATCATTTATTGAAAAAAAAAAAAAACAACCAGTATTTTCCTTTATTGAATTACTCCTATTCCATGGCCAAAAGTAAGTTGGGCATATTTGGGGGGGGGGGGTCCCCTGCTCTGTTCTATTGATCTTTGTGCCCATTCCTTTGCTAATACCGTACATTCTTTGTGAGCTTTTTGTTTGTTTGTTTGTTTGTTGTTGTTTGTTTGTGTTGAGATAGTCTCTCACATTAGACAATAGATTGTCCTGGAAATCTCAACTTTCTTTCTTCAGCCTTTTAAGCACATATCTGGCAAATTTTATATATTAATTCTAACTTTTTTATGTGTTTGGGTGTTTTGCCTGCATGTACAACTGTGCCTGGTACCCATGGAGGCCACAGAAAAGTGTTACATCTCATGAAGTGGAGTTGCAGTTGCTTGTGACCCATCATGTGGTGCTTCGAATCAAACTAGGCTCTTCTGCAAATGCTCTCAGCTGCTGAACCACCTCTCCAGCAGCAAGTCCTACCCATGCTTGATTACTGTAGTATGGCAGGATGAAAACTGATGCCTTATAGATGTTTACACCATTACCTGGGACTATGTTACTGAACATGGTGAAGAAGACTTTGCAAATGTGAAGAAGTTAGATGCCTTGAGATGGGCAGATTGTCCTGGGTTATCCAAGAGGAATGACATTCAGTCGGAGAGAAGACATTTAATGATGGAATTGGAGAGGAGAGTGAAGACACTGTGGGCACAAGCCAGGGAACACAGCTGGCTGAAAGAGACAAGGAACTAGATCCTCCCCAAGAGCCTCTTCAAAGGGAGTACAGCCTTGCCAACACTTTTAGCCTAACGACACTGGTCTAAGACTTCTGGTCTTCTGAACTGTGATTGTTGTCTAAAATCATTAATTACGATAACTTGTTCCAGAAGCTATAAGAAGTTAATACTACATGTAGATATCCAATAAACTTTGTACTTAGACAGATTCATTTTTCAAAATTATTTTACCTATTCCAATTCTTTTTTCCATATAATTTTAGGCTGACCATGTTTGTGTTACTTACATATGTATCTACAAAAAATACCTTGTTCAATAAACAAAAAAACAAAAACATGCAAAAAATACCCAGTGTCTTACACATGCAAATACTTGTGTTAAGTAAGCTACTCCCTGTACTCCTGGTTCCTTGTTGATAAGGCCACAGTTTATGTTTTTTTTTCTTCACTTTTAGAAATGGAGCTCTTATCAACCATCCAACTTAATTATTGGGTACAAACTGACTGAAGGTTTGGCTCTATCATCTTTCATACATTAAGATGGGGTGGTGGAAGAACAGGCTAGATAGTACTGTTGAATATTATCATCTCCGAAAAACCTGAACACATTATATAAGTACCCTAGCTTTAAGGAGATATGACCTAGAAATGCATTTAAAACAATGTCTACCTTTCCCTATGTTGCACTGTTTATATTGCAGTGTAATAATACTACAATTTACTTAGTTGCATGAAAAGAACAATTGTGTATCACTTTTTTTCTCTGGACAAGTAGCTTAAATAATAGACTTTTTGTCTAAACCAGAAACCTAGCAACCCTAGAACTACACTAGGGACAGACAGACCCACTGGGGCAGAGCAGGTGATCTGGGAAGTTTCCAGAACTTTCAGTTCAATAGTATTTATGATCCAAGGAGAGGACATTTTGACCAGTGGGTAGCACATTCATAAAGTATAACAATATGCAATAAATAAAGATAAGATTAGCATTAGAATGATCTCACTTGGGTCTATGTATGGGTTCCCCAGCAGCTTTGGATAGTTCACTCATGAAAGTATTAAGTTATAGCCAAAGCAGTTGTAGCTTTCTCATACATGTTTGTTAATCAGCTTTCTGTTCTGATGACAATGTACCTGAGGAAATCAGAGACATCAGTCCTTTGTCACTTGGTTCAGTTGTTTTGGGGTTTATAAAGACAGGAGATCATGTAAAGAGTGTGTGGTATAGCGATACTGTTCACCTCATGGTCAACAATGGGGATTGGGTGCAGGAATAAAATATCCCTTTCAGAGTAGGTCCTGAATGACCTACTTCCTCCAAACCAGTCTATCTAATAAAGTTTCTACCACTTCCCAATATCCCTTTAAACCACAAATCCATTGATGATGAGAGTCCTCATGATCCAATATCTCCTGAAGACCCAAATCTGAATTCTTATGTTGGGAACCAAGCTTCTGTATGTGAACTTTTGGACTATGTTTTGGATCCAAACTATAACACTATCTTATATTAATTTTCTAGTGACTTACGTAAACTCTAAGAGATTCATTCTGAGTCATTCTTCTAAAGTAAAGACGGAAATCTAATGTTTCTTCACCCTAGAGTATCCAGAGACAGAGGGACTGGCTCCCATAGACTATTTTGGGACCATGAGTGATATCAGGGCAGGGGTCATCCAACAGAGTAGTGCTCAGGGAGGTGAGAAATCAGATACTAAAGTCAACACAGAAAATAGATCAGAAGTTCAAGGAGCTAAACAAAGTAAGAATCTCCAGTAATTCTTAAATGAAAAGATAGGGAGGGATCCCAAATCAAGAATGACAAAGAATTTGGAGAACAGTGACCATGGGTTTCACTTTATCATCTGTAAATTGGTTGGGTTGATCAATGAATTCAGCTGTATCCTCCCAAAAGATGTTTTGAAGTCCCAAGACTCTGATCGGCACCTCCAAATGTGACCTTATATTGGAAAAAAAAAAGGCTCAGTGCAGATGTGATTAGCTAAGATGAGATAGTAGTAGAGTGGGATGGCCCCATAAAGCAGTATGATTTCTCTCTCTCAAAGACGAACAAGAGCACTCTGTAAAGATAAACACAGAGATTGGAGTCCTGCAGACACAAGCCAAGAAATGCCTGGGGCTGCCCGAAGCTGCAAGATTAAAGAACCTCCCCTTCCTCAGAAAAAGAGCGTGGTGATGTTGAATGATGAACCTCCGGAGCTGTTGATTTAACCCTCTTGTCTTGTGAGGCTTTGCCATGGAAGTCTTCAGAAATGAACAGTCAGCATCTAAGCCCTCTGTCTACACCAACATTTCTGCTAGATATTAAGGTTTCATCACATCAGGCAGAAATAAAACTGAGTGAAATATAAGTGAGTCCTCCAAGTAGTTCAGTGGAACTTAGGTTGATCCTAAGTTGTCAGTGCTTGCTTTGGGAAAAGCCACAGCTTGCTTAATAATTGATACTTCATTCTGATTCATGTGGAAAAAAATCAATGCCTCCAGCCCAAGATACTGTGCTGGCAAGTAAGACACTGCTCCACATTTCACAAATTAATGCCTTTCAAAATGCACATTTGATCCAAAGGGGGATCAAAATGCTTATTTGCAGGAGAGAAAAAAAAAGACAAACAACCCACATGTCTCAGGCTGAAGTAAAACAGGAAGCAAGCAAGGAGAAAACAGTTGGCAGCTAGAAAGAGGAAACCAGAAGATGTAAGAAAATAGTCTTCTTGTTCTTAGAAGCATTATGTAATCCCCCAAAAGAACAAATTCATTGTCTGAAATAAGATATAGCATAGAATGCATATGGATATAAATAGGAAAATAGATGAAGAATTCTTTTGTTCTGGTTCATAACGCTAGTTAATAATTATAATTATTTAGTTATTGTGAGACACAACCTGTCATGGTCTCTGAATATCCCTGCATACTTTTAATGATTATACCAAGAATGCAAAGCCCTCACTTTTCTTTAGCTGGGCCTCTTCTCAGAGAATTTGTGGGAAGCATATACTCAGTGCTGGAGAGATGGCTCAGTATTTAACGGCACTTGTTGGTCTTGCAGAGGACTCAGGTCTGACTCTACCTGTCTTAGTTAGGGTTTCTATTGCTGCAACAAAACACCATAACCAAAAAGCATGTTGGGGAGGAGGAAAGGGTTTATTAGGCTTACACTTCCACATCATAGTCCATTACCAAAGGAAATCAGGACAGGAACTCGAACAGGGGAGGAGCCTGGATGCAGGAGCTGATGCAGAGGCCATTGAGGAGTGCTACTTACTGCCTTGCTTCACATGGCTTGCTCAGCCTGCTTTCTCACAGAACCCAAGACCACCAGCCCAGGGGTGTCCTCACTCACAATGGGCTGGGCCCTCCCCCATTGATCACTAATTGAGAAAATGCCTTACAGTTGGATCTTATGGAGCCATTTTCTCAATTGAGGCCCCTTCCTCTCTGATGACTCTAGCTTGTGTAAAATGGACATTAAAGGCAGCTAGTACTGCTGCTAGCACCCAGTGACAGCACACAACCATCCACAAACTCCAGTTCCAGGGAATTCAATACATACAGTAAAAATAAATACATCTTTCTTAAATCGTGTACCTTGAAAAAGTAGGCAACATGTCTTTCTAGACAAATAACTGGGTTGCTCACTACCTGCTGTGTAGGCTATACATTTCCCAAGTTCTGTGTTCCTTGATTTGTTTGCAAATTTGCTGAATGTTCAACGTCTATTTGGGTTCCCATGTATCATTTTTGTGAGACTTGAGGGCAAGGGGAACCAATGCAAAAAGGCTGCAGCTTCTGCTAACGACTGTGTGAAAGTAAAATCCTTTCCTCCTAAAACAGTACCTCATGTTTTCCGCCACCATCCATGATTTTGCAATGAGTTAGCTTCCATGTAGACAAAAACCCCAGATGCTGAAAATAAAAACTCATTGACATCTGTTCTGACAAACAAAGAAACAGATAATAATAATTTAAAATTAAAAAAATACTATTTATCAAGAAGTTGTGATGTGCCAGGCATGGTTTTATGTACTTTACACAAATTATCTCATTCAATGCTCACAAACTTTTCTTCCTTCCTTCCTTTCATCTTTTTTCTTTCTCTCATTCATTCTTTCTTTCTTTTTCCCTTTTTGTTTTTTGTTTTGTTTTGCTTTTGTTTGTGAGACAGAGTCCAACCGTGTCATTCTAGTTGGCCTGAAACTCACAGAGATCCACATGCCTCTGCTTCCTGAGTGCTGAGATTAAAGATGTGTGCCATCAGGAGATCACTTCCTAAATATAACACTAGCAGCACAGACACTGAGCACAACAATTAATAAATGGGACCTCCTGAAACTGAGAAGCTTTTTTAGGGCAAAAGACACGGTCAATAAGACAAAAAGACAGCCTAGAGAATGGGAAAAGACCTTCATCAACCCCATATCTGACAGAGGACTGATCTCCAAAGTATATAAAGAACTCAAGAAACTATACATCAAAATACTGAACAATCCAATTTAAAAAATGGGCTAAAGAGCTAAACAGAGAATTCTCAAAAGAAGAATCACAAATGGCTGAAAGACATTTAAAGAAATGCTCAACACCCTTAATCATCAGAGAAATGCAAATCAAAACGACTCAGATACCACCTTACACCTGTCAGAACGGCTAAGATCAAAAACACTAATGACAGTCTATGTTGGAGAGGATGCAGAGCAAAGGGAACACTCCTCCACTGCTGGTGGGAATGCAAAGTTGTACAACCACTGTGGAAATCAGTATGGCGGTTTCTCAGAAAATTGGGAATTGATCTACCTCAAGACCCAGCCATACCACTCTTGGAATGCTCAATCATACCACAAAGATACATGCTCAACTATGTTCATAGCAGCACTATTTGTAATAGCCAGAACCTGGAAACAACCTAGATGCCTGTCAACTGAAGAATGGATTAAAAAAATATGGTGCATATATACAATGGAGTACTACTCAGCAGAGAAAAACAATGACAGAATGAAATTTGCAGGCAAATGGATGGAACTAGAAAATATCATCCTGAGTGAGGTAACCCAAACCCAGAAGGATAAACATGGTATGTACTCACTCATAAGTGGATACTAGATATAAAGCAAAGAACAATCAGACTACAACCCACAGAACCAGGGAGGCTACATAGCAGGGGGGACCCTAGGATGAATGTGGCTATAATAAGTTTTGGTTTTACTCAATCACTGGGCAAGCCTCAATGAAACATTTCACTATTAGGATAAGAATTTATACTGTATCAAGCTGATAATAGGAAAAAAAAGATGTGTGCCATTAGGCCCACAAACTTTTACTAAGAAGCCAAATGGATTTCCAAAGGTCATATACTCTCAAGGTGACCATTATCATTACTGTCTTAGTCACTGTTCTATTGCTGAGAAGAGACACTATGACCATAGCAACTTTTCTAAAGAAAAACATTGACTTGGGGGCTTGCTTACAGTTTCATTAGACTTAGTCCATTATCATCATTGCAGGGAGCATGGCAGCATGGTAAGCATGGTGCTAGAGAAGTAGTTCCTGATCTTTAGGCAAGGAGAGTGAGAGAGAGAGGGAGAGGGAGAGAGAGAGAGAGAGAGAGAGAGAGAGAGAGAGAGAGAGAGAGAGAGAGAGAGAGAGAGAGAGAAAGGGGGGAGCATGGGCTTTTCAAACCTTAAAGCACACCCTCAGTGATACCCTTCTAAGGCTATCCAAGTGTTCCACTCCCTGGTGACTAAGCATTCAAGTATATGAGCCTGTGGGGATTATTCTTATTCAAACCACCACATTCCATCCCCAGTCCCCATAGGCTTATAGCCATATCATAACACAAAAATGCGTTCAGTCCAACTTCAAAAGTCCCATAGTCTATCACAATCTCAACACTGTATTAAAGTCCAAAGTCTCTTCTGAGGCTTGTGGCAATCTCTTAATTGTAAGCCCTTGTAAAATCAAAATAAAAAAGCAGGACACACAATTCCAACTTGCAATGGCACAGAATACGCATTACCATTATAAAAAGGAGGGAAGGGAACATATTGAGGAAACATTGGACCAAAGCAAAACCAAAATCCATTAGGGCAAACTCCAAATTCTGCATTTCTATATCTGATGTCAAAGTGCTCTTCAGATTTCCGACTCCTTCCATCTTTGCTGACTGGAACACACTTCTTTCTCTTGGGCTGGTTCCACACCCAGTCTGCAGCTTTCATTGGCAGATATTCCATGGCTCTGGCATCTCCAAAATCTTTGGACTACCCAGGCAACTCATTCTTCACAGCTTCACGCAGGCCTCTCTGGGCCTCTGTGTAGGGACACCCCTGACCTTAGTTAGTTTCCTTAGCCACAGAGGGAGATTCCATAACCCCTTTCTTCTATCCTGGCCTTTAAAGCCAGAACCACATGGCCAAGTTCTGCTACTTACTGGGACTGGAACTTGGCCCCTTTGTTCAAATATATTTTCACCGGCTTTCTATTTTCCATGGTTTCCTTTACTGCTTTAGCTTGTCTTTAATTCCTTCTCATAAGTTGGAAGCTTAGCTGGGTGGAGTGTTGCCTGAGGTCACCACTCCATTTATTTCATTTAGCCTCAGGCTTTTCTTTAAACTTTGTATCTCCTTGAGCACTGAATTTAGCTACTTTATGCTTCCTCATACTTCTTTTCTCCTCAAACTTCACATTTTATATTTTTCTTTGCTCATTGTGCTCCTTTTCATTGTAGATATGCATAAGAGTGAGCACTAATAACCTCACGACAGAGTCAATACTGGGCTGTTTTGAAATCTCCTCTGCCAAAGACATTAATCTAAAACTCTTCAATTTAGTCTTAGGCAGACTTTTTGGACAAGAGCAGAAAGAAGTCACATTCTTTGCCCAAATATCACAAGAATGGTCTCTAGGCTACTTGCCAATATTCTTCCCTCTGAAAGTTCTTGAGGTAGGTCTCCACAGTTTAAATGATCTTCAGTACTGTCTTCCATGCTTTTACTAGGATGAACCTCTAAGCTCTGGTTAAAGTGTCCAACCACTTTTCTAATCCAAAATTCCAAAGTCTTCCATATTCCTCCAACACTCAGCATGATCAATAGCCCAGTCCCTGGTACCAACTTCTGTCTTAGTCAGTGTTCTATTGCTGGAAAGAGACACCATGACCACAGGAACTCTTACAAAGAAAAAGCATTTAATTGGAGAATTGCTTAAAGTTTCAGAGGTTTAGTTCATTATCATCATGGCAGGGAGCATGGCCGCAGGCTTGGTAGGCATGGTGCTGGAGAAGTAGTTGAGAGCCATATCCTGTTCCACAGGCAGAAAGAGAGAGACTGGGCCTGGCATGGACTTTTGAAACCTGAAAGCCCACCCCCAGTGATATACTTCCTTCAACAATGCAACGCCCCCTAAAACTTCTAATTCTATCAAAGGGTTCTACTCCCTGGTGAAGAAACATTCAACTACATGAACATATGAGGGCTATCTTATTCAAACCAATACAGTTACTATTCTTTCTTCCTTGACAAATCCTCCATTATCCTTTACTTAGACCTTCTTATTGTCATTCCTTATTCTTACTTTCAAAAAGATCATTTTAAAAATGTGAAACAAAACAAATTTAAAAATATAAACTTACCAAATGCTACAAATTATTTCACATTTCATTTTTCCTCCCAGCATACTAGTTAATAGCCCAAACTCTAGAGCCAGCTTCTAGTCACTAGCTGGGTGACCTTAAAGAAAATGATTTAATCTCTCATTGTCTCAATTTCTATTTTTGTCAGATCAGCTTTGACAATAACAGGTATCTCCTAGGATTGTTATGAGGTTCAAGTGTGTTAATAAAATGTACGGAATTTACAACAGTGCTAAACCTGCAGTAATAGTCCAATAAGAATTAGCCATTAATTTCACGTTTCTGAAAGCAGAGTAATTCTGAAACTGGGTTTTTTTCTGCTATACCGTTACCCATTTGATGGTGATTGTGCCAACCACCTTCAATCTCATTATCATCGTCTTCAACTGAAGCATATCACTCAAAAGGTAGATACTGTGCTTATAACACAATCATATGCCATTTTAATAGAAGAATCTACCCTATTAGGGACCTACCATTACTAGGTGTAACAAGTAATTCAAAGAAAATTTAAGCACTGCCCTGACCAGTAAAAACATTACAATCTACTAGAGGAGATTAAATCAGTAAATAAAGCATTAAATAACTTCTTTATTCTTTATTTTTTTTCAACTAACTTTTAGTAACCTGGAAAGGAGAACTTATGAGACCACACCCTGAACTAATAACCACAAAGCAAGGTTACGTCATCCAACAACTCCAGCTAAGACTGAACAAACTTAACTGACAAAATTAGCTCATTGAAGTCTCTTTCCATTTTCTTCCACCATCCTGAGCCTCTGAGTAGATACCAACTTCAACGTGGTGCAACATAAACAAAATGCACATCTCGACCTGATGGGCTCCACTTCAGGATCACAGCCACTTTTCTTAGAAAATGCAGTTTGGCAAAGCATAGCTTCTTTTAGTCTCTATATCCTCTGTCATCACAGTTTTGCATCAACTCTGTGCTTGGGAAACCCTGTTCCTCTCTACTTAGTTTCCATATCAGCAAAAGTGACCTGTTTATCCCCAATTCATAGGCTGAATATAAGGAAATGCAGGTGTCTCTACAGATCCGAGTTATTATCAGTATATTGTTAGTTCAGAGAAGGGTGAGAGTAGTAGTGTAACTATTTAAGCAGACAAATGAAGCTTTACATAGTAGAAGTAAAAGCAAGGTCTTAAACTACTGGCAACATTTCCTTAGGGAAGAGAGGAAAGGTCAAACGCTATACTTGCTTAACACTTTCTATTTGGTACAATTCTTTTCCATAGACTCGTCCTATTTTATGGCAAGCCCTTGAGACAGTCTAAAAGGAATTCTTATTATTTTATTCCATAAGTGGATCCTGATAGAGTAGTTCTAGAGCCAGTAAGGAAAAGCCATTAACCATTCCATCTCCCCAGAATCTCTCCCTGGAAGGAGCTTATACATGCTGATCATGGTTTTCAAGAAAACATATAAAAATGAACAAGGTGTTAAAATTTATATTTAGAGGCTAAGAATATAGTTCACTGATAGAGAACTCACCTAATGTGAGTGAAACTCTGAATTCAATGCCCAGCAATATAAATTTTAAAAGATTATATTTAATTCATTGTTAATGAGAGAACCAACAAGATGTCATACACAGCCAGTTCATATGAGTAGTTTACAATGCTTATGTGTATATGGAAGATAGGAAGGTTGAAATGAATTTGTAAATGGGAAAGAAAGTATCTTTCTCCATGGTAGGGGAGAAGAAAGTCAGTTGAGCTCCCAGAAGACTATATTCTTTAACGTCGAGAGTTGTAAAGTTGCTCAATGAAATGAAAGACTTGAGTTGGATAGCCTGGAACTGTCCACTCAGATCAGCTCCTGTTTATTCTTTCTCTGAGTCTCTTTCCGCAAATTATGCCCTTCACCATATTATGATGCAGCAAGAAGGCCCCCCACCCCCGTGTGGCTCTTTGATCTTCAACTTCCCATCCTTCACAGCCATTAGTCAAATAAATGCCCATTGTTTGTAGTTTACCCAGAACTCTTGTCTGTGGTATTTTGTTACAGCAACACCATAAATGAAGAGACTTATGCACTGAGCTACAGATATAACCACAGTACAAATGGTGAGATAACAAATAGTCCAAGGCCATAACTTTGAAGGTGGGAGTTAGAGAGAGTGGGGAACATCCTTTGTGCCCCCACACTAATCTAGAGTTCCTTGTGATCAGTTTTATGTAACAAAGTCATTCACGGAGGGCTGCTCTAAGACAGGGTTTCAAGGTTGCTAAGTGTTAGATAGTGCTGAGTACATTCCAGCCAGAGCAATTTCATGAGCCGCAAACCTAGGGATTTAAATCCCTATTTGTTTACACTTATACCTAACACAGATTTGAAAATAAAACAGGAAATTGTAATGAATTTTTTTAGATCAACATGAATACATTTTTCTTACTCCCAGGAACTAGGGGTACTGTGAGAGCAGACAAGACATTTTATTGAGGTCCTGATGTAGGGTTTATGTAGTCATACATTCATGAGTGTCACATTTACATACAAATACATGAATATGTGGCTTGTCCTTTAAACTATAATTACTTACATGAGGTGATGCATATATTAATGCATAAAAATAGGCCTCCCGTGGATGAAGCCACCTACATGATATGGTCTGAGAGGTGATCTAAAGCCTTCCTGCTTCCAGATGCCCCTCTTATGTTTTATTCTTTCTGATACCTCCATTGTTTTTTTGTTTGTTTGTTTTGTTTTCGGTTTTTTGAGACAGGGTTTCTCTGTGTAGCTTTGTGCCTTTCCTGAAACTCACTTGATAGTTCAGGCTGGCCTCGAACTCACAGAGATCCGCCTGGCTCTGCCTCCCAAGTGCTGAGATTAAAGGCGTGCGCCACCACCGCCCGGCGATACCTCCATTGTTAATACTGCTGCTCTTGGGAAAGAGCTCTAGAATGTTCTTAAAATGTAACAGACTCTTTGAAAGAGGGCTAATGAGAGTGTGATATAAGGTCTAGAATGCAGAGATGACAGGCTCGAGAAGGATTCCCTGTAGGAAGTTCTAGAAAGCCTTAGAAATGCCATGGGAGGGAAAGCCACTGGAAAGTAGGATCAGGAGCAGGAAGGGCAGTAAAGGAAGCTTAGAGGCATAAGAAGAAAAAGTTGACTATTGCACAAATTTGTGCTGGCCTTGTGGCCATACGTAATGATACAAACACATTAAGAATTACCCTGAGCAGATCTCTATGTCACATACCTGTAGTCCATGCTACTTGGAAGGTTGAGGCAGGAGAAAAACTTGAGCCTAGAAGTTAAAGGCAAGTCAGGCCAAAAGAGCAAGAAACTGTGCCAAAAAAATACATACTGTAGAAGAACTGAGGCTCAAAGCACCAAGTCACCCATTGTATCTGCTTGAAGAGTATTTGGTTAAGCATTGATACTCTGGAACAAGAACTAAAAATCAGGTGTTGCCTGTGGAAAAACCGGTTTATCATCGAAGACTAGGAATGTAAATCAAATAACCAAGAGAGCTGTCTTTAATGCCATTTGAATCTTCATCATCTTGAGAATCAAAGTAGTCATTAAATTTCTCTTGGTGCACTGGGTTGGAGCAAATGAACAGGCTTTGCCCACATGCCATTTGTAATCTCATGATGGAAGTAGAGAAGGCAAAGACAGAACT
This sequence comes from Peromyscus eremicus, assembly GCF_949786415.1. Lineage (NCBI taxonomy): Eukaryota > Metazoa > Chordata > Mammalia > Rodentia > Cricetidae > Peromyscus > Peromyscus eremicus. The sequence continues at coordinate 90,364,973 of NC_081439.1, read as the reverse complement.
AGAAAAATGGATAACTTATGTTAATTTAGGAAGTTACATTTTTTTTTCATTGAGCACAAACAAGAAAGTAAGTGCATTTACCAAAGAGTTGAGGGAAGAATCTAGACTGTGCAGATATGCCATGGATGTTCAGAAATTCTGACGATGTGTTAATTAAGCATAATTAATGTATCTAGCATAACTTTTTTAAAAACAGAAAGTCATAATTAATTTTATGAGATCAACATGTATACACATTCCTTACTGGCAGAAACTCGGGCCACTAAAAAAGCAGAGAAGATTTTTATTAAAGTCCTAATGAAGGGTTTATACTGACATGCAGTTAGGAAAGTTCCATTTATATCCAAATGTGTGAATATGTGGCTCATCCTTTAAAATATAATTATATATGTATGGGAGATAATACAAGTAGTAATGCATAAACCTGGCTTGCCACGTAAGCAGCCACCTACATAGTGTCCTTCACATTTCCTTGAGGGAGCATATGTTAAAGGTACACTGTATCTCTGTGTCCTGGCCCCTCTTTCATTCCCTAAGCAGGCAAAGAGAGACATCTGAGTAATGGGTTGAGAGGAAGCAGAAAATGTGCTGCTCTGCCTGTCATTGGCAGAGGTTGTTCCTAAGGTTTTTATTGTGGTCTGCTCTTTGCTTGTGGGACAGGCCTAAGCTTGCTCCCTAGGTGGGTGAGACTTCTTAATTTAAGGGTGAGGCAAGGTATCAAAAAGAGTTGAGGTCATACCTGTTAGCAGTGTGCTCCAGTCCTGATTTATAACTGGTGTTTTCACTGCCTTATGTGACTCTGTGATCCATGTCTCAGGCACTTTCAAATTAGAAAGAGAAGGTGGGTTACTGATTGTTCTCTTAAAACTCAGCAGAGTGATGAGAAAACCTATCAGAAATGTAGGGAGTTGGTAATAGGGACAGGCAGAAAATTCCCACAAACTTCATATGGAAGCTCCAACCTCACTGCTCCATTTTGCTTACCACAGTGTTCATCACTAGGGTATGCTATTTTGCCCACGGCTTCTCAAGCTATTGTGAAGGAACACTTTTTCACTTACTAAAAAATCCAAACTACTATGAAGTGGTACTTTTGAAAATGATATTGATAACGTATAGTAACTGTACACATTAATAGGGTTCACTCTGATATTTCAAGCATCGTAGTTTGGTCATACCCCCCACCTTACGACTTTTCCCTATCTTCTGGTCTTTCTTCTCCCACATCTTTCCCTTTTCTAGTACTTTCTCTGCTAATTTCATGTCATTCTTTAATTTATTTTTTTATTCTAGCTCCCATATATGAGAGAAAACACATAATACACTTTCTGTCTCTGATTTGTTTTGTTTAACATGACTTTCCCCCCATTTTCCTGCAAAGACCATGATTCCTTCATTTTATATGTAGATACCACTTTCTTTACCAGGATTCCCTCATTTTCTATGTAGATACCACTTTATTTATCTGTCACTGAGCTTGGCTATTATTGTAAATAGTGCCATGATAAACATGAATATGGTGGTCACTCTTGATTGTCAACTGATATGTTTTAGAATGATCCAGGAGACACTTTGGGGTGTACATGTGAGGGCATTCTTAGAGAAGTTTAATTGAGAAAAGAAGACCCATCCTGAATATGAATAAGTCCACTTCCATGAATTAGGGTCCAGGACTTAATTAAAAGGAATAAATGAGCTGGGCGGTGGTGACACACGCCTTTAATCCCAGCACTCAGGATGCAGAGGTATGTGGATCTCTGTAAGTTCAAGGCAAGCCTGAGCTACAGAGTGAGTTGCAGTAAAGGTGTAAAGCTACACAGAGAAACCCTGTCTTGAAAAACAAACAAACAAAAAGGAATAAATGGTGGGGTGGGATGTTCTGTATGCTGAATATGTTGCTCTGATTGGTTAATAAATAAAACACTGATTGGCCAGTAGTCAGGCAGGAAGTATAGGCGGGACAAGGAAAGGAGAATTCTGGGAACAGGAAGGCTGAGGCGGAGAGATGCTGCCAGCCGCCTGCATGAAAAGCGAGATGTAAGGTACCGGTAAGCCACGAGCCACATGGCAACTTGTAGATTAATAGAAATGGGTTAATTTAAGATAGAAGAACTAGATAGCAAGAAGCCTGCCATGTCCATACAGTTTGTAAGCAATATAAGTCTCTGTGTGTTTACTCGGTTGAGTCTGAGCGGCTGCAGGACTGGCGGGTGAGAGAGATTTGTCCTGACCGTGGGCCAGGCAGGACTGGAGAAATCTCCAGCTACAAAATGACACTGTTCTCTGACTGCAGGTGCATCCGTCTCATGTTCCCACTGCTAAGCCTTCCAGGTCATGATTATATCTTCTCAAACCTCGAGTCAACAAACCTTCCTTTCCATGACTCGCTTTGCTCAGGTATTTTGCCACAGCAAAAACAAACCAAAACATAACTAATACAGAAAAATTGGTGCCCCTGGGCGGGGGTATCTGGGTGACTACCAGAGCATAGCCTTTGGAACTGCTTTGTAGAAAGAATTTGAAAGAGTTTGGACGAGAAGCTCTAGTGTTTCATGGGCCATTTGGATGGTTTTGTGGAAGACCAGGTTGCTGATAGAAAGTCAGACACTAAAGACTGCTTACAGGGTATCAGAGGAGAACAAGGACTCTAATGGGAATTGAACTAGAGGCTAGTTTTTTTCTTTTTTTTTAACATTTTGACAAAAAGAAAAATAAATAAATATGACTGCTTTCTGTCCGTGTCCTGATAATTTGAGTGAGGCTGAATTCAAAAGTAAAGCACCTAGTTGTTAGTTGAAAGAAATTTCAAAATAGCATAACATTCAGGTTTTGGTATAGTTACGGATTACTACTCTTAGCTTGACAATGAGATGGAGCAAAAAGATACAAAAAATATTCAATTTGGTGAGATTCAAAAGGTGTAGATAAGGTGGGGGTAGAAAGCAGCTATAATTGTTAGAGATTAATGATATTATAAAAATTTCTTTTGTTCGTTTGTTTTGTTTAAGACAGACTTTCACTATGTAACACAGGCTGTCCTGTCTGTAGACCAGGCTGGCTTTGAACTCACAGAGATCCTCCTGCCTCTGCCACCCGAGTGCTGGGATTAAAGGCTTTCGCCACTACCGACCATTACCACAACCCAGTGAGATTAGTGCCGTAAAAGAAAAACCTCTCCCTCTTACCTGAAAGGTAAGAAATGTGCCCTCGGTACTGGAGAGATCACTCAGCAGGTAAGAACACTGGCTGTTCTTCCAGAGGACCAGGGTTCAATTCCCAGCACCCACATGGTGGCTCACAACATTCTGTAATTCCTAGGGGATCTTATACCCTCTTCTGGCCTCCATGAACATGACACACAGACATACATTTAAACAAACACTCATACACAGAAAATAAGAAATTTTTAAAAATCTGAAAAAATAATCCCTGAAGGTAAAACTCCACCCATTGGAGGCTCCAGTTCCTCTGGGACTGTGAATTCAAATAAACTTTTTCTTCTGTAAGATGCTTTGGGTCATGGAATTTCTTTACAGCCACAGAAAGGTAACTAATATATGTGGTAAGCATTTTTTCCCTACCCTCAAGCCATTTCTCAAGCCCTCTAGCTGTGTTTTTTACTCTCTTATATTCTGATAAGATACCAGAAATGACTATTTTTTGCTTTTGTCAAGTATTTGTTTATGGATTAAAAATATGATCTCTTTTGGAGACTATTCTATGTGCAGATGAAGATAACATTCTGTTTTCTTTTGCTGTTGGATAGGATATTCTGTAGATGTGTTTTGGTCTATAGTCTTTGGTCTACAGTGTAATTTAACTATACTATGTCTTTCTTATTTTTAACCTGGTTTATCTCCTTTGTGTGTGTATTTGTGGTATACTCAGTATGGGGAGTATACACTCATGAACGCATGTTTGGAGGCTAGATGTTGACATTGGATGTCTGCCTCTATTGCTAACCACCGTGTTTGTTTGTTTGTTTTCACTATGTAGGTCTGGCTGTCCTGGGCTCAATATGTAGACCAGGCTGGCCTGGAACTCCTAGAGATCTGCCTGCCTCTGCCCCTCAAGTACTGGGATTAAAAGCATGTGCCACTACACCTGGCTCCATGTTTTTTTGAGACAAGGTCTCTCACTGAGCCTTGAGGGGAAGTTTCTTGGTCCTGTCTAGCCCCACTTTCCTTGTGTCCTGCTCATCTAGAAGGGACAGAGTACATACTGTCAGGGCCCAGTCCCGCAGCCACTTAGTCCCAAGTAAACACACAGAGGCTTATATTAATTACAAACTGTATGGCCTATGGCTCCAGCTTATATTAGCTAACTCTTTCAACTTAACTCAACCCATTCCTATTAATCTATGTTTTGCCACATGGCTTCATGACATTAGCTGTTCTCTCACCTCTTGCTTCTCCTGGCGAGGGCTTGCAGCATCTCTCTCAACTCCACCCTTCTTTGTCTCATCTTCAGTCTGAATATACTGCCTAACCTTATTCTGCCTCGCCATTGGCCAAACAGCTTTATTTATCAACCCGTGAGAGCAACACATATTCACAGCATACAGACATCCCACAGCACTTGAGCTTACTGATTTTCATTATTAGTATGCCAGTGGGATCTTTCTGTCTCTGCCTCAATGCTGAGACTACAGTTACACAGCACCATGCCTTACTTTCTACATGGATTCTGGGGATCCAATTTCAGGTCTATATGATTGTTTGATAATCACACTCTACCCACTGAGCTATCATAGGCCCTGGCCTACCTCTTGATGAAAGTCAAGTATTGGATATCTATGGATAATGTCATCCAATATTATCATATTAGTATCTATCTGTCCCTTTAAGCTATGCTTATTTTCTGATATTGGACTATAATGTTCATTTCTTATATATGTATCTCTCTCTCTCTCTCTCTCTCTCTCTCTCTCTCTCTCTCTCTTTCACACACACACACACACACACACACACACGCACACACATATATATATACACATTTATATTACTATGTCTTCTTCATGGATTTTTTCCTTTACCAATAAATAGAGAACTTTTGTTTTTTTTCTCTTCTAACTGATTTATTTTGGCTTGAAATCTTTTTTGTCGCACCACTGTTTCGTTACTCCAAATTGTTTTGGGATTTTATTTGCATGGAATATCTTTTGGGATTTTATTTGCATGGAATATCATTTTTTCCATACTTTCACTTTCAGTCTGGGAATGTCTCTGTGGGTGAGGTAACATTTTTGCAGGCAGCAAACTATTGAGTGTTGTTTTTTATCCAATTATTCAGTCATCATTTTTTGGCATTCTAAAACTATTTATTTCAAGATTCCAAATAAATGTCATACCAAGTTTAACAATGGCGAAGTATAAGTACCATAGTGTTGTATGGAGCAAGTAATGTCTTTTCAGTGTTGCTTTGCCTATTTTCTCACTCAGTTTTTACTTTCAAATACTCTCAAACTGAGCTGGGCAATGGTAACACATGCATTTAATCCCAGCGCTAGGGAGGCAGAGGCAGGCGAATCTTTGTGAGTTCAAGGCCAGCCTGCTCTACACAGAGAGATCCAGGACAGCCAGAGCTACACAGAGAAACCCTGTCTCAAAAAAACAAAAACAAAAACAAAAATACTCTCAAGCTGTTAAGTCATTTGAATAAATCAGACTGCATTATCTTCTAGTAATTGGAATAACTGGGTATTTGTGTTTTCTTTCATCCAGAGGTTGGAGAAATCTACACAAATAACCAAGTGCCGTGTAAACTTTGAACCCCCAGATAGCATTGAGTCATCCTTATGAAACAGGTGTGACTCTCCCAGATAAACTGTAGAGCCCACACACGTTAAGTAGTCAAAGTCATTAATTAATGAGTAGGTCTCTGAGAACATCTGCAATATTTCTTCGTAAGAGAAAAAGTCATAGAACTCTTTCAAAGTACCAGATTAACTCAGAGGTGAGGAGGTGGAAGGAAATAGAGGATGCCCTGGAGCACAGAATGTACCTGAGACTGGGAAGTAAAGCATGCCAAATGGCCTTGCAACAGGGTCAAGCAAAGATTTATAATTGTCAGAGAAATAGCTAACTGTTTCAGTTTCTGCCCCTCTTGACATCCTCTATTCTGTAATGTTCTGCTTCCAGCTAAATCCACATCTTTTAATTATAAAAAGAGAAGGTCATATTAACATGATAGAATGATTTCTGAATGGCATAGAATTTTAACTAATTATTTCCCAGGGTCTAGTAAACATGTTTCTCAATAAGGCAGAGTTAATATAAATTTTGCTCTCAGTTGTCTGAGCTGTTCTGTCTTTAGGATCAAAATGGAGGCAGTTTGGAGCACAGAAGTACTATATCTCTTGACATGGGGGAACCAAAATTCCTCAGATATTAAACTTCTTTCGTTTATTTTCAAATTTACTTTTTTGAAATTAAAATATTATATCACTTCCCTACTTTCCTTTGCTTCCTCCAACCCTTCCTGTGCACCCCCTTGTTCTGTCTCAAACTCATGACCTCTATTTCTTTAATTGTTACTATATAATACATTTATTTAAATATGTACATACAACTTGCTTAGTCTGTTTAGCATTACTTGTATGTATTATTTCAGGGCTGGCCACTGGTATTGGATAACCAATCAGCGGGATTCATCCCTGGGAAGACTATTTCTCCTGCTTTCAACATTCCTTAATTACCTGCAGTTCTATATTGCTGTTTCTTTGGGGGATGGTCTTTTTTTTTTTTATTTTTTAAAGACAGAGTCTCACTATGTAGACCATGCTGGCCAACAAACCACAGAAATTCCCCTGCCTCTGTCTCCCTAGTGCTGTGATGAACTAACGGTGTGCCACCACCCCTGGCTAAACTTAGTTTTTATGGGGGAGTACCCTTGCTGACATTAAGGGGTAGAGGGTGTAAATTCAGGGCATCAATAGGTCGTCTATTTTGTTCACTTATAATTTTAATAATTATGAGACACCATGATTTTTCACGGATGGTAGGTGAATGGGAGGGAAAAAAGAAGGTGTAAGAAATAAGAACAGGAGGAGATTTATTACATTGTTATATTAAAAAAAAAGCAGGGCTGGAGAGATGGCTCAGCTGTTAAAGGCTAGGCTCACAACCAAAAAAGAAAGCTAAGTGATGAATAAGGCATTTTCCTCCCAAACCAAGGCCATCTGGCAGATCCTTGGCAGAATTGAGCATGAAGCAAAGAATATTAAGTATAAAGTTCTCACTGTAAATTAAAAATCATTCCTGTTCTTCAGTAATGAGTGAAAATCTAGATATTTGTCTAGTATAAGCTGACTGTCCTTGGGTGTTCTGAGATGAGTGGAAAGGATTGTTATTCTGACAATTGGAATAAGATGATTTTCTTGCTACTATCAGCCTCTTGCTGTGTGCTTTATTATGCATTTGCATTAAAATGATCTACTTCCTAGTGGGGAGCCTCACCTGGAAAATCTGGCTCTCCCCAGCCACATATTCAAATATAACTCCAAAAATGGGAAATGTTAGAATAGTCATTCAAGGGGAAGTTAGCCTTTGTTGTTGTTGTTGCTGCTTTGTTTTGTTTTGTTTTTCGAGACAGGGTTTCTCTGTGTAGCTTTGGAGCCTGTCCTGGATCTCACTTTGTAGACCAGGCAGGACTTGAACTCACAGAGATTCGCCTGACTCTGCCTGCCAAGTGCTGGGATTAAAGGCATGTGCCACCACCACCCGGCGGAAGTTAGCCTTTTGATAAGGTGGAGGCAAACGGTTTCTATCTGGAGGTGCCATATTGCCTTGTTCAGTTTCTAATATAAAGCCTTGGTTCTGCTTCAGAAGAGCCCTTCCACAGCTTTGGCCACAGTGAGAGTGTGTGGCTAAAATACCTTTGAAACCCAGAGCCACCGTGCGTACTGTAGAAGTAGCTAATGTTCCTGTGGCATTTATTCCCCACCTACACCCCTAATACCATATGCTACAGATGAATCACTTGACTTTCTCTATTATTTGAGGGTTTGGGGGTTGGGATGTGGGTATGTGTTCGTTCACATATGCTTTCTTTTTTTTTTTTTTTTTTTTTTTTTTGGTTTTTCGAGACAGGGTTTCTCTGTGTAGCTTTGCGCCTTTCCTGGAACTCACTTGGTAGTCCAGGCTGGCCTCGAACTCACAGAGATCTGCCTGGCTCTGCCTCCCAAGTGCTGGGATTAAAGGCGTGTGCCACCACCACCCGGCTTCACATATGCTTTCTACCAAGTGGAATGTACTAGTTACTCTTCCTATCACTGTGACCAAATACCTAACATAAACAGCTTAAAGGAGGAAACATTTTTTGTGCCCAGGGTTTCAGAGTATTCATTGTGTTGTGACAAGAAGTATGGGTAGAGAGGCAAGAAGCAGAGAAAAGGGAGGAGCCCAGTGCAACATTGAGCCCCAAAGGACTTGCCCTCAGTGACTTACTTCTTACTGCCTAGCACCTCCCTATAATGCCATCATACTTGGAAGCCATCAAGGGATTAATCCATGCATTAGTTCACAGCCCTCATGATCTATCAGTTCTGGAAACTCCTTCATAGACATAACCAGAGCTTTGCTTTTCTAATATCCCAGACATTTCTCAAGCCAGCCAAATTAGCCATCACAGAGCATTTGGCTGTGTGAGAGTCCTTTTTGGTTAACATGTGGTAACTGCATAAAGCTTTGCTAGTCTTTGTTTTCAGCTGAGTGAAACTTCTAGTCCAGGAGAAATTTGTGGTTTAAAATCAATCAAATCTAACTCTTCTTTCCTTCCACCCTCCCCACTACCCCCCCCTCACCTCTTTCAGACTGGACATTCTGAGTTCCTCTAATTCCAGACATACAAACAGGTCCTTTGAATTGTCACTATTTTCCTGGAGCCTCAAGATTCTTGACTTAGCATAGTTCAGAGGTGAAGCCCCTAGATATGGAAGCCATGGTAGAAAGACTTCCTAAACTTCATCGGACTTCTAGAGGAAATTCAAATGTCTTTCAAGTCATTCTTAGGTCCAAGGATTTGAGATGGAGCATTTAATTCTAGGCAGTAGAGACGAGCCAGCTTGTTATTTGGCTATAGAAAGAAAACATTGATTATATTCAATACTTTATAATATATAATGCCTTATGTTTTCCAGTGTGTAGTGTAACAAGTCTTTCTCTGTCCCCACAGCCAGCTCCCAAATAATGACATGGAAACTTATTATTAATTATGAAAGCTTGGACTTAGCCTAGACTTGCCCCCAACTAGCTCTTATAAATTAAATTAATCTGCTTTTATTAATCTACATTCACTACGTGGCTTTTTACCTCTTCCCCATTTTTGTATGTCCAACTTGTTCTGAGTCTTCTGGCATCTCTGGTGTAATCTATGCACCTAGATTCCTCCTCCTCTTGTTCTCTCTACCTGGAAATTTCACCTATCTCTTCTGCCTAGCTATTGGCCATTCAGTTCTTTATTAAACCAATCACAGCAATATATCTCAATACAGTGTACAAATATCCCACAACAGTGTGGTTTTCAAAATTTTTATTAGCATAAATTAATTATACCCAGTGATGAATTTTATTATGCCATCTTCATACATGTATATAATGTATTTTGACCACATTTATACCCCCCTTACCCTCTTGTGCCCCTCAACTAGTTCCTTACCTACTTTGTTTTTGGTTTTTTTTGTTTGTTTGTGTGTGTGTGTGTGTGTGTGTGTGTGTGTGTGTGTGTGAAAATCAAGGATTTAATAAGGTTGCTTGCTGGAGCATAGGTGAGGGATTATCTACAAACAGAAATATAGACAAACTACCAGTGACCACAATACTGAAGAAAATGTCTCTACCTCACCCAATAGCCATTAACTGCCTTCAAACCTCACAGAGGGGTGTCCCATTTATAGCTGAGCATTTAAGTCTCTTAGTCTTGGCACTCTGATCAGGTATGAGTCTTCCATCATTGCCCATTGCAAAAAGAAGCTTCTCCACCCAAACCTGATGATAGAATGAATCTCTAAACATCCATGCATTTTAACTTGTCTTACTAAATCTTCCTAACCTGGGAGGTGAGGAAGTTAATATCACCACCACAAGACAAAAATCAAAAGAATAAACAATTTCCTTAGCACACTGTCTCCAGCTCCTCCAACTGGAAGGGTAACTTGAGCACAACAGGGGGATTTCCTTCTTCATGTAACTGAGTGGTTCCTGGCAGAATTGAGAAAAAGACTTGCTTTTTTTCAAGGAAAAAAAAGGAAGGAAAAGGTCAGCCCCCTTTTCCTAGGAAATGCAATGCTGTGATTGACAGGGCCTGCATCCTGCACTCTCACCTTTGCTGTCACTTGGGATGGGTACCTCCTGATTTCCTGCTTACCAAGGAGATAAAGAAGCAATAAAGGGAGGGGATAATGTTGAGAATGGAACACTGGGAATGCGGTGGAGGTGTAGAAAAAAAAAGTCATCACAGGCTACCCAACAAAAATTGTGAAAATTGCCGGGCAGTGGTGGCACACGCCTTTAATCCCAGCACTCGGGAGGCAGAGCCAGGCGGATCTCTGTGAGTTCGAGGCCAGCCTGGGCTACAGAGTGAGTTCCAGGAAAGGCGCAAAGCTACGCAGAGAAACCCTGTCTTGGAAAAACCCCCCCAAAAAAATTGTGAAAATTCCAGTTTGTTTATTCAAAACGTTACACTGAAAGAACATGAGGAGAAACAAACTGGTTGAACATACAGAAGGAATTAAGAATTTCTTAAAGATTTATTGACTTTTGTTTTTATGTGCATTTGTCTGCATGTGTTGCCTGGTACCCAGAGATTCTAAAAAAGCATGTCAGATCCTCAGGAACTAGAATTATAGTCTGTTTTACACTGCCATGTGGGTGCTGGGAACTGAACTCAGATCCTCTGCAAAAGCCACAAATTCTCTTAAATGCTGACCCATCTCTCTAGTCCTTAGTTTAAGGAATTTTAGAAGGCTATTTAAAAACTCTTAGTCATTATTTTTATAAGCCACAGAAAGATACATAACTAGAAGTATGATTACATATAATGTAAACTAAAAATAAAATTACATATAATGCATAATTTAAAAATGTAAAATTCCTTTGATAAGCATCATAGTTGTACTGACAAATCTTTTACATTCCTGCAAGTTATTTTTGTTATATGAGTTATAGCTTGGTTATGAAGACAGGAGTTAAAACTAAGATGCAAACATTTATTGTGGTGATGTATTGTGTCCCCCCAATATACTGTGTCTCCCAATAAAATAGAACTTGCCTGGAGATCAGAGGAAAAAGCCAGCCACTATATAGAAGTCAGGCAATGGTAGCACACACTGTAGTGGGTAGCCATTCCAGCTTTGATCTGGAAGTTCCAACCCCCATTGAGACTTCGGCAACTGTCACGCCTACAAGGCGGGGCCAAGGGAGGCGCCTGGGGACCCGAGATCTGGATCAGCGGGTGCTCGCTCGGTTCAGGGACCTTGGACGGTGAAGGTGGGCCAAGCAGAGCTCCAGAGAACACCACTGGACTGCGATACACCTTCCCCAGACCCCGCGACCTACCTATCCCTTAACTTGTAAGTTACACCATTAAATAAATCTCCTTTTAACTACTTGGAGTGGCCATAATAATTTCACCAATAACACACCTGTAATCCTGTCACTTGGGAGGCAGGGATTTGTCTGGATCTATGTGAGCTCAAGGCCACACTGGGAACAGAGCCAGGAGTGGTGGCACATGCCTTAAATTACAACCCTAGGTAGCCATGGAGATCTGAACAGATAGACAGGAAGTGACAAAGCTGGGCAGGAAGAGGAAGTGATGTAGCTGGACAGAGAGAGCAAATCAGATGGCAGAACAGCAAGGCATATAGGTGTGGGTAGACAGGAAGTAGTGTCTTCTCTCACCCAAAATCTCTCAGTAACCTGGAGCTTACCATTGTTAGGCTACATGGGTGGCAAGCCAGCCATAGTGAGTCTACTTATTTCTGCCATCTCAAGTACTAGGGTTACAGGAGCATTCAGCCACTCACTTGCAAAGTGAGTGTCCTTACCCACAGAGTCATCTCCCTAGCCCCTAAAATATCATTGCAATGAAAAACAATCACTATTTCTATCACCTAGTCAAGGACATTCTTAAGTGAAATGCAATTCACTCTCTGCCAGTGTATGTGAATAGTAGTGTATATTAGTGCCCTTTCCCAGGCCTATGCCACAGTACCCATCACTGTCCATCATCTGTATGAATGCCAACATTCTAGAAAGAGAAAATATCATTTCAATACCATTGGGGAAATTATTTTGACCTTTCTTACTCCTTAACAAGGTCATGGACATCTCTGTCTGTGGGCTACATGTTGAGAATCAAAACTTCTGAAGTAGAGGAGATTACCAAGTAATTTATTTGATCAATGAGACTACTAAGATATAATAGTAATCAGCCCAACTATATACAAGACGAATCCTTCCATAATACTTTAATTTCCTTCTTTGATAGAAAAATTGGACCAGAGAGTGAAGAGTGAAACAGTACCACTGCAATGAAATAATGTTGAAGAAATTATTGTTAAAGTCTTGATTTGATGATATCTACCCTCCCTACCACCCCTTTTCAATCTTCCCTTCTCTACCCAAACCTCTTTTCCTCTCTCCAATGCCTTTACGCTTTCATAATCATCCATTTTATGTTTCTAAGTCAACATTGTTGTTGTTTTTAAACTTTCCACATGAAAGAAAAAGAGAGGAAGAAAGAGAAATTTGCAATGTTTGTGTTTCCCAATTTGGGTTATTTGGCTCCACATGATGACCTTCAGTTCTATTCAGATGATACAATTTTACATTTTATATTTTCTTTATCACTGAATAAAACTCGTGTGTGTGTGTGTGTGTGTGTGTGTGTGTGTAACATTTTATTTATTTATTAGTTGGTGGGCATATAGGCCAGTTCTGTATTTTTTTGCCTATTGTGAACAGTGTCACACGAAGAACAGATGTGCAGGTATCTCTATGGTATCCTGACTTAGATTTCTTTGGGTATATACACAGGAATAAAATCAGCTATGGGTTGAAATTCATCATTTTAAGGGAAGCCACTTAGAGACTTTCATAGGACCTTGCATATGTATAGGTTTTCATTTTTGTATAATTATTTGACCAATAGTTGTCCCTATCCTCACCTGATAGGATTATAAATTATACAAAGGGGACTAGATCTGTTTTCACATGGCATTATAGATCAGAGCACAGCACCTGGCCATGATAAGGGTGTTGCAATTATGTGTCAAGTGAAGGAGAGGAAAAATGGTACTCTTACAATGTTTTCTCTTGTTGTCACAGGCCTCTAATACCATTTTAGATAACAAAGGTGGAGAAATCCACTTATCTTTACATTTCTTAAATTCTTCTCACTCCCGATATCTCCTCTGCAATTCATTGATTCTCTGTGATAATTCACCTAGAGTGTCCATTAGATCTCTGATAGGCTAGAATAATAATTTAAAGCATGGCTAAACTCATGTGCCAGCTTCCAGTTGGTTTTTGCAAAGTAAGCTTTACTGGAAAAAGCTCTTCACAGAAAACGTTTGCCAATCTCTGCTTTCCACAAATAAATGTATTTGTTAGGACAGCATCTCAGGTATCTCAGACGTGTCTTGAACTCGCTAGGTAGCCAAGAATGACCTGGAATTATTGTTCCTCCTTCCTCTACTGTTCAAGTGCTGGCTTTTTGACAACATTCCTACCAGAAATGCATTTTTAAAGCTCCAGATCTGTGTTTAACTTCCTACATATGCCCGGGCTTTCTAGTTAGTTTCACATATAAAATGGTCATTGTGTATGGGAGCTTGACACAAAGGTGATATTGGGCAGCTGACAATCTCTCCGTGCCATTGTCACAAACGATTCTCTTTGATTTGTGGACAGACTTGCCCCATACACAGCTGAAATTTTGGACTCTGTTGCACAATAACAGCTAACTAAATTTTCTTTTCTTTTCATGCTTTCTTTCTATCCTCCCTTCCTTCCTTCCTTTCTATCAGTCTGTCTTATTTCTCCCCCTTTCCCTTCCTTTCTCTTCCTTTTCCTTTCCTTCCCTTGCCATTTTACAGTACTTAGATGTAATCCTCCCATCCCCACTTCATACATAATAGGCAAGGATTCTGCTGCTGAGCTTTGGCACCTACTCAGCATTCCTAATGTACATCAGGTTCAGTTGTTTGCACCTTGCACAGATTACCTCATTTATTCCTCCTGTCTCTGTAGTCTACTGAGCATTGTTGTTTTTCCTTACACAGATTAAGATGGTAAGACACAAACAATGGTTATGCTGCATACTATTGTCACATTGATTATACGCAAGTACTTGAGACAAATGATTTGACATGAGAACTTGCTCGACAAGACTCCATACTCTTAACCACTGTGTATTCCAATCTACTTGAAACCTTTTCTCTAAAAGAGCCATCTTATTCATGATTTTTTTTATTAGAAAGGCACTTTACCATGATATGATTTTTAAACAGTACCACTCAATTTGAGGTTAAGACGTATAAAGGTTTTTCAAATCCAATACTCTGTGGAGTGTCACACCCATATATTTCAACTGATGAATATCTTTATTATTGTTGGAAGTTAAATGACAGTGAGGAAGAAGAGGAGGAAGACAAAGAAGTCTTTACCAGGAGTGTTACTTAATCACAGCCCTTTGTCAGAGTAAGGAAATTCTTCTGGGTATTGGTTTCACAGTCTGGGGATCTGGTTACCTATACCAGTTAAGTAAAAGTAGAGATATCTCTTTGCTCATTGCTCCCTTAAAACAGAACAGAAGCAAGCAGTAATCAATTAATGCTAAAACTAAGTCAAAACACCATATTCTATACGCTTAAAGCCAATGAAAACACATTCATTGAATGAAACATGACTGCAGCATCTAACAGATTTTATTGAGTTTTCTTCTCATAGGATTTAACAGACCTCTTCAGAACAGTTCTGTCAGGACTTCATCCAAAACCAATGGTTGCTTCTGCTTGGCTTCTTTCTACATTTTAATCACAGTTATTATGGGCTCCAGTGAGTTCAATGGTATATTCCGACAGACGATCCTTCTTCCTATAAACTTCCCAGAGGAAAAAAAAAAAAACAACTTAATTATCTAAACTCTAACAAACTCAAGGCCTCCTCCACTATCAGATGAGCCATGTTGTTTTATGGTCACACACAGTTCCCGTTCTATTTTCTGTGATAATAATTGTACTACATGGAGTCAGCACTGACAACACTAAGTTCCCATGTTCTCTGTACTCTGCTGTTTGTTGCAATGGACACACTTTGTATTTACCTTGTATGAGACTTGGCTATTGGGAAATGTAGTCTGACTGTGCTAGTAGCTATCCCCAAATACGTGATTTGATAGGGTTACTAGTTTAAGGAGCATGCAGATGATTTGTCCAGTCCCCACAAACAGCCTCAGATTATTTTAATGACAGAGAAACTTGTAAAACTACAGGAATTTTCAACATGACTGGATTTACTCAAAAGTTCCATTGCTCTTTTGTAATGATGGCATAAAGTGCTTTTGCTATGTGAAAGCATATAAAAACTCTGATGTTGCACCCCACATTTTTGCAAATTATTATACACAGAGACATATCTTATTTACTGACCCATTCTATTACTTACCTTATTTAGTGTGTGTGTGTGCACGTGCACGTGCTTTGTAAAGTCATTTGTCTCCTTCTACCATGTTGATCCTGGATATCAAACTCAGGTCAGGCTGTGGGGCAGGGTGCCTTTACGGACTGAGCTGTCTTGTCAGGCCCTTAATGGGCTATTTGAATTCTTTTGTTCCTGGTTGTCAGGTACTGTATAAAGTGGGACATTTTTTCCAAGTAAAGGAACAGTAGAAATATCATTCATTCATTCATTCATTCATTCATTCAACAACTATTTATTGTGTGCCAACTGTGTGCTAGCCTGTGGTCTAAGTCCTAAGTGTATTGCAGTGGAACAATCTGATGGGAGAAAACTCTGCTCTTATGGAGCTTACATTCTTATTAGGAAGACAACAGGAAAGTAAACACAGGGACTGGGGCATACTTAGTAGTAGAATGTTTGCCTAGAAGACACAAGGCTACACACACACACGCACACACACACACACACACACACACACACACACACAAAGAGAGAGAGAGAGAGAATTCTATATTTAGCATTGTAAAACTAAAAAAAAGATGTCAAGTAATACTAAATGCCATGGAGGGTAGCTGTGGAAAGCCTCATGATAGTGTAGAGCATATAACATTCACTGAGATCTTAGTGCAGTGAGAGATGTCAGGGAACTGAATGCAAAGTAAACAACATCAATGAAAACGGTTGAGGTGAGACACTTCTTGAGGGTTTTCAGGGAACAGCACAGAAGCTAAAAGGGTTGAAGCAGACCGAAGGAAGAGGGGACTGAAATGAAATGAAATGAAATGAAATGAAATGAAATGAAATGAAGTAAGAACCAAAAGACACATGGCAGCTAGAGACACTTTGTGGCCTACCTGCTGGGCCAATTTTTTTTGAGTTTATAGTATGATTAAAAACTAGTCTTGGTTTTACACTTTTTTGTTTTAGAATTTCCATTTGTGAACTGGATGATTAATTAGGAACATTTTATTTTGATATCTTGATATTTAATTGAGGCTGTTGAAACAGCTTGCCTGTGTCTGAATTAGCTCAGAAGTCTTCATTTTTACAGGAAATATGATTCAGAAATAAAATACGAACAGGAATTGATGCATGTATGGTGTAAGTGTTATCATTGAAAGAGGCTAGCTCTCAGAAGGTGGCTTGGTTTGGGGCATGATAATGTCTGACATTTACAAAGTGCTTTCAGATCTGTGATCTCATCCGACTCTCATAACAAACCCCAAGACATGGGGAAGACAGGTGGCATGTTGATGTGGAAATGGAGGGAGTTTGTATAGTTTAGCCGGTAATTATTCAGCCCATGAGTCATTATACAAGATTCAGACACCCGACTTTAAACACACTCATTGCCCCCCACCCCCAAAACGGATCATTGAGTAACTTTTTGACTCAGAGGTCAACATTCTGAATCGACCAAATTATTAACTTGTTTCTCTTACCTCCCAAGTGCATAAACATGTGAGCTAACAACGGAGGAGGAGCCCCTGGTTTTTTCCCCTCCTTTAATTTAAAAAAAAATTTTCCCCAGAGCAGAGTCATAGACAGGATGCCTGTATGTCACCTTCAAAGCATGGCTCTATTCTCAAAGAAGATCTGGGTGGGTAGGACACTGACCACCTTGAAGATCACAATCATTGTCTGCTCTATCCATTTCCGACCCTGGCAGACACCACTCTGAAAGAGGGCAGCAGCTCAGCTCTCTTTGAGTCCTAGTTCTGTTGGTTTTTGCTTTGTTCAATATTTTGACAGGTTAAACATATGTTACCTTCTTCTCCACCCATTGGATGTTAGTATTTTCCTAGTGATAGCTGGTAAAAAGGGAAAGGAACCCTCCCCCGTACTGGCACAGTCCCCTTCAACAACTGAAATGCTGATTTGCACAGGAGAGTCATTTTTGGACACTGCCAAGAAATTGGGTAACCAAGGAGAACAAAGAATTCCAGATTTCTAAATTCCAGAAGTGGAGAAATAATCCATGAGTCAGTAAACTTCTTTTATGACAAAAACTAAGACCTAATTCTCAGTTCATCTGAGGGTACTCCACCACAGTTTCACTGAAAACCCATGCAATTTGAAGTCAAGAAAACAATCCAGCAGCCTTCATTGGCGTTTCTTACAGGATAGGTCCAATTTTTAATTTCCTTTTCTCTTTATGAAAAACCTTTATCAATTGTTTGCTGCTGCAGGAGGCAGTGAGCAGAGGAGTTTGCAAGACTGTGTCATGTCCTTTGCAAAGTCCCACAGAGAGTCTTTTTAAAGGCTCTAGTGATAACAAAGTAATGAAGGCGTGCCATCCAAACCTGACCTTTAGTTTCAGGCTGGGGGCTCATCAGCCTTTTCTGTGATGAATGCTAGGGCACCCTCATGGTAAAACTACCATGGCTTTCTCTTCCCGTGCTCTGACCATAGGCACAAAACTCTTTAATGTGTTCTTCCAGGCCCTACATGATCCGACGTATGCTTGCTTTGCAGCCTCTCTTGAACTCCTTCAATCTCCACACTATCTTAAATAAAAACATTAAAAAACAACAAAAATCCCCCCCAAAAAACTCAGCCTCTTTCTATGCCCCAAGCTAGCTCCAAACTTACAATATTCCTATCTCAGTGTTCTGAGATGACAGGTATGGGTCATCACCGTCACTTAATCTTTACGTTCTTAGCCATTTGGATCCTTTTGGATGTAGACCTTTTGTGTATTTTGGTTTCTCTGTAAGAACTGAATGCTTATTTTCTGTTTCCCAGGTCTCTCTTAATTATCTTCTAGATCCAAGTTTAAACAACCTCCTTAAGATAGCTATCCTTGGTTCCCTGATTAGGCCAATCCATTTGTTACGAAATGCCACAGCATTGTGGTATGGCTACTTGATGACTCTTTTAAAATTCAAAACAATTTATAAAATGGTGGTGGTGGTTCACGCCTTTAGCCCCCCCCCCCCCCAGGAGGCAGGAGCAGTGGATCACTGAGTTGAAGGCCATCCTAGTGTACAGAGTGAGTTCCAGGTCAGCCAGGGCTGTTATACAGAGAAACCCTATCTTGAAAAAAAAAAAGATAAAAAGAAACAAACAAACAAAAACTGATAGATCAACATCAGGGAGTGGCAGCCAGGTGGAAAGAGCGGTAGCCTTCACCTTCCTTGTCAAAAGCTGAATCACTAACCCTTTAGCAAAGACTTCTCTTCCCTTTCTTCCACTCTCCACCCTCCTCTGTCACCCTATGTTTCCGCTCTCCTCTTTCCTTCCATTCACTTTCCTTGTTTTCTATTATGCTGCTGTAGTTCTGAAATAGAGGTATGCTACGTACTGCAGGCTGGACTGAAATTCACTACATCGTCCAGGCTGGCCTTAACCTTGTGATCCTCCTATCTGTACCTCCCAGAAGCTGAGATTATTTATAGTCATACGCAGCCCCATGCCTTCTTTCTATGAGATCTTGTGGATCCTGTCTCTAAAAACAGTCAGGTCACTTCCTGCTCTGCCAAGTCTCACAGTGAAGGGGTTAGTCTGTGTGAAAAACAGCCCTTCCAAGTTGCCTACCGACTAGAGGGCCTCAGCCTTCCTTCAGGGGGCTGCTCTTCCAAGGATAGGCCAAGGCATAGATGACCTCACGGGCTGGTGTTGTGGATCTTCAAGCTTTACTGTCTCCACTCACTAAGTGCAAGTTCCTTGAGGGCAAGATTTCACCATAGGATTCCCAGTGCTTACCACAAAGCACACAACCATGCTCCTAAGAAACACTTGTGGGATGAATGACTATGTTCCAGTAAATTGAGTCAGTACTTTATTCAGAGAGTACTAAGTAATGGAAATTTTAAGCTTTTTAATTCTTCCTTAAACTACCCACTAAATTGCTTATCCATGCCCAAATTCAGATCGTTTCCTAGGTTTTATAATGGTATTTTCTGTGACTGAAACAGAATGCTCCTGCCAATTTAAATACCAGTGTAATGAGAGGAATAAACAGTTGTGCAACTGGAATTTCTAATGTAAATCATTGAAAATATTGGCGTCTAATAGTGCCACTGGAATAATTTGCTGACCTTTTTTTAATTGTGTTTCCCTTATTAATAGAAATATACTTTAAAAACCAGATCTATCTTTGGAATAAGATTGAACAGAAAATACTGAGCTCTTACATGCACGTTGACCCTGCACATGCACAGTCTCCCACCTCTAACTCCATGCTCCAAAGTGAAGCTTTGTTACAGTTGATGAATCTACACTGAAGCCTCATTATAGCCCAAAGTCAACAGTTCACATTAGGGCTCACTTACAGTGTTGAACAGATTCTTTACTCAATGTATGCTGCAATTTTTATTGCAAATGAAGTCAAAATTGCTTTCTCTGTACCTATTAATATGATTAACTCATTTTCTTTATTTCTTTTTTATTTGTTGTGGGATTACATTGATTGTTTTTTTTTTTACATTGAACCAGGCTTATAGATCTAATATAGATCCACTGTATAACTCTTTTTGTTACATTCTATTTGATGATATTTTATGGAAGAAAAATGTCCATACAAGACTAGTTTTCAGTTAATGACAGTCTGATATGGATATTGGGAAAATGCTGGCCTGTGAAAGAGAAAACAAAAAATTCTTTTAATTTCTTGGTACAATCTGTCCGTGAACACATTTGGCTCCGCTGCTATCTGGGAAAGTTATTGATTACTGATTCAATGTTAGTAGGTTTAAAAACTGGCCACTTTTTTTGATTGTGTATTTCTTCTTAGGAATTTTGGCAGAAGCTAGGAATCGGCCCATTCTTTCTAAGATACCACACTTTTTGTAGTATTCCATTACTGTCCTTTTGATGTCCACAGACTCTGAAGTGACGTCCTTGCTTTTATTTTATTTTAATGTGTCATCTTTGTTCCTCAGTGTATCAAGAAACATATCTAACTTACCCACAGAGCTCGTGTTTGGTTTGGTTGGTTTATTTGTTTTCCTGTTTCAAATTTGATTAATTAATGCTTATTATTTTATTTCTTCATCTTTCTTTGAATTTAATTACATCTTCTGTTTTTGAGTTTCCCAAGGTGAAAGGTTAGATTATTGTTTTTGAACCTTTGTTCTTCTAAAATATACACATTCATTGCTAAAAATTCTCCTCTGAGGAACAAAGATAATTTTTTCTTTTACTCCATCTCACAAATGTAATAGTTACATTTTCATTTACTTCAAAGTACTCATAAATTTCCCTCCAGATTTCTTCTTTACTCTATGTATTGTTAGAAATGTGTTGTTTAATCGGTAGCCAACTTCTCCCATTGTGCTGTGAGCCTGTATTTAAGACCTCCTCCCTCCTTCAATAAACAGCATTCAGCTTAAAAAAAAAGATCCTAAAAGTGAAAAAAATTAATTTACTTGCTGATCTCGTCCATGTATATAATGCACAGTGGTCATATTCATCTCTCTACCCTCTATCCTTCTCACACCCTTCAGCCCCCTCTCCTCTCCTCCCTTTGCTCTTTTCTCCCCTCATCTTGAAGTGGGAACTTAACTCCTTTCTGATGGATTGAACGTTGTCAATATCCCATGACTCCTTCGGCTGCACCTCACATTTTGATACTTTGTATATTCATTCGGTAGCAGTCCAATGTGCATATTATCCATTGTCTGTGATATTATCTCATATAAATGATGTCATGAAGAACTTCAACTCGAAAGCTTCATCATTTCCTGTGTAAAAATAAAAAGCAAACACAATAACCTTCCCCCCAAAAAAGAAAGAAATGTGTTGTTTAATCTCTGAATGTTTTTTATTTTCTCACTTTCTTTCAGTCATTTATGTCTAGTTTAATTCTACTGTGGTCTGAGTGAAAGCATTTTGCTATTTTTATTGTTTTAATTGGTTCAGATTTAATGTATTTAATAGCTCAGAATGTGGTCTGTTTTTTGTGTATGCTCAACTTTTTTAATTTTTTTACATTTCTAATGTAAATCATTACATTAGATTTTTAAAAATGTTAAACCTGCTTTTATTAAAAGTGTATAACCTAATATTATTGGGCGAAATAATTTATAGGCATCAACCTTTTTGTGATAGTCTTGCTATGAATCTCAAGCTGGCCTCAAACTCAGAATCTTCCTGCTTCTGCCTTCTCCGTGCTTAGAAGTACAGGCTTTTGTCACAGTGGCTGCCTTGTAGACATCAACTGTAGCCAAGGAATTGATGATGTCACTGAATTTAACCACATGGTTACTGATATTCTGCATGCTGCATGTGGCTATTTTTGATGGAGAGGTCTTCAAGTCTCCAACTATTTCTCCTTATAGCCCTGTCAGTTTTGGTGCATGTATTTTAATGCACTTTTATTAGGTGCTGTTTTCTATAGTAGTTATATTGATCTTGAACGAATGGATATATTAGGTATATAGCAAGCAAAATTAAAGAACAGGTAGTGTAGCTGATAGATAAAAAATAGCAGATAGATAGCAAAAGATCCTCAAATTGGGAGTTTACAACACCCGGCAGAAGCTGGCAGTGGAGAAGCACGCCTTTAAACCCAACACTTGAGAGGAAGAGGTAGACAGGTCTCTGAGTCTGAGGCCAGCCTAGTCTACAGAGTGAGTCCCAGAAGAACCAGGGGTACACAGAGAACTCCTGTCTTGAAAAAAAAAAAACAGAAAACAAAAGCAAAACCAAACAATAACAACAACAAAAGACCACCCAGGAGAGACAGCTGGCGTAGCTTGATTGAAAGAGCAAGGAAACATAACTTCACCAAACATAAGGCTCACAAGCATCCAGCAGCAATAGCCTGGGGAAATTGAGGGAGTCAGCTAGAGTTCCCCATTGTGCTTCTTCTCCAAGGATAAGCTTTTGACACTCTGTTTCCAACATAGGTATTTTTCTGCTGAAAGATAAACTCTGTTGGAAATGTTTTCTCCTCCTAGCTGTTCTCAAAGGCATGAGTGTTTATTCTTAGGCTGTTTTGCTGGTCTTCCCTGCCTGGGTTCCCGGAGTCATGGGGCCAGCATGACAGAAGACAGTGGATAAACATAAACATGCTTGGGTCTGAGATCAAGGAGGGTCCCCTCACTCCCACACCCTGATTCCAGTAAGTGTAAACAGCATATAACAATTTACCAAGAGATTGTATATTACAGGAACATACACATTAAAGGTTGATATAAAATCACAGAGAATTGACTCTTATTATTTTGTAATAGCCTTTAAAAACATGGTAATTTTTCTGTCTTTGATGTCCAAAATTAACATAGCTAAGTAGCTACTCAAGATTTTGTTTAAATTAGTGTTAGTGTGATATTTTTCTCAATACTTTAAATTTATGTGTCCTTATATTTACAGTAGACTTCACACACACACACACACACACACACAAACACATGCACACGCACACGCACACACACACACACACACACACACACACACAGAGTGTTTTTGAGACAGGGTTTCTCTGTGTAGTCCCGACTGTTCTGGAACTTGCTTTGTAGACCAGGCTGGCCTTGAACTCAGAGATCCACCTGCCTCTGCCTTCTGAGTGCTGGGATTAAAGGCATGCACCACCATACCTGGCCCTCTTTATGTTTTTTTCATTCAATAATTATATTTATGATATTCATTAATTACATTAATTGTATTGATTTATTACGTTCATGATATTATGTCCTGATACTACTGTCCATTTGTGGGGTTTTTCCATCATACAAAACAGAGATTCTGTACTTAGGAAATCATTGCTCTATATTCCTTTCTTCTCTGTCTTTAGATAGCATCTAATCTTTCTGTCTCTATGAATTTGTATATTCTGTATATTTCATGTAATACAATTTTATAGTATTTGTCCTTTTTTAATGTAAAAACATTTTATGTACAACTGCAGGAGAAATATTATACAGATAGCTTGAACATAAAAACAGGTTATAATTTAAAAGTCCAGTGTTATTTTAAACAGTAACATATTTTCTCTGTAGGAAATAGTAAAAATGATAACATTTCCCAATAAGCCTTTTTAAGCCAAATGATAGCTGAATTATACATATAAATATTGATTAGATTCTGGGATACAGAAGAAACCTATCTTCATCTGTTCAGGAGCTATGTTTTACTTAAGTTGTGTACGTGAGCTTCCTATTCATCTTCCCCTTCATTGTTTGATTTACAGCAGACATTTTCTATAGGTTAATCCATATTAGACATGGTTTCTCTGTGTAGCATTGGAGCCTGTCCTGGATCTTGCTCTGTAGACCAGGCTGTCCTTGAACTCACAGAGATCCACCTGGTTTACCTCCCGAGTGCTGGGAATAAAGGTGTGTGCCACCACCATCTGGCTAAACTAATTTTTAAAGTTAGCATAAACGGTAACAGATTTCGTTACGGTAGCTTCATATATATGTATCATTATCATAGTAGGCTTTTTACAGACAAAATACACTATAGTCTCATTTTCCATCCAGTTTTCTATCCTCTTTTAATTGGTATATTTGGAACATTGACGGTTAAAGTGGTTATTGATATTATTGGATTAATTTACTATATCCATTACTATTTTCTATTCATTCTTCTTTGTGCAGACTGCTGACCCCTACTCTTCCTCTGATGTTAAAAAAAATTTACTTCCTTTCTAAAAAAGATTCATTTTATTATTGTATGTGTATGAGTGCTTTGCCTGCACGTATGTCTGTGCACCACATGCATGCCTGGTGCTCACAAAGGCCAGAAAAGGGTGTTGGATCCCCTGGGACTGGAGTTACAGACAATTTTGAGCTGACATGTGGGTCCTGGGACTCAATCCCAGGTCCTCTGCAAGATCAACAAGTGCTCTTACTGCCAAGCCATCTCCTTAGCCTCAGTCATTTAAGTTTTAAATGAGTGTTTTATGTAAGTATATCAGATTTTTCTCTCAGCATATCAATTACATTAAAAAACTTTCGGTGGTTGCCTTGGAATTTACAACATAGTTTTATAAATAACTCATTCTTTTTCCTTTATGTGTGTGCTTATATACATAATTACTTTTGTCTCCCTGTTGAGGTTGCTTTTGCTGTGTAACTCAGGTTCTTTGAACTCATGGTTCTGTCTTCATCAACCCAAATGCTAGGATTATAGGTATGCATCCTCACCCTTGCTCAAGCCATTTTCAAACAATCCTCCACTGTTTCATTTTCTTATATCCTTTTTATGACTACCATTATGTATTATGCATAGGTAGAAATATATTATATATGCAGATATAATGTAATATGTTGTGACTATTATTATTATTATTATTTTGAACAAGTATGTTATCTATTAGATAATTAAGATTATGAAAAGCTTTTATTCATTTTCACTTATACCTTTTTAATGCTCTTCATTTCTTTACATAGTTCCAAATTTCAAATACATATACATATATATATATATATACATAATTCTTGTGTATATAACTTTTATATACATATAATTCTCTTTCCTCTGAAGAGATTATTTTAATATTATTTATTTATTTTATGTGTATGAATGTTTTTCCTGAGTGTATGTCTGTACACCATATGCACACCTAGTACCTACAGAAGCCACAATAGGGCATCGGATCCACTAGGACTGTCATTATAGATGGTATGAGCTGCCATGTGGGCCTTGGGAATCAAAACCAGGTCTTCTGGAAGAGCAGCCAGTGCTCTTAGCCAAAAAACCATCTCTCCAGCCCCCTAAAGAACTTAATTTAACATTTTTTTGAAAAGCAGATCACAAGAAGAAAAAAAAAGAAAGAAAAGTAGATCACTTTTAAAAAATATCCTTAATGTTTGTCTGTCTGAGAAGTTATCATACCCCCTTTAGCTCTGACAGAAATTTTTTCATGATAAATAATTCTAGGTTGCTGTTTTTGTTTTCTCCCAACATTTAAGTATTTCAGTGTACTCACTTTTTATTCACACAATTTCTTAGAGAATCATATGCTATTTTAATCTCTATATAAGATTTTTTTCCTGCTAAATTGCTGAGGATTATGCTCATTGTTAATAAAAAGCTGACAGGCTAGTAGCTGGGCAGGAAGTTAGGCAAGAAAGCCAAACTGAGAATACTGGGAAGGAGGAGGGTGGAGTAAGGAGTTGCCAGCCAGATGCAGAAGAACCAAGATGAGAATGTTGTCCTGAGAAAAGGTACCAAGTCAAGTTGCTAAACATAGATAAGAATTATGGGTTAATTTTTTTTTTCTGGAGTTGAGGACCGAACCCAGGGCCTTGCGTTTGCTAGGCAAGCGCTCTACCACTGAGCTAAATCCCCAACCCCATGGGTTAATTTAAGTGTAAGAGCTAGTTAGTAATAAGCCTGAGCTACCAGCTGAGCATTTATAAGTAATACTAAGCCTCTGAGTGGTTATTTTGGAATTGACAGGCAATGGGGTGGGGAAGAACCATCTGACTACAGAAAGTGGTTATAGACACCTAAATCCCAGGTCTTGAGAAGCTGAAACAGGATGATCATGAGTTTGAGGCCAGCCTGGACTACTAAATGAGTCCCAGGCTAGCTGGGTTACTTATACAGAACTTTTTTCTCTTGTATTCTAGATATTTCTTCCTTCCTTTGATTTTTGTAATATCTTGTGCCTAGCTGCAGTGGTTTTGATTGTTTATTTGATATTCATCCTTCCTGGGGTTCTCTTAACTTTCTGAGTATATAATTTGATGCCTCACAATAATCTTGGTTAAAAAAAAGACATTTTGAGATAACTTCATGATTGTCCTTGAACTTGTGATCCTCCTACCTTAATATACTAAGTACTAAGATCACTGGTAAAGCCAGGCGGTGGTGGCACAGGCCTTTAATCCCAGCACTCGGGAGGCAGAGCCAGGTGAATCTCTGTGAGTTCGAGGCCAGCCTGGGCTACCAAGTGAGTTCCAGGAAAGGCTCAAAGCTACATAGAGAAACCCTGTCTTGAAAAACCAAAAAAAAAAATCACTAGTAAAAACTGAACATACTTGACATTAAGCATTTCTTAGACTTTTTTTTTTCTATTTCTTTCTCTTCCATACCCTAATGTGTTATATCCTTTATAGTTGACTCATCCTTCTTGAACATTGTGTCTGCAGAATATTGTTTACTTTGCTTTTCAATTTGAGATGTGTGTGTTGATATATCTTTAAGCACAGCACTTTTCCCCCAAGAATAAGGTTTCTCTGTGTAGTAGCTATGCCTCTCCTGTACTCACTATGTAGACCAGGCTGGCCTTGAACTCACAGAGATCTACCTGCCTCTGCCTGCCGAGTGCTGGGATTAAAGGTGTGTACCACCACCGCCCAGCTCCTACTCTACTCTTTTTTTCTTCTCTTCTCCTCCTCTTCCACCATTGCCTGGCCCAGCACAGCAATTCTTGCCTTAAATGTGTTCATACTACTAACAAGAATGTGGCAGCTATTCATGGTTGTCAACTTGACTACATCTGGAATTAACTAAAACCCAAAAATGGAGGGGCACACCCCTGATGAACTTTGCTTAATTTGAAGTGAGAAGATCCACTTCTAATATGGTTTAAAGTGGGAAGACACACTTTTAATCCAGGTGTTTTGAAATGGGAAATTCTACCTCTCATCTGAACCACACTTTCTGCTGGAAACCTATATATAAGAACATGGAAGAAAGACACTTTTGCTCTTTACTTGCTTTCTCTTGCCTTCCTGGCAAGTTTATTGGCATTAGAGCCTATTTCTACATGATCTCAGTGTATACTGAAGACCAGTTGAAACATCTAGTCTGGACTGAACAACTACTGAATTTTTAGATAGCCATTGTGGGATTAGCTGGACCACAGCTTGTAAGTCATTCTAAGGAACACACTTTCTATAGATATAGATTCATTTTATAAGTTCTGTTACTCTAGGGAACCATAAATCTCTCTCACATTGTCCATCTATTCATGTTTTGATTTGTTTGTCATTTGCCTTGGTTCTAGAGATAGAACCTAGCTTCTCGCATGCCATATACACATATTACCAATGAGCACCTCTAGCCCTACTCAATTGTTCTTACTCTTTGTGGTGGTTCAAATGAGAATGGACCCCATTGGCCCATATATTTGAATGCTTAGTCACCAGGGAGTGGAACCATTTGAGAAGAATTTGGAGGTATGGCTATGTTGGAGTAGAAGTGTCCTTCTTGGGGGAGGTGTGTCAGTGGGAGTGGGCTTTGCAGTTTCAAAAGTCCCAAGCCAAGCCCAGTGTCTCTCTTCTCTTAATACCTGCTGCCAGCAGATCAGGTTGTAAAGTTCTCATTTACTCCTTCAGCACCATGCCTACCTGGTTCTCATCACGAAAACCATGGACCAACCCCCTTTAATTGTAAGCAAGCCCTCAATTAAATGCTTTATTTAATAAGAGTTGCCTTGGTCATGGTGTCTTTTCACAGCAATAGAGTAGTAACTATAGCTTTTGTTGTCTACTCTTTCTACAGGATCCATTAACATGTGAATTATAGTTGTTTTAAAATTGACAATCTGATCATTCCAACTTCTCTGCTATATACAAATCTAAGTTATGTACTTGCTTTGTCTCTTAAACTTTACTTTTTGCCCTTCACTACACTTTGCAATTTTTTGCTGAAATCCAAACAGGAAAGGAACTCTGTTAATAAGCATCTTTGAATTTGATGGTGAAGTGGAGTGGGGAGGGAAAAATTCTTTAGTCTTATGATTAATTTTTGGTCTATTAGTGATTCCATGCCCCTGGCTATAAATCTCACATTTCTCCCTCAATCTTGAGGGAAACAGACTGGCTAGAGTCGGAATCATTCTGTATTTCTGTTTCCCAGACCAGTTAGACTGCAATAACAGTCTAATAGGTTAACCTCTGGTAATAGTTCCTCTTGAAGATAGGTTTTGTAAGGAACAGAATACATTGGCATTTTTCAAAATGATTATTCTTCCCTTCCCCCTACAGGAAGCCCAGGGTCCCCAACCCCCATCTTCACTGAGACAGCATAGAAGTCCTGAGGTAAATCTTATGGAATATCCAGCAAATAGACTTGTCCATACTGAATGTATAGAAATCAATCAATTACAGTTTAGGTGGTTTTTTTTCTGTCCTATATCAATTCATTTGGAGATTTCTGAGACAGAGTCTCTGCATAGATAAGTTGTAGTTCTCTTCATCTCCCTGTCTCTACAGTTTGAGGGACAATGCCTTTCCTTTTGATCCTACATCTGTGACGTCTAACAAGTATTGTTGATTTTCCCCCCAATTTGTTCAGTGTTTTATTTATTAGGATTACATGACAGCTTCCATACTCTCTACATGCTGGGCAGGAAACCAGAAAATATCTGTTGGGCTTTGTCATCAACCAGAAAAGATGAACACAGACATCTTTGCAACTCTTAGATGAAATTCAGGAAAATAGTAATCTGTGTTAAAGATTAAGATATTGGCAGGCTAGAAAAGTAAGCTTTTCATTATGTATTAATTGTATAACTGAACAAACAGTTCTTATGTTTTCTTGGCCATGCTTAAGTTTTCCATAAGAGAAGAATATCAAAATTGGGGTGAGGCAGCAATAATGGCTAGCTTTCAGAATACAGAGGTTACATTTCAAGCCACACTTTATTTATTTGTACTTTGTTCAATTTCTGCATCGTCATTTCTTCCCCTTGTGCTATTTTGTCTTAAGAAATTTTTATTCATTTTACATACCAATCACAGATCCCCCTCTTCCCTCCTCCTCCCCCTCCAAGCTTCCCCCCCAACCTACCCCCCATCCTCTCCTACAAGAAGGTAAGGCCTCCCATGGGGAGTCAGTCGAGCCTGGTACATTCAGTAAAGGCAGGTCCAAGCACCTCCCACTGCCTCAAGGCTGTGCAAGATGTCCCACCATAGGCAGTAGGCTCCAAAAAGCCAGCTCACGCACCAGGGATGTATTCTGATACTACTGCCAGGGGGGCCCTTAAGCAGATCAAGCTACACAACTGTCTCAATTATATAGAGGGCCTAGTCTAGTCCTGTGGAGGCTCCACAGGTGTTGGTCTAAGTTTCATGAGTTCCCACTAGTTTGGTTTGGTTGTCTCTGTAGGTTTCCCCATCATGATCTTGATGCCCCTTGCTCATAGAATCCCTCTTCTCTCTCTTTGGACTCCTGGAGCTTGGCCTGGTATTTGGCTGTGGATCTCTGCATCTGCTTCCATCAGTTTCTGGAGAAAGGCTCTATGATGACAGTTAGGATATTCACTGATCTGATTATTGGGTTAAGCCCATTTAGGCACCCTCTCCACTAATGCTAGTAGTCTAAGCTGGAGTCATCTTTGTGGATTCCTGGGCACTTACCTAGCACTTGGTTTCTCCCTTACCCCATAATGTCTCCCTCTCTCATGGTATCTCTTTCATTGCTTTCCCACTCCGTCCCTCCCCCAGCTCGACCATCCTGTTCCCTTATGTTCTCATCCCCCATCCCTAACCCTCCATCACCCCCCCATCCCTAGTTTACTCATGGAGATCTCATCTATTCCCCCGAGGGTGATCCGTGTGTCCCTCTTTGGGTCCTCCTTGTTAGCTAGCTTCTCTAGAGCTGTGGATTATTGCTGTGGGATGGTCTGTATGTCAAATGCTCTGATTGGTCAATAAATAAAACACTGATTGGCCAGTGGCCAGGCAGGAAGTATAGGCGGGACTAACAGAGAGGAGAATTGAGAGAACAGGAAGGTGGGAGGAGTCACTGCCAGCCATCACCATGACAAGCAGCATGTGAAGATGCCGGTAAGCCGTGAGCCACATGGCAAGGTATAGATTTATGGAAATGGATTAATTTAAGCTATAAGAACAGTTAGCAAGAAGCCTGCCATGGCCATACAGTTTGTAAGCAATATAAGTCTCTGTGTTTACTTGGTTTGGTCTGAGCGGCGGTGGGACTGGCAGGTGACAGAGATTTGTCCTGACTGTGGGCCAGGCAGGAAAACTCTAGCTACAGATTATAGTCCGGTTATCCTTTGCTTTACATCTAGTATCCACTTATGAGTGAAAACATGCCATGTTTGTTTTTCTGAGTCTGGGTTACCTCACTCAGGATGATATTTTTCTAGCTCCATCCATTTGCCTGCAAATTTTGTGATATCATTGTTTTTTCTGCTGAAGATTACTTCATTGTGTATATGTACCACATTTTCTTAACCCATACTTTGGTTGAGGGGCATCTAGGTTGTTTCCAGATTGTGGCTATTACGAATAATGTTGCTATGAACATAGTTGAGCATGTGTCCTTGTGGTGTGATAGAGCATTCCTTCGGTATATGCCCAAGAGTGGTAATGCTGGGTCTTGAGGAAGGCTGATTCCCAATTTTCTGAGAAGTCACCATACTGATTTCCAAAGTGGCTGTACAAGTTTGTACTCCCACCAACAGTGGAGGAGTGTTCCCCTTGCTTCACATCCTCTCCAACATAAGCTGTCATCAGCGTTTTTGTTCTTAGCCATTCTGACAGGTGTAAGATGGTATCACAGAGTCATTTTGATTTGTTTTTCCCTGATGATTAAGGATGTTGAGCAATTCCTGAAATGTCTTTCAGCCATTTGAGACTCTTCTGTTGAGAATTCTCTCTTTAGCTCTGTAGCCCATTTTTAAATTGGATTGTTCAGTATTTTGATGTCTAGTTTCTTGAATTCTTTATATATTTTGGAGATCAGCCCTCTTTCAAATGTGGGGTTGCTTCACTTTCACTATAAATTATTTCTCTAGGGAGAGGCTACCTGCTGAATTACCCAGCTTCAGCTTCATAAATGGAAACTGCTGGAATATATACCACATCTAGTATCAAATCACTTCACTTCTTTTTAGGAAGATCCTAGCCTGCCATTTGATTTCATGAATTTCTTAGAGACAACAACAATGTGGTTATTAAAGAAATTGACTCAACTTTGATGACATTTGGATTTGTCTTAGTCAGTGTTCTATTGCTGTTAAGAGACACTATGACCATAGCAATTCTTATAAAAGAAAGCATTTAATTGGAGCTGGCTTACAATTTCAGAGGTTTAGTCCATTGTCATGATGGCAGCGAGCATGGTGGCATGCAAGCAGACATGGTGCTGGAGAGGTAGCTGAGAGTCCTACATCTGGATTGGCAGGAAGCAGGAAAAATGAGTGATACTGGGCCTGGCTTTTGCTTCTCAAGCCTCAAGGCCCACCCTCAGTGACACACTTCCTCCAACAAGGCCACCCCTACTCCAACGAGGCCATACCTCCTAATCCTGGTCAAGTAGTACTGCTCCCTAATGACCAAGCATTCAAATATATGAGCCTATGGGGGTTATTTTTATTCAAACCACCACAGGATTCATGTCACTTTAATACCATTTCTGCTTACTCAAACCTCCTGAGACATTTATTTTACAATTATAGTTTTCTGCTTTATCACAATCAGAATTGGTGCTAGTGTTCACTTGCCTATCTCCACAAATATCTTAGCATGATATGTTAACTTCCTATGACATATACTGGTGAGTCATCTCAGGATTATTTATATTTGTTTTCTTGATTCTTTTATACCATATTATGGCTATTTTCTGTGCCACACACTCAGATTAACAGAGATTTGGATTTTATACAAATTATATGTTAGTTCTGAAATAAATTAGAAGCTAAGATCAAATTCTAAGTTCCTTGTTGTATTATCAGCCCTGGCAGACAATCTTCTTCTACTACCTACATGATATAGGGAAATAAGTCTATGGTTCCTGACATTCCAATTGAGCAAATTAGTATGTATTGAATAGGTGTCTTAGTTATTTTTCTACTGCTGTAATAAAACACCATAACCAAGGCTACTTATAAAAGAAAGAATTTGATTTGGCTTATGGTTTCAAAGGGTTAGAGTCCATGGTGATGAAGTTAAGAACAGGAGTGAGTTCACATCTTGATCCACAACCACAAGGCGGAGAGAGAGAGAGAGAGAGAGTACTAGGAATCTCACAAGTCTTTTGATAGAAACCTTGGAGCCCACCCCCAGTGACACACTTTCTCCAATCAGGTCACATCTCCTAATCTTTCCCAAACAGTTCTACCAACTAATGACCAAATATCCAAATATAGGTGCTTATGGGGGCCATTCCCATTTAAACCAACACAATAGGTTTTATAGAAGTCTTTAAATTCTCAGACAACTAGACATGTGACTAAAATCTGTAGTAGAATGATGTTAAGTTGTGTTACTTTTGTTTATGTTGCATTCGTTTAACTCTGTGAAGCTGTGTTAACTGTGCCTGTGTAAAACACCTGATGGTCTAATAAAGAACTAAACAGCCGGGGTTGGGGATTTAGCTCAGTGGTAGAGCACTTGCCTAGCAAGTGCAAGGCCCTGGGTTCGGTCCTCAGCCCTGAAATAAAAACAAACAAACAAACAAACAACTAAACAGCCAATAGCAAGGCAGGAGAAAGGATAGGCATAGTTGGCAGACAACGAGTATAAATAGAAGAAGAAATCTTAGAAGAGGGAGATCTAGGATCCAGAGAAGGAGGAGAACTTCAGGGGCCAGCCACCCAGCCACTCAGCTATACAGCAAGCCATGGAATAAGAATAAGATTTACAGAAGTAAGAGAACAGGAAAAGCCCAGAGACAAAAGACAGAAGGGATAATTTAAAGTTAAGTAAAGGGGCAGGAGGGGAGAGAACAAGGGAATCTGTGGCTGATATGTAGAACTGAATTGTATTGCAAAATAAAAATTTTTAAAAAAGTAAAAAGATATTAATAATTATCTTTGTCAAGTAACTGCACGTGTGATATAAACTGTAATATGAGGTTCAGTGACCCAGTGAAGAATCTGATATTCCTACCATTAAGGACTTAATCAGACTGATGAATTCTGCTAAATAATTAGCAATAAATTCCTCAAAAAAAAATAAAGTTAAGTAAAGCTGTATAGAAACAAGCCAAGCTAGGGCAAGAATTCATAATTAAGACTAAACCTCCATGTGTGATTTATTTGGGAGCTTGGTAACAGGCCCCCAAAAGAGCCAACAAACAAACAACATTAAGAATCAAAAGACTCTGTCTGTATTCCTAAGCCATTTGTCAATGATAATAGATCCTGTAAGTCTTAGTGTTCACTAGATTTTTATTTTTACCACGTGCAATAAATGTGAATCTAAGCTGGACATGGTAGTCCATGCTTTTGATCTCAATGTTTATGAGGCAGACTGTGGTGATTTGAGAGAAAATGGCCTCCAAAGGGAGTGGCACTATTAGGAGATGTGGCTTTGTTGGAGTGGGTGTGGCCTTGTTGGAGGAAGTATGTCCCTGCGGAGGTGGGCAGTG
The DNA here is from genome assembly GCF_949786415.1 of Peromyscus eremicus. Lineage (NCBI taxonomy): Eukaryota > Metazoa > Chordata > Mammalia > Rodentia > Cricetidae > Peromyscus > Peromyscus eremicus. Next base: position 90,331,050 of record NC_081439.1, on the reverse strand, counting down.
AAGGACAGAAAGCTAGTGAAGATGTAACTGAATGAAGGGGCCATGTTTCAGTCCCAGTAAGCAGTAGAATTTTACAGCTTTGGCCATGTGGTTCTGGCTTTAGAGTTAAGGATAGAAGAAATGGATTATGGAAGTTGCCTCTGCATCTAAGGAAAGCCACTGAGGCCAGGCATATGTCATAGGGTGTCCCTGATTAGAGGCCTAGAGAGGCTATTGAGTGAGACTATGAAGTTAAACCTAGATTGCCTTGGAGACCCCAAGATGTTGGAGATACCAGGGCCATGGGATGCCTGTCCAGGAAAGCTGCTAACAGGGTGGAACCAGCCAAAGAGAAAGAAGTGTGTTGCAGTGAACCAAATTGAAAGGAGTTGGAGATCTGAAGAGTGTTTTCACATCAGACATGGAGAAACAGAGTTTAGAGTTTGCCCAGCTGGTTTTCAGTCTTGCTTTGGTCCAGTATTTCCTTGCTATGCTCCCTTCCCTGCGTTTTAAAATGGTAATGTATATCCTGTGACATTATATGTTGGGAGTATGTGATCTGCTTTTTGATTTTAGTTTTACAGGTGATTACAGTTAAGAGGTTACATGAATCTCAGAAGAGACTTTGAATTTTAGACTTTTAAATAAGGTTTGGACTGTTATAGGCTATGGGAACTTTTGAAGTTGGACTGAATGCATTTTTGCATTATTATATGGCTACAAGCCTTTGGGGGCCAAGGAGTGGAATGTGGTGGTTTGAAAGAAAATGCCCCCCAAAAGAGAGTGGCACTATTAGGAGGTGTGGCTTTGTTGGAGTGGGTGATGCCTTGTTGGAGGAAGTGTGCCACTGTGGGAGTAGGCTTTGAGGTCCCACATATGCTCAAGCCATGATCAGTGTGACACTCAGACCACTTCCTGTTGTTTGAATGTTAGATGGACTTTTAATAAAAAAACAAAAAACCCAGAGCCAGATATCAGGGTGAAAACTGAAATATCAGAGAAGCCGAGCAGCCAGCCACTAGTTCTTATCTCTACGAAATCCTCAGCCTAAAGAGAGCGAGTTCCTATTTCCTCATGCCTTATATACTTTTCTGTGACCTGCCATATTACTTCCTGGGATTAAAGGTATGCCACCTGGCGGCTGGAGAGATGGCTCAGAGGTTAAGAACACTGGCTGTTCTTCCAGAGGTCCTGAGTTCAATTCCCAGCACTCATGTGGTGGCTCACAACCATCTGTAATGAGATCTGGCTCCCTCTTCTGGCATGCAGGGATACGTGCAAACAGAACACTGTATACATAATAAATAAATAAATCTTAAAAAAAAAACTGTGCCACCACTGCCTGATTCTGTTTCTCTTATGTAGCATAGGGCGGCCTTGAACTCACAGAGATCCAGATGGATCTCTGCCTCCTGAGTGATAGGATTAAAGGTGTGTGTCATCACTACCTGACCTCTATGTCTAATTAGTGGCTGGCTCTGTCCTCTGATCCCCACGTAAACTTTATTGGGTTACACAATAATTCACCATAACTTCCTGTTGCCTGCAAGATGTAGGACTCTCAGCTACTTCTCTAGCACTATGTCTGCCTGCATGCCACCATGTCCCACCATGATGATAGTGGACTGAACCTCTGAAATGTAAGAGAGCCACCTCAATTAAATATTTTCCTTTATAAGAGTTGCCCCTGGTCATAGTGTCTCTTCACAGCAATAGAAACCCTAAAAGACAGAGGCATGCATATCTCTTCAAGTTTTAGGCCAGTCTGGTCTACATATGGGATTCCAGGACAACCATGACTACATAGAGAGACCCATCTCAAAAATATAATTAGCTAAACAAGCCAAAGAAAATGAGATTTAAAAAAAAACATTGCTTATATCTAAGTGGCAAAACTCTGCATTCTCAGATATCAACTTTCACGAATGAAATACTAGGAAGTGAAAGAAGCAAGGGTGTGTTTGTAGATGGATACTCAGAACTTATGAAGGAGGTAAAGGAAATATAAGCTAGAGGACTTTTCTGATGACAGAACATCCCTATTGATTTGAGAGACTATGTGGCAAATACTAATGGAGGGCTATTTACAGAGGATCAGAGCAACAGCCAGTTATTATGCTGTTAGACAAGATAAGCTAAAGGGTTTTCATAGAGGATGATGGCTCAAGAGACACAGTATTTTTTCTTTTTTCTTCTTTCCTTTCTTTCTTTCTTCTTTTTCTCTCTCTCTTTTTGAAGTCAGTTAAGCTTCAGCTTAACAAACACTGCACTACACCGAATGAAATATAGGCTGTTTATACTAGGGGAGAGGAAGAGCACATCAATGGAGGGAAACAATAATGTAAAAGGAGACATCCCTCCACAACCTTGAGTTAAGTTAAACCTTAACTACTAGTTAAGATTGCTTTCTCTGCACAAACTGCTACAGAAATGGACTGAAAATTGCTGGGTTTGGCAGACATCATTGATTTGAACGAATTCTATTTTATACCTGTACTTGTTGTCCTTGAAGCCTTCTCATCCATAAATGAATGAACTGTCTTTCTGTGACAAAGCAGCATTAACAGAAAGACAGTATCACTCTTAAACTCCACTCATTGCAAAGCCAATGAAATATAAGAAGTTCCTTAAAGTCAGTCATATCACTATGCAGATTCCCCAAATAGAAAAAAAATTGAACTATTAAGTCATACCTTGAAGTAGACAAATTTACAAACTTGTTTTGTTAGTGTGCTGGTTAGTTTTTGTCAAGTTAACACAAACTGGAGTCCCATGGTAATAGGTAACATAAATTGAAAAATTGTCTCCATCAGACTGGTCTTTGGGGCTTTTATTGATTCCTGATTGATATGTGAGTACTCAGATCACTGAGGTTAGAATCATTCCTGCCCAGGTCGGTTGGGGCTATATGAGAATGGTAGCTGAGTAAGTATTTCTCCACGGCCTCTACATCAGTTCCTGCCTCCAGCTTCTTGCCCTGTTTGGGTTCCTGTCCTGACTTCCTTCAATGATGAACAGTGATATGGAAGTACAAGCCAAATAAACCTTTTCCTCCTCAAACTGCTTTTGGTCATGGTGTTTATCACAGTAACAGAAAGTGAACTAAGACAGATAGAATTACCCATGAGGGAAGTGACACTGAATCACTGGCTTCAATCATTGTAAAGGGCTAGATAAAGTGAAGTGAGCATGGTCTCGAAGCTGTGATTGAAGGAGACACAGGGGGTTGGAGGAATAATTAATTCTTGAACATCAAGAGTTTATGACACCGGCGGTGGTGGCACACGCCTTTAATCCCAGCACTCGGGAGGCCGAGGCAGGCGGATCTTTGTGAGTTCGAGGCCAGCATGATCTACAGAGCGAGATCTAGGAAAGGCACAAAGCTACACAGAGAAACTCTGTCTCAAAAAAACAAAAAAAAAAAGTTTTTGACAATATGGAGAAGTTGAAGTTAGTAAAAATATTGTCAAGGTTACTATAATGAAAAAGAAAATGACATAATATGTGAGTCTAAAGAGAGGGAAAATATTCACCCCCAAGGACATTTGGCATTAATTGAAATATTTTTATTTAATTTATTTATTTGTGTGTGGGGGCATGCGCACTTGTGCGTGTGTGTGTGTGTGTGTGTGTGTGTGTGTGTGTGTGTGTTGTGATAGTGGGGGATCAAACTCGGGTCATCAGGCGTGGTGGCAGTTAAAACAAAAAGGAAATTTAAAGTAAATTTTAATGCATTGATTATTTTTTAAAAATCACTTATGAATTTAGAAGTACATAATTTAGGAACATTATATGTAATATGCAATTTCTGTTAGACCATAAAATAGCTGTATTTGATATTGTGTGTGAATGAAGAATTGATTCAAGTATTTATAAATTCAGTGGCTAAAAGAGTTCTTGCTGCTTTTGCAGTGGACAAGACTTCTATTTCCAGCACCCAAATGGGTGGCTTACAACTACCTGTAAATCTAGCTCCAAGAAATCCAATGCTCTCTTCTGGCCTCTGAGGGTGCCCATACTCATGTGTGCAATCACACGTGTAGATATAACACACTTACACAAATACGAAAAAAAAAGTAAATAAAAATATAAATTATTAAACTTAGCTGTTGTGTTGTATGTCTTACAGTCACACCTAGATATAAATGAGAAATAAGCCAAGGTAAATGATCAGAATTTATCGACCACAATTTTATCTCAAGAAAGTTAGTCTAAGTTTTATTTTATGAGGTATTATTATCAACAATATCTTCTGGGATGCTTCAAGAACTATTTGTTTTTGAGACAGAGTCTCACTTTGTGGCCAGCACTGGCTTGGAACTTGCTATGTAACCAGGTTGTCCTCAAATTCATAGCAATTTGCCTGCCTGAGCCTCCAGTTTGCTGGGATTATAGACATGTGCCATCATACTCTGACTTTTTGAGAGCTTTTGGAAAATAAAAGTTTTAAATATTTAACTTTAAGATTTCAATGCAGATTCTTTTCATAACTCATAATTATGCAGGTGAAGTTCAAATAATATAAAATTAAATGTTTTAAAGTAAACAGTATCATGATATTTAGTCCATTCATCATGTTGTAAGTCACCAAACCTCTCATTCTAAAACCTTCCCAATGGAGCTGGAAGGATGGCTTAATGGTTAAGAGCTGCACTGCTCTTCCAGAAGACCTGAGTTCAGCTCTCAGCACACAGATAAGTCAGCTCAGAATCATCTCCAGAGGAACATCACACCTCTGGCCTCTGTGGGCATCTGCATTCATGTGCACATTCCGCCACACAGATAAATGTACATACACATAACTATAAATAATAAAAATTTTAAAACCCTTCCCAGAAGCCCAAAGTGAACCTCCTAATCTATTAGGCAGTAACTCCCTTCATTTAGCCCCTAGCATCTACCATTTTGCATTGTGTCAATATGAATTTATTTTAGATGTTTCTATAAATGAAATTATACTATGGGACCTTTTGTGCCTGGCTTCTTTCTCTTAGCATACTGCTTTCAAGGTTCATCCATTTCATAGCATGGATCAGCATTTACTTTCATTTCTATAAATGAGAATATTCCATTGAATGGATATAACAAATCTGGTTGTTCAGTTACCTGCTGATGGATATTTGAATTGAAAAATATTTGACTTAATTCCATATTTTTGCTCTTGGAAATAGTGTTGCTATGAACATATGTATGTTAGGATCCTGCCCTCACTCCTGCACATACACAGCTTGGGGTCTTGCATCTTATGTCATCAGGGGGCGCTGGCATGGTCATGCAATCTGTGCCTTAAAAGCTGGATGCAGATCCCACACTCTCTCTGCTCTCTGCTCTGCTCTGCTCTGCTCCCCTCTTCCCCCACCCCACTATCTTTCTCTCTCACGAGGCCTGGTCCCCTCTCTCTACTCCCCTTTTTCCTCCTAATAAAGCTCTGAATACTGATACTGGGTTTTGTTGTGACCGTGACCTTTCTACCTTTCCACGCTGCAACCAGCACCGCCACCAGCGCTGATTATCATCCTTTCATTATGTACATTTGTTTTCATACCCATCTTCAGTTATTTTGGGTAAACATTTGGAAATGAGGTTGTTGGGTTATTCAGTAACTCTAGGTTTAACTTTTTGAGGAACTGATGAAATACTTTCCCAAGTAGCTGCACCAATTTGCTTTCCTAGCAGCAATGTGGGAAGATTCAGTTTGAAAATATCCTTGCCAATTCTTGTTATTTGTCAGGTGATATTTTTCTATATCTTTTTAGCCATCCATCTGTATCTGAAATGGTGTCTTCCCTTGTTGTCCTTTTGATATATATTTCTCTAATGATTAATGATCTTCAATATCTTTTTACATGATTTTGTTTTTTTACCATTTTCAATGTAGACGGCTTCCTATTTCAGAGCATTTCTGAAATTTCACTAATTCTTTTATATAGTGCAACAGATCAAAAGATGAGATGCAAACGAGAGTGAGAAATTATATTTACAGAAACTCAAATGGCCTCCTATCCCTAACGCCCAAGAATGCCATGTTTTTGGCTTTGTTTTTTATCAGCATTAAAAAGTCCCTTCTTGATATTCAGCACACAGGCTTAGACTATTTGGTGATACAGCTAAACTAATACCAAGAATAAAATGAAATGAGATAAGAAAAGCAATAGCAGCTGGGACAAACTGACTATGAAGCAGATAAATCCATTGCACACAAGGAATTTTGAAACATGGAATGAACCTTTGTTGAGCAAATAAAGCATGAATAAACTGGGAAATTTTGGAGGAGATTCCTAAAATTATATCAAGGAGAAGAAATCTTTTTTCCTTCAAAAACTATATTTCCTTTCAGGTGGGCATGATGGCCCAACCCTTTAATCCTAGCACAGTGTAGGCAAAGGCAGGCAGATCTCTTAGTTCAGGCCAGTTTGGTTTACATAGAGAGTTCCAGGACAACCCAGGCTACACAAAATGGAGAGACCCTGTCTCAAAACACACACACACACACACACACACACACACACACACACACACACACAAGTATTTTCTTCCTCTGATACATACCACATAAATTGAAAAGATTTTATTTTCTTTAGATATTCCTGATTTTTCTTTAATTCAAGCAAGCTTACTATAACAAATGTGCTTTGTAGAAATTTTGCTTATGGTTAAGTTGTGAAACCTCTGGGATACTATTATGAGGCAGGCAATTTGGCCCAGTAGGATGAATGTTGAGCCTAGGGTGCAGAGATGACTGTTTCCTTTTCCAGTTCTGAAATAAGAAGCTTATAGCCTTGCCTAAATTACTGACTCTCTTGGAGTCTCCTTTGTAAATGAATAAAGGACTTGGACTGTAGACACTCTTTAAAGTATGTTGCAGCCCTAAAATTCCATTTAAAAAGTTTACTGTTAGTTACTTCACATTTCAAAGGCGAATGCATGTTTCTCTTGTTCATATTCGTAGTAAGTGAAAGCTTGCTTCAGTTAAACCTGGATCAACAAAGCGCCGAGCCTAGGAACACAGACTTTGAAGTACCGAAACCTTCTTTTTTTTTTTTTTTTTTTTGTTTTGTTTTGTTTTCCTTCTTTTGTTTTGTATACTAGCAGAGAGACTTGATAAATGGTTATTGGTGATCTGCCCTTTGCCGTTTGGTTCTTAATCTGTGTTTTGCAATATGTGTCTTGTTTGTTTGTTTATCAAACATGGTGCACCTGTTTCTGACTGGACATAGTTCTACTTTCTAGTCAGTGGATAAAATATTTGGCGTCTTCTGAACTTTTCCAGTCCTCATTCCGTAACTTCTATGACCTAAAGTGACGTCACTTTGACTTTCCTATGATCTGACGGTGTGTTTTTGTTTTCTACAGGGAGTACTGGGTTTTGAAATGCTTTCCTCCCATCCTTTCTTGCTTGTAGGAAAAGTCATTAATGCTAATGTAATTCTCCCCTGCCACCAATGAGGCTTCTCTGCAGACTTTCTGATGTAGGTCTTACAGATCAGAGTCAACTCATTACCATTGACTCTTTGTTCCAGTGCAAGATTATAGACAAGCTTATGCTCTTCTGTACCTAAATGTAACATAATCCTGCCTAGGTAGATTGCATCTTCTGAACTGCTCACCAGAGGCTCCAATTGCCAATGGGAAAGACCATCTCAGTTGAATGTAACGGACATGGTTATCATATTAGGTAGGATCTAGTCCCAATTTGAGAGGTTTCCACATCTTTGTCTTTAAATTAAAAATATTTTTCATGCAATATTTTTGTACAATATTCATACAAAAACATTTTCATACAATGTTTTTCATACAATATTCATACAATATTTTGATCATGTTATTTCCTCCACCCCAACTCCCAATGCATCAGATAAAGGAGCTATTAAAAGTCACAATCAGAGCCAGGCAGTAGTATCACACATCTTTAATCCCAGTACTTGGGAAACAAAGGCAGGAGGATCTCTGTGAGTTTGATGCCAACCTTGTCTACAGAGCAAATTCCAGGACAGCCAAGGACTGTTATGTAGAGAAACCCTGTCTCAGAAAAACCACAAAAAAAGTCACAAGCAGACTGTTACACAGAAAAACCCTGTCTCAAAAAACAAAACCAAAAAGTCACAATCAGATAAATGTATGGGGGAGTTGACCTCATTTACAATACTTGTAGACTACCTCTTGGCTACTCTTCCTTGTTCATTTCCAGACATACTTTCTTTTTGTTTTATTTTGCTTTGTTCTGTTTTGTTTTGGAGCTGAAGACCGAACCCAGGGCCTTGTGCTTGCTAGGCAAGCGCTCTACCACTGAGCTAAATCCTCGACCCCTCCAGATATACTTTCTACCAGTACTTTTCTTGTGTTTCTGCAGTCTTTCTCTCAGGCCTCAGTCCGTTTCTTCATGTCCCCAGATAGCAGAAGTTTCTGCAAGCCGACGAGAATGTACAGGGTGAAGGAGAGGAAAGCAAAACTGAGGCTGATCTGTCTGTCTAAGGTGAGTGATTTCTGTTTAATTAAGCCTCCTCTTCTCACTGTTCCCCAGCATAATGTTAAAATACATTTTACCGGGGAGGGGGCACAACACAGGACAACCAAACTCAAATCTTTTTTTTTAAATTTTTTTTATTAAGAAAAAATTTTCATTCATTTTACACACCAATTAAAGGTCCCCCTCTTCCCTCCTCCCACCCCCCCAGCCTCCCTCCCAACCCACCCCCATTCCCCCCACACACAAGAAGGCAAGGCCTCCCATGGGGAGACACATGAGTTTTGGATTTTTGTTTGTTTGTTTGTTTTGTTTTGTTTTGTTTTGTTTTGTTTTGTTTTGTTTTGCCAAACTCAAATCTTAAACAAAAGAAAAGACTTCCCTTTGCTCTGAACCAAATACCATTTTTAGCTGATGGAATTTTAAAGAATTGATATGTTCAATTAAAAATTACATATGAGACTTTACAACAGAGTATAAATTTGTTTTCTTATTGGCCATTTACTTATCATTAAGATAATTACAAATTACTATTCAATTTAGTTTGAAAATTAGAGGAAGAGTGGTTTTTTTGTTTTGTTTTGTTTGATTTTGACACGGGGTTTCTCTGTGTAGCCCTGGTTGTCCTGGAACTTGCTCTGTAGATCAGGCTGGCCTTGAACTCAAAGATCCTCCTGCCTCTGCCTCCCAAGTGCTGGGATTAAAGGCACCACTACTGTATTTCATAATATGTGTCAATTACCTTAAATTCTACTATCTTATTCAGTGAGTTTTAAATGTTCCAAAAGTAAATAGGCCTGGCGATGGTGGCGCCTTAAATTCTATTATCTTATTCAGTGAGTTTTAAATGTTCCAAAAGTAAATAGGCCTGGCGATGGTGGCGCACACCTTTAATCCCAGCACTTGGGTGGGAGAGGCAGGTGGATCTCTGTGAGTTGGAGGCCAGCCTGGTCTACAAAGTGAGTTCCAGGACAGGCTCCAAAAACTACACAGAGAAACTCTGTCTCGAAAAACCAAAAAAAAAAAAAAAAAGTAAATAGAAACAAATTTATGTTCAAAGATATTCATAATGTATAATTTATAATACTGGAATAATTTAGAGACCAATTCAAATTTCCCACAAATAAAGTGCATTGGAAGTGAGTAAATAAATTCTGTGGGACATACATATTAGAGAATTATAAAATACTAATGTTATATATTAAGAAAATTTTAGCAATATTTAGAACATCTCACTCGTGTTCAATGTTAAGTGAAAGAAATAACACAATGTCGTATTTAAAGAATATTTTAAGCTGGGTGTAGTGGTGCATGCCTTTAATCCCAGCACATGGGAGGCAGAGGCAGGCAGATTTCTGGAGTCCAGCCTGGTCTACATAGTGAGTTCCAGGACAGCCAGAGCTACACAGTGAGACCTTGTCTTGAAACAAGCAGTGACAGTATTTGCTGGACACTGGTGGCACATGCCTTTAGTCCCAGCACTTGGGAGGCAGAGGGAGGCAGATCTCTAAGTTTGAGGCCAGCCAGGGCTACAGAGTCCCAAGACAACCAGGGCTACACAAAGAAATCCTGTCTTGAAAAACCAAAAAATGAAAAAGAAAAAACCTTGTGCCTTTGTCTTCAGACTTCTAGTAGAAGCATGTGAAAGCAATTTAGACAACAAGAAAAGTTTTTCTGTCTATCAGGTGAGCAAGCCTTTCTGATTGATATATTTGATTTTGTAAAGGGTATGAGAAACTGGCATACACACACTCTGGATGAGGCTTTTTCAAAAGACAGTTTGACAAGATCTTTAAAAATGTAGAATGTAGGAGTTGAGGATCTAGCTCAGTGGTAGAGCGCTTGCCTAGCAATCGCAAGGCCCTGGATTTGGTCCTCAGCTCCGGAAAAAAAAAATGTAGAATGTACATCCTCTCTGACATAATTTCCACTTACTGAGTTCTCCTTACAAAGAGGTTTTGTTTTCTGATTTTGCAGTGGTAGGGATTACTAAATCTTGGGGTACTGTGCAGACTTGACAAGCATTTTACCACCAAGCTATATCCACAGCATATCTTAAAAAAGCTTAGCCAGATACCGAAAGATACACATGCAAGGATATTAACTGGAACACTATTTCTTTTTTTAAATGATTTTATTTTATTTTATGTGCATTGGTGTGAGGGTATCAGGTCCCCTGGAACTGGAGTCACAGACAGTTGTGAGCTGCCATGTGAGTGCTGGGAATTGAACCCGGGTCCTCTGAAAGAGCAACCAGTGCTCTTAACCTCTGAGCCATCTCTCCAGACCCTGGAGCACTATTTCTAAGGGTGAAAAACTAAGCAAAAATATTTTTGTTAGATTTATTAATTTTATTTTTTTTTTGTATGACTGTTTTGCCTACACATATGTATGTATGTGTACCACATGCATACTTGGTGCCTGCAGAGGTCAGAAGAGGGCATCAGATCCCCCAGAACTGGAGTTACAGATGGTTGGGAACCACCACTTGAATGTTGGGAATTAAACCCAGGTCCTCTGCAAGACCAACAAATTATTATAAATGACTGGGCCATGGTTCCAGGCTTCAGGCAGAAATCTTAAATGTTCATATTGAAATGAGCTCTCAGACCAATAAGGCTATCCACAGATTCCGAAAGCTACCTGCCTAGGGAGCCTGGGTTAGAAACAACTCTCTTCAAACGTATAGGTTCATCTTCAAAACATTTGTTTCAAATTTCTTCTCATGAAAAGGGTCTAATATAGAAGGAGGATGTTAGGGGCCAGAGAGCTAGCGGTTAAGATTGCCTCTGCTCCTGCAGAAGACCTGGGTTCAGTTCCTGGAAGTAGGCTATTATGAAAAGAGGCCTTGCTTCTCCTTTAGGTGGGTGCATGTGATGATAATCTAAAACATACTTATTCATGCATGTTCCTGTTTTCCTAAATTGATGAATATTTGCCTAATTTTCCACTGTTAGAAATAGGAGTTTACTTTCTGCTGCTTAGGGGATTCAAGAGTTTCTTTCAGCTTCCAGACCATCAAGGGAGGCCAAGGCAGGAACCTGGAGGCAGGAACTAAAGCAGAGGCCATGGAGGAGTATTGTGTACTGGCTTGCTCCTCACGGCTTATTCAGCCTGCTTTCCTATACCACCCAGGCCCACCTGCCCAGAGGTGGCACCATCCATAGTGAGCTACGCCCTCGCACACCAATCAATCATTAATTGTGAGGATGGTGAGAACGGAGCTGAAGAGATAGCTCTGTGGGTAAGGGCATTCGCTGCCAAGCCTGACAGTCTGGGTTCAATCCCCAGCCCTCCGTGATGGAAGGTCCTCCTCTGACCTCTACACCCACACATACAAAATAACCAAACAAATAAATGAACACTGCTCCACAGACTTGCCCACAAGCCAATCTGATAGAGGCATTTTCTCAATTGAGGTTCACTTTTCTCAGCTAGCTTGTGTCAAGTTTAGAACAACAACAGTAACAAAAAAGCCATAAAACCAATCAACTGACCAGTAGAACAGTATCTACCTCATGGACCTGTGTGAGGATTAAAGGAACTAATGTGTGCAATGTTTTGGTTCAGTGTCTGTCACATAGTAAAGGCTTGACAAATGGCAGCTTGTATTATTTAAGCACATGACTAAATGTTTTCTATTTGAATAACGGACTCTTTATATCATGTGTCATATAGGGCTCAAGTGAAGCAGTTTTTATCATAGTATTTTAACTTGAAGGATTGTAGACTGACAATTTAGACATAATTAGGGGGGTTGTCTGTTTCGTAGAATTCATAAACTAAGGGACTATTTGGACATTGTAGGGAATAGGGGATAGCTTTATGGGCAGACAAAATTTTGTGAAGAAAGTAGCTCAAGGATTTTAGACTTTGGATTTAATAATAATAAAAAAAAAGTCAGTTGGCAATTAACCTGAAGAATTGCTGTTCATTGCTGTTCTTGTTGTAGCTTCTTTTATTTATTTATTTTTAAATTCTCCTGTGTAACATGAAGAGGTTGCACCTGAGAATTGTGTTGGGCTTTCCCTCACTGTGGAAAAGCACCTGGCAGAGAGGAAGGACATGTTTTGGTTCTTGGTTTCCGTTCATAGTCCTAGGCTTTGTTGATTCTCTTTGGAAAGGCAGAACATCATGGAGGTAGGAGCGCATGGCAGAGGCTACTCACCTCACAGCAGCCAGAAATCAGAGAAAGAGAGGAAGGACGGAGGAGAAGGTAGGACCAATGGCAAGCCCCTCCGTGACCTACTTCCTCTGGCTAGCTCCTGTGGCCTAAAGTTCCTACTGCTTCCCGAAGTAGTGACTCCAGCAGGGGACAGAACCTCACAGACCCAAAGGAACATTCTGAACATCAATATCTTGCCAGAGTAACAACACTGTCATGTGACTAATGCTGCCCCTCTAGACCTCAACCACATGGACGCACGCTTCCTGTTGTGGCTCTGCCTAGAGATGTTTCTTCTAGTGCTTGGAAGACCCAATACTGTATTCTCGCCAGTGAGTTAGGTTGTACAGAGTTTGATACAAATGTACCGTGTGTGAGACGTTTCATATTAAAACCATAACAGTAATTCATAGCCACCATTTCTACACAACTGTTACAAGCAGGTGTTTTAGGAGCACATTTTCATTTATCCCTCCTCCCAATGAGTCTTATGATTGAGGTATATTATTACCTCCAACATACAGGTGAAGAGGCTGAGACTGAGAAACAGGTTACATGACTTGGTGTAGGATGGTAGGCCCAAGTCCAAATCCCTGATGGTTTTCCCTCCTGCCACTTTGACTGTCATTGATCTCCCAGCTCTAATGGGTGATTCTGAGCAAGGCCATTTAAGAATGTGACTTACTTTGATCTTCTTGTATGTGAGAGAAAGGATTTGAATGAGTTACGAGATGGGTGATCTATCTTTTTATCTAACATGATTAGGCTAGAAGCACAAAGGTAACTTTCTTAGATTTGATGACTACCAGCATATTTCACTCTTTCTCTCATGGTTTTATGAACAATAGGGTTTGTTTGTTTTTCCCCCTTCTTGGGAAGGTTCTTAAAGCAATTCTCAAGGAACACTACCAAGATTTGCTTAGGGGACATAGGAGTTAGTTTTAGAAAGGACATCGAAGGAGTTTCAAAGGAGAAAGTGAAATGAAGTTCCATTAAGTTTCTGGTGCCAGCAGCTGTGGGTGCTTGTACACGTTCAAACCAGTTGACCTGGCCTCGGGGTTGGGTGGAATGGGTATTGATAACTGATAGATACTGGGGGAAAGAGAGCTGGTTGTTTTTAAGGCTGTAGCCTCTAGTAACCTGACCAAGCTCCAGTGGGCGGTCCCACCCCGTGAGTACATGTGTGGCACAAATTAGAATCAGTGGTTTACAAAAAAAACAAAGAAGATATGAAGTTGGGAGAGGGGGTAGGGAGTGGAGGGGTAGATCCAGGAGGAATTATGGGGAAGAGTGGGAGGGAGAATATAAACAAACTCATTGAACAAAACTCTCCAAAAATGAATTAAATACTATGTTTTTAAAACATAGGGTCTTTATAGAATAACTTGGGAAGACCTGAGTCATTATACAAATCAACACATTAAAATTTCTATTTTAGGGCATTAAATGGCTTTCCATTTGTTTGAGTCTTTGCATGAGTCTAAAAACTGATGAAATATATTTGAATAAAAATAAATGATTACCAGAAAAGATAAAGCAGTGTTCAAAATAGCATTGAGTCATGGTCTGGTTCTGTTTTGTGGGATACCTAACTGGGAGGTGGAGGGGGTCCAATGGGACGCCAGTAGTCTCCGGTCCTGGACATATAGTGAGACATTGCCCATCTGGTTCTGGTTCTGGTTCTGTTTGGAAAGTTTTTGTTTCCCCGGGAAAGTTTTGTTTGTGTATTCCTAGCCAAGGTCGTCTCCCTGTTTTGTTGATAAGTTTTGTTGCACTGTTTGTCTTGTTGGAAAGTTTTGTCTGTTTCTCTTGAAAGTTGTGTCTCCCTGTTTCTTTGGGAAGTTTTGTTTGTGTTTTCTGATGTACTCTTAAGTTTTGTTGCGAGCATGCACCTGAGACAGAAATGGGTCAGATATTTTTGCTGTTTCTGTGTGCCAGTTGCCAGTGACCACATGGCTGCATTTAATCGATGAGCTCTGTGGTCACTGGATTCAGGTTAGCAAGAGTTTGGATGTCTTTTTGGTTTAGATAACATTAAAATTGTTTAATGCTGTTCTATTTTATTTGAAAACTGGATCTTGAATTGGTTAATGGCTCTTCCTTCACCCAAGCATGTTTAAAAGTTTCCTCTATGTCCTGTGTCAGTCTGACAGGAAAAAGAAAGCAAAGTAGAACAGCCAAAAACAAACAAATAATAAACCAGGTTTATGTGAAGATTCTGTACCTAGAGATTTATAAGTTTATTTTGTTGGGTACGGTTAAAAACCTGTAAAATCTGAAAAAAAATTTAAACTAGTAACACTGGGAGTTGATAGTTAAAAATCTATGCATGGGTAATTTTAAAGGAACCATGGGCAGGGTTGGGGATTTAGTGCTTGCGCAAGGCCCTGGGTTTGGTTCTCAGCTGGGGGGTGAGGGTAAGGAACCATGATTCCATTTTGGATTGCCACTATTTTTAGGCAGCCACATGGCTGGTTGCCATCTTTGGCAGACATCTTTGCTAGGGTTAGAGAAGATGAATGTTATGTGATTTCACCACCATCTTGATTAAAAGTGACCACCTGGAGTGGGCCTACCAAGGAGGCAATAACAGGTCTCCAAGATATTTTGGATTAGGATGGATTTGTATATGATAATATCTGTCCTGTCCTGAAAACAAGGTTTATGAAAGATAGGATTTAAAAACAATGTTTGTTTAATAAGTTATTGAAGCTGCACCTCCATGTTTTTATATGCAAGAATGGACCTTGCTCTGGCTGCCAAACTTTGTAATTCAGAAGTCCTCTAGGTGGCATTGGTTTTTAAGGGATCATGGGGTACAGCTGAGGCTTGCCAATGTGTCACAGGGCTAGAGTTTCTAAAGAGGACCCAGTGCAATGGTGGACCTTAGCAGTTTTGGAAATGCTAGTGGCACGTGATAGTCACCAGAAGCACCAGCCACAATGAAATGGAGCAGGCTGAGATCTAGAAGGCAGGGTGTGTATATACTGCTGAGGGTAGGCCAAAGAGGTGAGACAAACCTCTCAAGAAAACCCAAAGGACTGTGAATGAATCCCGGATATTGGACTTAGTTTTGTCTAATGCAGATTATGGTTGTGTCCTATATCTTCCCTCTTGAAGTAAAAAAAATTGTACTTTATTTTTGATATTGTAGGGACACACTGTTGAGAGACTTTAAACTTCTTTAAGGGGAAAGTTTGGAGTTTTATGGAATTTAAATTAAAAAAAAATAGATTTTTTAATGGATATTTTTTAAGTAACAGTTTTTAAAAACATTTAAATTTATAAGGCTATGGGACATTTTTAATTTATTAAATGTTTTATATTACTAATTTTGAACTTAAAAATAAATAAAAGTCTAAAACTTGAGGCCACAGCTACAAGCACCAAATACTAAACACCAGAAACTGGAATGTTCCTGTCTTATGATGCAGCAAGACAATGACCTAAGCAGCCTGACCAAAAACCATGAAGCACCTTCTCAACCCTTTGGGGGTTGAAAGACCTTTGTACAGGGGTAGCCTAGGACCACCAGCCTGCCAGATGTTTGTACTGAGATTCATAACAGTGGCAAAATTGCAATTGTGAAATAGCAACAGGAATGATTTTGTGGTTGGGGGGTGGGGTCACCACAACATGGGGAACTGTATTGAAGGATCAAAGCATTGGGAAAGTTGAGAAACACTGGCTTAGAGACTGTCTCCTTACCTAAGGTGTATTCATGCTGAAGAGTGTATGTCTAGCCTCCTTATCTTTGCTAATTTTGTTAAGCTTAAGCTATTTTGATAAACTGAGTCATATAAGAAACTGTTATGTAATGGTGTACTATAAAAGGATCAGGAAATTTCCCAATCTCTCTGTGGTGATATTTTATTTGTGCTCTAACAAATAAAGCTTGCATGTAAATCAGAGGAAAAAGCCAGGCATTATATTAAATATAGAGGTCAGGCAGTGCTAGCACATGCCTTTAATCCTAGCAATTGGGAGGCAGAGATTCATTCAGATCTCTGTAAATTCAAGGCCACACTGGGAACAGAGCCGGACATGGTGGCACACACCTTTAATCCCAGCACTAGTTAACCATAGAGGTCTAGAGGTCTGGAGGTCTGTACAGACAGACAGGAAGTGATAGAGTTGGGCGGAAAGAGGAAGTGATGTACCTGGGCAGAGAGAGGAAGTAAGATGGCAGGGCACAGAATGGTATATAGGTGTGAGTATACAGGAAGTAGCTCTCTCTTGGGCTGAGGATTTTCTAGGGGTAAGAACTTGTGGCTGGCTTGTTTTATTCCTCTGATCTTTCAGCTTTCACTCCAATATCTGGCTCCAGGTATTTTATTAATAAGACCGTTTAACAATTCATGTTACAGTCTCTCTGTGGACTATGTTTATTAGTTTAAAGGTTTATTTTGATACTAAAAGAGCTTCACTTCAGAAATTGTTTTTTTTTTTTTTTAGGCTCAAACTTAACAGAGATAGCTATAAAGTCCTTTTCCCAAAGTCAGAAATTTAAACAAAAAGCCTCCATTCCCTTGGGTTTGAAGAAAGTTCCTGCTTGCTAAAAAGGGAGTCATTCTCTTTATCTCTGGCAAATGAACTTGGATGCTTTCCATTAACACATGACTGTGGTGCCTATTAACTTGTCAAGTGCAATGCTAGCCTCTAGGCTCCCTGAGTCCCTTCTTACAAGCCCTGCCCCACCAAGTCCTAGTCTTATGAAAGCTAATAAGTTATTGTAAACTGTTAAGGATAATTAAGAAATATCTGACTAAAGTCTTTAAAGAAAGAATAAAATAATATCAAAAAAATAAGCCATGTAAGGATGGGAAATACACAGGGTGCTTGGATCCTGTATGTTGCTTTTTTTTTTTTACTTTGAATTTTTTAAATGCTGATGAGCAAATGGCAGCTGCTGAGAGACAATGGATTGTGGAAGGAATTGCTGAATTAAACCAGCCTAGATACTTTAAGGATGTCTTGGCTTCAGAATGTAAGTCAGGAAATGTGTTTCTTTTCCACAGGAAAATAGAAGTTGTGGATTCCTTCAAAATGAATAAAGATCAGAATTGATTGGGGAAGACCTTCTGAGAATCTTGGCTATAGACATGAGGGAGGAAGCCAGGAAAGACTACAGGACAGGTTACATGTATGCTTATCTCTACATGGGAACAGTTCTGAGACTGGTTGAGACATGATAATATTGTTGGCTATAGAATTCTCCTAACAGTTTGGTTATGCAGTCCAAATGGAATTATAAAGATGACAGATGTCTTTTACTAGCTCAAACATAAAACAAATAATCTTTAGCTGACTTGTGAACACTGCATATTCCATACTTGTGTTAACAGATATGTATGTTACCTTTAAAAGTTTGTATGTCTTCAGAACAAAAGAACCAAAATGAATAAAGACAAGACAACTAGTCCAAATGCTCCAACCTTTCAGAATGACTTAGTCACAGTTTCTTCAAAATTCTACATTCAGAACAGCTTCAAAGCTGCTAGCTGAGATGGTCCAGCCTCATAGACTACTCAAGCCAAGACTTCAGATAAGCTCTATATTTCTCATTAGATAGAGATTAAACAACAACAACAACAACAAAAATACAGCCAGCTCTCCCAGGAATTGACCTTTATCCCAGTTTTCTAAGGGGCCCTAGAGATATCATCACCCCCAGAAAACAGAATGCAGTCTAGAGAACATGACATCCACATTCCCAAGAGGTGGCATGGGTGGTTTCTGGTCATTCAGTGGATGTTTGTCATTGTTTAGGGGGTATTGTTTGCAAGTTGTTATTGGTCATGGTCAGGGAGGAAACTAAACAGAGGTTAGATTCAGGGATCTTTTTCCAAAAAAATGAGGGGGGGTAGATATTAGGAAAGGGTAGATTATTGAATCTACTTTAAAAATAAAAATGATAGGATAAACCGGGTGGTGGTGGCGCATGCCTTTAATCCCAGTGCTCGGGAGGCAGAGCCAGGTGGATCTCTGTGAGTTTGAGGCCAGCCTGATCTACAAAGTAAGATCCAGGACAGGCACCAAACCTACACCGAGAAACTCTTTCTCAAAAAACCAGAAAATTAAGGATGCTCTCTTTCTCTCTCTCTCTCTCTCTCTCTCTCTCTCTCTCTCTCTCTCTCTCTTTTTCTCTCTTTCTCTCTCTCGGTCTTGGGACTTCTCCCCTTCCGAAATTACTAGGACTATGGGCCTGAAAGTTCTAAATGTAAGATTTTCCTTTAAGTTCCTAAATTTTAACTTCTGTCCCTAGTCTATATCTTTTTCAGCAGGTTTCCACTTGGCTGAGAGACACCATCCAAGCATCAGCTGCTGACTACAACCTACTCCAAAGGGCTGTGAGCCCTGGACTTGCTGAAAGCTGATGTGGACCAGTCCAGCTGACATGAATGCTTCCTATCTCTTCAGCTGGGTCAGTGAACTAGATGCTTATGATGAATGCCCCATTGCCTGAATTTCCTCCATGCCTTTGACTAGCATTCTGGCCTTCCTGGGCTCTGACAACAATGTCCTAGTTTCAGCAGGAAGTAGTTATTGACGAAAGTGCATGGTCCTTTGTCCCCTAACAGGCTGGAATGCTAGATCAAAAGCGAACTCCCTACAATAGGGGACAAAATAGCTACCTATAGTGCCTATTGGCATACCAAAAAAGGTACTTGTTAAAACAAATAGACCCAGATCTATCAACAGGTAGATAGATTCATTAGCTGAAATAGTTCTATAGTATGACAGGGCACTCAACCTGCTCTATGTAAAACAGAGAGATTATTATATAGCATTAAGAGAAAATTGTTGTTTCATATAAACCAATCAGGAACCATTAGAAATAATCTGGCTGTATGCAAAAAAAATCATTGCAAAAATGGGAACCTGAGATGAAGTAAATAACTGGTTCCTATTCCCATCCAGGTTCCTTCTAGATAATAACTCTGATGTCAGTTATCACAGGGCCTTTGGCCCTTCTGCTTCTGCAAATGTCTGTTGGCTCTTGCATCACTGATGCCTTAACTAAATGATAATTCCTATCTGGGTACCATTGGGCTGATGGTTATTAGATCCCAATATAAACAGGTACCCATCACAGAGTCAAGGATTTGACTCAGGACACAACTCAAGGGGAGAATGTGAGAACCAAAGTTACATTTTAAGTTTTAATTACTATGCCTAAGAGATCCATGAAACAAAAATGTCTCTGATCTGCAAGCCTCTTGCTCAAGGACAATGATGGATGCTATTGTTTATGGGAGATAAGAAGCCACATGTTTTTCATTCCCCTAAACAAGTTTGACCTATTTGCACTAGATATGCTTGATCACATGTGGGCTCACAGGCAGGAAATATGTCAGGATATTGTACACTTGGCCCTGACTGGATATAGGCTGGAGGTACTTCAGGATGTATGCTTGCCCCTGATTGGACCAGATGGGAACTGCATCAAATTATGGGCTTTCCTTCTTAAGCTGCTGCAAATTGTTACTCTGGGCCATTTCCTGGGAACCTGGGTATGGACCTGGCCAGAGCCCATTCACCTGGCCAGCATTTAATTAAAGTTGTCTTCGAATTTGGCCTGAAACTGAGGTAGTGGTCTTAATCTCGGTCGGTACGATTAACAGGCCAGTGGAGTATCACTGAATTGCACCTCCAGCTCTGTCTTTGACCAGTTTTGAAAAGTCAGTTTATTATTTTGTTCACAGTGAGGTCATCTTCTGAGGTTTCTGATTTCACTAGTTGCTTCATACATGCCACTAAAGAAAATATTTTGCCTGGTTATCAGGTCTATAAAAATAAAGTTTGTTAATGGCAAACTCTAACATAATTTGTGTATTCAAATATTATTACAAAGTCCTGCTGCTTGTATTTGGGCTTCAGGAGGAAATTATTCTAGTAACCTAAGAAGTAAGTTTAAGATGCAAAGCCTTGGTTCGTAGTCAGTGAAGAACAGTTGTTTTCTGTCCTTCCATAAATAAGTAATGGCAGGAGAAGCCTGGCTATCTATTTCAGCTTCTTATTACACCAGAGCAAAGCTAGCAGGGCCCAAATATCAGTGTCTGCTAACAGAGCAGCCTTGTTCAATTTTGTTTAGCTTTCGGAGGCTTTATTTTCCTATTTAAAAAAGAAAAATAGCTTTTAAATGAATGTTTAAAGTAGCATACAAAGTAAGGAGTTTCATTGTGACATTTTCCTACATATTTTGCTCTGATTTGTCCCTCTATCCTACTGTCCTTCCTCCTTCCTCTCTCTGGTGTCCCCCACCCGCTCCCCACAGTACCTTTTCTGTTTTTCTATCGTGTAGATCTCCCTTTTCACCTCGTATTTTGAAACTTGACAACTGCATCTTATATTTTCCTAACTCTCCCTTTGTTTTCTAATTTAAATTTGGTAAGATGTTACTGAGGGTGCTTCACTGCGAGTCCCTGGGAGTGGTAGGAATTCCAAGCGCTTATTACTAGCTACTTTTGTGACTGGAGACATTGTTTCATTTACATCTGTTGCCTCACCTTTCAAAGATAGTAATCTTTCATTTTCCTAAGGCATTAAAAAAAAACTGCAAAGGCTCTAAAATGTCATGCAGCTGCTGGGGGGAGGGACAAATGTTTTGCTCCGAGGTCATAGGTCTTAGGGATCTTTTCTTGCTTTTCTCCCTTCCTTCCCTCCTTTGCCACCTCCCTTTCCTCTTTCTTTCCTTTTATTGTTAATAGATACAGTGTGATCTTGAGACAGGCTTTCATTTTGTAGCTCAGGCTGGCCTCCAACTTAGATCTGCCTGAGTCTCCAGAGTGCAGTGTGCCTGTGCAGAGTACAGTGTGCCTGTGCAGAGTGCAGAGTGCCTGTGCAGAGTGCAGAGTGCCTGTGCAGAGTGCAGTGTGCCTGTGCAGAGTGCAGAGTGCCTGTGCCATTACTCTTGGTTTTGCTCTTGAAAAAATAAAAAAGCAGTTCTGGAAGTACTGTGAAAATATTTGTTTTCAATTTGGTTGCATTTTTGTTTGATGGTTTTTTGAGACAGGGTCTCATGTAACCTTGGCTGACCTAGAACTCACAGAGATCCACCTGCCTCTGCCTCCTGAATTCTGGGATTAAAGGCGTGCGCCACCACGCCTGGTTGTTTTCTCTCTTGCATAAGTAGCTTTTCTTCTTTCTTTATCTTGAATGTGGTGGATTAAATGTGCAGAGAAAGGCCAGGTGGTGGTGGCCCAGGCCTTTAATCCCAGCATTTGGGAGGCAGAGCCAGGCGGATCTCTGTGAATTTGAGGCCAGCCTGGTCTACAGAGCGAGATCCAGGACACGCACCAAAACTACTCAGAGAAACCCTGTCTTGAAACCACCCTCCCCAGAAAAAACCGTTCAGGAAAAGATCTGGTAGATAATAAAGGTGACCAGAACTGTGAGCACTAATTAACAGCTTAAATGATAAAGATTTTGAAAATACAAGTAGCTTCTTGGTCTGATATATATGTATATACATTTATTAGGCACACATACATGTATGTACGTACATATAAACAAAACCCAATAGCTCCCCTCCTTTAGTTACACCTTGTAAAGCTGGAAGGACTTCTGTAAGCTCCTGAGGACTACTGAGTTCAGAGGAGTTCATGAAGAATGTCTGGGTTACGTGATTCATGATGAAGGAAACTAGAAAAAGTATTCATTAATTACAAGTTCTTTTCCTGCTTAGTCTAACAGGTTGAGTTATGTGGAACACTGGGTCTGTGTGGTGCCTGTGTTTTAATTCCATAACTAAACGTGAAGTTTGTTAAAGGAGTGGATGTTTGTTCCTCCAGCTTCTTTTGTACTATCTCACAGATAAATGACAGGTCTCTGTACACTGTAGGTTCCTAGTAGAATATATAGCCAGCTAATAATTATCTGTTTCTGGTATTACAACAAGATCTCATAAAAATAAAGATGACAATTAAATTTGTTGTTTGAAGTCCTAAATTTTCTAGGTCAGTCTTGAGAAAGGAAAAGTACACGAGTGTGTTTACACACACTGTATACAAGTTGGTGGGTCCCTTGAAAATAAAAAGAGCACTACATCTTTAAAATAACATTCAAACAAGCTGAAAGTCTCTGCTCTCAGCCAAGCACACAGTTTGTGCTTTTCGGGGTGCTTCTTCTTCTTTTTTTTTTCCGTTGCTGTGGATGGAACCCAGGGCCTTGTGCTTGCTAGGCAAGCGCTCTACCACTGAGCTAAATCCCCAACCCCGGGGTGCTTCTTAAAATTCAAAAATTTCACCTATTTAAGATCCAGATCAAAACATCTGGGAATTATTTCTCTAGGTACTCACATTTGAACAAACAGATGATTATGATACACATTAAAGCTTAAGAACTACTGTACCAGCGATCTGAGATGAGCAATCTGTGTGTGTGTGTGTGTGTGTATGTGTGTGTGTCCACCACACATACAATCAATCTATGAGGAAAATGAAAAATAGTAAGTAAAACACCCATAATAAGCAGAAAAAAGGCAGTCAGTTCACTCTTATGCATCACAGAACTAGAAGAATAGTTGGCATTTATTTCTTTTGGCGATATATTCTTGGCAGTTTGTTGTGGCTTATACGCAATTACAATGTATCTTGAAGCCCTGAGATAGTCTCTGGAATTTTATTTAGAACAACAATTTCTCAACTCTTTGGAGAGAGAAAAAAGGCTTTATCAAGAACAGGCTTAGAAGCAATATGATCTCACAGTACTGCCTTGACTTTTTCTTATCAGTTGTGGGCTCTTTTGCCTTGACTGACTGACTTGCAAAAGCCTGCCTTCAAGAGACATTTCATGAGCCCGAAGGAGCAAGAATCTTAACACAGCTCAAGGTAAGATAAAAGGATGGGTAGCTTTGGCTCAGGCTTACAGGAGCTAGAAGCCAGCAAACCGGGTTAAGATCTCTCCTATAGGAAGCACGAGGCAATCAAAAGATAGGTATCTACTAGGGCAGCTGGAAGATGACCTCGGGGGAACTTTCATCCTGGGTGGAGTCCTGGGAAGCCCGCTAGGGCGTGTGCCAGTTCTGCAGCTCTCTGCCGTCGGGCGCCAAGCCCTCGGCTTGGGGCGGCTCTGCCCAGCACCGCGGGGCCAGCATTGTGGCAATGGGCTCTAGGGAGCCTTTAGCTACTCGCGACCCCTTGGTAGCAGCCCTCCTTTGCTGCAGCCGCGAGCCCCAGCGGGCTCCTCCTCTTTGCCGGTGACGTCCTTAGCGAACGGAGGCGGGCGCGTGGGTGGGCCGAGCCGGCGGCCGCCTGCGATTCGGCGGGCTCAGCCACACCACCGCGCGCCCCCGCTCCGCCCGCCCCTCCGGGCGCGTCTTTTCCGGGCTCGCGCTGCGCCCCGCCTCCGCTGGCCGTCCGGGTTGCGCGCGCGCCGCTGCGGCTTTTTTTTCCACTGCCCTCCGCGGCGCGCCCCTCCTTGCACGGCAGCTCCGGAGCTAGCGGGCACGCGGGCTCCTCTCCGTGAGCTTCCTTCCCCTTAAGGCCGGACCGAGCGGCGGAGACGTGGTGGACGAGGCAGCAGCCTTAGGTGAGTGATCCTAGGCTGGGGAGGCTGCGGCCGCTGGGTCGGTGCCCCGGAGGGCCCCCCTATCCCTGGCGGGCTCCGCGTTGTTCACCTGAGCCGGCTGGAGGTCAGGGGGGCGCTCGGCTTCTGGGCAGCAGCCGCTGGCTCCTGAAGCACCAGGGCTTCGGGGGAGATAACCGCTGTAGCTATCTCCTTGGATGCGCTCCGGGATCCTCCAGAACCCCGCCTGGTTCTTCCCTGCAGCTCCCTGTATCTGAGGGCCATGAGAACTCTTCCTCCCGGGGGTACAGGGCTTTGCCATGACTCAGTTGATATGGGCACACAAAGTGCCTGCTAGACCTCCAAACGACCTTTAGGGCGCCCCTAGACCTCAGCTCCATTTTGTCCCCTCCCAGTCACTCTGTAACAGGGTCCGGGCGCGCGCGGGGGGGATGTCTCTCTGGCTCTAGAAACATCTGCCCTCTCTCATTTGAGGGGGGTACCTTAGGTTTCGATAGATAACCTCTCAGCATCCATACCTTTAGGTATGTTAGCAAACAGCTGGATCCTAGCTGAAGCGTGCATGGTGTGTTCTTCCCGTCTTCATCCCCGCGTTCAGTAGGTATATTTAATATAAGGTTTATTCACTTCCTCTTCCTCTCATTCGAGTACCGAAAAGAACTGTGGCTGATGTCTATAGACAGAAAAACCTAGGAGAATGTGATTCATTGCCTAACTGGTTACATATTTGAAATCAGACGTCATTTCTCCGTTTTACTCCAGCATCTCCTTCGAGGACATTTATTTTTCATTCTCTTGAAATTAATTTACTCTTTTGTACTTTTCATCCTAAAAAAGTCAATCTTGACTTAGAGAAATGACGTTAAGAGTCGGAATAAGGGGAAATGAACCTCGCTGAAGAAGTAAGCTGTTTGCTTTACTGGTTAATGGTTTAATCAACCACTCAGTTTCCTCTTCTGTGAAAATATGTCCAGCTGTCATGCAGTTGGATTCAAGCATAACCGAGGTTCCTTCTCGTGTTTTGTTTCTTGGACCTCTAAATTCATGCTTATTAACGCATTGCTACGGACATTCAACCTAAGAAAGGAGTTTCCTGCGCTTACTTTAACTTTAGTTTTTCTTTTTTCACTTCCAACAAACCAGGATTCCACATGTTCTCGATATATAAATCAGCAAGTGGATATCAATTACAGTGCTGCTACTGAGCATATGAAGCAAAAATTTAAATATAAGGCTTCCCTTAAATCTGCAACAGTGGAAAACAAGCTAGACTCCTGTTCAAGTGGCCCTTCTCTGCCACTTCCATGGAGGAACCAGCATTATATTGCTGGTATACTTGCAAATTGAGATAAAGGACCTTGACATTAAAAAAAAAAAAAATCCCAGAAGGGTTTAATGTGCCGATTTAAAAGTTTGAGTGATTTCAGCTTTGTAGCTTCTTTAAAATAAATATTCTTAAAACTAGATCAAATATAGAATTTTTGTTACCCAATTGGGTAGGGATGTGATAGGTGGAGAAAGAACAAAGAATCTTGTCCAATTAGGTGCCAAGAGACCTGAATCCAGACTCTGGAGATTTTCAGATTTTAGCCTCAGCTGTACCTAGCTATATGAACCTTGAACAAGGCACTTTTCTGTTTTCACATATATAAATTAAAATGAATCTACGGTTTCCAAGATGATTCATAAATCCCTCATGTTGGATTTTGTATTATGAAAATAATGAGATTTTTATGAATATATATGTATTTTAATGTAGTTCACATTAAGGCTGTGGCTGAATCTTGTTACATCAGTTTAGAACATTTTCTCAGAGGTCTGCATAGCAAGTTACGCTTAGTTCTTAATTCATCCTGACTTAATGAGTTACTGCATGTAGTAGTTCATAATTTCTGAAGCAGTTTCACAAATGTTAGGTTAACTTCCACAGGCAAATGAAAAGTATGGGTGCCACACTGAGTTTTAGACATTCATGGCCATTAGACACTTGGAGGAGGATGTACAATTGTAATTGGCTAGTAACTTTAAAAGCATATACAGAGGGGCTGGAATGATGGCTCAGTGGTTAAGACCAATGGCTGCTCTTCCAGAGGACCTGGGTTCAGTTCCCAGCACCCACATGGTGGCTCACAGCTGCCTGTAACTCCAGTCTCAAGGGATCCAGCACCCTCTTCTGGCCTCTGTGAGCACCAGGCATGCATGTGGTACACAGACATATAGACAAAACACCTATATACATAAAATAAAAATCTTCTACACAGAGAAACCCTGTCTCAAAACCAAAAAATAAAATAAAATAAAAATAAAAATATTCAGCTGGGAGTTGTGGCACACAGTCCCAGCACTTGGGAAGCAGAGGCAAGCAGATCTCTGTGAGGCCAGCCTGGTCTACATAGAAAGTTCCAGAACAGCCAGGGCTATATAGAGAGACCCTGTCTCAAGCAACAACAACAAAAATACTTTAAAAAAACATTTAAAAAGCATATGCAGACATCTCACTCATTCTATTTATAAATTCATTCCACTCTCTTGTTCTTAGTGGCTCATGTATTTTGTGGTAGACCTTCAGGATATGATGGTTAAGAGAACACCTATGAAATTGTATTCTGAAAGGGTGGTGTGGTTTTAGTGAGACATGGACATGTAGTTTATTTTTATTAAAGATAGTAGTATCCAAGTTGGGATGAACAAAATTGCCTCAAGGTTAAGCCTCAGTAGGGGAGGAGGAGATAATTGTATCACATTGAGGACTGTTGGTTCTTTTTAGTTTTTGTTTTCCAAAACAGGATTTCTCTGTAACAGACCTGGCTGTCTTGGAACTAGCTCTGTAGACAAGGCTGGCCTTGAACTCACAAAGATCCTCCTGCTTCTGCCTCTCAAGTGCTGGGATTAAAGGCGTGTGCCACACCACACCCAGGCTCTCCAGGTAGTTCCTTGTGGCATTACATGTTCTCACTTCCTTGACTTTCCTTAGGAAAAACAACATAAGCTTTGTTTTCCCACTCCTTCTACTGGCTGATATTATATATTTTAACTTTTTTCTCTTTTGATTATGAATTCTGGTGTTGTAGGTTGTCATACAGTTATAAGAAATAATACCCTATATCTGATTTCACCCAATGACAGTATCATAAGTAATTATTATATAACAGTACAGCTAAGAAGTTGAAATAGATGCAATCTGTCCATCATTCACATTCCACCAGTTTTTTCTTTTTAAAATTTTATTTTCGTTTTTTGATTTATATGTATGTGTGCATGCCACATGTGTGCAGATGCCCACCTAAGCCAGAAGAGGGCCTGGGTGCCTTGAAGCTGGAGTCATAGGAATTATGAGCTGCCTGATATTAGGTGCAGGGAACTAAACTCATTCTCTGCAAGAACAGCAAGCATTCTTAACTGCTAAGCCGCTTTGAGTGTGCAGTTTGTCTCTGTTTGGTTCTGCACAGTGTTGCCATGTGTAGCTTTCTGTGACCACTCCAGGCAAGTCACGAAACAATTCTAGCCCACAAGGATTCCGTGGGTTTCCTTTTTATACTTACAGTCATCTCTCTCTCAGTGATTTATTTCCCATGTCCCTTCTTGTCATTTCAAGAATGCTAAATAATTGGGAACACAGACTGTAACCATTTTAGACTGCCTCCTACCACTAGCATAATTCCTTGGAGATCCATGAGATTTGTAGAGTGAATATACTCTTAATCAATAATCTGTTTTCAGTATTGAGTAGTATGGCTTGTCATAGATGTAAGTTTAGCCATTCATGTATCAATGAACCTCTGATGTTTCTGTGTGTGAGTGTAAATTTTCACTTCCGGGATAATTGTCTAAGAATACAATTTGCCAAGTTATACAGTAGTTGCACGTTTAGGTTTCAGAGTAATTGTTTCCCATTAGTAGTGTATGACTATATGTTTTATGACTTTGTCAGCTTTTTTGCATTGTTGCTACTCCCCCCCCTTCCCCCCTTAGCTAGTCTATGCAGTGTTATTCTAATTTCCTTTTAGCTATCACTCACTATGTAGTGATCTCTCTCTCTCTCTCTCTCTCTCTCTCTCTTTCTCTCTCTCTCTCTTTCTCTCTCTCTCTGTTTTTGGTTTTTTTGTTTTTTGAGACAGGATTTCTCTGTAGCTTTGGTGCCTATCTTGGATCTCACTCTGTAGATCAGGCTGGCCTCGAACTCACAGAGATCCGCCTGGCTCTGCCTCCCGAGTGCTGGGATGAAAGGCATGCGTTAATAGTTTTAATTTATAGTACCCTGATGGCTCATGTTCTGCATTTGCTACTACTTGGTCTTGTTTTTATTTGTGTACTATATTTGTGCATTTTCTTTAGCTTTCTGAGGTTGTAATTTTTGTTGTTGTTTTTTGAGACAGGGTCTCTCTATGTAGGTCTCTCCCTGGCTGTCCTGGAACTCTGTGTAGATCAAACTGGCCTGAACTCACAGAAATCTGCCTGCCTCTGCCTCCCAAGTACTGGGATTAAAGGTGTGGTCTACCTGGTTTGAGGTTGTATTTTAATAACAGTGTTTCTCCCTTCTCTTTATTCACTCAATTCTCCCTTCTAACTACCCCTCTCTATTCTCCTTCAAATTCATGGCCTCTTTTTTTTTTTTTTTTTTGGTTTTTTGAGACAGGGTTTCTCTGTGTAGCTTTGCGCCTTTCCTGGAACTCACTTGGTAGCCCAAGCTGGCCTCGAACTCACAGAGATCCGCCTGGCTCTGCCTCCCAAGTGCTGGGATTAAAGGCGTGCGCCACCACCGCCCGGCTGGCCTCTTTTTTTATTGTTATTGCATGTATATATGTGTTTGTGTATACTCACATACACACACACACTAAATATAATTGTTGGGTCGGTATACTGTTAGTTTGTGTTTATGTTTCCAATCCCAGTGGATATATACAAAACACTGCCCCATATAAGGCTCAGGGAATATTGCCAGAGGGGGCAGAAAGAATGTATGAGCCAGAGGGTCTATACCTGTAAAGTCTCACCAACATGACCACCCAAATGTGACCTGAGCAAGGAAGGAGGACACCACCAAACATTCCGAAGTGGACAGGGACTAGGGACTCAATCCTACACAAACTACAGGCAACTGAGGAAAGCTTGGGAGGGGAAGAGGTGGTCCTCCCCAGGGAAGAGCTCACCAATTGTTTGTCCAATGCCAAATGGTCAGCCCTGAAAACACACTACTAGGTAGGTCTTTTAAAATTTATTGTTTGAGAATTTCATACATCTATACACTGACTGCTGATCATAGTTGCCTCCCTTCTTCCCCACTGCTTACTCCTCCTGGATCCTCCCATCCCAACATACACACCACGGTCCATTTTTTTTTTTTATCACCGAGTGCCATGGAGGCATGGGTATGGTGCCATTCACTGGTGTATGGACAACCTACTAGGCCACTGCTAGTTCTTCAGTAAAATTCTGTCATCCTTTTGTCTATTTTTGTGTTGGATTATTTGAAATTGTTGAGTATTAAAAGTTCTTTGTATATTTTAAATACTGATCTTTTGTTGTTATATGGCTTGAAAGTTCTTCCGAACTTTAATTTGGGCTGCTGAGACAGTAAATAGATTAGTTGCAGAAAAAAAAAAATTTTAACACACGGCCTGTGCTTCTGATCTCAAGGAGTCTTATATACTTACATTATTCAATTTTATGCCTCTGTGTTCAGCCTTACATCCATTAATTTTTCCTGCAAGCAATGCATTTACTGTTTTGATAGATCCAGAGCTCATATATGTTCTGTGGCAAGTGGCTGTGAAATCTGGTTATACATGTTCTTACCTTACTAAAATGGCTGCTGTCCTTTAGTGCCTTAAAATACAGTGTCTGTTTTACCACTGGTCAAATGCGACGTAGAATTAAACAGATACACAATGTGCCAAGGAGATTTTGGGTTCCACTTTTTAAATTAGAAATATGTTCACAAAATTATACTTGTTCAGCAAAGTTTTTTTTTTTTTTTAAGTTATCTAAGGAACAAAACTTGCTGGGCGGTGGTGGCGCACACATTTAATCCCAGCACTCGAGAGCCAGAGCCAGGCGGATCTCTGTGAGTTCGAGGCCAGCCTGGACTACCAAGTGAGTTCCAGGAAAGGCGCAAAGCTACACAGAGAAACCCTGTCTCGAAAAAACCAAAAACAAAACTTTACTTTTACTTAAACACAGTTTGAGAGTTTATTCCTACATTTTGAGTAGTGAAGTTATGAATCTCAATTATATTCTTTGTAGGCCTTTTCTATTTACTCTAATACTTAAATTTGTCTTCACTGTATATTTTTCTTTTATAGTCACTACTTGTCATTTATTTAACAGTTTATTTTGTGTGGTGTAAGGATAGAGGCCAGGACATTGCTTTACCACTAAGCTAACATCTTCAACCCTTAACTGCTTCTACAGTGACTATTAGTTTTTAGTGATGCTTATACTATCATATTTTAAAAATTGTGTGTGCCTGTATTATGGTAAGAACTTGCTGGACTAGTGATTCATTTTAAGAGAATATTCATTTTATGGTGGTACTGTAGTAAGCAGTTGTCTCTTTGTGGCTACCATATCTGCTCCAGTAAGTATGCTGTTAGGGTATCAAATTCCTACTAGAAAAGAGAGCGAACTGGTGTAAGTCAGGGACAGAAAAACAGTCCCTGTGGCCAAATCTTGTCCACCACCTGTTTCTGTAAATAAACTTCAGCTGGAACACAGCCATATGGCTTCATTTATGTATTGTCTGGCAGTATTCACAGGGACCCTGTGGCCTCCTGGGTCTGTTTACTCTGTGGACCATTAGAGAAAAATTTTGATGAACTCCCAGATAACGCAACTTTAACTAGGACCAGTTTCTTCTATTTTATCAAGGAAAGTTTTATAGCCTTTGCTTTTCTTTGAAGATTGCATTCAAAGCCTTACAGTAGAATTAAGCCTAGTTGAAGAACTTAGAGAAGTTGACTTTTGTTGCTGAGGTGTGGGCTGTTTCAGAGTGAATGTCAGTTTACTGTATGGTAATTACGAGTCTAATAGAGGCCTCTGCAGTTGGGTTAGTCCAAGCCAGACCACTAATGAGTGAGCTAGGCATGGCTACAGTTTTGCACCAGAAACTTTTGTAACCTTTAAGTACATAGTATGAGGCTACCAAGTTGAGCTTCCACTGTTCTTTATTATTTTGTTTGCACAACTTCCTTCTTTTGTTAACTTGACACTTTAGTTCTTTTAAATATCCTAAGTGTCATACTGAAAATGGAAATGAAGTTAGGACACTTGGCTGTACATTTGGAAGGAAGTGGATCCTGTCATATGCACAAGTATATAGTAAATATATTTTAAAAATATAAACGCCTATTTTAACAAAGTCAAAAAGGCAAGTGGCAGATTTTGATGGGGGATGGCTTCTGAATGTGCTGTAGAAACTTGAATTGACTTCTGTTCACCTGATTCACTACTGATGATCTTCATTTCTGTGGTAAAAGACACGGTAAACTGAACAATTGCTGTTCGTTCAGTGTGCCTGTATGCCTACCAGCTGGGCGTATAGGCTTTACTACTCAGCCTGTGTAGTAGGTTGTACATATTAGTGTGTCTGTTTGTGTTTTGCTGGGGATGGAACCCACAGCCTTCTACGTGGTAGGCAAGGGTTTTCACCACTGAGTTACATCTTCATGTAGTGTTTTTAAAATATATGATTTAATATTTTATAAATTGATAAAATATGAGTGGGCGGAATTGGCATTCTTCCTGAAACAAGTGAAATGATACATAGTGTGTGGGATTCCCTTCACATCATATGGCAGGTGGATGGCAGTGGGGAGTGGACACTGAAGAAAACAGTTCAACATATGGATAATGGTTGAAATGGGTGATAATCACATTAGGCTCATTATTATGAATGACACTGAGTTGTTTTAGGAAGTGTTGATGAGTGAAAATTGCTAAAAATAATAACTGTAATTAGGTAAAGACAGTGTAAGATTTCTGTAAATACAGAAGTTTGAATATTGTCTGCAAGCTCATTGCTTTGCAAGTTTCTTCAGTTCCTTGACATTTTTATCCCAAGAATTCAGTTTAAATTTCTTTACAATCAAGAGAAAAGTCCCGGGTGGCGGTGGCACACGCCTTTAATCCCAGCACTCGGGAGGCAGAGCCAGGCGGATCTCCGTGAGTTTGAGGCCAGGCTGGTCTACAGAGCGAGATCCAGGACAGGAACCAAAAAAAAAACTACACAGAGAAACCGTGTCTCGAAAACAACAACAAAAAAAAAAAAAAAAGAAAGAAAGAAAAGAAAAAAATGAGACAGAGAGAGAGAGAGAGAGAGAGAGAGAGAGAGAGAGAGAGAATATATCTGAATCTTCTCATTTAAGAACATACACATATTTTGCCAGGTGTGGTGGCACATGCCTTTAATGCCAGCATTTAGAGGCCAAGGCAGGCAGATCACTGTAAATTGAGTTGGAGGTCAACTACATAGTGAGCTCTAGGCTAGTCATGGCTACATAGTGTCTCAGGAAACCAAAAAAGAATTTGTATAAATATTTTGCTGTGCTATATAGTATCCTAGAACAAAGAGAAAAGGAGAAATTCCCATCAGAGAGACTTAGATGAACTGACACAGGAGTTCTAGAGTACAATAAAGGAATCACAGAACGTTATACACCATGATTCCACTTATCTAAAGGTAAACTAACCTTATCATGTGTGTAGATAATAAAAAAGGTATGATTGATAACGTACTGCAGAGTACTTATCCCAAGAGGAAAAGGGAGTGGTCTTAGAGGAAACATATAAATCTATAGTGTATTTAACATTTTAATTGCTGTTTTATTGGTAGTTGTACAAGTTAACAAGAAAACATTTGCCCACTGGAGGATACTTAGGATTATTATATAGCAAATGTAATTAATGACTTGTACTGAGTGAGTATTCAGGTGTTTTATAAAACATAAATTTTTCTCCCATGGAGAATCTTATTTCTACTTTGAAAATATGAATATAAGAATATAATACCATGTTCAGATCCATTGTTAACTTTCTGATGTAGATGCTTGTACATACATGTTTGCATGCATACAGATACTTAGTATTCATAGATACAAACACATCTATACTGTCTACAAAATGAGTTTTTGCTCTACATACTGATTTGTAACTTTCCTTTTTTCACAGTGTACCGGAGGCATCTTTGAGGATTGGTGACTATGTAAGTGAAAAAGATACCTTGTGAGGAAAAAACCCACATAGTGCTGTGTAAATATAGTATATTCGTCAAAATAGCTGGTTTCTTTGACAAACTGTAATCATGAGGGAAAAGTTAGTCACCAAAAGTAAATAACAAACTAAGTTTTATGTTCTCAATGTCAAGCCAGTTCAGATGGTTTGGGATTAAAGTATGTACAAGTTGTAGATGTGTCACTTTATGATGGGACTATATTCTGAGAAACGCATTGGCCGCTTTCATCATTGTGTGAACATCATAGGTTGTATTTATACAAAGCTAGATGGTAGAGCCCATTGTATATGTAGTGCGCGTAATTGCATTCTGCGGCTCAAATATGACTGGAGCACAGTGGGTTTGCCAACACCAACAACATCACAAATGTGACTAATGGGTTTTTCTACAACCCTACTAGGCGATAGGAATTTGGGAACTTCATTATAGTCCTATAGGAACAGCATCGTGTGTGTGTGTGTGTGTGTGTGTGTGTGTGTGTGTGTGTGTGTGTGTATGCACATTCTGTTGTGATGGTAATGTTTATACAGACCTATCCTGTATTCAAATTGTAGTTATGGGTCAGGGGCTAAGAGTGCATGCCGTACAAACGTGAGGACTGAGTTCAAATTCCCCTGTAAAAAAGCTGGACATGGTTGAATGACTCCCTGTCACCCCAGTCTTAGGAGTGGAGTAAGGGTGGAGATGGCAGCAGGAGGCTCACTGGCTTCCTGGTCACAAGCCTAGTTCCAGGTTCTGTGACAGACCCTGTCTCAAGGAAGTAAGATGCCGAGGAGTAGAATAAGATACCTGATGTCTCCTGGCTTCTCTATAGACATGGGCTTGCTCCTGCATATACATGCACGTGTGCACATATGCCATGCACACACATATACATAGATTCCACACAAGCACAAAATTATTGCTAAAGTGATGGGGAATAAGTGCAGTATGTGGAGAATGTCATTAACTTTTTGTGTGTGTGTGTGAACTTGGACTCCAGTGAAACGTATTCAAATTGAACCTGTGTGCTTATTTTGCTTAAAGAAGAAAACAGTAGCTGTATCTAGATTTTGGATAGTTGTGTGTGGTAAAGAACTTCATTTTGCAGCTTAAAAAAGTAAAGAAAATCTAGGTATCTGTAGCAACATGAATCTTTGTCTATCTCTGTATGTGAAATTGAGAATTGAGAGAAACATGTTAGAGGACCAACTTTGATTTGATTGATTTGAGCATGCGTGTTTGTACCTTGCTTTCTCATGAAGCATTAATTAAACAGACAAGACCCATTACAATCTCCTGAGTTGATGATGTGGGACCTGGAAGCACAAATCTGCTGTTTTTGCTGCTGTTGTTTTTGAGCCAGGATCTCACTATACAGCCCAAGAACTAACTCACTGTGTACTCCAGGCTGGCCCTAGCCTCTCAAATGCTAGGATTACCACCAAGCCTAGGTAAAATATATTACATATTGTTTTTCATGATCTTTTGTTCCTTTAGTCATTTTCCACAAATTCAGTAGGACATTTTATTATTATTTTATTATTTAAAAAGACTACATGTGGACAAGGTTTTTTTATATGGAAACTCTGCATAGCTACTCCTTTTTTATAGTTTTTTCAAGACAGGGTTTCTCTGTGTTGTTTTGGTGCCTGTCCTGCATCTCCTTTTGTAGTCCAGGCTGGCCTCGAACTCACAGAGATCCACCTGGCTCTGCCTCCCAGGTGCTGGGATTAAAGGCATGTGCCACCACCGCCCAGCTTGCTGGGAGCATTCTCTTTTCTTTTTTTTGGTTTTTTTCGAGACAGGGTTTCTCTGTGTAGCTTTGCGCCTCTCCTGGAACTCACTTGGTAGCCCAGGCTGGCCTCGAACTCACAGAGATCCACCTGGCTCTGCCTCCCTAGTGCTGGGATTAAAGGCGTGCGCCACCACCGCCTGGCAGCATTCTCTTTTCTAATGAGAGACTACTCCTATTTTTTTGTTATGATAATTGAAACATCCGGGTTTTCCAAGGCTATCTGTCTGGCTCTTGGAATTTGATTTCATATCAGAAGGATTTTCCACTCATAGGTGCAGTTAATAAGGTCACAGACTTTATTTTTTATTTATTTATTTTTAGTAAGATTTTTTTCTGCACAAACCGACTACAGATCCCTGCCCATCACTCTTCCTGCTCC
Source organism: Peromyscus eremicus (assembly GCF_949786415.1). Classification (NCBI taxonomy): domain Eukaryota; kingdom Metazoa; phylum Chordata; class Mammalia; order Rodentia; family Cricetidae; genus Peromyscus; species Peromyscus eremicus. The sequence goes on along the minus strand of NC_081439.1, from coordinate 90,295,528 downwards.
CTCCCAGTTTTTCCCCTAGCCCATTCCCCACCCCCTCCTCCGAAAAGGTATGGCCTCCCGAGGGGAGCCAGCAAAGCCTGGCACATTCTACTGAGGTAGGTCCAAGCCCCTCCCCCTGCATCCAGGCTGCCTCAGAAGGACAAACATGGTATGTACTCACTCATAAGTGGCTACTAGAAGTAAAGCAAAGGTCACAGACTTTATAGGAGCATTAATATAGAGGTTCTCTATTTCTGACTTGGTTAATGAGAAAAGATGTTGTAAAGTTACTGGTGAATCCTGGTGGTTGTGGATGAGGCTAATGCAGGGGGAGGCATACTGAAATAACTGTTTTCTTGTATTTTTCTGCTAATTTCCTTTAACGTATAGTCACATGATGGTCATACTATGAAAAAGTAATGGCAGGCTTCTGCAGGATCACCCATCTAAGAAAACCTGGAGAAGTGAGCAGGGCTGTGACTTGTAGTCTTTTCTTTGGGCCACCAGCTCCCAAATGACATGGAGACTTCTTATTATGAAAGCTTGGCCTATAGCTTAGGCTTGTTCCTAACTAGCTCTTATAATTTAAATTAAGCTGTTTATAGTAATCTATGTTCTGCCATGTGGCTCCTTACCTCTCTTCCATCCTGCACCTCCTGTTTACTCTTCATGTCTCCTGTTCCTCCTCCTTTTCCTTTCTTCTCTCCCTGGAAATCCTGCCTATACCTCCTGCCTAGCTATTGACCATTCAGCTTTTTATTACACCAATATAGCAACACACCTTCACACAGTGTACAGATATCCCACAACAGTTGCTGCTGAGAGGCTGGTGAGTATTACTTGTGCTTAGAATGTGTTAGGCATTTCTGCTTCTCAGTGGAACAGAAAACTTAAAAGATCTCTCAGACAGGAAACAGGAACTTGGTGACTGAGCTGAAAAGCCAGTCCTGGCTTTGAGAAGAGAAGATAGGCACAATAACATAGCACTGGAATGGATCTAAGTGGAAGATGCTGTATTTATATGACCACTGAAGCCATGGAGTTGAGAAGTAAGTTAGAAGAATAGATGAAAATCCATAGCTTTACTGAAGGATAGAACTAAGTAGTAGTCATAACTCTTGCCAGGTAAGTATGTTTCAGAAAAGTAGAGCAGAGACGACAAAAGTAGGCCAGGCATAATGATATTCGTAGAGTTGGAACCAGAGACTTTCAAAGTGGGCTGGCTAACTGCAAGCTTAGTCTAGCATGGCTTTAAGGTCTTTGGTGGAATATTTGGGGTGCAGAGAGTATCAGGTGCCAAGACAAGAACAAAAAGATTTCAGAGAGTATTGGGATTCTCTATGCCCAGACAATTTTTTACAACATGTACTGCTGCGGGCCGCAGGAATATATCATAAGAACTCAGCTGGTTATGGCAAAGTCACTACCTGGAGGAATCAGGGAATTCCTCCAGAGGAAGCCAAATCCCAAGGAGTTTTTGGTGTTACTTGGCTTGTTATATATCAGCTGTCTTCTGTTATGAAAGTCATGAGTGCCTTCATAGTTTTCCCAATTGATTTTTCCCTAAGAAGGGCTAACAGTGTGGACTGATCACTCTCTGGACATACACATTCCAGGTATTTGGAGAACAGCCTCAGGAAAGGCTTTCTCTGGAATCAGATATCTCCCTTGGCCACTTTCAAGGACTAGCAGTAATAACAGTCCACATGCAAGTCTCCTGATTTAAGGTAAATTCCACAAGGAGACACCACCTAGGTCAGGTGGACGTTAAGTAATAGCTTTACACAATTCAGCTCGGACCCTCCTTTCTTATAGCCTTACTAACTTTATAGACCACTAACTCCTTACCTAACCACTTCTAGGAATATTTAGATAACTTTCTGCGCTGACAGCTATGCTCAGCCAGAACCCCAGTTTAAGCTTCCCTGTAATTATCATCATTGGCAGCATCCGGCCAGGTCCATCCCAGTTGGAGGAAAGCACCTTATCAGAGATACCTCTGTACTCTCTAAGAACAGGCTTAGGCATCCAGGCTACCTGTTTGAGAAGGCCTGGTGAATGTGCCAATTAAGCCTTACTTCCTCTTTTCCCAAACCTTACCTGTAGTTCCAGATCTCCCTTTAACTATCACCAGAGGCATCTAGCTATACACAGGTTGCCTAGCGACTGAGCACACTTTCCCCCACCCTGCAGAAAAACGGCAGATAGCTTGGACAGATAGGAGCCACAGGAAAAAAGAAGACAGTTTTATTTTCTCCCATTGACCTAGCAACTTATAGATTCTTAACATTTTCTACTAATCACGTTTAAGAGTTTAATAGTTGAGCACATAAGATCCTTCTTCCTAGATATTACCTGAATTTAGCCTTTAGTTAATTCATTTCCCCATTGGTCACTTCCCTTTGGGGTTGCAAATGATAATTAATGGTTATTGCCTCCCTATGTGATTCTTATCACCCCTCCGTTTGACCCTGGAAGCCTGGCTTTGCACTGCTAAGGGAATACTGCTTGTAAGTGTATATATACCAGGACTTCCAGGGCACAGGGGGACGGAGAAGAGAAAAGAGAATGGAGGAACTAGATGGGTAAGAACTTGAGAGGAACAAACTGAGATGGGGAAGAACTAGACTGAAGGGCTAAAAGAGAGTACTAGAGGAACGAGATGGAAGATGAGGAAGAGCCAGATGGGGAAGAACAAGATGAGCAAGACAAGATGAGAGAGAAGAAGATGGGAGAGGAGCTGATAGGGGAAAGAACTAGATGGATGAGAACCTAGAAGGGGCAGAACTAGATGAAGGAATTAAGATAGAACCTAGAGGGGACAGTAGATAAATACAGAGAAATCAGGCAAGAAAGGAGCTAGACATGAGAGCAGAATAGAAGCTGTGTAGAGAGAGAACTATCACAGAGTAATGAAGTGTATGAACTAAGGAGTTCCATGTACATAGATTCATTTCTTTTTATCAAAGATTAATTATCAGCTGGTTGTAGATTCTTCCCGGACCCTGGGAGGGGACTATCGAGGGGCTGGACCCCCTTAGTCCCCGATAATGTACTCACTGCTTTTCTGTCACTGTGATAAAATACCATGACCAAGAGCAATTGAAGGAAAAAGTTTTTCTGAGCTGACCGTTCTAGAGAGATTGGAGACCGTCATGGTGGGAAGGCATGGCAGCAAGGGGGCAGACATGGCAGCAGGAACAGGCAGCTGAAACATCTTCACCCTTGAACATGAAGCAGAGAGAGTGAATTGAAAGTGGTGCCTGTCAAAGCCCACCCGAGGGATAGACTTCCAGCTGGGCTGTGTCACCTCCCCAAACAGCACCACCAACTGGGGGTCAAGTGTTCAGATACCTGCCCCTGTGCGGGACATTCTCCTTCAAACCATCACACCAAGATAGGTTAGAATTTCTTGGAAGGAAGTTGTTTCCAGAATTGGAACCTAAAAAAGGCAAGGCTCAGGTGCACCTTTTGTGAGTTATGCAACCCTTAATTGGGAAGCCATGTGGTGTTTATTTCCACAAATAGAAATGTTGACATTAGCATCTTCATTCAAACACAGTTATACATGCTATACTTTTTTTAAAAAAAGCAAAATGACTGATCACCTAAGGATGTTACAATTCAAAATAACTCCCAGACATTTTTAGACTCTTACTTAGGTTTCGTTTTTTTATATCAAGTAGATAAGGCCAGGATTTTTATATGCAACCAAGTTTTAAAAATTATATATATATGCATATATATATTTGCATTATTTTTTTTCATTTTCCTGATTACCAAGCAGTTAAATATTTATACAGAGTATCTTTCTTTTCCAAAGAATTCCTCTTATCTTTCTAGTTTCTACTTTCACTTTCTAGTTTCAGTTACCCACAATCAGCCTGAAAATATTAAATGGAAAATTCCAGAAATGAATAATTCATGAGTTTTATATAAAATTTACTACCATACCTTGTTATAATTATTTTACAAATACCTAGTGCTGCTCATCTCTTTCTTTTCTAAATTAAACTTTATTACAGAGATGTGTATACAGGGGAAGATTAGTATAGATAAAGCATGGTACTCTCCGTGACTCCAGGCATGAAAGGAATGTCTTACATTTTTCTCCATGGTAACAGGGGTGGGTACTGGACTTCCTTACAGGTGGTACCCCCTTAAAGTATAAGCTGTTGTAGAAGAGACAACTGCAAAATGAAAACCTTGGCAGTGAATCTCCTCCCTTCTTTTTTATTCCTGTATTTATTCATTTATGTTTTGAGGTAAGGACTCTGTGTTCCTGAAGTTATCTTGGAATGCTCTATTTGTTATTTGTGTGCATGGGCCTTTGCACGTGGAGGTCTGAAGACAATTTTTTTTTTTTTTTGGTTTTTCAAGACAGGGTTTCTTTGTGTAGCTTTGCGCCTTTCCTGGAACTCACTTGGTAGCCCAGGCTGGCCTCGAACTCACAGAGATCCACCTGGCTCTGCCTCCCGAGTGCTGGGATTAAATGTGTGTGCCACCACGCCCGGCTTGAAGACAATTCTTGAGAATTGGCTCTCTCCTGCAACCTTGTGGCCTCTGGGGACCAGACTCTGGTTGTCAGGCCAGCACATGGGTACCTCTAGTCACTGAGCCCTCCAGCTGGCCCTAATCCTGTTTGTAAGCAACACTACTTTTACAGTTTAGCCATCTGTATACAGTTCTTTTGGGACTTTCCTAGGTAGAACTGAGTAATGGGTAATTGTCCAGTCCTGAAGTACAAACTATCAGGATTAAAAAGGTACTTGTCCCCAGCACTGTGGGTGTATAATAGTGGGGGGAGAAAAAGACGTAAGGGTTCCACAAAAGGTAGTTGTGAGAAAAACATAACCATTGCAGGATAGCTGACCAGCTCCTGCCTTATCCCTGGGTCATCCCTCATTTCTACCGTGTACTTTGATTACGTGAAATATTTCTCTGTAATGACTGGCCTTCGGTGATAAGATTTTAGTAAAATGGGAGATTTGTTCTTAACTAACAAGTTTCAGATAGCTTGTGCTTTTCTCAAAAACAACTTTAACTGTAAGGACTATAACATCTTTGTTTTATTCGTGTGGGGTAAAGTTTCCAGCTATCTGTCTTGAACTTGGGGAGGCTTGTGACTGTGCCTTGTCTTTAATTGAAAGATCACATTGCTCCGGACACTCCCTGAAGGAAAGAGGAGGTGGCTGATGTACAAGGTCATTACCAAAGATAAGGAGGAAGTGACAGTGAAGGTCTGTACTAGAGTGTACCTTCAATTGTGAGAACCAGAACTTTGCAATTCAGTTTCTTTGAAGACATTTGAAGAACAGGTTGTGTCAAGCGGACGGCCGCAAGCCGGAGTCGTCTGGGAAGAGGGACCCTCAATTGATGAAAGTGCCTCAGTCTCACTGCCCATTGATTGGCAAGTCTGTTGGGGTACTGTTTTGATTGATGATTGATGTGGGAGGGAGGGCCCAGCCCACTGGGGGCATTGCCGTTCCTTGGTAGGTGGTCCTGGATTGTTTAAGAAAGTAGGCTGAACAAGCCATGAGGAGCAAACTAGTAAGCAGCTCTCCTCCATGGCCTCTGCTTCAGTTTCCCGAGTTCCTGCGCTGACTTCCCTGGGTGATGAGATCAACCCTTTCCTCTCCAAGTTGCTTTTGGTCCTGGTGTTTATCACAGCAATAGAAAACAAGGTAGAGCGGCTTCCTTAAGCTAATTAGACTGGTGTGAAGCTCTACAGTGTAGTTTAACTTGATGAGCACAGTCTCCAGTAAAAATGTGCAAATGTGAGATTGTGTATTGTTATTTAACATTCATAATGGAACTGCAATGACTTTTAATAGGTGGCAAGTAAGTAATTTGGAAATAGTGACTCTTTATAGTTTCTTTTTTTCCCCAGCAAAAATTCATTTCTCGCTGGGTGGTTGTGGCACCTGCCTTTAATCCCAGCACTCAGGAGGCAGAGCCAGGCGGATCTCTGAATTTGAGGCCAGCCTGGGCTACAGAGTGAATTCCAGCACAGCCAGGACTGTTTCACAGAGAAACCCTGTCCCCCCCCCCCCAAAAAAAATATTTCTCTAGTTTTATATTGTTCCTAGCTAAGAAACACTTTAAATCATTTAAAATGTTTTCTGGCTCTTATAACATTTTATTACAGAATCTTTTGTTTAGGAGGAATGTCTACAAATTTAAGGTGGAAAATTAGTGTTAGACTTGTGGTCAGCTGATGGCTTTTTTAATTAAAATTTTTTATTCATTTTACATACGGACCACAGATCCGCCTCTTACCCCTCCTCCCTCCTCCTCCACCCCTGCCTAGCCTCCCTCTACTCTCACCTCATCTCCTCCTCCAAAAGGGTAAGTTCTCCCATGGGGGGACAGCTAAGCCTGGTACAGTTGAGGCAGGATCCAGCCCCTCCCCCCTGCCTCAAGGGTGAGCAAGGTGTCCCATGGGATCCAGAAAGCCAGCTCCTGCACCAGGGATAGATCCTGATCCCACTGTCAGGGGCCCCTCAAACAGACCCAGCGACACAACTGCCTCCCATATCTTGATAGAGGGAGGTATGATGGCTTTTTTTTTCCTGGAGCTGAGGACTGAACCCAGGGCCTTGTGCTTGCTAGGCAAGCGCTCTACCGCTGAGCTAAATCCCCAACCCCTATGATGGCTTTTTTTTAAGGTTTATTTATTTTATGTGTATGAGTGCTCTGTCTGCATGTATGACTTTATGCCAGAAGAGGGCATTGGATCCCAGTATAGATGGTTGTGAACCACCATGTGTTTGCTGGGAATTGAACTCAGGACCTCTGGAAGAGTAGCCAATGCTCTTAACCGCTGAGCCATCTCCACAGCCCCGACATTTTTTTAAACCAGTCAAACTTGTGATCCTTTTGCCTTATACTCCAAAGTTGTAGGATTGACTTCTGCCTCTTGGGTTAAAGAAAAGAAATGGTACTTCAGAGTTGGACAGTTAACTCATCTGGCTTGTATGTATATGACTGTCCTATAGACTGATTCTGCAAGGTGAGTCTTTACAGAATTTGACCTTGCCACAAGATGTCATCTGTAGCGTTCATGTTTTAGAACTGCATGGTTGAGTTATAGCAAAGAAGGCAAAAGCAGTTCATAATGTATACGATTTTATATTGGTCCAGATTCATAACTCTCCTTGTCTACATTCGGCCCAGAGGCGGCAGGTTGTATACCCGGCTGCAGGTTGTATACCCTGCTTGGAGTTGAGTTCTTGGCCAGGTCTGCAACCCTGTCCTGTGCTTGTTAGAGCACCCCTTCCCTCTGGTTTCACTGGCACTGACCCAGTGCTGCTGAAAGACCAGGGTTTTGCCTGGACTGGGTACCTGGTGCCTCAGTGTTCTATTTTCAAGCCTAGGGGACTATGAAATAAGGGCATCAAAAGATACTCTTTTAGTATTCTTTTAAAAAGTCTCCGGTCAGGGGAGAGCTTTAGTGGTTCAGAGCTCTTGCAGAGGATCCCAGTCAGTTCCCAGAATCCACATGGCAGCTCTTAGTCCTCTCTAACTCCCATTCTGGGGAATCTAGTGCCCTCTTCTGACTTCCATGGGTATCAGGCATGCAAATAGTGTACAGCTATACATACATTCAGGCCAGCCATTCACAAACATAAACTAAATATACATCTAAAAAAGTTAAAAAAAAAAATCCTAACTGCAGGTCACTCTCACATAGCCGGCTGAGCTCAATGATGCATGGTAAGAGAAAGCATTTCACAACATCCTCTCGTGCTACTGATCTTGGCCTTGCTTTTGAAGAAGGGTAAACAACAGATTGCTCCATACACATGAAAAGACAAGCTACCTTTTTTTACGGCTGCTGACGTTGGTTACAGATGCTTCAAAGACGGTTGAATTACTGCCTCCTTTAATGATGACATATTTGAGATTAAGTAATCACAGATGGAACTGCGAAAGGAAGTCTCAAAGGGACTTCTCATCGTGTTCCAGCAGAAGCTAAAATATATTAGGGGTTTATGGTCAGTATTCACCAGTATGAAATACCAACACTTACTGACCACTGTATGTGAATGCATAGCTCACTTTCCTTGAACAGGGTTTCATTGAGATGGAAGAAAGCTTCTCCTCTGCTGGGCATCTTTTAGTAATCTGCCACTTGGCTTTTAATCTGTTCTTGGTTATATTTTACTTTATTTTGCAGTGCCAGGGATCATGCCATGATCTTGAGCTGTACCCCCAGCCCTAAGCTTTTATTTTGGCACTCCAGATGTATGTCTTATAGTAAAGCACTTTAAATACATACGTACGAAAACCTCCTTTGGACATGTTCCACTATGGATCTAACCTATTCCAAATTCTACAGTTGCTAAAATAATATAAGCAGATGGGAGTGTCGTCTGTAATGGTTGGCCAGTCGATAAGAGATTGGTCAGGGCCTTAAGCTTTCTGTTGGTGGCTTTTTGAGATGACATTTTCATTCCTCTGTGCTCTTTTAGAACTTCACATTTATTCTTTGTTATGCATGGTTTTTCATGGCCTGACATTTAAAACAACTTTTAAAATAAAAAAATTGATTTTTAAGCCAGCTAGATAATACTCTCCTTATATAGCAGCTGCAGGTGTATGTGGATACTCAGTAGCTATTAATAACTTAAAAGTCTGTAACCATCTCGTAGGATGAGAGAATTGTCTCTTAGGTGGCCTTGTCCTGTTGTACCTCTGTATGTCTATTAGGCTGCCGTGTCCCTAAAATGTTCCATGAGTTTGTGCTTATGGAATATTTCTTGAACAAATGCATGCACATGCATCTGTAACTACTAAGGATTTGGGAAACTAGGTTTTTTTTAAATGCGAAAGAAATAGGTTTTCACTGACTGTACTTTAATTTTTAATTCCTTCCCTACTCAGCTCCCCATGTAATGGTACTTATAAAACCAAATCAGTAGACCCTTAATGATTTGTTTCATGATTCGGGTGGTATTACTTGAGTATTTACGGGAGACCCAATGATATCATTGTCTCTACAATTTTGTGTTGTAATGTTAGAAACTATGATGGCTTCTTTCTTTCTTTTCTTTTTTTCTTTTTTTTCTTTTTTTTTTTGCTTTTTTTTTTTTTTTTTTTTTTTTTTTTGCTTTTTCGAGACAGGGTTTCTCTGTGTAGCTTTGTGCCTTTCCTGGAACTCGCTTTGCAGACCAGGCTGGCCTCGAACTCACAGAGATCCTCCTGGCTCTGCCTCCCAAGTGCTGGGATTAAAGGCGTGCACCACCACCGCCCGGCAATGGCTTCTTTCTCATAAGTTAAAATTGTTAATGTATACTCTGCATTTTTAAATGTGACATTGTTACTGATCTTATTGCTTTAAATGAACATTTTAAAAAAGATAGATTTATTTATTATGTATAGTGTTCTGCCTGCATGTGTCTCTGCAGGCCAGAAGAGGGCACCAGATCTCATTAAGGATGGTTATGAGCCACCATGTGGTTGCTGGGAATTGAACTCAGGACCTCTGGAAGAACAGTCAGTGCTCTTAACCACTGAGCCATCTCTCCAGTCCCTAAATGAACATTTTTAAAATTTTGAACAATACTAAGCTCATTATGCATAAATGCATTAGAGATAGTGCTAGTGTCCATGTATAATTGGAACTGTTTCCCCTAATTTTTTTTTTTTTGGAGCTGAGGGTCGAACCCAGGGCCTTGTGCTTGCTAGGCAAGCGCTCTACCACTGAGCTAAATCCCCAACCCCTGTTTCCCCTAATTTTAACACTCTGTATAACAGTGGCAAAGTGATTATGAAAACTAGAATTCACTTTGTGTTTCCTAGGTGTTATTTTCTATTGCAGCATCCAAAAGTATTTTATATATATATATATATTTAGAAAATATAGATAAAATTATAAAATAAGTTATGGGTAATCCTTTTACTCAGAGACACCTGCTATTTTAAACATTTTATAGACACATTTGTTTATGTTGTTTCTATGGAAAATATAAATCCATTAGAGAATCTGGATTTCCCTAAAAGATAGGCTGCTGAACATATTTTAAAAATTTGCCTTTTATAGTTAAATATAACATTTATGGTTTGTTCCTTTGGTAAACTTCTCATGTCTGCTGTTTTTAATACAACTTACTCATTCTCCTAAAATACCTTGTCATATCTACTTCTTTGCTCAGCTAATTCTTTTTTTAAATTTATTTTTATTTTGTTTGCCTACATGTGTGTGTGAGGGTTACAGACAGTTGTGAGCCACCATGTGGGTGCTGGGAAGTGAACCCAGGTCCTCTGGAAGAGCAGTCAGTGCTCTTAACCACTGAGCCATCTCTCCAGCCCCTAATTCCTTATTACTTTAAGTACAAGGCCACCTGTGTATGTTTTCAATGCTTTTCCACATAACAAACCAGAGAAACACGACTGTCAGCAGTGGAACCGGCTTAATATGTGTGTACGTTAAGTTGGACCATTTAAATTTGTGAGTTTTAAAAAAATCTGTGTGGAGTGGGTTTTTGACTGTGGTGTTCTTTTGTGGTTCAACCCTGAAGTTTGCCAAATGCCTTCCAGGTTTTTCTGATCTTCCTTTCTCCACTGAGAATCTCCACATTTTGAATAGTGAGCTGGCACGAATCTTTAGGCCAAAGTGTTAACCAAACTTACCTTCCACAAGCCTCTGATGGACATTGTCCTTAAGACCTATTCCTGTGCCTAGAGAACTTGAACTTGAATATGTTGCCCATGAATATAATAGAAGTAGATTATGCAGCTTTCAGGTTAAGCTTTGTCAAACAGCCTGATAGTTCTCTCCAGGGTTCATTTTTGTATTGGATAGCTAGTGACAAGGATGCCACCTGGTGGCCGTTTATAGACATGCAGCTATTACTGCTTCAGTTACTTTCCGCCATTTCAAATACATTTTCTTGTATGTTCTTCTGTGTTCATGGCTTCCTCTTCTGTTTCTTTTCTCTACTCAAGACACTAATACTTGAAGGTTTCAGTTGATATTCAGGGAGCTGAACACTGCGTGTACAATGTGGCTCTGATAGTCTAGGTAAATAAGACTTTGGGATATGAGACATGATATTAATAAAAAGTGTAAACATACTGAGCAGACTCTTGTTTGCTTTGCTTTATGAAGTTATGGTTCTTTGCATTAAAAGGGAATATAATTTGTACTTGGTAAGAATATGACACTTCCTGTGTTTAATGGAAAGCCTCTCAGTGTATGAGAAGAAACACTCCTATAAAGATGCGAAGAGGAGACTCCAACCTAGTCTGAAAGCTATAGCTTAGAAATCCTCCCTTGATTTCCATCATTTGACTTGCAGTTTCATTCAATATTCATTTAAGGAGTGCTTGCTAAGAATCTACTGGGAGCCTGCACTGCGTCTGAATGGGGTCTGAGTGGTACGGTGGTGATCAATACCAGCATGACCTCCGTCTTCAGTGGGAGAACCAAAGCAGGAGAACACAGAGTTACAGAAGTTTAAGTCAGTGCTCAAGGGTGCTTTTGGGGCCCAATGTCAAGTGCACATGACATAAACGGGCTGTCAGACAAGGCTTTCTACCAGTACTGCTTAAATTAAGACCTAAAGGAAGCCAGAAAAAGAGAATGTTCGGAGCAGAAGGAAAAATAGGTGCTGGGAAAGGGGGTGAAGGATGAAAGTGACTTGTACCCTGCGGAGTGTTTACCCACCAACCCCACAGTTCCCCAGAGTTTTCTTGAGTATGAGCAGGAAATATTAGATAGAAGGATTTAGATTGTGAAGATAAACAGATAGAAAATACAGGATAGCCTCGAGAGGAACCTATTCCAAAGGGCCCCTACTGTCTCTGCCCCAGGGTATTTATAGAGACGCCAAGGGGTGGAGCAAAAGACCTCCCCCCCCAGCACAGCCAAGTGCAGACCACTCAGACACCTGCACTCAGGCCCGTGGTCCTAATCATCCTCTCTCTGAGGACCTGCTAGGTAAAGCCACAAGGAACCTGAAAATGGGCTCCCACAGTACCCACAGCATTTGCTAGTCATGTTCTTTCCATTTTATAGTTATGGCTCCTGGAGCTAAGAGGTCAGTCACCTCCTTCCAGTAAGTGGCACAGCCAGCAATTGAAGATAGGCTGTCTCGTGGTGGCATATTGCCGCCTGCTTGCTCTGCCGCCCGCCTCTCAGAGGGTGGAGTGTTGTGTTGGAGTCTTAACCTTGGGTGGGGCCCTCACTGTGCCCATCTCTTCTCCCATTTCTTAGTATGCTACCGGTTAGGCCATTCCAGCAACTCCATCTATAGTATCTGCACTAGTTTATACACATCTGGATCTGCTTTATAGTCTTTTGTCATTGGCCAGCAATCAAACAAGCATTATTTGGTATGCATTGCAAAGGTTTCCAGAAAATTATAGGTGGGAAATTATAACTGGTAGTTATATTTTCTACAAAACAGCACAAAATGTGCATTACTTGCAAAGGTAGAACTTTTATGTGATTGCTAAAATTAACTTGGCAGTATTTTTTTCTGATTTTTAAAGTTAAATTGGAACTTATTTTCAAAAATAGGACTATAGTCTTTTTAACCTATGTGAATGTAAAAAAGAAAAAAAAAAGCTAAGTATAGATGGATATTCCTTCCAGTGCATCTGATTTATTTTATCTTAAAATATAAACTTTTAAGATGAGGAATTTACTTCAATTTGAAGTCAACAATTAATGGGTTATTCTAGATTTTAGCTGGATTACAAATGTTCCGTTTTTACATAAACTAAAATAGTAGCAGGTTTTGGAAGAATGTCGTGTGTGTGTGTGTGTGTGTGTGTGTGTGTGTGTGTGTGTGTGTGTGAGAGAGAGAGAGGGGGGGGTGAGGGTTGGGGAGGACAGAGACAGAATGAGGTTGAGAGAGAGACACAGAGAGAGAGGGGGAGAGAGAGGGAGAGGATTGGGGGGACAGAGACAGAATTAAGTTGATGGCATGTAGCTAGCTAGTGCTCTCGTTACTTACACATCACACATGACTATAGGTTCAAAGAGGAGTGTACCTGGGAGTGTTTTGTATAGTGAAGGCTCGCTTTGGCTACTGTGGCCATACATCCATATTTGGTGTATGTGGGGACCAGAGTAGGGGGTTACTAGAGACATCTTAAGAATGTTTTTCAGAAAGAGGGGGAGTTTGATTCTACTCTCTGTGTATATTCAGTGACAGTTTTTGGCAAGTGGGAAAAAAGGATCACCTTAATTTTAATCCACTCTTGGTGGATCGTATTTTGGGGTATAGCTTCTCAAGTGTGTTGGTTCCATGCAGTTACATATAAGCGGTGGAGCCGTTTCCTTTAACGTGAATGTGCATTACGCTTTGAGTAAATCTCTTGTCGTGTGTTGCACTAAAATCGTGTGCCCAGCACTTGTATTCCTTTCGTAATTGTCAGTATTGTGAACTTCCTGCCGCTAGGCCCCGGCGAGGTTATTGCAGGACACTTTCATAGATGTGTTGGCCTTACAGGAAGTGAGATTACTTAATGATACTTTATTGTTGCCCAAAATATTTTGAAATGGAAACTCTGAGGGAAAGAAATTCAGCCTTTTCCGAGTCCTGCTTTGTGAAGTCAGCCAGTACACACGTATATGTAAGGTCTCCCAGTTGCATAGAAGAATGTCTGAAGCAAGACTGTCTTAGGTAAAGTGATAGCCTCCAGAGTTTGAATATTTGTTCCCAGAGGCCAGATGGTGAACAAGAGAGGATTATTAGAGTTCACTGCTGAAATCCCCTCTCTTCAAAGACCCTCTGATTGCCAGTGTAGAAAGCACCAGTCTGTGTTTACCACACACACAGGAAAAGAGTGGTTCTTACAGGCTGCCTGGATAGAGAGGCTGAGTCTGCTGAACGAGAAAGGTTTTCATTATGGAATGAAGGCCTGTGTGATGTGCTGCCTGTTCAGTATTATGCACTTGTCTTCTTGTTTGTTTTAATAGAAAAGGTAAATGGAAATGTGGTATCCACAGAAACGATTTACACTTTCGATTGTGTGAGATGCTCCATGACTCTTGGTGTTTTGATACCGTCTATTCAGTTAGTGGTAAACTATTTCTGGGGGTGACTCATGGAACCAGAACAGTAGGGTTTTTTCTTTTCTGTTCTCTTCTTCTCTTCTCTTTCTTTCTTTCTTTTTTTTTTTTTGCCAGTATTTATTTATTTGTGCTGAGAGAGGGAACTAAGGCACTAATTGCAGCAACCTGTGCCTTTGTTATTCTCATTTTAGCATGGTGAATGGCAAGGGTCCTTAGTCTTAGCAAACAGTATTATAGTTACAATAAAAAATAATATGTTTACTTGACTTTGAATCTGGTTTAAAGATGGAAGTATTCACCCGGCGGTGGTGGCACACCCCTTTAATCCCAGCACTCAGGAGGCAGAGGCAGGTGGATCTCTAAGTTCAAGGCCAGTCTGGTCTACAAAGTGAGTTCTAGGACATTCAGGGCTATGCAGAGAAACCTTGTCTTTAAAAAAAAAAAACAGGGAAAAATACAAAGTCAACTTGGCTCTTTTAAGTATCACTCACTCCCTTGAGTAGGGTCAAACACTTGGGGGACATATTGTTACTTGTCAGCACACACACACCTGTCAGCATACATTAGAAGTAACTGAAAGACTGTTAGCATGTTTCTACCGTATTATTAGGGATACAAGGAACAAATTCTCTGGAAGCTTTAAAACATGTAGGAAAACTTTAAGGTTGAAAATGTAAAAACCCACAGTCTCTAGGTACTTCCATTTCGGGGTGTTGCTTTGGTGAGTTTCAGAAAGTGTTGTACTTGAAGTTTTATTTTATATGTCTTGGATATTTTCTCATATCCACAAACAATATTCTTTAACAGTGTTGCATTTGGTGATTGGTAAGTATTTGATATCACAAGTATATCACTATTTGACCAGTCTCCCTTTGAGGTCTTTCCTAATTTTCCTGTATCTACCACAGTGGTGGCTGTATTTCACTTTCTTTTTTATGTGTGTATCTCCATCTCATTATTTCCTAAAGACATTCCTGAAAGTATAATCGTAAGTTAACAATTCCTGAAATATGACTTAAGGCTTCTTGCCACACATTGCCAAATTCCTTTCTAACATGTGCCAATTTACAGACTTAATATCCTTTATTTTTTTAACCTTCTTTCTTTCTTTCTTTCTTTCTTTCTTTCTTTCTTTCTTTCTTTCTTTCTTTCTCTCTCTCTTTCTTTCTTTCTCTTTCTTTCTTTCTTTTTTTTTTTTTTTGAGACAGGGTTTCTCTGTGTAACCCTGGCTATCCTGGAACTCGCTCTGTAGACCAGGCTGTTCTTGAATTTAGAGATCTGCCTCCTCGAGTGCTGGGATTAAAGGCATGTATCACCATACCTGGTGAATTTCAACACTGTATAAAGGTCCTCTTGTCTGACTTTGACGGCACCAATTTCTTTTTGTTGGCTCTACTTTTGCTGAAACTATAATGTACTCTTCTTACCTGTTTTAGTAAATAAAATTATTCCTGCAGAACTGGAAGTAGATGTGCAGTACCATACATGCTAGACTGTAAGGAACTGTAGTCCCTGATGACACTTTCAGAATCACAGGAACAGGCTTTTAGAACAGTATTTTAGCTCTAAGACCTTGTTTCTAAAGATACATTTTTTTTCTTTTCTTAAATCCTTTTTACCGAGGAAATTGCAAACATTTTCCTAAAAGTATTACTCCACAACCACTCATTATGTTAGTCATTTCTATGATCACACCTATTAAGACATGTTTTGTATGTGTGTGACTTTATAACTTCTTGATTAAAAAAAAGAAACCCACAAATTTTGTGGAAAGTCATGATTGTAGTAGTTTCTCACCAGATCTCTTAAGTAACAAGCACTTCCTTGAAGTATTAGTCAGCTCTTTAATATTTCAAATGAAAGCCTGGGACTCATCCATTCGTGGTCTCGGCACGCTTCTGGGCAGCCCGGTGCCTGCTGTTCTGCAGTTTACTGTCTAAGATACTTGAGTTGGTGCGGTGAAGTGATGGCCATGTTCATCTCTTCAAAGCTCCTGTCACCTAGTGGGCGCTTCAAAACAGTCACACTAGATCTGCCACTGATAGCAGAACAAGGAAAGCTCCCTCAAGTAAAACTGCTGTCTTTTTTTTTCATTTTTATTTATTTATTTTTTTATTATCAGTTTGATACAGTACAAATTCTTATCCTAATAGTGAAATGTTTCATTGAGGCTTGCCCAGTGATTGAGTAAAACCAAAACTTCTTATAGACACATTCATCCTAGGGTCCCCCCTGCTATGTAGCCTCCCTGGTTCTGTGGGTTGCAGTCTGATTGTTCTTTGCTTTATATCTAGTATCCACTTATGAGTGAGTACATACCATGTTTATCCTTCTGGGTCTGGGTTACCTCACTCAGGATATTTTCTACTTCCATCCATTTGCCTGCAAATTTCATGATGTCATTGTTTTTCTCTGCTGAGTAGTACTCCATTGTGTGTATGTGCCACATTTTCTTAAGCCATTCTTCAGTTGACAGGCATCTAGGTTGTTTCCAGGTTCTGGCTATTACGAATAATGCTGCTATGAACATAGTTGAGCATGTTTCTTTGTGGTATGATTGAGCATTCCTTGGGTATATGCCCAAGAGTATGGCTGGGTTTTGAGGTAGATCGATTCCAAATTTTCTAAGAAGCCGTCATACTGATTTCCACAGTGGTTGTACAAGTTTGCACTCCCACCAACAGTGGAGGAGTGTTCCCCTTGCTCCACATCCTCTCCAGCATAAGCTGTCTGCAGTGTTTTTGATCATAGCCATTCTGACAGTGGAAGGTGATATCTGAGTCGAAAACTGCTGTCTTAAAGGAAGGTATGCTCTACAGACTTCTGAAAGAGAATCGGGGGTAGACTTGCTTGGCATCCTCCTTGCTGCAAATGTGCATTTGGATTCACTGTAGGCTAGACAGCTGCTATCGCTACACAACAATTGTTCTGCAAATGGACAGTAATTAATAGCTCATCTTTTAAGGTTTCTGAGGCATGGTTGATATAAAAGTTGAATATATTTAATGCGTACAGTTTAGTAAGTTTACAGATAAGTGTATAGTGTAAAATTGTCACCACGGTCTGTATAATAAACCAATCCTGCACCCCCTGAATTTTCCTCTCATCTTATTTGCATATGGCTGACTGGAATGTTTCACAAAAGTTCTTTGTGCAATTTTTTTAAAGTGTGTGAGACAGTATTGTTATCTGGAGTCACCATATTGCAGAATAGATCTCTAGGAATTATCTTGTATAACTGAAACTTTGGGTTCTTTGACTACTACAACCATATTTCTCCCTCAGATCCTACTAAACCACTGTTCTATTCTCTGTGTCTATGAATTTAGCTATTTTTCATTCTGTACGTAAGTAGTGTCTCATTTGGCACTTCTTTCTGTACCTGACTTAGCATACTTATATGCCTTAGCCTAATGCTCCTTAATGTATCTATGAGAAGAATTCCCTTTTTAAAGCTGAGTTCACTTCTATTCTTATATTTTGTTGAGGTGTTGTGTGGCCAGTAATCCTAGCACTCAGAAGGCTGGGGCATTAGGATTGCCAAGTCTGAGGCTATCCTGGGCTACATAGAAAGAGTGTATTATTTGTCTCTAAAGTCCCTAACATTGTTTGATTGTAAAGAGTGGAGTTTGTCAACAAGAAATTTATCTTCTTGTCTCAGTTGAAGTCTGGAACTTGCTTTGTAGTTTAGACAAATCTGTATCTAGCTATGTACTAATTAGTTGGGGGAGAAGTTATGTAAAATAATGGGTAGTAATAGAACTATTAGCTGGGATGAGTTTCTTTTGTCATTGAAACTAGACTGTCGGTAGCGCTTAGATAATATAGATACGGTTCTAGCATTGGTTTCAAAGTTGATAAACGTAAATTTTATTAGAGTACTGCAGATTTAACCATGCAAAGAAATACTGACATTGCCATGATATGCAATACACACACACACACACACACACACACACACACACACACGCACACGCACGCGCACGCGCACGCGCACGCACACGCACACACACACACACACACACACATATACTTTCAGCATGAAAAATAAAATTTGTCAGTCAACACTAAAGATTTTGTTTAGTTAAAATGAGTTCTCATTTTTCTAAAATATAACAGTAACCTTTTGTCTTATGTTTTCAAAATGTCTGTTGAATAGAATGAAAAAAAAAATTCAAACTAAAATAGTTTCAAGCAAATGAAGGTTGATGTGAAGTGTGAGGAGAAAAGTAGTGGTTCACAGCGGAAATTAGTTTCCATGATTTGTCCTATGAAATAATTGATGCTGTTTACAAGACAGACACAGTGATCATAAGACCTGACTCTTGCGCTTTAGATCAGAACACAGGACAATACTCAACTTAAGGACTATTGGAGAAGAGCCTTAGGAATTCGAAGAGGAGCAGACATTTTAACTTGTGTCCATGAAGGTATTCCTAGTAAAGGTAGCTTTGGAGCACAATTCTGGGTAGAAAAAAAGGCCATGAACTCAAGTCTGTAAAACAAGAGCTCTTCCGAAAATGGGAATTTGAACAGTTGTTCAGGTAGTAAATGGTTTCTTTGGGGCATGGTACAAGTAGATGCTTTTGGTTATTAAAGTAACAAAGTATTATGTCTATATTATTGTAGCACTACTGATAGAAGTATAGATACAGTTGTTCTTTAAAGCAGTTGGTAGTATATATCATATTCCCTATCCACATTCACGTTGTTACCCCCAAAAGATACATATTGGGCTTAGTAATCTTGATTTGGAAATACAGGGAAAAATTTTATAATTTCATTCTTGAAATGAGAAGATGACCTGGAAATCACAAAGGAGCTATCTTACTACTTAAAAAAAAAATCACCTTTGTCCAAAAAGCACCCAAATTGAAAAAGAAAAGCTAAAACTGATAGGAGCTGATACAGACACCTGTGGCCAAACACTAGGTGGAGCCAGAGGAAGGCCACAGAAGACAGGGAGGAAGGATTGTAGGAGCCAGAGGAGTCAAGGACAGACACCACAAGAAAACTAACAGCCCACAGAATCAACTAAGCAGGGCTCATAGGGGTTCACAGAGACTGAAGCGACAAACACGGACCCTGCACTAGGTCCTCTGCTCATACCTTACAGTTGTGTAGCCTGGTGTTCTTGTGAGACTCCGAACAGTGGGAGTGTGGAACAGCGAAAGAGGGTGGGGTGTGACTCTGACTCTTGCCTGAGCTTGGGACCCTTTTTCTCCTACTGGGTTACCTTGTCCAGCCTTGAAATGAGGGTTTGTGCCCAGTATTATTGTATCTTGTAAGACCTTTTTTTGGTGGATAACCCTGGGGGGCCTGCTCCCTTTTATTAAGGGAAACGGAGGAGAAGGGGTAGATCTGGGGGAGAGGGGAGGTATGGGAAGAGACTGAGAGGAATGGAGAGAGGGGAAACTATGGTTGGGATGCAATGTATGAGAAAAAGAATAAAAGTTTAAAAAAGAAAAGAAAAGCTATGGTGAGAAAAACGTAATATTTCAGACAAAAAAGGTTATTTCCTTAATATGTAAGGACTCTTGATGAATCAACAATGAATACCTAAGTAGAAATAGAAAATTGGGCAAAGGACTTGAACGAAAACCTAATATAAGAAATAATGAAGTGTTGAATGAACACTGCTTTAGAACATACATAGTTCAGTTCAGTGTCAGAGAGGATACGGGGAAAGGAGCACACTGATAGATTACTTCTGGGAACATGAAGTGGCATATTGTTTGTTAGAGAACCTGTTTATTTTCTGACTCCTCCTTAGGTATTGACAAAAATATCTAAATGGTATGGGTCTTTCATAAAGCTTCACTTAATATAAACATCTTGCATACAATAGTTTAGTCATCAACACTATTGAAGTTGGTATACTCGACCAACCAGATCAGAAAGCAGTGTTTGTGCTATTCTTTCTCTGCTTTAGTTTATAGTCTAGAATCATGCTGCCTCGTTCTCTCTTGTAAAAAAAATCTCTATGCTAGGGATTGGACCTGGCGCCTTATGCTTGGGAGGCAAGTGCTGTGCCACTGAGCTACATCTCCAGCTTCCCAAAGTTGATCATTTTTGTAGATGATATTCTTCATTTCCTCATTGAATGTCCTCAGTTTGGACTTCTCTGATGTTTTATCTATGACATCTTGAAATTATTCATTTCGCGCAGAATTGCCTTGGGAACACTGTGCTCTTTAAGATGCGTCATACCAGAGGACACATGAGATGTCTCATTACTGTCATGCTAAATTTCTTCACTTTGTTAAGGTTTTGCCACTCTACATTACTGTGTTTTATTTCTCAGAACACCATGGAAATGAAGTTCTGTATCAGGCCAGAACTTGTGGGATGGTGATAGTTCCTGTAACTAGTGAAGGTAGCTGTGATCAGTTAAGGTAGTGTCAACTGGGATTTTCTAGGGTAATATTTTTATTTTTACTGTTTGGTTTGTTTGAGGCAGGGTCTCACTATGTAGCCCTGGCTGACCTGGAACTTGCCATGTAGACCAGGCTTGTCTTGAACTCACAGATATTCACCTGCCTCAACCTCTGTAAGGCATATGCTGCCATGCCTGGCTTTTGTTTTTATATTTATAGTAAATATTAATGTTTATATTATAGTTTATCAATACATATTTGGGTGGATACTTTGAGACTATGCAATATCCAGTTTCAACTTGCCAATTTTTCCTGTTGGTGCTGGCATTCATCAGTTTGTGGGTGTAGGCAGTGGCTGTGGGGTCCAGAAGAGGACATTGTTAGATCACCTGCAACTGTAGTTACAGGCAGTTGTAAACCATCCAATGTGGGTACTGGAAACTGAACTCAGGTCCTCTGCAGGAGCAGTAACTTTTAACCACCCCTGGACTCTCCAGCTCCCAACTACACATTTCTATTCATTTTTTTTGTGTGAGGGGGGGTTTTCAAGACAGTGTTTCTCTGTAGCTGAGCCTATCCAGGAACTTGATCTGTAGACTAGGCTGGCCTCGAACTAACTCACAGAGATCCCCTTGTCTCTGCCTCCCAAGTGCTGGGATTAAAGGCGTGTGCTATCACTGCCTGGCTACGTTTCTTATTTTATGGAAAATACTAAATTTGCATGAAAATACAAAAGCATACAAATATTAAAACAGCTAGATTTCATATTTGACATGAATGTTGTGACTATGTAAAACTCAAACATGCATGTGTAAAGGTACCATAATTGGTTTGGAGCTCAATATTTTAAAGTTTTAAGCTGTGTTCCAGTACAGGAGGATTTTTATTTACAAGCACTTATCAATAGAAGATTATCTGTTTACCTAATAAGATATATAAAACACCATTATTGCTAAGGAAATTGTTTTGAATTAGCCCAGCTCGAATTTGCTTTGAGGTTTGAACACAATGTGTTGGTTTTCTTGATATTTTTCCACTCATCTCTGAAACCTTCTATTTTCACCTTAACATTGATGCTTGAGATATTAAGTACAGGAGAGCAACTCATGCCTGGAACATTTCCAACAGATGCTATCACAGATGCTATTTACTTGACTTTTCACAGAATGTTTTAAAATGATTGGTTAAGAGACTCATTTACTTACAGAGAGGACCCACTCGGTAATGGTTTGTTTTTGAAGTCTGTTCCGAAGTATGAGGTTATCGGAAGTTTAACTACACTTCCATGTATTTGTAATACTTTGGGAGCTCCTTTGGAAAAATTCATTAGTTAACTCAGCTCTCTCGTTAGCTCTATGGATGTGGTTTTTCTCCTTTGTATTTAGTGAATTCGAATTTCTCAGTTCTGTTTCTTCCATAATTGTCAGTCTTTGACACTGTATTTTTCCACACTACCGTTATTATTCCATAGAAACAAAACTGTATTATCTGCTGTCAGTGTGTGAAATTTTTTCTAAGCTAAGACATTTCAACTTCCTATTGCTGCGGTCCAGCCTCAGCCTGTGTTCAGGTCGAAACATAGGGAAGGGGTGTCAGCTTGAAGAAATGAATTGTCTGACTACCAACTGAGTCTCACACAAGTGGTCGGCCCCAAATAGCTCCAGCCGCCTTTCTTTATACATCAAAACCAAGCATGTTTTACCATCCCAACAAACAAGGTTTTTCCCAAATCCTCTAATGTTAACCTCTAGCAAAAACAAATATGTCAAATGTGTTTTCCCCAACTGTAACATCAAAACATCTTTAAACTCAAAACAACACTTATCATTTTGTTAGCTTGGCCAAATACCAAGCCAGGTACATCCTGTCTTTACAAAACTGAAAGGTGATAGACAGAGGCACACATTTTTAAGAACAACAATATCATTCAAAACATATTTACAGAAATAGGGGTGATCTGCCTCCGATCCTGTCAGCCTGAATCAGAACAGCTCCCCAGGGTCTGGAGTGACCAGCTGGCTTCCCCAGACAAGAAACCTGAAAAGCATCAGCTCCCAAAGAATTCTAGGGGAAAAAATGGAGTTTCCAGGAATGATCACAACTGTCCAATGCATGATTGACAAAATGACACTAAAACCGTCAAGAGAATCATCAATTATAAGAGAGAAGAGAGTGTGCAGGCTGCATGGTCCCAGCAGTATTCTGCGCTGTCCAGAAGTCCACAGATCTTGCCGAGTGATACTGTCCCTGTGGGCTGTTGCCTTATCTGGAGACCCATTGGACAAGCACTCATATATACTGGTCCAAAACTAGGTCTCATGGCTCCCAATACCTTCTATTAAAAACGCTTGTATATTCATGAAGAAATTCTGAGTAAGGTTTACTTTATAATTTTAGCAAAATCATCCCTGTTTCTGATAATCTATAAATTGAACCTGCTGATGATAATCTGCTTAAGTTTTCTATATTACATTATGTCTCAATTTATTTGCCTAGACTGACTGAGGGGAGGGTGCTGTTTTGCAGAAGGGAGGCTGGGAGAGTTGTAGATTAGTTCTGTTGGGTAGGAAACTCTGGTTGGCTAGATTAGAAAATGAGATTTGGTTTCCTTTTCTCTGGGTAGTCATTGTATTCTTCATTTTCCTATTGTGCTAGGTGCTGCTACCCTAGTTGTTGGGATCCTAAACCTGGGAAAACGGGGCCGAAAAACCGGGTGGCCTAAAGTCTCATGCAATAGCCAACTTTAATCAGAGCTTCAGGCAATTTATACTCTTGAGGGTTAAGAACCATATGAGTAAGGTATTCAATCACAAGGACAAGTCACATGTGGCAAAAATGTCTTTTTCCACAGAGGCGAATGAATAATAACAGCTGAAGTCAGCTCACTCCTATCCACTACACCTGGGAGGAGCATGAAAACACATTCCAGGAACAATTCGGTGTTTTTGAAGAAACTGGGGTCACAAGACTTGGGGTGTTTTCACAAGCATTCAGAATTTCTCACACTACTCCAGTTTTGAATCAAACCCAATGCCACATATGTTAAGCACAGGTTCTACCACAGAGCTACACCTCTAGTTCCCTTTTCTTAAGAATGAAATGGCTTTTAAGGTTGTAGACATTGAGAAATATTTTCTCCCCTTTTTGAATTTTTAAAGCTATATTTACTTTATCTGTATGAGTGTTTCGCCTGGATGTGTGTTTGTCTACCACGTGCATGCCTGGTGCCTTTGAAGGTCAGAAGAGGGTATTGGATCCCCCGCAACTGTTGAGTTACAGATGGTTGTGAGCCGCCACGTGGGTCCTCTGCAAGAGCAACAAGTGCTCTTAACCCCTAAGCCATGTGTCCAGCCCCATCTCCGTTTGTATTGAGAGTTGCTTTTGCACAGCTGGTTTGGGCCTGGAGATGAGCAGGGGGTTAAAGTGCTCATCTGCCTAGGAGAACGCTCTGATGGGGATGGTCATTCCCAGCTTCTTCTTCCGGGGTATCCAGGTGGAAGTGTTTGCAAATATTTATTGATGGAGTCATTTTCTAAATGAAGCAAAGTAGTGGGTAGTTTCTAATGTATTCCTCCAACCCATTCCTCCTACATCTTCCTGCCACCTACAAATCTTTAAATTATTTTATGGTTGGGTATTATTATTATTATTATTATTATTATTATTATTATTATATTGTAGTTACTAGAATTTTCGATGAGGGAATTGTATGATTTGTATGTAAAACTGGTTTTTATCCTACGACATTTACCTTCCGAACTCTTTGGACTTTATTTTAATATGTATATGCATTGCTGCCCCCGTGTTAATAACTGGGGAAAAATAAGGCAATCTCAATAGCATACCTTTTATATAGGTAGGCCCATACTGTCTATGGGTCCAACACTCCACTATTAGCTCCAACACTCCCTCCCCAGAAGTGTATCATAGATGTTAATTTCAGTTGGAAAAAGTTCTAGTAAATATAACAAAAGGGACCACCTGTTGGTTACATGTTCCCATAAAAATCAAGAGGATCACAGCAGAAAACTGTGTTCCAGTTAACAGCAGCTGGTTTGCTAATGAAGGAGTCAGAAGTGCAAACTACCCACTAAGAACTTGGTTTCTGCCTCTTGGCATTTTCTCAGGGTTTTGGCTGCTGCCATTTCTTGAGTGAGTCCCGCTCAGTGAACTTGCCTGAACTCCTAATGTTACTACTTCGAATCAGGTGCTCATCTTAAGGGTTTCTTAACCCCTAAGTTTGCCTTTAGTAACTGGCTTATCCTGAGCTAAGATACGTAGAAGATGGGAGCTGTCACCTGGTTTTCTTCATGTCTCATGTCACAGTACTCATAAATGTTGTCTCTCACTGCAGAATCAAATCACTGGAGATATTCCTGTTCTTCTTAAAAGGGAAAGAAGAAGTCTGTAAGTATGTGTCCTTCAGGAATTAAAATATATACTTGTATCCACCTTTTGAGGCTATGAAGGGAGAAACCTTACCAGTATCTATATAATGTTAAAAAAGCAATATTTGGAAAAGTAAAATGGGAAAACACACTCACTTTATGCAACTTCTAGAATTTCAACCATATGTAGCTCAATTGTAGAAGGGGAGGACTAGTTAAATCCTTTCTCGGAGGCATGCCCCCAAAATAAGAGTTCCAGTTTTTGAGTACTGAGGTGTCTGAGCTATTTTCGGCAGGCTGGATAGCTTCCTTGTCTGTAAAATGGCTGGAGAGCAAGCACACAATCACGGATTCGTGGTGGCCACTTAGGCACATCTCAGAAATTGAAGCTTAGTCCCTTAGTGGCTATTTCTCAAGCGGATGTGAGTAGCTGTCCGATTGTGCATAAACTGAAATGTCAGCGTTGTCTTCACTGAGGTGTTCATTTCTGGACCATGACGTGGAGCGTCAAACAAATGCAGCAGAGCGCTTGAAGTCATGTTTGAGACCTTGAACTGGAAAATCATCCAGTTCAGTGGTTCCCAGATGTGGATTTTGAGGCCAGTGCTAGCTAGTGGACAAATTTTTACTCGTCCACTCTGAAGCATGGCAGAAAGGAACAGTAGGCATGCATTCTCTTGAATGCCAGCCAGTTTCAATGTAAAGGATATACCGGTCTCATTTCTGAGAGGTAAGCATGCACTCTATTTTATAACATGACCGTGACAGGAAATAGTAGGGGTGTTTTTAACACCCATATCTGGCAACAAAACAGCTCCGTGTCATTACCCTTTTTTCTGAAAACCGAATTAGCCTTTGATGTGTTGAAATCTGAATCCACCTTTCTAATTTTACAGATGAGAAATGACAGGCTCATGTGTTTCAGACTTGACAGCTCAGCAGCTCTGACGAGGCCTCTCTAGTATTTCTGGTCTTTTAAGAATGGATTTCATTGTACTAAGTTAGGAATTTGAAACAGAAGACGGAGTCGTTTTTTCTGTGCTAATGACTGATTTCCAAGCATGAAGAAATTCAAAAGACTTAATGGCCACTCATTAGTTTGCATTAGAAGAATCTTAAACATGGCCATAGATGAGGCCAGAATTAGCTATCTGTGAATCCAGTTTCCTCGGGCTCTGTGCTACTGCATGATTGACAAATATCAGGAAGCTTAGCTTTTCCTTTGGAAAAATAGACTGCCACCATTGGGACGGTCAGTATCTCAAGCCTCTGTAGTTACCTCTCCAGAGAGTACTGCCATTCTCATGCATATACACCTACATACACAGGGACACATTTATAGCAACTGGGCTGCAGCAATCGATCTTGGCCAATCCAAGTGTTAGCCCATTGAGGCTTCGGCAGAAAAAATACTCTGAAGGTGAAGAGTAGGAACGGTCAGTGAGTTGGCAAAACACCTGGCTGGTTGTTTTCAGAAGTGTCCAGGTAGTGCCCCGTGGCCATTTGGAGGCTCTCCATCAGTTATCATAACTTTGCTCCAGCTGTCTCAGAATAGATTTCAAAATAAAAATAATTTCCTTATTGCCTTTGCCTCACTCACCTTTGTGAGACGTGGGCCAGATAAGCCATGGGAATGTAAGAAGAAAGAACAGAGTGGAATCTATTCCTGACCTAACATGGAAATGCTAGCATTAGGAATATTTTTCCATGTTTTTTTTTTAAATATTTGACTTTGTATGATTTCTCAGTCAAGAATTCATTAGTTTTTAAATGTTGGAAGCACTCATAATGAACTGTTAAAGTGTATTTGGTTATTTCTCTTATGTGCCTTTTTTTCTTTACTCCCGTTCATTGGCCATGCGATTTTAACAGATTTGTAAGGGTTTGAGTTGTTGTGGTTTGTTTGTTTGTTTGTTTGTTTGTTTTTGAGCCAGGATTTCTTTGTGTAGTCCTGGCTCTCCTGGAACTCATTCTATAGAGCAAGCTGACCTTGAACTCAAGAGATCTGCCTGCCTCTTTTTCCCATGTGCTGGGTCAAAGGTGTGCACCACTACCGCCCAGCGAATTCTTTAGTCTTACTCATAAGGTATATGTAACATTAAAGATCAAAATGTTCTTTAAAAAAACATGATAGAAATATACATCAGTATGTTTAGGCAGCTAAACTAAAGAGACTTATTTGGCCTCTTTATAAGAAATGGTTTAAGACTATGCTGCATAACTTTTAGCAGTACAAAGTACTGGTAAACAACATTGGCTAAGAACCAGCCTGTTAAACTTCCTCCACCTCTATCAAATAAAGAGGGCAGGTGGTAGGGTTTTTTTTTGTGTGTGTGTGGGGTGTGTGTGTGTGTGTGTGTGTATATTTTGTTTTAAATACTTAGTTGCAAAACTCTACCTGTAACACAAAAGTATTCCTGTGGGAAATATTACTGGTTACAGGGATTTTTTTAATCACTCAGTGGTTGACAACTGTCTATCAGTTGCAAAACTTTTTATAATATGTAAGGTAACAGGAGATGCATAGCTTATAAACAACAGGCTGTGTGTATTTCTTATTTAATAAAAACAGAGTCACTGTTTTTACATACCATAAACATAACAACTTTAAAGTTGGGTTCTGTAACTGTGTTATTTTTAGTTAGCATGGGTTAAAATTAAAACTAGTATGTTCCAACAGAGAAAACACTCCCAGGGAACCAAAGGCGTTGTTATGGACATAAAGAAAGTCGACACAATCGTCATGTCTTGGCAGCAAGGCTTTGTGTACAGCGACCTGTAGAAGTTACTCCTTAGCTGCCATTGGAGAACTTTGACATCATCTTTGTGCTGCCTGCTTTGATTTTACAGCCTTAAACCATTTCTAGTTCTTTCCAAATACTTCACTCCCTGCTGGTTTTTCTCTTGGATTGTAATATTATACTTTGCCAGTAGGTGGTGCCACCTTCTAATAAATTTCTTTTCCAAGTTCCTTAAAACTTTGGATTAAATTACATAGTCAATTACCAACTGAAAAATACATATTTAAAAATCAATTGTGTCTCTTATCACTTCGAATGAGTACTAGACATCTAGTCCTACGCAGTATAGTGTGTAGGCAGTAACATTGGCTCCTAAATCTC
This sequence comes from Peromyscus eremicus, assembly GCF_949786415.1. Lineage (NCBI taxonomy): Eukaryota > Metazoa > Chordata > Mammalia > Rodentia > Cricetidae > Peromyscus > Peromyscus eremicus. The sequence goes on along the minus strand of NC_081439.1, from coordinate 90,267,633 downwards.
CATATTTCAACATACGGAGAGATAGGATCCCAATTATACTTAACTGTGACCTAGATAAAAGATCTGATGCATGCTGGGGATCTTTTGAAGGCATTATGGGAGGGAGGGAGCTCTTGCTAGTGCATGAACGAGTGCCTTCACCATGGCTGCTGGGGTGCTTTCTTTGCTGGGAAAAGCTGGGAAGAGACTGGCAGAATGGCGACTTCAGGAGTTAATGCTTCTCCAGGTGATGAAATAAACAGGTTTGGCTAATCTCGTGAGAGACACTCAGAGATGAGTTGTAATCACGAAATACTTTAAAGCAAAACAATAACTAGTTCTGTGTATGTGTTGGTGAAGGGGAGTGTGTGTGAGCATAGCTGTGCTTTTTTATACACACAGATACATGTGCGAGCACATACGTGAGCACGCACGCACACATGCACACACATTCTCCAAGGTTTTTATTTTGCCCTGTTTTTAGTTTTAATGACTTGAGTTTTAAGTTTGTTTATACAGATCATTTGGTATTGGTTAAAATGACCATTGTTTTCAGTCTAACAATTTGAGTTTGCTGAGACTGACCAGGGGAGCCATATATATATATATATATATATATATATATATATATATATATATATATATATATAATGGAAAGATTTGGTGCTGCAGATTATCTGATAGCAAGAGATCTTGTTAGCTAATCTAAGCTCATTTATTGTCTTAAAATACTAACATTTTGTAAGTTTTAAAGTTAAGTTGTCAAGCAAATTAGATTGTAATGCAGCTCCTTGAAGTTTAATTTTATTTGCCAAGTGTAGGCATCCATTTTGTAACTTAGTATGTGAGCATTCTCATGTTTCAAATTCAGAACATCTATAATATGTGAATTTTTTTTCATAAAGCACTCCACCCTTTCATAAAAATCTTGGTGATGCAACATTTATTTAGAAATATCTTTTAAAGTATAGCAGGTATTCTTATCTGTTTAATCTGTTGAAATTTTATAGTTGTATGGTTTAATGTTTGGTAGATAAAACTGGGGAAATTATCTGTAGTTGATTTTTAATTTACTCATAAATAATAGGACTTGAAAATGTGACTAAAGTGATATTTATATAGTTGATTGTTGATTTTCAAATAGATTTATTAAACATTTTCATAGAACCTTAGTGCAGTGGTTCTCAATCTTCTAATGCTGTGACCCTTTAATACAGTTCCTCATGTGTGTTGACCCCCAACCATACAATTATTTTTGTTGCTGCTTCATAACTGTAAGTTTGCTATTGTCATGAATTATAATGTAAATATCTGCTGTGCCACTGGTGTGGGGTCACGACCCACAGGTTGAGAACCACTGTCTTAATGTAAAAGCTATCTGCTGCTGGTTTGTTACTGTGGTGGCAGGTGCATTGATCCTTGCTTGGTTTGGTTCATTTCTACAACTTCGGTAAAAAGTATCTTGGCATTAATCATCTTAAATTGGTATTGTGTCACATGCTTCTGGTGGAGAAATTTCTTTTAAGTTCAGACTTTAATCAGTCTGCAATATTTACTTTGGGCCCTAGAGCTGGGTGTCTGGCTGATGCTTTTTGCATTTAACCTGTCTCAGGGTGTTTGAAGTAACTGGAATGAAATACTTACTAAATTTGACATCAGAACAAAAGTACATCAAATTCTATCTGATTCTTTACTAAACCTTCTAGGATTTTCTAGACATCTGAAAAGGCTTTTTGCCTCATCTGAAACTTTTGGAGGAAGGACAAGTCAGTGCTCAAAAATTGTTGCTAGTATTTCTTCCCATATAAGGTTTGTCACTCTTACCTACTTAGAGTTCAGTATGAGCAGATGGTAGAGATACAAACTCAAGTGAATAAACCCAGTAACCTCTCCTTGGCTGTGCTAACTTTGGCAAACTCTATACTGTACCTGAGTTTCTTACATCTGTAAAGATATCACCTTAAAGGGTTCACTGACTGACTGATTCAGTGAAAATATATCTATCTCTACAACTTTCCCACAGGAAATGCTCAGTAATTATTTATAAAGTTCATTCCCACCTGGACTAGCAAAGGTTTGAAGGTACAGTGAACTATTCCCCTGAGTGGTTCCTATCCTGGAGCAGAAGTCCGTCACCTGACCTCAAGGAAACACAGCTCAGTTTGCACCCTAATAACGGGAGGGTGCAGTATACTTTTCATCCAGGAAATGGCAGCATACCTTCGTAAGGGGCATCAGTAGACATAAAGTCACAAGGTGCAGGATGTGGAGCCTCCCTGCTCTTACAGCAGCAATCTCTGCAGTGGGGAGGCATTTCAGTTTTATGGTTCCCATTAAACAATCAATAACTTTTCCAGTTCAGTTCAGTTGCCAAAGATTTTAAGAGCATTGTGTTTCCTAGAACTTTGACACAGTGTTTTCTTCAAGTATAGCTAAAGTTAAGTATAGTCAGATTGTTTTGTTTGTATATTCTTTCAGTTTCTAATTCAGAGCAGTTTCGCGGATGTTCTTATTCAGTACATTTATTAACAGTGGACACATAGAGGTGCTCTGCTGGTTGGTAAGGTTTCCGCAGCGAACTGCCTCATCGTGATTCTAATGGAGACATAGACAATAAACATGAAAAATAGGACCCAGTAGTGAAGGGGGGGAGGAGAAAAATAAAGTGAGAAAGTGAGTGTTGCAAGAGTAGTTTTAAATAGGGTGGCTAGAGAGAATCTAACTGGGAATATGATGTTACTTGGTTAAATATATAAAGTAGGCAAAAAATAACATACATGGCTATCTTAGGAGAAGAATTCAGGCAGAAGGAAAAATACATGCAACAGCTCTGAGTCACAGTAATGAGCACATGGGACTAGAGCTGTGCCAGGGGAGGGCACAGTAGGAGATGAACTCAGAAACTCAGGATCAGGGCGTATACAAGAGGCAAGGCTGGGTAGAATACAGTTGTAGAAGGATCAGTGGCTGTGGCTTAAACAGGCTAAAATTCAGGTACTTAATTGACATCTACCTATAGCCATGGAGGAAACCATTGATTATACAAATGTGAAGTTTAAGGGAGACTCTCAGGCTTATTTGGGAATCATCACCATATGTGATATTTCCATCCGTGAGACTAAATGAGATTGGCCCAGGCATGAGTGTAGATAGAGAAGCAATTAGAGGATTGAACACTGCAGTGTTGTGGGATCAGGGAAAAGAGGAAGAAGTCAGGAAGGCTGGCAACGCAGGGACTAGGAAGAAAATTGAACTCTGGTGTCTGGGGAGTGAATTTCAGGCAAGAAAGGAACCAGCTGTATCAAAGGCTAACTATGGCGAAGGAAGATGGCGACAGAGCTTTAATTGACCTTTGGGTCTAATAGTGTGGAGGTCATTGGTGGTACTGATCAGAGCACTTTTGATATGTGGTGGGTGACAAAGACCCGAGCATAGTGGGTACCAGAGGAAACAAACGTGGGAAATGGGTGACAGAGTAGATGGGCGGCTCTTTTTAAGGCTTTCTAAAGAGAAGAAATGGAGTATCGCTGAGCGTTAGGTACAAGAGAAGGGATGGTTTTTAAGGTGAAATAAATGCTAGGGAGTTAGAAGAATGCTGATGGCAGTGATGCAGTTGAGCAGCAGCATGGCAAGAGTGGGCAGAGCACTACCACCATGTCCACATGTAGACCAAGGCCTGGTGTCAGATAGAGGGATGGGAACATCGTCCCGTCATAGAAGAGAGATGAGCATATGGCCGTAGACACATGGAGGTGAGTCCATAGCTAATAACTCCACACAGCAACTGAGGGTGAGGATGTAGAGGAGTCCGTGGTGGTCTGAAGATGAGGCAGCAAGTTTAAGAGTGACATAGGGGTACCCTAGTTCAGTGTATGGTTTCTGTGTGTCATCAAGTGAGGCATTCTGCACAATAATGTGTTCCTGCACATGAAGCTGCGTGGGCACAGCTGCGGATTAGCATGTGATTTAGCTGAGTCAGGAGAGCAACCCGAGTGAGCGACAGGAGTGCTGAGAGAGTAGGCAGGGAGGGGCCGATTCGGATTGCTCACGGAGTGAAGTAAGGAAGACAAGGGGTTCCTCCAAGGAAACTGGGGAGTCGGGAACTCCCATAGTCCTGTCTTCCAGATGAAGCTGCTGCTACGGAGCTCTGCAAGCCTTTCCCTGTTTCAAGTCACACTGATAGTAGAGGCCGGGACTAGACCTGAGGTCTCCTAGCTCAGTCAAGCGTGCTCATTGTCTGAGATAGCAGAGGTTCGTAGATAGCAGTTCCTTTTCCCCTAGTACAGGAGCAGAGTATTTATCTGTATCTCTGTACGAAGCACTGAAGCCAGTATATATAAGACATTTTAGATATATGACTATTATTATAAATGATTAAAAACATATAGTCAATTTATTTCTAAATAAATTATAAGTGACTCAGAGGCCACTTTCTGTTTCTTTGTATTTGCTGCCCTAAGTTTGACAATTCCTTATTTGAGACTGAAGTGGTACTGCCCTTAGGGACATGGTATAAAGTTTTGTCTTCAACTATTGTCCCTGAAAATGTATATACTCGTTTTTTTTTTTTCAAATTAGTTCTCTTTTGTACTTTTTTATACATCCATTAAGAACTTATTTTTAAAAATTATGCATGTGGCTAGCTTGTCTATGACTGACTTAAGGCTTATTAAGGAGTACAAAACACCTCTGTTGCAAGAAAGAAATGCTGGAGCCAGGATGGTGGCACATATCTGTAGTCCCTGCCTTGGGAGGCAGAGGCAGATGGATTTCTGTGAGTTTAAAGCTAGCCTGGTCTACGTAGTGAGTTCTGGGCTAGCCAGGAATACACAATGTGACCCTGTCTCCAAAAAGACATTGGTTTAGAACTACTGGTCTGTGCTTTAAAGTTAACTGCCCAGATGTGTGGAGATGATGTCGTCAAGTAGCAGATGGGTAGCTACTTTTAGTAATGTTGGAAAGTAGATGAAGGAAAGATTGTTAAAGACTTAGGTAGTTAAGAAATTTCTGATGGAAGAGTGATCTTGGGTTTCTGCAACAGACACTTGACAGATACTTGAAGAAGTGAGTGACTAGACAGACATGTCAGAGAGAGCAAGAAAGCAATTTCTAGGTTCAGTGTAAATCAGAATTTCAACTTGGAAAGTCCCAAATAAATCATGTAGACCTAAAATATATAAGGTAAAGATTGATGTCTTCTTACAGAAAATGAAGGCCTACTACTGATTTAGTCTGATCGCAAACGATTGTTCGAGGTTGCATAGTCAGGTAGTGGCAGAGGCGGCACATATGAAACCCAGTGACTAGGTTTCTTCTTCAGCCTCCATCTGACCATCAGCAATCCCTTATGTGCTCTTGGCCGTTTATGGTGTTTCCTCTGAACTCTTCTTACATCAGTCGTTTGTGCTGCACACTGTAGTGTAGTTGAGTATTGCATCAGTGTTTTTCAGGGGAAGTGCCTTAGGAGTAAAGTGCCAGGGAGTTCTGAGATCATAGGACATTCTAAACCTCAGCCTCGCTTACAGTAACTGCAGGGTGGCATATGGGCAATCCACTTGAGTTTTTATTTAAGGAAATTGTTAGCTGTTCCCCCTGTTCCCACACCCCACCCCACTTTGAAAAACACTAGGTCTGTCTTCTATGCTGGCTGCATATATGAGTATGTAAACTCATAATAGGTCAGGGTTAGGACTTAACACTATTTCAGACCTACGCTCTGCCCAGGCACAATATGGTCACTAAGAAAGAATGCTATAGCTGTATTGTTCCCATTTGGGGGAGATGGTGATCAGCAATATCTCAGAAATTTACTTACCTTAGTAAAGAAGTAAGGATAGCATCTCGGGTATTCCCGTATCCTCGCGCATTGATGAGAGCGCGAAATTACTGTTACATGCCTGATTTAGAGAAGAAAACAGAATACTCTTGTAACTCAACACACACAAAAAAATGAAATTCAGAAGTTCTTGCACTAAAAAATGTTTCTGTCAATAATGACTGAACTTGAAAATTCCAGCATTTCATGCCAGTTACTTCCTCTTTCCATATCAAATGAATTATGTAAACTAATAAAGGTCTGGATATTTAAATTAGTGGTGCTATCAACTTGCTAATATTCTTTTGTTGTTTTTTTTTTTCCTACTCTCTGCCTGGTTCATTGTCTTCACCTACAGGTGTACTTTATTGTCGGCTTCCAAAGATTACTAACATTTATCTGTAGCACTAAAATTGAACTCCCTTGGCTATACTTACTGCTGCTTCCATTATTGCCTTCTCCAGAAACCTAAGGCTTTAAGAAGCCAAAGAATAACAACAAATAAGCGCCATATTAGAAGCTTTTCCACTATGAAACTTAAGCTAAATGTGCTCACCATTATATTGCTGCCTGTCCACTTGTTAATAACAATATACAGTGCCCTTATATTTATTCCATGGTATTTTCTTACCAATGCCAAGAAGAAAAACGCTATGGCAAAGAGAATAAAAGCTAAGCCCACTTCAGACAAACCTGGAAGTCCATATCGCTCTGTCACGCACTTCGACTCACTAGCTGTCATAGACATCCCTGGAGCAGATACTCTGGATAAATTATTTGACCATGCTGTAGCCAAGTTTGGAAAGAAGGACAGCCTTGGGACCAGGGAAATCCTAAGTGAAGAAAATGAAATGCAGCCCAATGGAAAGGTTTTCAAGAAGGTAAAGCATTTGCGTCTTTTTTGCTTGTTTTAATGACAGAGGTACAGTTTGCTTTGTCATAAATCGAGTGCACTTTAAGAGTGCTAGCCGGGAGGTGGTGGCGCACGCCTTTAATCCCAGCACTTGGGAGGCAGAGGCAGGTGGATCTCTGTGAGTTCGAGGCCAGCCTGGTCTACAAAGCGAGATCCAGGAAAGGCGCAAAGCTACACAGAGAAACCCTGTCTCGAAAAACCAAAAAAAAAAAAAAAAAAAAAAGAAGAAGAAGAAGAAGAAAAAGAATGCTAACACTGTGTCACAGGGCTTGGTAATGAATTCTCAGAGGTCTCATAGTTTCTGAGTATTCACATAGTGGGAATTTTGAGAGTTCAGTGTTTTGAGTGATATTTCATTTGCTTATTTGAATAAACATTCTGATAGTGGAAAATGTCTCCCTTTTTTTTTCACAGTTAATTCTTGGGAATTATAAATGGATAAACTATCTTGAAGTGAACCGCAGAGTGAATAACTTCGGAAGTGGACTCACTGCATTGGGACTAAAACCAAAGAACACCATCGCCATTTTCTGTGAGACCAGAGCAGAGTGGATGATTGCAGCACAGACCTGCTTCAAGTACAACTTCCCCCGTGAGTGCCTTGTGCTTTATATGAAGGAGGGAGAGCTTTGCTTTCAGAGGAAGGATGTTCTGAGATGCTTCTGTTTTCAAAGTGGGCTGATATATAACTCTTTGGGAAAGCGTTTTTATAGCATACTCGAGATCATCGATTTGTTCCTCATCACTGAAAAAAATAATTACACACGCAACATACACACACACACACACACACACACACACACACACACACACACACATTTGAAACAAAGAAGGTGTTCCTTAGCTAGTTTTCTGTGTGATTATGTCCCTAAAACATGGCTAAGGGCTAGGAAGATGGTTTGGTGGATGAAGAACTTGCTGTGCGAGCAGGACCTGAGTTCAAATCCCGAGATCCCACATAAAGCTGGCAGTGGTAGCATAAGTCTTCACTCTCAGCTTTCCTAAGGCAAGATGGGAAGTGGAGACATGAGAATCTTTGGAAGCCCATGGGCCAGCTAGCCTGCGTACACAGTAGAACAAAAGCCATGAGACCCTTTCTCAAAGTGGAAAGTAAGGAACAACACCTGACATCGTGCCCATGTGCACGCGCGCACACACACATATTGTATACACACAAAATAAATAAATTAGGAATAATCCAATTAATTGCTCCTATTAAGGAAAGCAACTTGTAAGAGTTAGTTTGGGAACTTGAGACCTAACTATGTATAATTCAGATTTTACTTTTCAATTAGACATGAATTATAACCTAAAAATTTAGATTGAAAGTATGGCTTAGGAGACCGTACAACAAAAGTGATCACTCACAAATTCTGAGTTCCCTTTTGCACTTGAATCCTCATATTCACTGCCTTCATCTTGCATACACAGTCCTGCGCCCGCTAGACCTGGCACTAGAGAAACAGAAAATGAGTGAAACTCGGCATGTTTCTGGCTAGCAAGTGTTTGTGTTTGCCATTGCACAAGAAGTCATTTTTTTCAAGATTTCTCATTTGAATTTTTGTGTGTATGAGTATATGCCTGCGTTTATGTAAATGCACCGTGTGCATTCTTGATGCCCAGAGGCCTGGCACCGGAATTACTGAGGAGTATGAGCAGCCACGCGGATGCTGGAAACCAACCACTTGTTCTCTGCAAGAACAGCAAGCAAGTCTTCTAGCCACTGAGCCTCTACAATCTCAGGAACTAATTTAAAAAAAAAATTGAGTTCATAAGAATGTCTTGTTGTACCCTAAGTATTTGTTTTTTTCAGGAAATAGAGTACTGCAGGTTAAGTGTAGGAATCAACCTTCATTTCAAACAAAGATAGATGCTACAAAAATGTTCCCATATGTCTAATCGCTCACCCTCAACAAGCAGTAGTGAAACAGCTATTTCTAGTTATCAGCTGAAAGCTGAATCTCCGTGTCTGTTCGAAGTTTAGCAGATGTTACTCAGTAACAACTGATATTACTGTTAGTTTATGCTGTAGTCTGGTGAGCCCTTTGGAACGGATCTACCAGCCTCTCCAGGTAAGCGATGGAGTTAACCAGTGGGATTAGAAATTGAACACACTGAAAAAGCTTTCTGGAAGGAATGAGGACATTATTTGTGGCTCATCTTCTGACTTGAGATCTTGAAAATTTTTGAAAATTGGCTTATCCATTCTTTTGGGCAATGACCACTAAAGGGGAAGTCATTGCTGGGCTGCCCTCTGACCTGACTTCTCCCAGGAGCTGTCGACCTTCAGTTTGATTCCTGGGAATTTGTGAGACTAAGTTTGAGGTACCCGGAGACTGTGAAATCAAATCAAATCATCAAGTGCTTTTGTATCTGTAGTGTTGTTGTCTGCAAGGCCTGGCTTAAATTACATGTCATCCTCCCAAGTGCTAAGTGTATAATTTTCATGTTTACATTTTATTATGTAGTTGTGACTTTATATGCCACACTTGGCAAAGAAGCTGTAGTTCATGGATTAAATGAATCCGAGGCTTCATATCTGATTACTAGTGTTGAACTTCTGGAAAGCAAATTGAAGGTAAGCGTGAAATTTAATTATTTTAAATTTATATTTAAATTATAACCAATATGTGAAAACATGTTGTGTGTATATATGTGGTACCATGTGATATTTCAATATATGTTCACACTATGTAATGCTCAAATCAGCTTAAAACATGTTTCCGTAAATATTTTTCATTTTTTTTTTATGATGGAAACGTTGACTATACTTTCTTTTAGTTTTTTTGAAATACACGGTACATTCTCAGTATAGCCATCTTGCTGTGCAGTAATACCGTATTTTCTTGCTCCATATCCAGCTGTAACTTGGTATTCATTAATCAATTTCTCTATCTTACCACTCCCGTTCTATCCAGTCTCTGGGAACTACAATTCTACCCTCAACTTCCACTTGATAAGGTTTTCTTACATTTCACAAGAATGAGATTATATGCTACCTAGCTTTTCTGTGTCTGGCTTATTTTACTTACAGTAATGATCTTTAGCAGGAACCAAGTTGTTGCAAATGGTAGGCTCTTGTTCTTCTTATGGCTGAATAGTAATTCAATGTATATATGTACCATGTTTTCTTTATCCATTCATCAGCTGATAGGCTATATCCATTCCTTGGCTATTGTGAATAGTAAGATATTGAACATGAGAGTATAAATATCATTGACATACTGATTTCATTTCTTCAGGATTTCTGATAGTAAGATTGTTGTAGTTATAGTAATTTCATTTTTTAAGTTTTGGAGGACCTTCTGTACTGTTTTTTTTTTATATATATAATGACTATATTGATGTAGAATTTCATCAACAGTGTGGTGCAAGGATTCCCCTTTCTCCACAGACTTACTAGGGCCTTTTCCCTTTTTGATGATAGTCATTCTTTTGGGAGATAGGTAAGATTTCATGTGGTTTCGATTTGTGTTTCTCTGATTAGTGATGCTGAGGAGTTTTCCATGCATCTCTTGTTATTTCTATGTCTCCTTTTGAGAAATGCTTAGGTAGTTGTTTTGCCTGTTGTCACTTGGGTTCTTTGACTTGCTGCTGAGTTTCTGGATGTATACCATGTGTCAGAAGGAGGATTTACAGAATTTTATCCTGCCCTGTAGGTTCTCTTCATTCTGACGATGGTTTCCTTTACTAGTTAGAAACTTTTTACTTTCACATAATGCTGTTTGTCTGCTCTTCTTTCTGTTTTCTCTGCTTTGGGGGTTTATCCAAAAACAAAACAAAACCAGTAACAATGAAAAAATCCTTTCCACTTCAATGTCCTGAATCATTTTTTCCAGCCTGGGCCATCTCCCCAGGCCCTGTTGAACGTTTTAGAACCCATTCTTGGTCTCCTTCATTTTTGTATTGAAGTCTATTTTAGTTAGCTCAGTTCTTTGTTATTTCTTTTCTGCTAGATTTTTTAGTTTGATTTGTTGTTGATTTCTAGGTTTTTGAGGCTTGATGGCTTATTGCAGTCTTTTTAATTTGGCTATCTTGGAACTAGCTCTGTAGACCGTGCTGTCTTTGAACTCACAGAAATCTGCCTGCCTCTGCCTCCCGAGTGCTCAGATTAAAGGTGTGTGCCACCACTGGCCAGCTAGGTAATCGTAATAATCCATTCAGTAGTTCTGTCTTTTAACGTTAATCTATGTACATTCCATTTAACTCTCAGAAGGTAGGTTACTACAGCTATTCTGTGGCGTGTTTTCTAGTTTGGGTGAGGTCTGATCTCCCTCCCTTCGAGTCCGTGTGTGGTTAAGTGCTTTACTCTACTGCCATATTTTGGGCCCTTGCTTTTTATTTTTGTTTGCCTACCATTGGTTTTTGCTTTGTGGTTATAATGGGGCTTACGAAAGTATATTTTGTGACAAGCTACATTAAGATGTTAAGAGACAGGTACATGATCAGAATGATAAGAAACAAAAAGAGAAAATACACTAGTAAGGAAAATATACATGTACTCCTTTCCTGCTCCATTTAAAATTTTTGTTACTCGAGTTTTACATATTTTTATATTGCCTGTCTCTTAGCATCTTAATATAGTTGCTATTATTTTTAAATGTTTTGGTCTTAGTACTTTTCTTCCTAAAGATGTGGGTGGTTTATTTAATATGATTACAATATTAGTGCACTTTGAATTTGTCTATAATTACCACAGTGAAAATTTACTTAGTAAACATTTTCAGTCCTATCATTTAGTATTAATTTTGATGGTGTGCCAAATTGAATAGCTGGCTTTTATTTCTGTTCAACAGGCGGCTTTATTAGATATCAATTGTGTTAAACATATCATTTATGTGGATAATAAGACTATCAATAAAGCGGAGTACCCTGAAGGGTTTGAGATTCACAGCATGCAATCAGTGGAAGAGTTGGGATCCAAGCCAGAAAATGGTAAGTGAATCAGTTCAAGTTAACGTCCTCATAAATTCATGTTTGTCATTTTAGCAGATTAATAAAAGAAGTGACATTAGTCAAAATGCTGAAGCTGTTTAATCTTTAAACAAGACTGTATGTGACTGAAAATTTCTTTTCCTTCCTCCTGAAGAAGGCAATCTTGGCCGAATTTCTTGAAGATAGCAAGTAGACCTTAGGTTAGAGATGAGGCAATTTTTTCCTTCAAAACAATAGCCAGAATATGCATTTTTACCATAGAAAAGAAGCCCGGGGCCAAATATTTTACTCTTTAATGTTCTGGATCGTAAGCAGGCCTGTTATTCACTCTAGAAGAGTGTATATCCTTTGAAAAGACAGTCCAGAGCAAATCAGTGCCTCTGCTGGCTTGATGCACCGAAATAGAAGAGATCCATGAAGAATTGTTTGTATCATCAGGTTGAGACTGTGAGGTTGGTGCCTGCTTGACTGGGAAGTTGTGATCAGCAGGGTCTGCTTCTGCCAGTTCTGATGATTCATCAGAGCATTCGACACAAAAGCTTAGAAGACACTTTATCAGTTCTCACAATTTTGATTGAGAATTGACATGAATTGCTGTTATCCATTTGTCTCCAGGATAGATAGGATTCATATATGCCTGTAATACTAGTTTATCTGCGTAAAGAGTCATTATTAGAATGTGTTATCATAATATCATAATAATAGTATATGTAGAGTTATGCTATATGTTATGGTCTGTGATACTTTACCTAAGTAGGTAAACATTATTAATTAATAAATATTTAATATGTATCTATATATTTAATAATTTCAGTATTATTAAGTAAGTAAATTTAATAAATTATAAAAATAATGACAATACACATTTTGCATACTTATTCAAAAGTAGACAGATGAGAAATGTCATTGTATGCTTGGTGTGAGAACAATATAATGTGCCCGCAAGTAACATTTTTTTCTTGCTTCACTTGATCCCCAGATGAGTCCATGTTTTTTTTTTTTTGATCCTACCAATGACCATGAACATCCTGAAGGAGCATTTGATATAGCCTGTTTAAGTACATAACTTTGACTTTGGTCATTTAAGTAGTATGCCTTGCTCTCCACACCCCAGACAGGGTTTCTTTGTGTAGCCTTGGCTGTCCTGGAACTTGCTCTGTAGATCAGTCTGGCCTCAAACTCAGAGATCTCCTGCGTTTGCCTCTGGAATGCTGGGATTAAAGGCATGTATCACCATGCTGGGCCCTGAACTATTATTTAGAGCTAAGGAATCTCCACAGGATGCTATCCTTTCAAAGCCTTAGAAACCCTTCCCAATTCTGTACATAACACTGTGAAGAGGCTTGATCCCGGAAATAGACCGGGTTGAGTTTGAAATTTTTATTTCAGTCAATTGAAATATGACAACCATTCTTACTTACTATTTATTATTCCAGACTAATTTTGAAATCTGTATCCTTATGTAAAATGAAAATACCTTCTTGTCAAGTAATTCACCTTTCAAACTGAAGAAAATGTGCTTTTTCGTTTATTTAGCGAGCATTCCTCCAAATAGACCCACTCCTTCGGACATGGCCATTGTCATGTATACCAGTGGTTCTACTGGCCGACCCAAGGGAGTGATGATGCATCATAGCAATTTGATAGCTGGCATGACAGGCCAGTGTGAAAGAATACCTGGACTCGGGTAAGAGAGGCTCCCTCAGCTGTATTACAAATAGAGAGTGCATAATTGAGTTATGACTTTAAAACGCCTTGTCAACATGCTTAATCTGTTGCTCTTACTTTGTTTCAGACCAAAGGACACCTACATTGGTTACCTACCCTTGGCTCATGTGCTGGAATTGACAGCAGAGATCTCTTGCTTTACCTACGGCTGTAGGATTGGTTATTCTTCCCCACTTACATTATCTGACCAGGTGACCAACTTTCTCTTGGCTTGTGATTTATTCAGTACAAAGGTCCCCGTGGCATCAAACATAGCTTTCCATGAATAAATGATAGTAGCATTGATTTAGGCCCATATTTTAAAATTACTTTGAAATAATTACCTTTATCTTTCTTTATTAGATGTTGCTCTGAGAATTTATACTGAAAAGTATATTCATTCAGGACCATTAACTGGTTCTTGGGAAAAGGTGTAGCTTTAGGACCTAGTTTTCTTCTGAATTTTATTCTAGACCTCTGCCACTAGTCCCATCATTAAAGAGAAATTGATTAAAATTAGATTTAAATTTTTTGCTTTCTTGTTTTATTTAGCCACATTTCAGGTTCCTGACACCCATGTGACCAATTTCTATCCTGTTGAACAGCCAAGATATTTGCGCCTTTGCAGAAAGTTCTGTTGGATAGCACTGTAGCATCTCCAAGGCCAGGCCTCAGGTTCATACTGAATCAGGGTTCTTTTTTTCTACTGTTCATAGCAGGAAGGCCAACAAGAGGCAGCACTCACTCGTAGTTTAAGCACTTTTGGAATTCCATACAGAAAACCGCTTTAAGAAGAGAAAAACAATTGGGTTCTGCCAGCAGAGCCTGTGTGGTACTTCTTGTCAATTTCACTGCTTCTTGACAGCTAGTTTTCTTTCCTCTTAGCTTGGTTAATGCATCATTTACCCAGATTTGTAAATGACTAAATCATATTATAGGAGATTCTTATTTTTATCTACTTTTTTTCCCAGTGAATGACTTTATTAATTTTCTACCTGTGATTAATTTGACATTTGAAATCCAAGTGTTTTTATGCATGAAAGAAATTGTGCACATTGATGTATATATGTACATGTCGCCACTTGGCCACTGGCTTGGCTTTTATTCTACCAATCAGAAAATTACCAAATTATTATTCTCTGTGATGTAAGTTGACGTCCATAATGGTCATTTTGAGATACATCTTTGCCTACTGAGTAATCAAAGAAAGTTAAAATGCCTTCAAAGTGCCAGGTGTGGTGGCACAGGCTTTTAATCCAGCATGGGAGGAAGAGCCAGGCGGATCTCTGTGAGTTCTAAGGCCACCTGGTCTACAGATTGAGTTCCAGGACAGCCAAGCCTACAAGAAACCCTGTCTCTTGAAAAATAAAAAATAAAAAAAGTGAAAAAAAAAGCAACAACAACAAAAAAGCCTTCTATTCTGTTTTAGTGATAAGACTGCTTTAATGGGGCTTTGAAAAAAATGGACTTTTTTTTTTTTGAAAATGCAGTCTGTTATATTTGATGGTGTAATATTAATACAAATCTTTAGCTCACCAACATGTCCAATTCTATTGTTATCCTGGATCAGTTAATCTTCTCGGGAAGGCTGCGATGTGCTAGAAACCAGTGCTCGAAACCAAACCAACAGAATAAAATAGAAAAATCACATACTCTTTGGACTTGTGATAGATGCTGCAATAGGAGATTAAGTCCTGTGTGTAAATTCTGCCTTTGTTATTGATACTTGAATTAGACTCGCCCCCGCCCCATTTTTGCTAACATCTGTTTCCCTGATTGTATTTGCTCTTTCGGGAATGTAGTCCAGCAAAATCAAGAAGGGAAGCAAGGGTGATTGTACTGTGCTGAAACCCACTCTCATGGCTGCTGTTCCGGTGAGTACAGACTAGTTATACAAGTAGAAAGGGGTCACTTAGACAAGTTCTTGTTTACACTTCTAATTTTTAAAAAGTAATTCTTTTAGGTATATGTGTACACTTAAAGAATAATTTTACTTTGAAATATTGGCATAGGTGATCCTTAAAATCATAGAAGTAACAAGGCTGGAATGTATACCTGTGAGTATTTGCTGATGCTTGGAAATTCACGATGAAAATGACCTTCAAAGTACCTAGAGTTGAGGCATGGTCCTAATATCTTAAGGTAGACATGTACTCCCCAGATTATTTTGTTTAATCTTATAATTAAAAGCAATCGGGCCCTGCGTGATCCCAGAGAACTGAGGTTATGGGACAGGTTGGTGACAGAGCTGAGTCTTAACTAACAGGCAGCACTTCCCACTCACCACATCACATGATACAGCATCTGACCTATCATCTTCCGGAAGTACTTCCTAAAGAAATCTACCAATTTCCAAAAGCTGCCACAGGAGTACTGTTCTATTTCATAGATGTAAAATCCTTAACTGAAATGCTGCTTTTAAAAAGAACAGATGTTACATCTAAAGCCATATAACGATGAGTTGAAAGGAGTGTTTCAGATGTGCATAAATCTGTTATGTTCTAGCACATTTATTTACACTTGGCAAACCACAGGGAGAGTTTATTACTACTGCTTGTGTTAGAATCAAACTTCCAGACATAGCATAGCCTAGTATCTTCACAAGTTATTTTTGTGCATGGAAAGTCTGAGATTTAGATGATATTTTGTTCAGTCCAAATTTTCTAAGCATTACAGATGTGAAATATTTTACTGTCCTTAAATTTTTTTCTACAAAAATTATTAGAGCTGGAGTAGCCCAGAAAGGATTTTGTCCTGTTATTTAGAAGTACTGTAGCATTTGCCAAGTTTTCAAACTGAATGGAGAGGCTTTGGGCTTGATAAATGAGGAAATTATTCCAAAGCACCACTGTTTCCCAGTAATATAGTCAAATCTTGAATCCATTGGTGGATTAAACCATTGGCTAGCTCAGAGCCCTCGTGATCACGTGATCTCTGAAAATCAGACACATCTAGACTAATCTAGGCTTCCCTTAGTCCCTGTGACTGTTGTTTGGATTAGGACAACTGAAGACCCTCCTAAAAGGTTTATTTTTCCTATTCACTCCTGCTGGACTATGAGTTCATCAGCTAGCTGTCCAGGACTTGTTGGACCATCTCTTTCCCATTGGTTATATCAGGTCCGCTCCATGGCTGCTGTCCTTGTTCATATTGGCAGTGATACTTCCTTATCTTTGTCAAACAGAAGGATAGTAAATAGTCTGTGTTACATCAGACCTGATTGCTTTCCTTAAATCCTGTTGTTCTATAGGTGGGCTTTTTTTCATAATTATCTTTTTTATTTAAAATTTTTCTTTTTACATACCAACCCCTGTTCCTCCTTCCTTCCCTTCTCCTGCTCCCCTCCACCTCCTCCCATCCCACCGCCACCTCCTTCTCATAGAAGGTAAGGCCTTGGAGTAGTCAACACAAGCTGGCATACCAAGTTGGGGCCAAACCTAACCCCTTCCCCCTGTATCAAGGCTGAGTAAGGCATCGCACCATACAGAGTGGACTCTAAAAAACCAGTTCCTGTACCCAGGATAAGTCGTGGTCCCATTGCCAGGGGACTCATAAACACATCAAGCCACACGACTTTCACCCCCATTTAAAGGGCCTAGTGTGGTCCCGTGCGGGCTCCCCAGCTGTTAGTCCAGAGCCCATCAGCTCCCACTAGCTTGGGTCAGCTGTCTCTGGTTTTTCCCATCATGATCCTGACCCCCCCTTCCTCTATAAGTGGTCTTTTTAAAGAACTCCTTACTCCCCGTAGATTGTTTTCTGAGTTCGGTGCATTCCTAGATGAGAGCACAATGTAAGCTTTAGCATTGCAGATATTTACAAAGAGAATGCAGAATACGACACTGCTTCGAAGTACAGATAACTAGTGGTATGTTGTTAGCTTGAGATGAGGTGGTTTGATGAGCTAACTGTAAATCCTGCCACTGTGTGACGGCTGCACATCTGATTCCCAAGCCCTTCCACGGACATGATTAGGAAGCAGTGGAAGTGGTTCCCACACCTTGACCTCCTTCCCATCTGTTTGCTTTTGTGTCCATATTTTTGGGCCCCTGGAGCTTATAAAGGGGGTGTTCTAGTGTGTGAAAGTGTTTCCCTGAGGGAAAACCCTGAGAGTTCTCAGTCGCAGACTTACAGAAAAAGTCCAGGGATGTAGTAGTGAATCCTTTTGTGGCAGTGGAGAAGACAACTTTATGTGTACCATGCTTCACTGTGTTGGCAGCTTTTTAAAGGAATGATTCTACTGACCTCCATTTGTATGTGGCTCTGCTTTAATAATGGAAGAAACATCCATAAATTTATTTATTATAGCACAACTTAAGTTATACTGGTGATTGATGCCTTCAATATTTAGAACCAGATATTTATGAACAGTTGTGCTTTATTGTAATAATTTGTGCTAGGCGTTTTTTTAAATCATCACTTAGTGATGGAGGTGTTTGTTTTTGCCTTATACATATTAGCCTGAGTAAGTATATCCCAAACCTTGCCCTACTTCTAATTTATCAAGTAAATAGCAGCAAGAAGTTTATATTTTTAATATTTGTTTCAAGGAAAATAGCATAGAAATGCCTAAATTATAAAGATATACAGTTTTTAGGAAATGGTTAAGACCCCTGCCATGTTGTAAGAGAGTCACAAGGTCATAGTAATAAAGAGAAAAGTATCATGATTTGATTCAACACAGTTAGGTATTTTGCTGCTAAATGAAAATAACGGAATTTATTTGAAATAATTTTTTGAAAAAAATTATCAGAGCTGAATGAATTCTTTCTGTGCTAAGATTTTTACACAAAATTTTATTAAATTTCTTTGAGAATAATACAGTATATTTTGATCATACTCCCTCCCCTCCCCCAATTCCTTCCAGATCCACCTTCGGTATTCTTGACTCCCTGCCTTGAGTTTAGGATTCATTTTGTTGTTGTTTTGTTTTAAACCATTGAGTCCAGTTTGCATGGTGCCTAACTACTCTTGGGAATGGGACCTGTGTGCTTGACTTACCCAGGGTCACACCATTAAAGAAAACAAATGCCAGTACTTTCTACACTGCTAGTAGGATTTTGCCCTGCTTCCGTGGTGGTATTTTGTTTGGCTTGATCTTGTAGAGATCTTTGGCGTGTTAGTCATTGTGAGCTCTCTCCTCTCTCCGTCCCTTCCCCCTCTCTCTCTTTTTGTGTGTGTGTGTGTGTGTGTGTGTGTGTGTGTGTGTGTGTGTGTGTGAGAGAGAGAGAGAGAGAGAGAGAGAGAGAGAGAGAGAGAGAGAGAGAGAGAGATAGGTGTAAATCTCATATACAGCAGAACACTCCACGTCTTTTTTCTATATGTTGACCAGTTGAGGGTTTGTTAATCACTTAAGGGTTTTTTGTTTGTTTTTTAAGACTTTTTTAAAGGTTTATTTATTTATTATGTATACAGTGTTCTGCCTGCATGTGTCCTTGCAGGCCAGAAGAGGGCACCAGATCTAATTGCAAGGGGTTGTGAGCCACCATGTGGTTTCTGGGAATTGAACTCAGGATCTCTGGAAGAACAGTCGGTGCTCTTAACCACTGAGGCATCTCTCCAGCCCTGTTTTTTAATATTTTAGATCAACTTAGCATGTTGAACCAAAGTAAATCTTGTACTTGCACTGAGTCTTTTTAAAATGAAGTTTTTATTTTATTTTAGATTGTGTTTGTTTATGGTATATAGTATGCTAACATGTATTATCTTTTGTTTCCTAGAAGTAGTGAACAAGTCAGTAAAATTTGTTCTGTAATGCAGGAAACAAATATGTCCATGATCCTAGATAGACCTCTACCTAAGAGGTCTCAGTGTATCATCAAATCATGACTGTTTTTAGTGATATTGTAATTCTTTTCAGATTATTGAGTATTTTGTTTATCTTGCAGGAAATCATGGATAGAATTTATAAGAATGTTATGAGCAAGGTTCAAGAGATGAATTATATTCAGAAAACTCTATTCAAAATAGGGTATGATTACAAATTAGAACAAATCAAGAAAGGATATGATGCACCTCTTTGTAATCTGTAAGTACATTTCAGAGACCCTGGATTTTGAACCTGTATCACGTTCTGTTTCGTATAGTATCACCCTCCCATTGCCATCATATTTGGAAATGTTCAGCCAGTTTTGAGAACTTTTATAAGTTAGCCAGGTACCAAGAATAATGCGTGACAGTATGACTGTTATTTCTTTCTCTTCTTATCAAGGTTACTCTTTAAAAAGGTGAAGGCTCTGCTGGGAGGGAACGTCCGAATGATGCTGTCTGGCGGGGCCCCACTGTCTCCTCAGACACACCGATTCATGAACGTGTGCTTCTGCTGCCCCATTGGTCAGGGCTATGGACTGACAGAAACATGTGGTGCTGGTACAGTTACTGAAGGTGAGCCTTGGTCCTATGTTAGTATCACTTAGAAACCATGCTTGTTATATAATTCTTTTTAAAATTTCTTGATTTGTTTGTTTGTTTGTTTGTTTCAGACAGGGTCTCTTTGTGTAGCCCTGACTATCCTGAAACTTGCTAGCCTCGAACTCATAGAGGTCTTCCTACCTCTGCCTCCCAAGTGCTGGGATTAAAGGTGTGTGCCGCCACCACCCAGCTCAAAAATCCTTTTATTTTTGAGATTATAATTTTATAATATAGTTACATCATTTCCCCAGTCTCTCTGCTTCCTCCAAACCCTCCCATACACCTTTCCTTGCTCTCTTTTAAATTCATGGCTTTTTAAAAATTAATTGTTGTTATATTCATACAGTTATATACACACATATTCCCCAATTAGAATGTGCCTATTCTACATAGTGTTACTCCTGTGCATGTTTTCAGAGCTGACCGTTTGGTCTGGGATATCCAATTGGTCTGCTTCCTTGGGGAACGCTACCTCTCTCGGTCCCAGTATTGCCTGTGGTTCTGTGTTATGTAGAGTTGAGGCCTCCTAGTCTTTTCTCTGTCCAATTCGGCATTCCTGTTGTCCTTGATCAGCTCACGTTTAGGCAGTTCATATTGGTGAGATTTTTATAGATGTAACTTCTGACATTACTAGGAGACATGATTGCATAGCCAATTCCCTGATCCTCTGGCCCCTTTTTCCACAATATTCCCTGAACTTTAAGTGCAGGAGTTGTTTTGTAAATGAAGCTAGCGTGGCAGCTTCTGGTACCATGAAAGCTAGTCCCCAGGGAGGAGGCTTTCAGATCAGTTCCAGCTCACAGACCTCTGTCTGAAATGCATGTCTTTGGCATTAGGAACTTACCTTATGATTCCTTTTGAGTAATACAAGGTTTGCTATAAACCAACCTAATATTAGTTTCATAAATATTTTAAGCCTCATAATTCTGTCATGTTGGTTTAATTTTCTTTCTTTAAGCACTTTTTAAAAATAATATTTTTTTATTCTTTCAAAATTTCGTACATTAATGCAACAGATTTTGGTCAGATCCATATACCACTACATCCCTCCAACTTCCCTTAGGGCTCTTTGCTCTGTCTCCCCCTGTTTTTTTATTATTGATAACTGTAAGCCCATTGATGATGTCTGTGTTCCCAGAGGGTAATGCATTTCCCTTTCTCAGCAGCTAGTATTATCCAATAGCTCCTTTGCCAAGGGTGGGGTCTTGGGGACCCTTTGGAATTTTGACTGGCTTAGTCTTGTGCAGGAAGTACAGCTGCTGTGAGTTGATATATGCAACAGTCATGTCATGTTCAGAAAATACCATTACACACACACACACACACACACACACACACACACACACACACACACGCTCTTACATTCTTTCTACTGCCTCTTATGAGATGTTCCCTGTGCACTGGATGGAAGAAGGTTGTTAGAGCTCAGTGGTCCTCCACCTCCCTGATGCTGTGACCCATTAATACAGTTCTTCATGTTGTGGTGACTCTCAACCATACAATTATTTTCATTGCTACTTCATAACTATAATTTTGTAAATTTTTTTTAAGACAGAGGTTCATTGAAAGGGTAATAATGTAAATATTTTTGGAGATATGGTTTGTTGAAAGGGTCATGACCCAGAGGTGGAGGCCCCCTGTTATAGATGATTCCTCCATGGCTGAGTTCTCATGGCTACGTACACTAGGTGCTTTAAGCAGCTATGATTCTCTGCATTAACCATTACCCACTGCAAAAAGAAGGTTCTCTAGTCCAAGTTGAAAGCATCACCAATTGGTGGTGGGCATGCACACAGATAGAAAGTTTGATGATAGCATGATCTGGATAATCACCGTGCACAGTTGTGGCCTTGGGATGAAGTGTCCCTCTTACATCCTTTTTTGCTTTGTCTTCTGTTACCTTCAGTTCCCCAAGGCAGAGTGTCTCAGCCTTGACCCTATTCACATTTTTGAACCACATAATTCTTTGTTTTTGCATTCTCTCTCGTCCACTGAAGGATGTTAACAGTCACATTGCTAGTAGTAACTTGCTCACCCACACTGTCAAAATGAAACATATTCCAAATATTGCCACATATCTCCTTAGCACACAAAATCATGCCAGGTTGAGAAACACTGAGGATATAGGAATTTTTTTTTTTGTTTGTTTGAACCTGTGTGGGTATTGTACACGCATCCCAGTCTCTGAGTTCATATGTGAATTAGCCCAATTGATGTCAGCTAGTAAAAGGAAAATTTATTCAATAGAGTATTACACTCAAGGACAGGCCCCATGCCCAGGAGTAGTTGGCCAACACAAAATGGACTTGCGCGCATGCGCGCGCGCACATTTTTTTGGAGGGGTTATCTTAGTGATTTTTGTTTGTTTTAATTTTTATTTTTTGTTGTTGTTTTTATAGAGTTTGGTGAATAGAGAAGTGAGGAGCAGTTGGGAGGGAACAGAATATCATCAAAAATATATGAAAATCATATGAAAAAATTCTAAGTAAAAAATGACTTCTGTTTTAATCATGTGTGTTTGTGTGTGTGCATGAGCATGTTAGTGCGGGCATGCACAGAGCCCAGAAGAGTGTGTTGGATCCCCTGTGGCTAGATTTACAGGTGGTTGTATGTAAGCCTCCTGAGATTGGTGCTCAGAGCCAAAATCCAGTCCTCTGCAAGAACAGCAAGGACTCTTAACATATGAGCCATGTCTGCAGCCTAGGAACTTTTTTTGAGTGAGATTACTATCACTTCACTCTGGTTACGTCCAAAATTAATATCCTTTTTCCAAACTGTCACCTTACTGCTAAATACCTTGTTTGTGTCAGTATTATTACATCTTTGAAATTATTCCAGGACTTAATCAACTTTGAAGTCCTCAAACTGTTTACTGCCTTTAACTTTAGTCAGATCTTCCCGTCGGTTCACTAGGTTGTGCTTTATTGCTTGGGTTGGCTCTGAGATGACAGGACAGCCCTTTAGTCCATCCTCTGCTTTTATTAGGCACGTCTAGCCCACCCTCCGCCTGACAGATGAATTGAATCTAAATACACCTCTCCCTATTTTGAAGATGTATTTGATGTAGCATTATCTTACCCGCCTGTCTTTCCTCTCTAGGCAAACCAATCATCTCTCTCTTGACATAGAGTTTGGTTCTTAACCTCACTGTAATTTCTTTCCTCTTCTTCAGAATGCCATTTTTGTTGGCTGCCAGTCATTATTACCCAACTTTTATAAGGTCTTTTCTGGCTACTTCATTTTACATTAGTCTTAGAGTGCTTATTGTAGAAGTCTCCAGATGAAAGCACAGATATTGAGTAAAGCAGTGAAGTACTCAATACAGATTAGAGTATGTGCCCCGAAACGGGGCGGGGGTGGCGCATCCTAATGTAAATCGAAATGTAAATGATATTGTGAGTCCAAAGTTTTTTGAGGATCCTCAGTTTTTTCACATTGTGGAAGAATGCCCTGGCACCTTAGCTTTTGATGCTAGAGGAACAACTTGAACAGCCTCAAGGACATTTAGCCACAAAGGACATTCTCACTGTCATTAGACACAGTATCCAAACACAGCTACAGTTTTCTTGATTATCTTGTATTTCTTGGTTATCTCATATCTTAAGTCCTGTTCGACACTCCTTGGTGTCCAGTTGTTGATTTCATGACTGTCTGTGGGATAACCGAATATTTCAAACTGAAGCTATTGTGTAAAGGCTGGAGCCAGGTGTTTGTAATAGGCTCTCTATAGGACTGACAGACATCCTAGCTCCTCGCCTCATTTGTGTCGTCACTTGTCCATGCAGATGAGGACTTAAGTACTGTTTCACATACATTTCTCCCTGGGAATTCTGTTGGTAAGGTCTCGTCATCCTTTGTATGTTAGCTCACAATGCTTACTGTCGTACTGGGTTCATAAGAAGCCATCTGCGAAGATGTGATTATTGCTAAGCATAGTCACAGATGGCCAAGGAAGGGCTAATGCCCTGATGATGATGTTTGAGAACAAATAAAAAGTGACAAGTATTATTAGTAAACACATTTAATCTTCACAGTATGTACTTATATGAAGTTGATGTGTTTATGGGTGAAGAAGTGGAGACTAAAGACATTTCGTCTGAGATACGTTGTAAGTGAGTGAAAGAGCAGGAATACTCATCTCACTTTGTCTTAGCAGAGTTCTATGTATGACTGGTAGACCTAGTCCTTCATTGGTAGCAGAATTTTTTTTAATGTAATTATCTAAAATCCAGCCCTGAAAAGCACGAATGCACTGAGTCCAAAGACTGAAAAATGAAGAGGTGGCACTCCCTCTCTGGCCTCTTCTGTCATCTTTTGAGACTCGGTGTTTCTGGTGGCTCGGTGTGCACTTGGGAACTCTTGTGTAGTAATGGTTGGGTTGCCTTTTCTCCTACAGTTACTGACTATACTACTGGAAGAGTTGGAGCTCCTCTTATCTGCTGTGAAATTAAGCTGAAAGACTGGCAGGAAGGTAAGAGTTTCACACAAACTCCAGGGACTCTGGATGCACTGAAAACCATCTGGAGCCTCAGGACTTCTGTCTCACTGAAGTGAGAATCTGTCAGTCATAACAAGCGATCCCTTGCTTTGCCTGTTCCCCATGTTTTTTCTGTGCTCGGTGGGGGAAATGTCTAGATTGGAGCCACTGCGGTTTTTAATTTAGGAAATACTTGATGGCAAGGTGGGGCAAAGATTCTAATTGGAGCTTGTCCTGGGTTTGGAGCTTCCCCTTTTGAAGCTCAAATCTGCTAGTGCTGCTTTTGGGGCTGAGAGAGAAACCACATTTTCAGGTCACAGAGAGACGACAAGATCTTGACCCTAGCAGATTTCCATAGTCAAGACTCGTCTAGGTAGCTATGTGTACAGTAAATGTTTACACAAATACCTATAGAGGCAAGGCATTTTGGGGGAAACCAGAACCATACACACACTATTGATAATGCTTTTTACAAGGAGCTAGAGACAGAAGTAAACCGATTTTCCTCTGATGGACATGATAAAGCATAGTAAATATACATTAATTACAGTAAAGTGGATTATTAAATAAACAAATAATTAAACAACCTTGCTATGCCAGAAAGAATTGATAATAACTACCGGATGGTAATTGTCTGGCCACTGTTTAAATCCATAAAATTTCCCTCCATTTCCCATGGCCTCCACTTCTCCCTTGCTTAATGCAGTTGCCTTCCTTAGGTACTTGCTGTCTGTTATCTTTGACTGAAACTTCTGAGCCTGTGATCTGAGAAGTGTTACTAACAACACATTGATGATTTACTTAGAACAGCTTTAAGCATAGCTCTTGTTTGGGATGGTTTCATCTCTCGAGTCCTGTGGACACTAAGCTTTAATTATTGTCCTCTGTGTGTCGTGGAAGGTTTGGGTAAGAGGTTTTCAGTGGTGATATTGTAGAGTTTTTCTCCTGTGTCCCTCAGACAAAATGTAAACTAAGAGTCTCCCATAAACACAATATAAAATTAAGAATAACAGAGAAACTTTAAGAATTAATGAAGGGTTGTTAAAATGGATGACTCAGTAGCTAAATGTGCTTGTTGCCAAGCCTGATGGCCTGAGTTTGATCCTCGGGACCCACGTAGTAGAAGGAAAGAACCAACTACTGCACGCACGCGTGCGCACACACACGTAACTGTAATGAAGAATTTATAAAAGAAGATGGATTTTATTTTAGTATAATAAATGATTTTTTTAAAAAATTATCTCTAGGTGGTTATACAGTTCATGATAAGCCAAACCCCAGAGGTGAAATCGTGATTGGTGGGCAGAATATCTCCATGGGCTATTTTAAAAACGAAGAGAAAACAGCAGAAGATTATTCTGTGGATGAAAATGGGCAGAGATGGTTTTGCACTGGTGACATCGGAGAATTCCATCCTGATGGTTGCCTGCAGATTATAGGTCAGTATATTCTCTTTTCTATGGTTTCTGTCATTTTGTGCTTCAGTGAGTCTGAAAGATAACATAGGTTGGGTCATCAGCAGGGTTGATGGATTGATTGGTAACAGCTTTCTTTACTCATGTCCTTGTATCTGAGCTCCATCTTTGAAACAGAGGTACTCCCAGCCTCACAGGGCGGTCATTAGCATTAGATGAGTTCATATTGTAAAATGTTCAGAGAAGTACCTGAATCTTTTTAAGTAGTAGCAATAGTAGTAGCAGTGTTTGAGGTGGGGAAATGGACAGAAAAATGAATAACTGATTCAGTAATGGGAAAACAAAAATAATTTAGAAAAGATCTGAAGATGTGTCTTGCTTAACTCTGCAGGACTCTGTGTCACTATTCACTGTGACATACGTACACTATTTTAGTTCTTGCCTCTCCCGTATTTCTCAGTGATCACTTTGCATCCATGTTTTCCTGTTTCTGTTGGCTCTAACTGTCCTTGATCATTTCACTCTTCAGAACCAGTCTATTCTTTTGAAATGTTGTTCCTTTGGCATTTTCTTTACTGGCCTTACAGAAGTAGACATTTACGTTCAAAACACAATTCCAAAGGAAATACTGTGTTCACTTTAAACAGGCAAAGGTTTAAACACTGTCTAGCTGTAAGTGCTCCTCTGTAGGGTCTATCCTGTCTTCTAGTCATATATTCATTCAGTCATAGTTCTAGTGCCTCATATAATCGGCTGCTGAGCTTCACAGTATCTGAGCAGAATGTAATTAGAGATTTCCTGGAAACTTCAGTGTTCACCTCGAACATTGATTCATTTAAAAACTACTCAAGGTTTTGTTTTGTTTGCTTGATATTACCTTCATAGTTCTTCTTATCCATGTATTGGGGAGCAAACCTAGGTCATATATATATGCTAGAGGAGTACTCTATTATGGATCTACATCCTAAGCTCTCCTTTATTCCCTGCCAGAGCCAACTGTTTTTGAGACATGGTTGTGCAGCCTGGCCTTGATCTCACAGCCTCCTGCTTCAGACTCCTAAGAGTAGGAGTTGTACAAATGTCATCATGCCCGGCCTCTCTTCAATGTGTGTATGTGTGTGTTGGAGAATTATTTTTGTTACGCTGATGCCATGTATACAACCTTACAGTTGTGCATCGTAGACAAAAGTAAACAATTGTGATCTAAACATATGAATATTGTTAACACAGATATGCACATAAACCATGCATGTGCACAAGGTTTTCACACTATTGCTTCAGGTTTCAAACGGAAAAGGAAGCCATTAGATTTAGTAGAAGGTCAGAAAGGGTCTTTTGTAGAAAAGTGCCTGGCACAGTCTTTTAGAATACCAAAACATGAGTGCAGTGCGTTTTGATGAGAACCCTCCTCCCTCCCTCATCCTCCTACTCCTCTGTCTCCCTACTGTTGCTCTTGGTAGGCAGCACATCCTTCACACCAAGGATTTTAAGCGTGCTGGCAGTGATTCGAGTTGAGCCATCCTGTGACAGTACTTTCTTATAGCACTGTCACTTTACAAAGGAAATGTCAAATAGGGAAGATGGGAATTAGCATTTGTTGAATGTGCTTTATATGCAAGGTAGATACTATGACATGCTTCTGGGAGGTAGGCACCATTATCCACCGTATAAACGAGGTCGGGGGAGGTTGACTGAAATGCCAAGCATTCCGGAGTCTGTACCACACGAAGCTCCCATTCTGATCTAATCCTCCAAAGCTCTGTTCCTTCCCTGTACATCACTGTAGTCAGGAGTATGAGAAGATCATTTTTATTTAACTCTTTCATGCAATGTATCTTGATCATGTTTTTACCTCCTCCAACTCCTCCTAGATCTTACCCACCTCCCTACCCAGCCCACTTTGTGCTCCCACACACTCTTCCAAAAAGGGGGGGGGGGGCACAAAAATACCATGGAGTCTTTTTTGTGTTGGTTAACTACCCCTAGGGATGGGGCCTGCCCTGGAATGTGGTTGATACACCCAGTGACACTCCATCAGAGAAAACTGATTTGAGACAGAGTCTTGTTATAAACCTCAGACTGGACTTGAACCCACTGTGTGAACAACACTGGCCGGAACTTAAAATGCTCTTGCCTTACACACCTGCTGGATCTTTAAGTATAATATTTGAGGCACTTTTTTAGTGAAATGCATGGAAAAATAATATATATATATAGCAAGCTTTTAGAGGAAATATCTTTGTATTTCTAAGACTAAGGCAATAAAATTGAAATAAAATCAGAATCGTACATGCCATAATGAAACAGCCTGTGGATCTGTATTTTTTTATTTATTGAAACTGGATTCTTTTTTCATACAATACATCTGGGAGGCCACAGTTTGCCCTCCCTCTACTCTTCCCAGCTGTTCCCCGCTCCTCTCTTCCCTGGATCCACTTCCCCTCCATCTTCCTTCAGAAGAGAACAGGCCTCCAAGAGACAATGACCAAAGTCCGGTTTAACTTGAGGATCCACATTTTTTATGATTGCAGATCGTAAGAAAGATCTGGTGAAGTTACAAGCGGGAGAATATGTGTCTCTTGGGAAGGTAGAAGCAGCACTGAAGAACTGTCCACTGATCGACAACATCTGTGCTTTTGCCAAAAGGTAACTCTTCTTTGTTTTTTGAGACACAGTTTCTTTGTGTAGTTCTTCAGCTATCCTAGAACTAGCTGTGTAGACCAGGCTGGCCTCTGCTTCCCAAGATTAAAGGTGTGAGCCACCACTACCTGGCTGGTAACTTTTTTTTTGTTTTAGTGTTATAATTGTTTGTTTGTTTGTTTGTTGGGAGCTCATGTAGTACAACTTGTGGGGGTTCTCTCCTATCACCATGTGAGTTCTAGAGATCAAACTGAGCTATCAGACTTGATCGCTATCTTGCCAGCCAAAGAGTAGTTGTGTTTTGTGTCATATACTTACAGTATTAGGAGCATTATAAAATAAATTTGATTGTGTGTAAGCATGCAGATACCATCAAACTCCTCTTAGAACTTTAATTGGGGTTGGGAAAATAAACATGAAAGTTCTTGAATTTATTTAACAGCATGAAGATCCTTTCAGCAACATGTTTTGTTGTTCTTTATTAGACATCTGCCATGTCTGGCTAAGTGTCTGTCTTAACGTACACCACAAGTTCTTTCATGTAGGATTCATAACAATGGAGAATTAGCATGAATAATTTCCCCAAAAGTTTACATAGGTAGTAATGGTGTGGTGAGTTTCCAGTCCAAGTTTTTCTAAGTTAAAAGCCTGCGAGATTGATCCATTTACTTTTTTGTTAATATCACATAAAATATGTGTATCTAGAATCACCTGTACTGTACTGTTATATTGAAAAACTTGTGAGTAATTTTGCACATTTTGATTTCCATTTTAATATCTCAATTTTCAGTGACCAGTCCTATGTGATCAGTTTTGTGGTTCCTAACCAGAAAAAGCTGACCCTTTTGGCCCAACAGAAAGGCATAGAAGGCTCTTGGGTTGATATTTGCAATAACCCTGCCATGGAAGCTGAAATACTGAAGGAAATTCGAGAAGCTGCAAATGCCAGTAAGTATGAAATTGCTAAGCCATTGAAGTCCATAGAAGTCACCTAATAAATGTTTTGTACATTACACTAAATAATCCATACATGTATACAATGCATAAAACTTGATCCATGTATACAGTGAATTTTAATCATATCTATCCCCCTTCAACTTCCCTCCCATCCTCCCCAACAATGGGTCTCCCTCCCAACTCTAAGTCCTCTTCTCTCTTTTTTTCTTTTTCTTTTCTTTTTTTTTTTTTGTTTGTTTGTTTCCTAGACAGGGTTTTTCTCTCTATAGCCCTGGCTGACCTGGAACTAGCTCTGTAGACCAGGCTGTCCTTGAACTCACCCACACAGATCTGCCTGTCTCTGCCTCTCTAGTTCTCTCTTCTCCCTTTTGTAATAACCTACCAAGTCCAGTTAGTACTGCCCACATGCACACAGGTGTGGAGCCATCCACTGAAGCTTGGGCAATCTGCCAATGGCCACACCCCCAAAAAGAGCTATCAACTGTCAGTTACTTCTCAGCTAAGGGGAGGCTTCGTGAGACCCTCTGCCGTCCATGTTGAAATTTTGACTGGCTTGATCTTAAACAGGCTATTGCAAGTGTAGCTGTAGTTGCTGTGAGTTCGTTCATCTGTTCTTCGGCTGTTTCTTATACAGATGACCGTCTGTCCCAGCGCTCCTCCATCTTTTACATTTTTCCTACCTTCCACAATGTTCCTTGAGCCTTGGGCAGGAAGGATGGGCTTTTGACAGAGTCATCCTATTTAGGGCTGAATACTCAGTCACTTATTCTCACACAGTTCTTTGAGCAGTTATGAGTCTGTACATTTATCACCGCCTACTACAAAAAGAAGCTTCTGAGCAAGGTTGAGAACAATTCATGTCTATCTATGGGTATAAACATACATATTTAGAAGAAGGCAATATGTAGGCATGCCTATTTAGCAAAACAGCAGTAGGTTACCCCTAGGGCCTGTGGCATGCCCGGGCATAGGTTTTCGACCAGATTTACGATGCTGGGAATGAATTCTTTCTAGTGAGCAGTCCTCAAATCCAATCAGAAGGGAGTTGGTTATCGCTATGGCCACTACTGCTCTAGTGGGTACATCTTGCCTTGGCAGTTCTGTATCGTAGCATGCCTTTTAGTATGTTGAGATATGTTCTTTCTATTCTGAGTTTCTTCACATTTTTTAACATTAAGGAATGTTGGATTTTGTCAAGAGCCTTTCTGCGTCTGTCCAGAGGACCATGTGATTTTTGTCCCTGAGTCCAATTATGCATTTTATAACATTTATGGTTGTACATATATTGAACCATCTCTGTATTTCTGGATCATGGTGAATGTTTTGATGTGTTCTTAAATTTGGTTGGCAAGTGTTTTGTTGATAATTTTTTGCACTTAGGTGTATTTGGGTTAGTCTATAATTTGGTCTGATTTTGATATTAGGGTAATAGTAGCTTCATAGAAAGAGTTTGGTAATGCTATGCTTTTCTATTTTATGAAATAGTTTGAGAACTAATTCTTGAAGGTCTGGTAAAAACCATCAGTGTATCTATCTGGACCTGGACATTTTTAGTTGGGAGGTTTGTTTTTTTTTTTTTGAGACAGGGTTTGAAGTCTTTTTTTTTTTCTGTTCAAAGAGAATAAGGAATTGTTTATTCTGGAGCAAAACATGAGTGGTCGTGGTCCTGGATTATAGATTTAGATTCAGATATGTTCAAATGAGGGTAACACTTCTACACGAAGTTCTATTGTAACAGAACAAAGAAAGTCATAAATCAAAACACTTTTCGCATATATAATGAGCACATGGAACAGACAGGTTTACAGCAAAGTACGCAAATCTCTGCTGTGGGCCCGATGACATTCTTAGCCTTTGGGTAGGTGGAGGCTAGGGTCTGTTTAGACATTCCAAAGGATTTTCCTAATAGTTGTCAGGATGTTGTCCCACAAAGAATTGGATCGTGAATGGCCATTAGAACATTGGCATCTGCTGATGCTTCTGTGTTCATTCATATTTTAAAGCGGGTTACTCAAAAACTCTTGGGAAAGCCTCCTAGGCTTTGCTGAAAAGTTCCTCATATGTGCGTCTTTTTTTTCTCCCTCCTGGACCTCTCCTTTTCTCTAATGCAGCCTCTCTAATCTGTCTAAATGGTCTTAGTTTGCCAGCATTCTGATAGCAAAACTTGACCACCACCCCCTTTTTGGAGGGGCAGCCTTATTTTCTAGATCTGTTGTTCCTCATGTCCTTGCGTCCAAAAGTAAACTAGGTGACAGGCTGGTTCTGGAAAGGCAGCACAGGGTGGGAGAGGCCATGAGGATCAACTCTACCACTCTTTGTGTGTCTTCAGAGGCATGCATGCTCAGGGCTCCGTGCTCTAGGTCTTCCATTGAGTGCTCTTGGCGCCCTCTCTGGTGGGCAGCAGTTTGAGCCCTCCCTGGGTCAGTTACCAGTAATTCTTTTGTTTTCCTTCTCTAAACTTACTTGAACTGGCCCATTCAGTGCCTTTCGTTCCTCTTGTTTCATTTACTTCATTGAAGTCAGTAGCTTTTTTCCTTTAAAAAATTAGTATTATTTGAGACAGTGTTGCGTTGTGTACCTCTGGCTAGCCTAGAGCTTCCTAATTACTAAAGAAATGTCTGACAGAAATAAAACAGCCTGGAACTTGGAATGATCCCCTTACCTCTGCCTCCCAAGTAAAGAAATTATTTTAGGGTACTCACTTTTCAGGAACAGTAGTGAGGAGCCCTGTATTCCCTATGTTAAGTTGTTATTTACTAATTTTTAATCTATTGTTTTAGTTAAAAGATGAAAGTAATTTTCCTAGTTATCAGTTGGCTGTAATTGTGAAATATTGGATAATACAGAAAATTATAGAGAGGTAAGTAAGTACCTCTGGTGATTGCCATCTAGTGCATATACTTTACTTAACAATATCATCATTTTCTAAGTCAGAGGCTATATAATTTCATTATCATCTTTAATGTTTAAAATTTTTTCAGTATATAAATACTTAGTCTGATTTTTTTTTTAGGTGAGTAGTACTTTCCCCCACTTTAGTGAACCATGACACATCATTTCTACAAAATGATTTTGTGTGTGACAGTTTTGTTTTGTGTGTCTGTGTGTCTATCTGTCTGTCTGTGCGCATGCATGGTCAGGTGAGTACATGTATTATGTATGTGGAGGTCAGAGGTCATTCCTTAGGAACCGTGTACCTTTCTTTCTTTGAGAAAGGGTCTTTCAGTGAGACCTGCAACTCCTTTGATAGGCTAGGTTCGGAATGCCAGGGGGTTCCTTACTGCTCCCCAACTCTGAGAGTACAAGTGCACATCACCATACCCAGCTTTTCAAGTAGATATTAGGGATCAGACTCAGGCCTTCACGCTTATGAGACAAGCCCTTTAGCAACTGAGCGGTCTTCTCAGCCTGTGTGTGACTGTGCTCTTGCTGTAAATTGCTAGACTGGAATTTTGGAGTCAAAAGGAAAGGACATTGTAGAAGTTTTTTTTTCCCTCATTACTGAAGTGGTCCCTGTATCACGAAAGTTCCCACTAGCTTTTGGGGGTGGGGAATGTTCAAGACAGTGTTTCTCTGTGTAACATCCCTGGCCATCCTGGATCTCATTCTATAGACTAGGCTGGCCTCGAACTCACAGAGATCCGCCTGCCTCTGCCTCCCGAGTGCTGGGATTAAAGGCGTGCGCCACCACCCCTGACTGCTCCACTGGCTTTTATTTCTGTCAGACATTTCTTTAGTAGTGCTGCCACATTTCTCTTTATTTTATTTTATTTTTTTTAAAGATTCATTTATTCATTATGTATACAGCATGTATGACTGCAGGCCAGAAGAGGGCACCAGATCTCATTACAGATGGTTGTGAGCCACCATGTGGTTGCTGGGAATTGAACTCAGGACCTCTGGAAGAACAGCCAGTGCTCTTAACCACTGAGCCATCTCTCCAGCCCTTCTCTTTATTTTAAAAGGCAACTTAGGTTTCATTTTGGTTTTAAAATATAGTTTATAATAATAGCTTTTTTTAACCTCAATATATCTATTTTCTCCTAAGAACTTTCTGAACCCTGAGCACTATAAAAATTTAAATAACTGTTTCCTATTAAAACAATCACATTGTAAAGGTGCTTAAGTATGTAGTGTGCCTTGATGCTTTCTTCAAGGTAATTTTATTGACTATTTATAAAATAAATTTTATGTTATTGTCACCAGGCTTTGAGAACCTTTGATACACATTTTGATTTTTATTTCAATATAGTGTTTCGTAAACTATTTCAACCAATGGCCTGCCCACTGGAGGTATCCCTCCAGTTATCCTTAATCATTCTCTTGAGACTTCTAATGAAGTAGAAGGTAACTTAAATCACTGTGTGTTTAACTGCATGAAATTAACTAGGGAAAACAAAGCTGCATTGTATATAGAAAGCAGAAGAAAAACCCCAGTCCTTCATAACTTTCCTGTTCTTGGAGTGAGATAATGTAATTAAAATATGTGTGATTTGGATACTGAATGATAATCATGAGCCTGTAGCTCTAGCTCCAGGGAAGCCAGTTCCTTTCACTGGCCTACATGTGTTTCACACTTGTGGTTCTTGTTTTCTTCCTCTCTCTCTCTCTCTCTCTCTCTCTCTCTCTCTCTCTCTCTCTCTCTCTCTCTCTCTCTCAAAAAACAACCACTTATATGCTGCCACCTGCAGGTGATTCGGAGAAAATGCACATGTAAAATTATTCTTCATTCCTCTTACTTTTCTCATCTGCTGACAGTCCTTTCATTCTTCTCGTATGAAACTGTGATTGTCCATTTCTCTCCTTAATATAAAACAATGACTGGCAATTCCCAGAGTGAAACTCCTAGAAGCATCCCTTTTTGTTATACTTTAAATGGCAATTTAGCTAAAGATGAAATATAGGAGGAACATTCAAAAACGTGCTTTCATTGACTTGTGTACAACTGAAATGGTGTACCAATTTTTTTCAGTGTTTTTGGAATTAGACCTTTGTGAGTAGGGAAAGTGAAAGGAAATGAAAGTTTTTGGAACCAAATCTATAGTTGAAATTTCCTTTGAGATCCAGATATGAGCCAGGCAGCAAATACTTCAGGTACCTTTCTGTAACTGAGCCATAATATAAGAGTAGAGTAGACATTGTTAACTCAAGCAAGTTTTATGTTCTTTTACTACCTGCTTAGGCATTACTTAGGATAACATGATGCTAAGTAATATGTGAGAGATTATTTTTCATATTCAGCATTATATTTTCGGTTTTTAATGTCACCAAGGCTGCTTTGTAAATATGCACAAGTGTTATTTTTAAGTCATTCCATAAAATAAATCAAGCTCACATGCAGAGTAACATGTTTGGCCTTCAGAATTTTAAGAATGAGCTTATGTTAATACATATACCTTGGAGGATTGTAAGAAATAGGCTAATATAATGATACTCTGTTCTTTTTTATTATTGATATTTTAATTTGTATAACAGAGTCTCACTCACTGTGTAGCCCTGTCTGGCCTAGAACTCACAGAGATCCACCTGCTGCTGCCTCCTGAGTTCTGGGATTAGAGGTATATGTCAACCCCAGCTATTTCTATGTTCTTGATTTCTTATACTTCTCCAAACATGTATTGACTTGTATAGCTCTTACATAATATGTACATGTGCTGTAACTGGTCTTACACCATTTAAATACTATCATCATACCCAATAAATACCATCTTGGTTCACATTTGAATATATAATATAACTTACAAGGAATATTTTTCTAGAGGTTTAACTTTTTATGGAATGATTTAATAGATTTGTATGTATTTATTGAGAGTGCTTGGTCTAGTCCATAGGTCTGGTTAATAAAACAAAGACCCTAATTTCATGGAGCTTGCATTGTAGTAGTTGAGACAAATATATAATCTTTGAAGAGACATACAGGCATTGAAGAAAGTATAGTCATAATATAAGAATATATACATATATACGTAACACACACATATAGATGTATGATATATGGGGGGGTACACAAATATCTAGTCGTCTTTTTGTTACAAGTAGTTAGAAGAATTCTGGATGTTAATAGACATCTGGATGGAAAGCCATCCCAGGAAGCGGAACAGCAGTATGAAGGCTGTGAAGAGGAAGATGTGGTGTGTGTTTGTGTGAGGAAAACTGCCTATGCAAACCTTGAGAAAGGTAGTCATCTTGTTAATAACTGTCTGACATACCAATAAATATATTTTCTCTTTTATTGCATCATCTAGGCTGTCAGTTCTGAAAAATTTATGTTTTATTCATTGTTTTTCTCTTCCTTTCTCCTGCCTTCCTCCTCCTTTCTATCCTCCTTGCCTCTCTCCTACCCTTCTCTTCCTTTTTTTTTTATTTCAGTGAAATTGGAGCGATTTGAAATTCCAATCAAGGTTCGGTTAAGCCCAGAGCCATGGACCCCTGAAACTGGTTTGGTAACAGATGCCTTCAAGCTGAAAAGGAAGGAATTGAAGAACCATTATCTCAAGGACATTGAGCGAATGTATGGGGGCAAATAAAATGTTGCTCTCTTCCTTTTATTTGCACAGGAGGTGGCCTGATGGTTTTTCAGTTCTGGAGTTTAAACCTTTGTTGATCTATCTGTTAGAATGTAAGGTATATCTTCTAAAGACACACAAAAAAACAAACAACCAAAAGTGGTTAAAATAGTTGAGTCTACTTTAACTTAGTTTTGCATAGTTCTAGTGAAGCTGAAATTGAAAAGACATTTCCCTTTAGCTGTGTTATTAATTTTAGAGCAGAAATTCTGTTTTTAAAATTTAGCCTTAGAGACACTTGTTTTTAGAAAGAGAAGATACTTCATGCTAAAGTAAATTAATTGGAGTTGGAGTAGATGTAGTTGAGGAAAATTACAGCTTCCAGTGTCTATTGTCTTCCTAGCTGAGAAGTTTCAATAGTAATCGTGACAAAATTATGTATTAACACTACTCGAAGCAGAAGTGCCGCAGGTCTTTAAAATTCTCTTCCAACCATTTACCTTGAAGGGGAAAAAATCAGTTGTAATATAATATGGAGTCAGCATCTTAGAAGGTATTATTTTAAGATCATAATTGTCATGTAGGTTAGATGTAGAATCATTGCAATATTGTGAATAATTACAGTGCCTGAAGTTAAGAATAAAACAACCTATACATACCAAAAATATCTAGTAACATGTTTGAAGGGAAGCTCAACTTGTCCTTTGGAAGCCTGAGAACTAAAATCAGCAACTGTAATTATCTGAATGTCTTAAGAGGAAAGTACACTTTGTAAAGGTGGCCTTTCTGTGTGTGATCTAGTGAAAGACAGAGACCAAGAGGAAAATGACACAGAGTCCATCGAAATTCCACAAGATACATTGCTTTTCTGTTAGAAAGCTCATGGAATCCTAAAGATTCGGAGTTAGGATCCTGGCATAGCACTGAACCTGGGAAAAAGAGATTTAGACTCTGAATTTCTGTTTGATAATGGGGCTTGATTTTAAAACGTGCTTGTATTAAATTACATTTGTAATTTATGGTCTGTTCGCTGTCACTGATTTGATTCTTGATCAGTAGTGTGCATTTCAGAGGGCCTTTCATTTTGCTTTAATTTCAGCAAAGCGGGTTATGATAAGTGACTTCTCCAGAATCTCATTCCAACCTACGTACGGGTGATTAAATGTCTTGGATGAGCCTGGGGAGGTAAAAGGGAAGAAAACACTGTTACCACTTAACCTGTTTGTGGACAGTCAGAGACTGGAAATGCTAGATTGGGGAGGAGGGCAGAGTTACTTGATTAAGGACTGTCTGTGTAGTAACTTGGGGTGTGGGTTTCTTTTTAAATCTTCAGTATAGTCTGGGATTATATATTCTTGATAGATCTTCGCACTTGAACCATAGTTACTGTAAAAAGCAAAAATTCTTAATACTGTTATTCTTTGCACTTTTTCGTAATCATTTTATACACACACATGTGTATATATATACATATATATATATATGTTGCTTACATTTCATTGTACAGATGTGGGCCACCACTGCAACAAAATGAGTTCTTTGTGCTCTAAAATATTTATAAAGAAATTATTTAAATGTTATGTATATGGTGGTAATAAGAAAAAAATCATCTGGTATTATAAGCAACAGCGAAGGTTTTTATAAAAAGTTTCTTTTCAATGTTCTGCAAAATAAAATTGGAGGCAAGTTTTCCCTGAAGTTATATGTGAGTATTCTCATGCTTCCCAACTTGCCTTTGAAGCGTGAAAAGACATTATCAAGTAGACTACTATTCAGCTTCTATTTCCTCCTGCCCCCTGTTAATCCTTTAATGGTGGTTTTCGTTGGCTTTTC
The DNA here is from genome assembly GCF_949786415.1 of Peromyscus eremicus. Classification (NCBI taxonomy): domain Eukaryota; kingdom Metazoa; phylum Chordata; class Mammalia; order Rodentia; family Cricetidae; genus Peromyscus; species Peromyscus eremicus. The sequence continues at coordinate 90,230,048 of NC_081439.1, read as the reverse complement.
CAATCTGTGTTTCCACTTGGAATGGCGGTTTTAAATGTGAGTGCATACATACTATCTTACTTCAGATACTTGCACCCCACCTACCCCATCTCCCAAAAGCTGGAACACTGCCAACTAATCTGTTGACTAGGTCCTTAAGAATCACGTAATTAACACTTAAGGTTGGGTGCTGCTAATTCTTCATGAAAATCCAAACATGTTAAGGGACCAGGGAGATGCCACTGCCCCCCTGACTTTTCATCAAATATACATGTTTATGTAAACAGAAATATTTTCCATATTCATAGTGACTTTTTAAGTATTTGAGCCTAAAGATTTTGATCTCCATTTTTATACCTATTTCAACTGTTCACAGTTATTATTACATGTCAGCCATCAAATAAAGCTGTACTTAATATTGATTATAAGTGTGAGCATTTCTAAGTTGAACACTCATGATTTTTGCTTTAATTACATGAAAGGGTCTTGTTTCCTTGATATTTGTACTCATTCTTTTTTATTTAGACTGAAGGTATGATTTTATGACCTTTAAGAACTGAAATGCAGGTGAATGATTCATGTAGTCTGAACTGAGGGAGTCCTTTTTCTTTGTTCCTAGAGACTGATTAGTAATCTTTGCCTATAGTTTCCCGGTAGCATATGACAAATGTTTCTACAGTGACAAGCTGAGGAGAACAGGTTAAAGATTGTGTGACATTTGGGAACTGGAGAGAAATAATTTTAATTTTGAATGTAGTTACAAATTTTGTATTCATATTTGTACTTTCTGTTAAAATGCACGATTGTAGGATTGTTACTTAGATTTTTTGTGTTTACTCTTGAAAAGCTTTGTTTGTTCTTATTTTTAAGTTTGCACTTGAATCTTACGAAATAAATCCACCCATGTTATCAAGCCAATTTGTTCTTACTTACATGTCAACATAAAAATCTATACATTTGAATGTTACCTAGGCCTTTTAAGTAGTATGTTTGGGTATGTGGAATTACATGAAGTGGCTAACCTAGCTTACATAAATTCTACCCATTAGTTCGGTTTATTTGAACCCAGAGCTGTTACTTCAATACAGTGAGTTGAATACCTTGTAATACTAAAACTCTATTTCTTTTTTTTTAACCTCTGGTTTGGCGACTTCAGGCAAGTTAACATTCCAGAGCTGCAATTCTCTATCTGGGAAAATGGAGTGGTTTGATAACAGGATCTACTCTGTAGGGTTGTTAGGACGGTAGAAAGGAAGTAATCCATGTAAAGTGTTTAGAGCAATGCCTTACATTAGCTATTATGATAATACCATAACTAGACTATTCATTCTTCTGTCAGGTGCTTTGAAACTATTGACCAGCACACCAGAATCAAAGAATTCTCTATCAGTGAAGAGTGCGGGAAACTGTTTGGATGTAGAGGCCAGAAACCCAGGCTCATTCTGTGCCTACCTTTGTAATCATAGGCCAACCATAGAGTCTCTCCCTCTCCCTCTCTGTCTCTCTCCCACCCTTTCCCTCTCTCCAGCCCTTCCCCCCTCTTTCTTGGAGTCTTTTGTATGCTAAACAAGAGTTCTAGCTCTTAGATGTAACCTCTTAAAATTTTACTATTTGGTGCTGAGGATGGAAAATAAGGTCTTGCCCATTCTTAGGCACTGAGCCACATCCCTATCTCACCCCTCTTTAGTGAGAGGGTTGCTGTGTAGCCCAGGCTGGCCTCAAATTTAGAATTATTAATTCGGCCTCCTTAGTACTGGGATTCCAGGTGTACACCACCACATACAGCCAGACATTTTTAAAGACAAGCCCAGTAGAGTAGTGGGCTGCCTTTAGAAAGCAAAACCATTGCAGCTTTAAAGTCCTGTCAAGTCCGAGCCTATTAGATTCCCTCTGTCTTAGAACACAACACTTAGGAGGAAGTGAACCTGAGCTTTGTCTGATCCTGCCGGATACTACAGAAGACAAGATGTCTTGTGCTCTCATCACATCTAACCCAGTGTGTCTCAGAAGCACGACTGTGAGCTGAAGAGTCTCCCTCCTTAGGAACTTGGAAAAGGCAGAGGCCTTTAGTAGTTCAGTATCTGAGAAGACTTCTTTGAAAGCCTCTAGTGTTAAACTAATGCAAAAGAGACAAGAGTGAATCTCGCCAAAGCTTGCTAGAAACAAGGAGTATAATTTTCCATTTGGCCTGTCAACACACACATATACACAGAAAGAGGGAGGGAGGGAGGGAGGGAGAGAGAATGTTCTTCCCAACAGCCTTAGAGACTATGTGGAGTGAGGTCATTCACCAGGAATCTCCATAAGATTCCTTGTGTGCCTGAGATACTGATGCCCTCTGCCTTCCGGGTGGCCCAAACTCCTGGCAGGTTGCATTCTTACCCACTTTTCCCAGGGGATCAATTTTTATTATCACATCTACTGAGGAGTGGAAACCGTTGCAAAGCACTCTTTTAGACAGACCTCTGTTCTTAGCGTGGTAACACCTAGTGTTTTCTTGTCTGTTGTCCAGGCAGTCTGCCATAGGCTCTTCACAAATAGGCACTGTGCTAGTCTTAAACACATCTGTGCTGGCTACAGAGTATCTGAGGAAGAAACAGGCTAAGGATGAGTGCAATCTGGATCCCCTGGCATGCTAAGGACTTGCAGGGGAGGTGGACAATAGGACAGCAATCAGATCTGCTCATGCTGTGGCCCAGAGAGTTTGGAGAGCAGCAGAGGCACCCAGAATTGCTTATGCTTTGAGGCAGTGGGAAACTAGCAGGCCCCATCACGTATTTAACATATTGCTGGATGAATCATGAGCCCCTGAAGCATTACTATCCAAGAACAACGTCAAACTTCAGACAGATGGCCGTCGACACAACTGGTCTTCATTTTTCTCTCAGCATTGAATTTCAAGGCAGGCTCTGTCTACTCACTGTGGGAACAATTTCTTTCATGGTCTGGGGCCTGATTTCACTAATTCCTAAATGTTCCCGTATCATTTTCCAACGCAGAAGCACTCACCAAGATTCCTCCTACCCCCATATGGAGACCTTCCCCACTGATGTACAAGTGAAGGAAGTGAGCCCTGCTTTTTCCTTGAATGTGTTAAATATAGCATTCCACAGGCACAAAGAGCAGAGAGTTAAAGCTCAAAGTTCATCTCAGGAAAGTATGCCCTGTGTTCTCCCAGGTTCAGTTAAAAGCCTCTCTCCTGATCCTAACCACTAGACCACCAGGAAGCGTCATTTTTTAAAAAGATTTTTGTTTGTTTGTCTGTTTTTTGGTTTTTCGAGACAGGGTTTCTCTGTGTAGCTTTGCACCTTTCCTGGAACTCACTTGGTAGCCCACGCTGACCTCGAACTCACAGAGATCCGCCTGGCTCTGCCTCCCGAGTGCTGGGGTTTAAAGGCGTGCACCACCACTGCCCGGCAAAAGAAATTTTGTATTCATTAATTAAAAAAAAAAAAAACGAGAAAAAAAAGCCCCTCTCCTGGTTGGTTCCACAGCGCCACACCCTTACTGTTGAGAAAGAAAGAACCATGCTTAATATATGCCAGGCTCTGTGTGTGCTAAGTACAAGCATTTCCATATTCAACCTTTGTCACAACTCCTATGGTAAACACAGTTGTTCTCTCCAATGTATGGATAGGGAAACTGGAGTGACATCTAGGTGGCCAAGATGCACCTCAGGCGCGGGTTCAAAGGTTTGAATGAGACTGGATCTGCTAATTTTTTTTCTCCTGGTTTTCAAGACAGGGTTTCTTGATGTAGCTCTAGCTGTCCTGGTAGACCAGGCTGGAACTCAGAGATCCTCCTGCCTCTGCCTCCTCCAGTGCTGGGATTGAAGGCATGTACCACCACCACCCAGCTGGATCTGCTATTTTTAATTAATCAATGTATTTCATAGCGTTGATGTTTTGCCTGCATGTATGTTTGTGTGAGAGTATCAGACCCTCTGGAACTGGAGTTGCAGACAGTTGTGAGTGTGGGAGCCCACAACTGACTCAGTTTCCCAGTTTGAATCCGAAGTCTGATCTGAGGCAATAGAGTTCAGGCTTGTTTGCTCCAAGGCTGTGAGAAAGTCCTGATTAGCCCACAAGAAGGAACACACTATCTAGCTAGACGCAGGCTGCTGATGCCAGCCAGAAGTACACTGAGATAGAAAAAGAAACTGCCTGCTCCTTCATGCAGGCAGGATAGATAGTGGTTGAATGCCTGTGCTGTGCATTGTTCTACCTCTGTCCTTCAAAACTGTATATAAGCTGGCTGGAAATAAACTCGGGGCTGTCCATCATTGACCGGCAGACCTCTCGACTCTTTTCTGTCTTCTTCATTGTTTCTTCAATCTGCATGCCTTTTACCCAGCTACCCAGCTGACGGCAGGCTTCGACATGTGAGCTGCCATGTGAGTGCTGGGGATTGAACCCAGGTCCTCTGGAAGAGCAGTCAGTGTTTTTAAACTGCTGAGCCCATGGATCTGCTATTTATTCTTAAGCATGTGACTTGCTACTGACCTCTACCAGTGCTTTCAGCACCCCTCTGTTATAATGGTCTGGCTAGCATCAGTCATTCCTTTGCCCTCTTGGGAATTTTAGCTCCACCTCAGCCAGGAAGGGTCCTCTCTCTGGGCCCCAACCACTAGAAATATTTATTAGTTGCAAAAAGTTCTGAAGAAATGTGAAAACTCCAGTCTGCCACCAGATGGCGCTGTGGGAGTCCAAGTGCCCCTCACGCTTTGTGTTCCCACTCCTTTCCCACTGAATGTTCCAAAGCAGGGTAGCAGTCTTGTTCAGAGAAGACTGAATTGGTAGGGGGGGACATTTTCCAGATAATGTCCAGGCAGGAATTGGCACAAATCTAACCAATTTCATTTCATGACCTATGTCTTGGCCCCAAAGGGAAGGTTAACCTACTTCATTCTTTTAGATGCATGGACTCTTTTCAAGTATCTCCAAGTGCTTTGTAGATCCTTGGCACCATTAACAAGCTAGCAGTAAAATCAGGATTTGCCCAAAGCGTGAAAAGAAGTTGAGCAGTGGAATGGAAATATTTCCTGCCTGGAAAAATGGCATATTTGGATTCTGGTAGCTTTCCTATTAGCTAAGTCTCTTCTTTTATGTCCACCTTGGTCCTCTCAGTGTCTGTAAAATACGAAGGCTGATGAGACATCCTACTTAGAAACACTTTCCCCCTGCTGTCCTTTGGATACAGACAACAGCAGGATTCTGAAGACTTGGTTCAAATTTCAGATTGGCCACCTATGTGATTTGGGGCAAGATACTTAACATCTCGGTTTGCTCATTTATTGGGCTTCAGTGTCCTTACCTATATAATGGGAGTGGTGTTGGGCCTACTGCACAGAGTTATCATTAAGGACAGACCGAGATTCTCCATGGAAAGTGCTTCACGCAGTGATAGAACACATACACTTCAATAAAAGTGATTATTCCACAGGGCTGGTGCTCACAGTTTGGTAACTTGTATGGTTGTCCATTTAGTGATCATCACACTTGGGGGCAGCTAAGACCTAAAACCAGACTTTCCCTTCTTAGAAGTACAGAGGCAAATCCATTTCCTAAATGCAAGACAAGGTTGTGTATATGAACGAAGCAGAGGACTGCAAAAGTAGTCACATGCGATTGAATTCCTCATCCATTACCTGGGGGAGCATAAAACTTCAAAAACAGTTTGGCAGTTGCTTATAAAACTAAACCACGGGTTGGGGATTTAGCTCTGTGGCAGAGCGCTTGCCTAGCAAGCGCAAGGCCATGGGTTTGGTCCTCAGCTCTGAAAAAGAGAGAGAGAGACAGAGAGGGACAGAGAGAGAGAAGGAGGGAGAAAACTAAACCACATCTTTTCTACAACTGAGAATTTCTACCCCTAGATATTTGCCTAAGGAAAAGGGATACGTATATCCTGAAGAGGATATCTATAATACCACCCACAACAGTGTGTCTCTAATAGCCAGAAAATAGAAACATCTTATGTGTGCATCACTAGGAAAATGAATTAAAAAAAATCATGGAGTCCAGCAATTAAGTCCTGCTCAGCAATGCTAAGAAACAGACTGCAGATACTTGCAAGAGCACTGATGATTGTTGAAAACACTCAGCTGAATAAAAGAAGTCTTATCCTTAAAAGGGAGTGCTATATACATTGTTGGTGGGAATGCAACTTAATGCCACCACTGTGGAAAATGAGTTGGGGGTACTTGGGGAAAAAACCTAAATGTATAATGACCATATGATCCAATGATCCCACTCCTGCATAGGTAGCCAAAGGATAGAAGTCATCGTTCAAGAGAGATACCCATTTGCCCATGTCTATGCTATTCACAACAGCTAAGATATGGAACCAGCCTAGATGCCTATCAACAAATGAGTGCATAAAGAAAATATGCTATATGCACACTATTAGCTACTACTCTATTGCTGTGAAGAGACACTATGATGAAGGCAACTTATAAAAGGAAGCACTTAATTGGGGGCTTGCTTACAGTTTTCAGAGGATGAATTCATATCATCATGGTGGGCAGCATGGCAGCAGACAGGCAGACATGGTGCTGAAGCCATAGCTGCTAGCTTACATCTTATTGGCAAGTTAGAGGCAGAGAGAGCCAGAGAGAATGGGTCTGTTCTGGGGTTTTGAAACCTCAAAGCCCACCCCTAGTGACAAACCTCCTCCAATAAGGCTGTCTCTCCAAATTCCTAAACAGTCCACCAACTGGAAACTTACATTTCAAATATATGAGCCTATGGGGTCCATTCTTATTCAAACCACCATCACCACACACAGTGTAGTACTACTCAGCCATGCAGAAGGGTGAAATCAGGCCATTTCAGCAACGTGGGTGGAACTGGAGAACTGCATATGAAACCAAAGAAGCAGACACAAGGACAAGTATTGCTTGCCCTTGCTCATGTAGAGCCTGAAAGGTGACCTCAAAATACAATAATGTTTACTGGAGCAGGGTGGTGGAATTAAGAATGGAAAAAAGGAGAAATGGATGTGATCAATGTCCACTATGTGCAGTGTGGAAATACCACACTAAATGCCTTCGGTACATACAATTAGGATCATTTAATTTTTTTAAAGTATTTTTCAGCTAGGAAGATGGCTCATTCAGTAAAGCACTTGCCTTGTAAGTGTGAGGACCTTAGTTCAGTTCCCAGGATCCACAAAAAAGCTAGGTGTGGTGCTACACACACATACACGTGTGCACGAGCATCTGCATACATATGAACACACGTGTACATGCACACACAAAAGAAGTCTTTATATATAATATGTATATGAAATCATATTTCATTATTCTTTTTATCTGTTTTATTGTCCTTCATAGAACTTAGCACACCCCTTCCCATATACTCTTGTCATGCGTCTCTTCTGGCTCTAATACACACAGTACAGAAACTTTGTTTGGCAGCTACACTCCAGTCTTAGCATGCCTGGCACTTATTAGCAAGTGCTCAATAAAAATTTTCATTGACTAAAATATATGCATGTTGAGTGTTGTTATATCGTCCACCTCTTCAAAAGTATTCAATAATAAAAATGAAATGTATAGCAAGACGATTTGTTTTTATCAGGAGCCACTAAACGCTAAAGTGGAACCTACAATTTGTTTTCATTTATTGAGTCTGTGTTTTCCGTTTCTGTCAGGGGAGCCAGGCTATAGGAGTTTCTGCTGCACAGCTGGAGAGAAAGCGCGCAAGATACCGGGTGGGAACAGCCTGGGGGAAAAGCTGGGGGGTCTATCTAGTCGGGAGGGGATACCAGGCATATGTACATGTTGGGCCCATTCACAGTGTGTGTGTCTCTAAGTCTGTGCTCAGTAGCCATCTTAGAATATTAAGGCTTACCTAAAAGAACTCAGGCTGCAAGATTCTACTTATTATGACCCGCCATTAACAGGCAAGACTAATCAACAATGGAGAAACTTTACAAAATATTTGCCTCTGGATGAAGGAGAAAAGTGCTTAGGACGGGACAAAAAGGGACTTGGAGTGATGGTCGTGACATATTAACATTTGTCAGGTTTTTTAAAAAATGTACAATTAAGAACGCCGTGGTCTCGGCGCCGGCCGGGTCGACAGCTCGCGATCGTGTGGCTGGGGCTGGGGAAAGGGGGCCCCAGGCAGGTCGGGCGGCGAGCGGAGTCCCGGGCGCCTCCTCCACCTCCCGCGGGTCCCTCTCTCTGCCTCCGGCTCCCACGCCCGGATGATCTGAGCCGCGAGGGCTCCGAGAGCCCGGGGCCCAGCCCGGCTCCTCCCCTCCTTCACCCGGGCCCGGTTGCCGCCGCGGGACCCCGTGCCCGGCCGCCGTCGCCGTCGCCGCCGCCGCCCCCGCCCCCGCCCTGGTCGACCAAGGGACCCACCCGTCCGCGGCTGCTCCGGACCTAGAAGATCAAGTCATAATGGGGGCCTTTTTAGACAAGCCAAAGATGGAAAAGCATAATGCCCAGGGACAGGGGAATGGGTTGCGATATGGCCTAAGCAGCATGCAAGGTTGGCGAGTCGAAATGGAGGATGCGCATACAGCTGTAACCCGTTTGCCAAGCGGACTTGAGACGTGGTCATTCTTTGCTGTGTATGATGGGCATGCTGGTTCTCAGGTTGCCAAATACTGCTGTGAGCATTTGTTAGATCATATCACCAATAATAAGGATTTTAAAGGCTCTGCAGGAGCACCTTCTGTGGAAAATGTAAAGAATGGAATCAGAACAGGGTTTCTGGAGATTGATGAACACATGAGAGTTATGTCAGAGAAGAAACATGGTGCAGATAGAAGTGGGTCGACAGCTGTGGGGGTCTTAATTTCTCCGCAACATATTTATTTCATTAACTGTGGAGACTCGAGAGGTTTACTTTGTAGGAACAAGAAAGTTCACTTCTTCACGCAAGATCACAAACCAAGCAATCCGCTGGAAAAAGAACGAATTCAGAATGCAGGGGGCTCTGTGATGATTCAGCGTGTGAACGGCGCTCTGGCTGTGTCAAGGGCCCTTGGGGATTTCGATTACAAATGCGTCCATGGAAAAGGTCCCACAGAGCAGCTTGTCTCACCGGAGCCGGAAGTCCATGATATTGAAAGGTCTGAAGAGAGTGATCAGTTTATTATTCTTGCATGCGATGGTATCTGGGACGTCATGGGAAACGAAGAGCTCTGTGACTTTGTGAGATCCAGACTTGAAGTCAGTGATGACCTCAAGAAAGTTTGCAATGAAGTAGTCGACACCTGTTTGTATAAGGGAAGTCGAGACAACATGAGTGTGATTTTGATCTGTTTTCCCAAGGCACCTAAAGTCACAGAGGAAGCGGTGAAGAAGGAGGCAGAGCTGGACAAATTCCTGGAAGGCAGAGTAGAAGAAATCATAAAGAGGCAGGGGGAAGATGTCCCTGACTTAGCCCATGTGATGCGAGTGTTATCAAGTGAGAACATCCCCAACCTCCCACCAGGGGGTGAATTGGCAAGCAAGCGGAATCTAATTGAAGCTGTTTACAATAGACTGAATTCTTACAAAAGTGATGACACTGATTCTACAATTGATGATATGTAGTAAAGCTGCGCATCTAGCCATGGACTCGCCTTCATCTCCGAAGGAAAGTAGAGCTCAACCTTTTAACATCGGTCCCCAACTTTACGCAAGGGGTACAACATAGGTGAAGGACTACATCAGAGAGCTTCAACAGGGAACAGCTACCCCGAACGGATTTTTTTTTTTTTAATTGTGAATTTGAGACTTATGTAACCGTGATTTCAAGCCGTAATTCATATTTTAAATCAGACTCCAGCAGTTTTTGTTGTATGATTTTTGTTTCTTTGTAAAGTGTAATTGTCCTTGTTCAAAGTGCTCATATTTAATTATGAACTGCTTTAAAATCACTATCAATGATAAAGGAGAGGTTTGGCTTGTTGTGTGACACAGCGGGTATACTCAGCCATGCTGTGTTTGGACTTGGGGTTCAGATAGGGAAAGCAGCAGCCACATAGCTAGATGCTCCTGTGCACATGGCAGTGAAGACTTCCAAAATCTTCCAAACCTCAACATCCAGGGAGTTCTGGAAAACTGTCTGTGTTCTGGCAAGGGATTGATACAGCCATTCCTTCTTACCTGTCTCTAGGAAATTCTCTCCTTGCAGCCTAGAGCGCTGCAGGTGAGACCATATATTCATGAGAGTATTAGTTTTGGACTAAGATGCCTTGATTCTTTGCACCTCTTTATGAATACATTCAGTTACTAATTGGTAAGCAGCAGCTTCCTACACAGTAGGAGACTGCCCCATTTTTTTCCTATCATGATTGGCTGGGCCTGCTGCTGTTCCTAGTAATATATTCTGAGTTCCATGTTATCAATAAAGCTTGGTTTAATAAACAAGAAAAAGAGTACAATAACTATTCATATAGTTGGTTGTGTGTATTTTATTTCAAAAGGTGAAAAAAATAATAAGTAAATACTGAGGTGTGAGCAAAGTGCTTACAGTGTACTGATATCAGAAGTTGGATACATTGGTGGAGGGATGGGTAAATGAGGAATGGGTACCACCAATATAGGATCTGACAAGCTGGATGGCTTGTAGCAGGCCAGACCCTCAAAATGGTACTGGTAGGAGCCTGCAGGGTAAGATGCCACAAAGCAGACAGCAAGCTGAGACCGCCTGGAGGCTTCTTCAGACAAGGCTTTGGACTCTAGTGCTTAGAGTTTCAGTCCAGGGACACAATTCTTTCTAATCCAGAATTCTGTCTGGGTGCCTTGTCCACTGCTCATCTAGCACCACGTCCTGGCACTCCCTGCTTGTTTCCAACTCACAAAAAAAAAAGTAGCTGGGAGAGTTATAAAGCCACAGGACTGTTCATCTATGTGACCCTCTCACTGATGTGTCTCTAGGACCCAACATGGGGCATTGCGCAGAGTAATATGTGAAAAGTGTTGGATGAATGCATGCTTGAAAGAAGGATGGAATAATGTGTTTCCAGGCTCAGTCGGTATTTCATGAAGCCTTTCCCCTCCAGACTCATGGCTTTCCCAGCCTTCTGGGCTCCAGCAGTGTTTGCCATCTGTGCCTGTCCTTTGGCAACTAGCCAAACCTAACAAAGTTCCATTCAACCCACTTCCATGGAGCTGCTCTGTTGGCAAGAAGGACTCACAGTCTCAAAAAATGGGGAAACATTTCATAGTTCACGGTGCCTCGATTGTATTTTTAAGACAATGTGGACATGGATCAGAACCTTTTCTAAACAATTTTAATGCCCAAATATATGATTACAAATGACTTCCCTTTGCCAACACATGTGATTACCATTGAAAAAATAATGATGGTAGATGATGGAGAAACAGAAGATTATTTAGCAGGTGTGGTACAGGTAGGGGCTGTAAGGGTGAGGAGGATTAAGAAGGAATCAATGTCCGATAGAATCAGTTTCATTAAGTGTGGAAGTGGTATCTCAGCCATTCAGGGCTGTCCTGGGACTGGGATTTGAAGGGATGTTCAGTAGTCCCTGGAGTATAAAGAGAGCCAGATCCCCCTCCCCCATATGATGTTCTCTTTCTGAACATTGGCCTATTTAAACTTTATTACTATTCTTTCTGTTTCCATCCTCTTATGCACATCCACCACATCCAATGGGACTGCACATTAGTAATTTTCTTTTGTTTTGGTAATGCTTTCTTTTCATGGAATTAGGCATATCCTTGTATGTCCTCAATAAAACACTACTTTCATGGATTTAAAAATTATTAAACTTAATTACATGTGGCCATTTTCACTCAAGTACGTAACGTATTTTGAGAATATTCCCCTATATGTGGCTCCTTCCCCTTTTCTCCCCTCTCCCCTCTCTGTCTAGTTTTTTTTTTTTTTTTTTTTTTTTTTTTGTTCCTTTAATACAGCTCTTCATGTTGTGGTGACTCCCCAACCATAAAATTATTTCATTGCTATTTCATAACTTTTATTTTCCTATTGTTATAAATTGTAATGTAAATATCTGTGTGTGTGTGTGTGTGTGTGTGTGTGTTTGGAGCTGATGACGGAACCCAGGGCCTTGTGCTTGCTAGGCAAGCACTCTACCACTGAGCTAAATCCCCAACCCCAATATCTGTGTTTTCTGATGGTCTTAAGTGACCCCTGGGAAAGGGTCATTTGACCCTCAAAGGGGTCTCCACCCACAGGTTGAGAATTGCTATCCTAGACTGTTTTGCTTCTGCTTTCATGTAATCTACACATACATGATGATATGAATCTATAAAGTCTAGGATCGATAGTGAACTTCTAGGAATAATAAAAATATTATAATAGTGACTCATTTAAATAAGTGATAGTAGATCCATTGTCTGGAAGGTTTTATAGATAATGAAATTATATTTTCAGAAAAAAAGAAAGTGACACAGAGAAAAGCACAACATATTAAATAAGAAAGATTACTGGGACAGTGTGCATGCATACATGGCTATACACAGATGCAGGCGAGAGAACATGTACAATTGATTTTGGGGGTGCTTTGTGTTTTAAAGGACTTCTGCATTTAATGTTCAGTCTAAATTTGGACATGAGGAGGTGTGCACTGTAAAGAAATGGATAGTATAAACAGGAATATGGAACAAGACTTCCTTCAGTCAGTAGCATTCATTTTGTTTACTTTTGAGACCTGCTTTCTCTGTGTAGCCCTGGCTGGCCTTGAACTTGGAACAACCCTAGATCTTAGGATTACTGGTGTGTGCCACTGAGCCTCACGCTTTCTTATTTTTAGCAAGGCAAAAATTCACAAAGTGGTAGAACTCCCAGGAATATGCTGTTTTTCCAGTTCAAAGGAAGAGAGGTTGTCTATTAGTGGCAGGAACTTAAGGCCCACCAAAGAACATGGGGTTCCATTAAAGAAGCCATGGGGAACAACCCAGGCTTCAGAATCCAGAGTGAATTGATTGCAGCGATGTTAGAGAATTATTCTAGCCAAAGCAGGGAGGGTTGGGTTGTAAGCAGGGAGATTTGCCAAGAGACTCTCAGTCTGCGAGTTTGACCTGGGTAATGAGAGCATGGATTAAGCTCATGGCAATAAAACCAGAAAGGAAGAAGCGGACGGATCTGAGAGATGTTATGCAGAAAGAATCAGAGCTGGAGATTCAAATTTGACTAAATTCTTGCCAGGTAGCAGGTGAAACTATGTAAGGAGACACTTTCCAAGGAAATGGGTATTAAGAGAGAATAGCTGAGGACTGAGTGTGCAGGGATTCCGGCAGTTGATTGGAGGAGTGAAGAAGAGGGGCCCACGGGGAGACCAGAGAAGGATGGGTCAGAGAGATAAGAAGAGAAATTTGAGAATGCCATGCCAGGCATGCCAAGGCTAAGACAGTGACAGGAAGGACTTGGTGACTGCAGCGTCAAACTTCTCTTTGAGGTCAAAGGGGCAAACTGAGGAGAGACCCCGGAATTTGACCAAGAGGTCACAGGTGACCACATAAAAAGAGAGGTTTGGTAGAAAGCGTTGGACAAAAGAGGGAGACGTGAGGAAATAGATGTAGCTCACAGCCTCTACCCATGTAAGGAGAGCAATTTAGTAGTGATGAGAAGATCAAATCATACCATTTTTTAAGTCAGGGTCTCACTACACAGCTCCGGGTGGCTTGCAATTCAGTACTCTGGCCCCAAACTCACAGAGACCTGCCTGTCTCCACCTTCCAAGTTCAGGGATTAAAGACATGTACCACTACCACCCAGACAAATCTTATAGTTTCAGAACTGCTACTTGACTTCCTTAAACTGTTTCCTTTTTGGAAAATGACGGCAATCTTACAAGTTCATGAAGTTGTTGAAAAATCCAAGGTTAACTGGTTATTCTTTATGTTATGGTGAGGAGCATTTTTGCCTTAAATGCTGCCCAAACCTTAGATATTTTTAGGCATGCTTTAACAGACAGGGGAGTCTTTTAGTTCAACAGTTTTATCCCTGGATAGTTACTGCCTTGGAAAGTCCCTAGTGGTGTCTTGTGGCATTCATCTCCAAGTCACTTTAACAGCCATTCCCTGTTCTGAGCCCCTCTGAGGTGAGAAGCCTGAGGCATCCATCCACATCTTGTGGAATGTCTCTGAGGCCTGTTACAAGTTGTGAAGCTAGGATAGATTGGTACCAACTTCACCTAAACACTTATAAGGTTGGGGGCCCCTGAGGGGAGAGTGGGCAAAGGCGCCAGCAAAACTCTTTGAAACTCAATGGTAAGGCTGGAAAGATGGCTCAGCAGTTAAGAGCACGTGTTGCTCTTCCAGAGGACCCAGTTCAAATCTTAGCACCGCACCCCCCCACACACAACCCCGTGGCAGCTCACAACCATCTGCAACTCAAGTTCCAGGGGATCTGGTATCCACTTTAGGCCTCTGCAAGCACTAGACACACATGTTGTGTGCAGAAACACATGTGGATAAAATACTCAAACACATAAAATAAAAATAAATATTAGGACCCCCATGGCACTTACAGCTTGGTCTCTGGATCAAATGGCATTTATTGATCAGGCAGCCTAGTTCATAGGGCATAGACTTTTTCCTGCTATTTTCTCACGTATATATCTCTAGGCAGCCAGATATGACCGCAACTACCTCATTTTTATCTACATATGAACCCTTTTGACTTTGTCAATCCTAGTCTATATTCAATTTAACACGATCTAAAGTTTTGGCACAAGACACGACACTACCATATACAAATGTGTTGGACTGCAGTCATAACTATCTAGTCCATGAAGCAGTCCTCAGGTTAGACATGTCTGGAACTGATGTTCGTCTGAGTGCCTTGTTTTCTCCTGCCAGAAGATACCTCCCCGAGAAAACATGACTGCTCCAGAAGCCATCAGACACTAGAGCTGTTATCAAGCGCTGGAGAGTCACACAGCTGTGTGAAAGTATGTTTTCTGGAATTGGCATTTTTCAGACCGTGAGACATCTAGGGAGTAAGTCATAGACTTTTTGTTATCCCTGCTCCTCCTAATGGTAGACTTTGATTTCATTTCTGGGAAGATGGCTTACTCAAAGGAAATAAGGTCACACTGTGCACAGAACACAGACATCTTAAGACACAGGGACAACTGTCAAGGTGTGACATCAGAACAAGTCTACCTCCCAGCAGACCGTGTATCATCAGCAAGCATTTTGAATAACCTGGGAGTCTTCCACTGTATTGGCTTTCTAAAGGCACCAAATTTGGCCTGGGTATCTTCGAAATAAGCTATTACCTTCAGACTAAGGGTGGGAGAGCGTGAGAAAAAGTGTGAGGACTAGAAACTACATAGGCCTCAACTATGGCAGTATCAGGCATAGGATGTGAACAAGGGGTCTCAGCTGCCACAATCCAGCTAGAGCTGATGGAAGGCATCTGAAGTCTTGCTTGGGCGCTCCAGGGCAGGCCCTGCCTTGGGGGAAGCAGGCAGCTGCTGTATCTGGGCCAAAGCCAGGCCTGCAGGGCTGGTGGCTAGAACTTGGAAGGAATTCTCTTCCGCAGCCCAGGGTCCAGGCTTGGCCCCAGCATGCTGCCTTGCCAACCTCTGCTGCCTTGGGGCCTTGCACATTCCGAGCCCCCACCGCCTCCGCCCCTCCTCTGGGCTCGCCCCATCCCTTGTCCCCTTCTCCTCCCCCTACCAGCTGTCCCCTTTCCCCTAAGTGGCGAGACAGTCTGAGCCTGGAAAGAGGCGGCGGCAGGCTGGAGGGGGCGTGGTGGGGAAGGGGAGGAGGAGCGGGGGTGAGGGGATAAGGAGGCCCCGGCTGGCGCCCCCAGCCACTGCGCGCCCGCTGGGGAGCTGGGTGCCACCTCACTGTCGAGGTCTCTGCTCCCTGTCTGCTCTGCCTATTCCCTTGCTAGCTTGCCTCCCCTCACTTGGGGAGGAAAGGTCAACGGCGTCCTGGAGCCTCCGTGTCACTCTCCAACAGCCATGAACTGCAGCGAGAGCCAACGGCTGCAAACCCTCTTGAACCGCCTGCTGCTGGAGCTGCACCATCGGGGCAACGCCAGCGGCCTGGGTGTCGGCCCCGGCCCGAGCATGGGCATGGGGGTCGTACCTGACCCTTTCGTGGGCCGAGAGGTGACCAGCGCCAAAGGCAACGATGCTTATCTCTACATCCTGCTCATCATGATCTTCTATGCCTGCCTAGCCGGAGGTCTCATCCTGGCCTACACCCGCTCCCGTAAGCTCGTCGAGGCCAAGGACGAGCCACCCCTGGCCTGCGTCGCTGAGCAGGAATGGGTCCCCGCCGCCGGCGCATCCGCCGACCCTGAGAATGGCCAGGGCTTGCTGGCTGAGGGCGGCCATCAGCTCGCACCCGGGGCGCTACCTGTGATAGCCCAGGGCGCTGAGCGGGTCTAGATCCACTGTCCTCATTTTGCTTATCGCTGGGCCTGGATCCCTTATCCCGCTCTTTCACTGCCCTTTCAGAGCTTGCTTTACCCGAGGCCCAGATGATGATGAGAGGTCAGAACACCTTCAAGGCAAGGCCCTGGGAGGAGATGCATCGCTTTACTCACACCTGACCACTTTCTCTCTCCCCTCCCTTCCACGCCCGCACCCCTACCCGACACATGCAACTGAATTAAATTGCCTCTGCTCTCTTGTCTTCAGCCAGCCCCAACACCATGCTCCAGCCTTCTGGGAACAGAGTCCAGCATGTCCAACACTTGGCATTGAATTGAAGCAATGAAGTCTAGCAGAACTCAGGGCCGTCTAACTGGCAGCTGCTCCAGGGGCTGCCAAGGACTGCTCACTCTGCACAGCTAACGGGGTCAGCCATCACTGCCAGGCCGGCTGCAGCAGCTCCGGCTTTCTGTTGCCTTGGGGACAGAGACAAAGAACATGAGGAGACTTCAGACATCTTTTCCGTCTCCCTCTCTTCAGCAGGCTGTTAGGGAGACACTATTGTGGGATAGAATGGACTGAAGGGGAGGGAAGGTTCAATGGGAAAGGAAGATCTATGGCCCCAGGGGTATGGTGTTCTTGTCTCCCTGTCCTCCTAATTGTCATCCCAAAGGTCTGAGTATTAGTAATTTGGACATATCTGGCTTGGATAATCATTACTAGTTGCTTAGCCTTAATGATTCCAAATGCTTCTCTTGTATTGATTGAGTTATTACTGCAGTGTGTGCTTCATCCAATATGAGGCTCAGGCACCCCCAGCTCTGTAACCCTGGGGAATGAATGCCACAGGCAGGTAATAAAAGTTGTTAAACAATAACTCAAGACTCTTGTCTCAAAGATCCCAGCCTCGAGAGCCAGTACTGGCTAGACAAGGACTTGTTTATTTTTCATTTGGGAGTTGGGTGGTTGTAACATGTATAGTTATGATAGGCCAGGTATGATAAATGTGGGGTGGGGGGAGGAAGGCAACGTATACAGAGTCCCCCCAGCTACTGAGGGTGTTGAGGTAGGAAGATCACTTGAACCCATGAGTTCAAGGTCTGTCTGGGCAACATAGTGAAGAGGTTTCTATGCCTGAATGGGTTTTTAAATATGTTTCAGAAGTTATAACAGCTTTATTGCCTTTTCATCACTTTTTAATATGACAGTGCTAATTAAGCCTTTCCTACCTCCTTTTTGTGGTTTTGCAGAATGTTCATTTAAAAAGAAAGCCTTCAAGACATGAGGAATTGGAGGGAGAGGGTGATGTAGATGCACATGATGTACACATATATAAAACTTAAAAATTAATGTAATTTTTTAAAAAGTCCCCTAAGTACTAGCTCTAATCAAAGCTAATTTTATAGCTACCTTTATAATGATGTGAGATTTACACAATGTAAAGTTGTAACCCTGAAATCAGAGGTGAGTGTTTTCCTTTAGTTTTTATATGCAAGGGTAAGACAGGGTTTCACTATACAGTTGAAGCTCACCCCAAACTTACTATGTGGCTCGGACTGGCTTTGAACTCATCCTCCTCCTGTACCATTCTATCTGGCTCTAGAAGTGAATATTTACTGAGTCCTTCTCCTTGCTTCCAGGTTACCAGAAACTAATTTGTTTAGGGCTGAAATACTTATACCTATGATGATAGTTTGGACTTCATCAAATACATATGAAATTATTTCTTAAAAATTAGCCAGTTTGCTTCAGCACAGTTGATTTCTCAGTAATAGCATGGCAAAGACATTATGGATCAGTTACATGCATTGATAATCTAGAAACCTTATTCAAGTCATTGCCCTTGACCTTCCAGCTCATCTGGTGTTTTACTGGAGCTATTAATAAGTTAAATGAACTTACTTTCATTCCTAGGCTTCATTCCTTGAAGCTATGCTGGCATGGCCCCATTGGCTCCTCTGCAGTCTCAGTTCCAGACCTAAGGTCACCTCCTTTTCTTGAAGGTGGGGGCTGAGAATTAGGCAGGAGTCCAGGATAATGATGGGAAGCTAGAAGATGCTGTGAGAGCCACCCCAGCCACATAGGGAGGCCTGAGGAAGCTGTGGAGGAAGGGTAGAGATTCACTGCCATGCTGAAGGACATGGGAGACAGTCACCAGCACTGTGTGTTAAGTGCAATAGTGCCACTCATTTCTCTGGCATAACTGAGCAAAAAGGGTTGTTTGGGGAATGAAATGTAATGGTTTCTTTAAGTACTGAAACTTGGGAAGTATATTTGTAACTATCACCAACATTCATAAGTATATACTGTTAAAAACAAAAGAATAAGCTAGACAGAGTTGAAGCAATATCCATAAAAAAGCATTACAGTACTAGCAGTGGAAAACAATATCATGACAAGTCAGTCCTGATTTTAGATACCCTTTTTAACCCTTTCACGATGACTTAGATGCCCTTAAGTACTACCACACACACTAGCTATACAGAAGGCTCCTTTCCAGAAAAGTGAACCGGCTGGAGGGAGAGTGACCTGCTTTTACTGTTCAGTTGATTTTGTCAAATACTTTCATAGCTGAAAGTTTGCCCCAGATAATGAAGTTTCCCAGAAGTTTGGACACCCAGATATCTACCAGCCAACGAGGTGTCCATAGCATTGAAGTGACCATGTCACAGTCGACAAAACACAGACAAGAGAAAAAGGAGATGGCATGAACCTCCAGTCTTGATTACGTAGCCTCAAATAACATGAGGTTACTCTTTAAAGTCGGGAAGATTTAGACTTGCCTTTAACTGATTTCAAAGGTGGTAAACCTTTCAAATCAATAAAAGTGACCAATTTTCACCCCATCTGATATTCTGTTTCCCTCCCCTGCACACATAGATCCTGTTTCCACTCAGCTTCGGATCTTTGCTCCGTAACAATAATGAAGCAGAAAAGCCATGCTTCCTGTAACTCGAGGCTCTGAGCAGAGGAGTCCTGAGCAATGTTTGCATTCCAGTATGCCAAAGTGCTCATGACCAGCACAGAAATGAACAGAAGCTTCCCTCCCATTACAAGCATACTTCTGTGTGGTACATTTTGGTTTTCTAGAGGGATGTAAATGGTTCCTTTCATTGATTTCTAGTTACCATCTTCTTTTCAATTTGCCATTGCTTTTAAAAACCATGATCTGCACAAGATTTGAATCTGCAGAGAGGGAAGGGCTTGGGCTGCTTTCCAAGCAATCTTGCCTGGAGGTTAAAGCAAATGTATTGTGATGTCTTGGAGAGAGGCAGAGGACCAGGAATCCCCAGAACTGGAGTCTAGCCATGGTGTTGCCAATTACCCAGTATTCTTTTTTTTTTTTTTTTTTTTGGTTTTTCGAGACAGGATTTCTCTGTGTAGCTTTGTGCCTTTCCTGGAACTCACTTGGTAGCCCAGGCCAGCCTCGAACTCACAGAGATCCGCCTGGCTCTGCCTCCCGAGTGCTGGGATTAAAGGCATGCACCACCAACGCCCGGCTACCCAGTATTCTTTCTTAGAGTGAGCTGCTTAGCCTCTCTGGGCTTAGGTCCCCAGAGCTTTGGCAAACTTGAGGATGAAATAAGGTCACGAACGGGCAATAGTTAGGAGAAACACAGCAGCTACAGATGTGTAAGTGTTCATTTTATACTTGCTTTTTCCTTCTTTGGGAAGTTAAATAGGGGAGATAAAGGGAAGAGAAAATTCCCCACTCTGTAGAATCTAGTCAGATTGCCCGAAGAACTGGCAATGCCTTACTCAACTAGCAACTACCACAGTTCTTAACCCACTTTCCCCATTCTCAAAATCTTGGCTGGGTAGGAAACCAGGCATAAGTGTCTCCCCACTCTACTTCGCTTTGCCTCCAGGCCCAGAATTCCCGTTTAAAATGTGAGTATGAGATCATGTGTAGAGGGCTGTACCAGGCACGAGTCCACAGGGAGTGGTAGAGCATAAGAAAAAAAAAAGTCAGGATTCGGAGGCTTCTCTAGTTCTCCCCAACTTACCCTGTTGATTTGCCAAGTTCACTCCCCCAAGGAAGGAAAATGAATGCATAAACAAACATCTCACATACCTCTGGCTGCTGCGTTTCCCCTAGCCCTTTCCCAGAAGTTCAGGATCTTACTAGATCCTAAGTGACAGTCCCAAGTAACTGGCACCATCCCTTGGATTTATGGATCTTGTGAGACAGGTAAGAGGAAGAATAGTTTAGAAGGTTCTGTGCAGGTAAGGGAACATGACTGAGTGCTACCAAGGGTGACTAGACTGGATGAATCAGCAGCCACCCTAGGTGAACTTGAATTGCTTGATCATCAAACAGGGCTGTGGGAGAAGAAGCTGATGGGAAGTCACCCTTCAGCTCTTCAGCTATTTAACCTGAAGCATGCCCAGTAAAACAATGTGGTCAAGGTGACACTTTTTTCTTCAGTGCTAAAGCCTCAGAAGAAGAAAGCACATCACTCAGTGTCCTGTCGACTGGGCTTTGAGGGAAGCTAAAGCCACAGTTAAAGCTGTGTCCTATGTCTTTTCCTCTGAAGGAAATCCAGCCAGAGAAGACCGGACGATGCTTCAGATACGCTTTGCACAAGTGTGGTAAAACACATATCATACACATTTTACCATTTCATCAAAGAAAACTGGCCATGTTGTGCCACACTGCCCTTTAAAGTCAGCGAAAAGGGCAAATGGCTAAGTTGTATAGAAATAATTGAGCTTTGTCATTGGCTCAGAGGACCCCCGGGAGTATTTACATCTTAAATAGATCACCTAGAGCAAGTTAAAGTGAACTAAGGAAAGAATCTCTAGTTGTAGGCTTCCGAGGACTAAGAATGGAAAGATACCTAGGAACTACTATAAATAAGTAGGAGAGGCTATATGTGAGTAGGAGAGGGTATTGAGGGATACACTGTATAATGTTCTGATCTTGCTGCCAGTTGCTCTTGGGATCCTGGAGAAAGAGGTAGTCATGAAAGACTGGATTGCAGTCATTGTAATTTACCCAATTCACATATACCTGACTTAAAAGATGTCCATTATGGCAATGTACAGAAAATTTCCTTTTGGTTCTTTTTGGGATCTGGATGTGATCTGGTAGAGGTGGCAGGTTTTTTTGGGGAGGGGCTGGCAAGAAAAAAATGGAGACAAATGACTTATTACGAGCTCCCTCGAACTCACAGGACTGCTTCTTGAGGAGTGCTATATGCTATGGGATTAGCATTTACCTTATTTCCCCCTTCTTGACCAAGCTCATCCCTGCCACTGCCAGTTCCAGGGCTTCAAACTCTTCCTGCCCTACTGCCAAGATTCAAGAATCTTATTCATTCCTGTGTAATCTATGATGCTTCCCAGCAACAACCATATGGATGTATGTATCTTCAGTGGCAACTCTTAAATACCCGTGGAAGAGAGAGAGAGCTACAAGAGACAAGGGGGTCTTCATCTGAGGACCTTCAAATCCAATATAAGGCTACCTGTGGCTGCTTTTGGGAGAGTTTGGAAGACCCAAATGATGCCTGTCTAGGAACACATCTGCTTTTCCATGTGAGCCTCCTGGGGTGGGGAATGGGGTTAGAATGGGATGAATTATGGGTAAGCAGAGTATGACAGAAACCTTTGGAATGTTCTCTCTTTAACCTTCTGTCCACTAAAAGGCTACCTTCACAAACAGGACCCAAGAGGAAAGATGAGATGACTGAGCAAGGAAATATGACATTGTCCTCCCAGGGTTGTGAGAATGAAGTTTTTATCATCTTCTAAGCATGTTTTGAGTCAAGGGCACAGCCAAATAACAAGCCCTGCTTAGAGGAAGATGCTCCAGAATCAGCTAGATTACTTTCTGTGTTGTATCTCAAGTAACTGGTACCATCTTTTGGAAGTTGAAGAGTTTCTAGTAGCAAGACTATTGGCTGGTCAGTTCAAGAGCCTGTGCCTTTTGACTTTCTTCATCGCCCACTTATGCAAGAGAGTACAGTGCATAGAGCATAGGCTATATAGTTCTACACTATGTGGGAAAAGCCTAAAAGCATATCATCCCCTGTCTCTACTCAAGGCCTTTCTTTCTTTCTTTCTTTCTTTCTTTTTTTTTTTTTTTTCCGAGACAGGGTTTCTCTGTGTAGCTTTGCACTTTTCCTGGATCTCGTTCTGAACTCACAAAGATCCACCTGCCTCTGCATCCCAAGTGCTGGGATTAAAGGCGTGCGCCACCACCGCCCGGCAGCCTTTCTTTGTATTATCCACACAATCAGAATATAATCCCAGACCCCTAGTATGATTGGAAAGTCCTGCCTGATTTGACCCTTGCCAAGTTCTCTAAACATCAACTTCTGACACAGCAGTTCCTCTGTACAGTTTAGTTTTCCACAGTTTCAGTCACTCATAGTAAACTGTGGTCTGAAAATATTCAATGGGAAATTTTACCAAAAAAAAAAGCAATTTATAAATTCAAAATTGTGTGCCGGTTCCTCTGAGTAGTGTAATGAAATTTTGTGCAGCCACACTCAGTCCCAGCAGAATGTCAGTCATCCCTTTGTGAAGCGTATTCACACTTTGTATGTTATCTGCCCATATGACATCTAGTAGTTAGCCCAGTTATCAGACAAGTTAAAAGATTGACTGTGTAATGATCGCAATGTTTGGGTTCAGGTAACCTTCCTTTCTATGCAGTAATAACTCAGGTACAAGAATAGTGATGTTGGCAATTTGAATATGCTAAAGATAAATTGTAAGTTGCAAGCGAAAGCCTTCAACTTATTAAAGGTGTTTTTTTTTTTTAATCAAATACTAGGGTCACTTAGATCTATGATAAGAACAAATCTTCAATGAAGTTGAGAATATGGAAAAAAGAAATGCATGCTGGTTTTGCTGTCATACCTCAAGCTGCAAAAGTGACAGCCGCCGTCCATGGTATGTCTTGTATATTTATGCCCACAGACAAAGGTTACTCTCAGCTTTCGTCCTAGAAGCTTCTCTCTGCAGTGAACGGTGGTGAAAGCAGAGACTCATGGCTGCTCAAGATGTTGAGAATGACAGAAGGTTGAGTGCTCAGCCCTTAATAGGGCATTTATATCACCCCCTCTAAGGCACAAAGAATATGATGGAAGAGGGTATAGAAAGAATGTAAAAATGCATAATGAAAAATAGAGGCCATGTATTTGAAAGCGAGCAATGGGAGAGTTTAGAGGGAGGAAAGGGAAGGGGGAAATGATGTAATTATATTATTATCTCAAAAAATAAATAACTTAAAGAGGAATATAAGAGCTGGAAGATAGGGAGAAGAGTTGTGAAAAGCTGCCTCCTGGACATACTGAAGCCATAGCAGTAATGACCTCCCAGTGGCTATGGTTACCCGCACTATGCCGGCACAAGGGTGAGACTTTTAAGAATCAGATATGGATTCAGGAGAGGCTCATGGGCCCTAATCCTCTTTGCTGTACTATAGGGTATTAATGGATTGGGGGAGGGGGGCCATTGTCTTCAGTTGTGTACCCACTGGTAAACCAAACACGCTCCATCTGATAGTTTCAAACACGGACACACAGATGATCCTGGTTAAACTCAGTGG
Source organism: Peromyscus eremicus (assembly GCF_949786415.1). NCBI lineage: Eukaryota > Metazoa > Chordata > Mammalia > Rodentia > Cricetidae > Peromyscus > Peromyscus eremicus. Next base: position 90,206,191 of record NC_081439.1, on the reverse strand, counting down.
GCCACAAAACAAAAAGACACAACTACGGGAAAGGGACTTGTAGAGAGAGGGTGGTCAACAGTGATGGGAGGTAGATAAGAGAGGTTGGGGGAGAATAATCAGAAAGCATTATATACGTGTATGAAATTTAATTCATAAAAATTTTAATTCATAAAAAGAAAAAATTTAATTAATACAAATGTAACATAAAAGATGGAAAAGGAGATCTGACATGATGTCATATGCCTGTAGTTCCAGCCAGTTAGCAAGCTGAAGCAGGAGGACCAACTTGAAACTAGCGAGTTATGATGCACTGTACTGAAACCTTTCTCCAAAGGAAAGAAAAAGCATGAAGAAGATGGAAAAGGCACAAAGTGTGTGTGTGTGTGTGTGTGTGCGCGCGTGTGTGTGTGTGTGCGTGTGTGTGTGTGTGTGTGTGTGTGTGTGTGTGTGTGTGTGTAGTTGGGAGATAAAGGACTTGATTCTGTTGTGGTTTTTGGAAACCACTGAGTGTATCAGAACATATCTCTTACAGAAAAGGGCCACCCTGTCCTCATCTCTCTGCCTTGTACACATCTCGTTGCTTGTTCTGCTTCCTCTGCGTAGAACATCCTTCCACTACACTTTTTCATGCTTTACTGTTATCATTCACATCTCAGCTCAAACGTCCTTTCCTTGATCTTCTTATCTAACCTCCTGTTCACACCATTCATCACCCTAGTTCCCTGTATATTCACTTCACAGTAGGAATGCTCTGAAATTAGTGTTTATTTACTTATTACCTTGTTGTTAGTATTTCCTAGGCATGCTGTAATTTTCATGAGGGATTTACAAGGTCAATTTTTTTTAAGTATCTGTTTTGTTTAACTCTTTGATGTGAAATTGATGCTAGAAAGTGGCACACACAGTTTAAAATCCTCTGATGTGACATGTCTTTACCCATGTGTGAAATAATCAGCAAAATCAAAATGACAAAACCATCCATCACTCTCGCAAGCTTCTTTTCTTCTTCCCATGTACCTCTCTCCTTCTAGCCAGACAACCATGATCAGCTTTCTGTTGCCATGGGTTAATTCACATTTCCTACAACAAATATAATCATTCAGCACATATTTCTTTCTCTCCGTACACTGACTTGGGGATTCATCTATGCGTTGCAAGTCTCGGCAGTTCATTTCTTATTGTTGAATAATTAATTACAGGGATGTACCACAGTGTATTTATCCAATCACCTGTTAAGGAATTTCAGGTTATTTCCAGTCATAAGTAAATTTGCACATGATGGATATTTGTATGTGAGTCGTTGTGTGGAGACCCAGGCAGACTGCAGACATTTTGTGTGTCTGGTGCCTAGCACTTGAAAAATAAGTATAAAATGTGTAGTAACTAAATGTTTTCTGAAGGAATAAATCACCTTCTTTTTCAGCCCAGATCTGTGGAGAGTTTCACCCAAGACTCCTACAGTAGCCTACCTTTTCTCCTACCCCTCTTGCCCTTTCTAATCTGCAGCGCCGAGTGACTCCTCGGAGGTGCCCGTTTCCATGCTTGGCTCACTGGAGAAATCCTCGCCAGGTTCCCTGCCAACGCTGCTCTTTACCCTAAGCTGGCCCCTCTGGCTGTTCAACAATCCGTTCATTCCTCGCTTGCTGACTCCCTATCACATTCCCTGCAGCAGCTGCTCCTGACTTCCTGCCCTCTCCTCAAGCCCCCAACCCCAGTCCTCCCCCTCATTCTCAGGAGATGACTTCATCTCCTTCGTTACTGGGAAGATTGAGGCCAACCAACAGGAGCTCTTTGGCTTCCACTGAGCTGTCTCTCTATACAGCTATGTCTAATGCTTCCGGCTCTCTGGAAGAAGTGCCTCTTCACCTTGCCAAGGTTAAACTCTCCACTGGCATACTCTAATGAAAAAAAAATAACAAAAAAGAAAATATAAACAGCCTTTTCGAAGGGCTATGCACTGAACTAAGTGCAGAGAAAATAACTCTGAGTTGCGTTGAAAACCATACCATAAACATATATTGTTTCTTTTTCCTAATCAAAAATTCAACTCTTTATTCCTTGCTTGCTCCTTTGAGATAGTGTCTCTTTATGTGGCATGGCTGTCCTGGAACTTGTATGTAGATCAAGCTGGCCTCAAATTGACAGTCTCTTGCCTCTGCCTCCTAAATGCTAGGACTAAAAGCATGCACCACTATGCCTGGCCTAAGACTCATTTTTTTTCAACGGTGTTGCAAATGCATAAATAAAGTTGGTCCTTCATATCTGTTGGCTCCAAATACATAGATTCAACAAATCAAGGATCAAAAGTAACTGAAAAAAAAATGCATCTTAATGGAAAAAGTTGGGACTTTTTTGGTCATCATTCTCTAAAAAAATGCAATTCTCCCAACTGTTTACTTAATATTAGTTGATCTGTGTAATCTAAGGGATTTTTTTTTAAGTCAAGGAAGAGGGAAAGGAGACAAACTAGGGACCCCATAGAAGATTTTTTTTCAGACCAAATAGTTTGATTCTCAAACTTTAATAAGCACACCCTGCTTGTTAGAAGGACGAGTTCCCAAACCTACTAAGTTCCCTCAGCTGTACAAAGAGTAAACAGGCTGAAGCATAAAACACCAGTTAGAGGTTGTGACAATATTCACAAGAGAGGAAACAGTGGTCCAGACTATTGTGGTGGCAATGGAAGTGGAGAGATGGGTTCCGATTTTTTTCATTATGATAAAGTATACATAACATACAAATATATATAATATAAAACACTTTAAAGTGCACAGTGCTGTGGAATTTAGTGCACACTCTAGTCCTCAGGGTCAATTTTGTAACATTTTCACTTATAGAAGGTGGAATTGGCAGAACAATTAGAATATATGTGTATATATATACATATATATATATAATGAATAAGAGGGATGTTTCAAGTGCATTAGATTCAATTAGATTATTGCAGCATGCCAATGGGTATATCAGATGGATTAACATGGGCCATGACAGGGGACAGTGGCCATAACTAATCAGGATGAGTAAACTAACAAGTAGGATCATTTGAAAGAGAAATGAAGGAGATACAAAGTTAGCAACATGACAATGATGATAGTGATGATGGTATAGGTGTGTCAGGGGTGGTGGTGGTGTGCAGGTAATGGAACTCAGACAAGCCTGTAATAACGAGCTACAATCCCAGCCCAGTATCGGAATGCTTTGAGACCTCCAAAGGAGAGGTATAAGATGACCGTTGGAGCAGAAGTGGAGTGCAAGTGGAACTCGTGAACTGTGGCCTGGACTACATGTTAGTAAAAAGATGTATTAGGCTAGCCTGTTTGTTAGACACTGGCTCAAGAGCTCTACAGGCAGAGCCTCAATGACTTTTCATAGTATGGAAAAGTAAACTGGGCACAAAGAAACTTGTCAAATGAACTAGTGTGTGACAGGTGGGAGGCTGGAATTCAGGGATCACAACTATCATTCTAGACCAGTTTGGACTCACCATTTCATCCTCTATCTTGGACAGCAGAAACAAGGTGGAAGGCAGAGCCTCAGGGAACCTCCAAATCTCCTAGAGGGGAAAGGGCATCTGAGAAATCCATTGATGTAAAGAGAGGAGACTGGAAGGCTCGGTGGGGGGAACAAGAAAGGTGAAAATTTGCTAAGGTCAAAGGCGAGTTTCAAGAAGGAAAGAGTATCTGCTCCTGGAAATGTGATGCAACTAAAGGCTGATGACTGTCACTGGAAAATTCATGATTTGTGGAGAACAGAGTAAGCCAGAGTGAACAGGTTAATGAAAGAGCTGGTGGGAGAAGTAGATTATGATTTAACTCTGAAATGTTCCCTGCATGCTCATGATTTGAAAACTTGTTCTTCAGTAAGTTGGCATTATTTGGGGAGGCTGTGAAATCTTTAAGAGGTGGGACCTTGTAGCTAGAATTTTCCTGCCTGGCCCATAGTCAGGACAAATCTCTCATCTGCCAGTCCCACAGCCGCTCAGATCTAACCAAGGAAACACACAGAGACTTATATTGGTTACAAACTGTATGGCCGTGGCAGGCTTCTTGCTAACTGTTCTTATATCTTAAATCAATCCATTTCTATTAGTCTATAAGTTGCCACATGGCTTGTGGCTTACTGGTATCTTTTACATGTTGGTTGTCATGGTGGCGGCTGGCAACGTCTCTCTGACTCAGCCTTCCACTTCCCAGAATTCTCCTCTCTCTTTGTCCCTCCTATACTTCCTGTCTGGCTACTGGCCAATCAGTGTTTTATTTATTAACCAATCAGAGCAACACATTTAACATACAGAACATCCCACAGCACTTAGGAAGTGAGCTTTTTAAAATTATACCCAGTCTCTTCTTCCTTTGCTCTGTTTCTTGGTCTGCCACCATACAAAAAGTCTCCACTATATGCTTTTGTCACCATGCACTGAGCTGATCTGCCATGCCTTCCCTTCTATGGAAAATTGAGTATCTCTGAAACTGAAGCAAAATAAATCTTTCCTTGACTACGTTGTTTCTGTCGGGCATTGTGGTTAAAGTATGTGATACCAAAATAGCTGTTACAAAACAAAAAGAAGGCAGCATTAAACACTGCAAATAAGGTGAAGGCGAATTATTATTGATTGGTAAACGTTTGATAGCAGTTAGTCAAAGCCTTTTGAGTCCTGCAGGCAGGTCAGACCTCCCGTTCTGCCACTTAATTGTTCTGTAACTTTGGGTGACTTAATGTTTTGTTATCTTTTCTTGTTGTTTGGTTTTGTTTTTGAGATGGGGTCCCATTCTGTAGTTGAGGCTACCCTGGAACGCACTATGTAGCCCACACTGGTCTCAAACCAGCTAGGCTGGCCTCAAACTCAGAGCAATCCTCATGCAATCTTAACTGCCGGGACTACAGGCGTGAACCAACAAGTCTAGTTTTGTTTTGCTTTTCATTGTATAGCCCAAGGAGACCTTGTAGTCATAAACCTCTTGCCTCAGCCGCCCAAGTACTTGGTTCACAGGCTTGTATGAGCATACCTGGCTTGTGATTTAACTTCTTGAAGTCTCAATTTCCACAGAGTTTTACAGTTAAATTACAAAATGGATCCTGAGAAAGCTGGTACATGGTGAGCCATTGTTAGTATACGCTTAATAAATGACAATGACGATGTCCTTGAGTATCAATAAATTCCTGAATTCAGCCTATATAACCTTTGAGATCACTCATGGCTAGACTGGAGTCACCAACTGCTATCAACAAAGAGCAGTACTCTTGGGGTTACCCCAAGAGGAACCAAGAGGTGGGAATTAAACTTAGACTAAAATGGCTTAAAACAGATGAAACTCAACATGTTACCACTCTGTAAAGTGAAATGAATGAAGCTGCATAAACTCTACATGTGGGTGACTAGCTGGAGCATCAGTGGTTCCATTTGAAGGAAACCTATTTTATCACAATTGCATTCTTTCTTTACACGCCAAAGGAAACAAACAAAAAAAAAACCAGCTTAAAGCTTCAGAGCCTTTGATGTTGGAGTCCAGTGCTCACTGGTAAGATAGAAAATTCCCAATTTCTCTCCTCCTCTTTCTCTACCCTCCATGTGATTAGTGTTTTTTTTTGTTTTTTGTTTTTTGTTTGTTTTTTGTTTTTTTTTGTTTTTTGTTTTTTTGTCAACTTGACACTAGCTAGGGTCATTTTGGGATAAGGAACATCAATTGAGAAAATGTCACCATCAGACTGGCCTGTGGGCAAGCTTGTGATGCATTTTCTTGATAATTTATATGTGAGGGCTCAGATCACTGTGTGTGGGGCCACCCCTGGGCAGGTGGTCCTGGACTCTATAAGAAATCGTGCTGAGTCAGTCATAATGAGTAAGTCAGTAAGCAGAACTCCTCCCTGGCCTCTGCATCAGCTCCTGCTTCCAGGTTTCGACCCTGAGTTCCTGCCCTGAAAGTCATAGAGTTGACCCGAAGTAGTAAACTGAAATAATCCCCTTTCTCCCAAAGTTGCTTTTGGTGATGGTGTTTTATCATAATGATAGAAAGCCTAACTAAGACACCCCCTGCTCTCATTTGAAGGCCTCCTGAAATACCCCCCCCCTTCGCAATGCTCATGTCTTCATTTTAATACATGCATTGCCTAAAACTCTCCTAAATATTTCTGAGTCTTTGAGGATTGGAAAAGCATTTCAGAATGTTGCTAAAACCACAGAGGTCAGAAACACTTATTGTTCAGGCCTGCATTTGACAAGCTGCAGCAAACTTCCCCAAATCGATATGGATGCAAACCCACTCTTTTGAAAGTTGCTTTTAGTCTACTACATTGCTCCTGCCAGTTGGTTCCCCTTAACCTTCACAGCTTGCTGACTTCAAGGCATATCTGTGCTTATGTGATATTTCCAAGTATAAGACCAATGGGTATTTATTTGAGATACATTTCCTCCAATAGGGGAGCTTCCATTAGTTCTTAAACCAGTGGTTCTCAACCTTCCTAATCTGTGATCCTTTAATACAGTTCATGTTGTGGTGACCTGCAACCAAAACATTATTTCTGTTGCTACTTCAAAACTGTAATTTTGCTACTGTTATGTATCATAATGTAAATAATTTTGGAGATAGACAGTTGCCAAAGGGGTCGAGACTCACAGGTTGAGAACCTGGTTTAAACCAGGTTTAAGGTATTGATGAAGCGGTTTTCATTGCTGGAATGGCAGCTAACTGTAGTATCCATTATCCCAGAGAAAGTGTTGACTGAGGGCCCCTTAGTCAATACAATAGCTCTGGCTCTTGAAGGATTCTATCTAGGAGTAACATACATAGAAAGGGATTTTCTTCATGTTTTCATCATGTCTCCCCTCTACTCTTCCAAGTTTTATGATTCTTCTATCTTTGTTCCTTCCCTCGAGGTTTTGGAGTTATCCTCAATTATATCCTTTCCTGTGTTCCTCTACCTAAGTCAGCCTTAAAGCTGTGTGAAAGTTGGAAAAATTATAACTTTTTTTTACAAAATCCCTGCAACTGGAATTGCTGCCTGGGCAGATACTCACCATTCCTAACTGGGAGTCTCTTTCAATGGGAATCTCTTCCAGGAGAGAACTAGATGCAAGCTAATGACTGGTAGAGAAGAAGTAGGGATAAAGGGGTTTTGGAGCTGATTCAGGGAAGCCTGCCATGGAGTTCTGTCAGTCAATCAGAATGACATCCTTGGCTTCCGTGAAACAAGCCCACTCCCATCCATCTAGAGAAAAGCAACTTTTCTTCTCTAAGTCCAAGGTCAACTCCAACACAATCAGCCGTTTAAACTACAAGGCTTTGTATCCACAGACTCCATCAATCAATGGATCCATGCACCTGGCAAAAAATGAGCACATACTGAACATCATCATTTTTCCTGTTCATTGTTTCCCACAGAACATGGCCCAGTTTTTATATGCCTTCACACAGCACAGCACAACAGGTGTTATAAGTAGTCTAGAAATGATTGAACATACCTGGGAGGATGCCTGTGAGTTACACGCAAACACTGTGCCATTGCATGAAAAGCATTTGAGCACCCAGAGAACTGTGTTCCAATACCAATTTCCTGTGGCCATCACAGGATGACCTACAATGTGACAGAGCCCACTGTTTTTGCCCCCTTGTACATAGGTGGCTGAAGCGATGGGAAAAACTTGATCCATCACTTTTTTGGAAAGAAGAACAGATGTCTTGAAGAGTGATTTTTGTCCTTTCTGAGTGATTCTGCATGGATGGGCCTTTAACACAGAAAGCCCTCTTGGCCCCTTTAGCCCAGGACACCAGATCACATTCACAGCCATGCTCAAGTTTCTATACTTCTCCTCTCAGCTGCTCTGGGTAGGATGTTGGATCTGTCAGAGAATACCCTGTTTATTTCTAGAGATTTCTCAAAGTGATACCTCTTGTATACCTTTGAGTTGACCTGTTCATTCAACTACTCACCTTGTTCCTTTCTTTCTATTCTAGAATAGAATCCATGGTGTACATTGGGTATTGTTGTTGAAGGGAGCCATCATGAACATGCTGGAGTCCAGGCCTAGGCATCTACCTGGCTGGTACCACCTTTTCCACTAGAGAGCTGAGTTATGGGCAGAGGCAGAAAATTTTTTCTCTTGAATTCTCTTCCACACTGGCTCAGTGGGACCCAAAGCCAGGCCAGAAGTCTCAACTTGCTAGTGAATATTTCCAGTAACCACTGGCCCTCAGTCCTCTTCCAGAAGCTCATGAAATCTCTTCTGCTTTCTGGTCATTCTTCTCATTAGAGGCACTTCATTCGAACTCCATGGGCCAGAGGGGAAACAAGAGCCATGCTGGTCTCTCAAGTCAGTTTCTTCTCTCCTCAACTAAACCCCACTTTCTCTTGGAGCAACCTTTTCTCCCCTACAGCAAACAACTCCCCCTCTCATACATAAGAGTTCAGACATCTTGGTGCCAAGTCATGGAATTTGCTTTTACAGAAGGAACAATCTGGAGGCCAGGTGTGGTGGCGCACACCTTTAATCCCAGCACTCAGGAGGCAGAGACAGGTAAATCACTGTGAGTTTGAGGCCACCTGGTCTACAAAGCAAGTTCCAGCATAGCTAGGGCTGTTAAAACATAAAAAAAAAAAAAAAAACCTGTCTTGAGGGGGTGGGGAGATTTCTTCCTTTTTTTTTTTTTTTTTTTTTTGAGGACCGAACCCAGGGCTTTGTGCTTGCTAGGCAAGCGCTCTACCACTGAGATTTCCAAATAAAAAGATAAAAGAAGGGACACTTTGGAGTAGAACCTAGGGGTGGTGAAGCATGGTTTTTTTTGGGGGGCCTCTATTTCTTGAGAAGGGAGATGTTTGAGCCTGTTTAAATGCTGATAGGAGGATCTGGAGAGAGGAAGAAGGTATTGATACTATAGGAATCGGGAAATGGAGGGGATAATAGTTAGACCCATATCCCAAGTAGAAGGACTTGGGAAGGGAGTTTTAATGAGCTATGTAAGACAAGATCAGGTATGCTCAAGATGGTAGAGCTGTAAACAATACATTACAAAGGAAATGACAAATACTATGTGGCGGCAGCAAGGATTCAGTTGAGAAGATCCATCATGAGCTGACAGTGCAAAGGCTGATCTAACTATATATTTTTGTGGGAGGGGTTAGCAGCAGAGAGAGAGAGAGAAAACCCCCCATAAGTTTTAGCGGCAGCAACTCTTTCTGGTAATACAAAAGGTAACAAAGTGGTCTGTTTTTGAGTTCTAGGTTCATCACGATCTGTGTGAGGGTGGGGCAACTAAGGTGCCCTTTGCACATTCTCTACTTCTACCCAAGAGGGCTGCTGTGTGAACCAAAAAGGGGAAAGAATGGCAAGCCATGTTCAAGGCGTGAAAGCAGAAAACCCAAAGAAAAACAAAGCAGTTCTGCTCTGCACTCTTTTATTTTCCCTTTGCAGTACTGGGGATTAAACCCACCCTCATGTATGTCGGCAAGGGTTACCACTGAGCTGTAGACCCAGGCCTTAATATGCACTTTAAAAGATGAACAAAGGAAAATGTTGAAGTGGAAACATTTGGGACACTTAGTACAACAATCTAATTCTGAAATATTTAAACAATCTAATTCTAGAATAGTTTTAAAGTTATAAAAAAAAATGGGAAGACAGGGGCTGGAGACATTGCTCACTGGTTAAGATCACTGGCTGCTATTCCAGAGGACCCAGATTCAATTTCAAGAATCCACATGGCATCTCACAACCATCTTTAACTCCAGTTCCAGGGGGATCTGACCCCTTCTTCTGGCCTTTAAGGGCTCTGTATACACATGATGCACAGATACAGATGCAGACAAAACAGCCATAAGCATAAAACAATAATAAATTACAAGACAAATGGAGCATTTCCATATATGGCACATCTAGTTTCCCCTATTGCTGAATCTTAACACTAATGGAGTACATTCATGACGACCCTCAAGCCACTACTGATATGTTATTATTATCTGCAGTTAATACCCTAGTAAATTTTTACCACATTCTGTCTAATGCCCCTTTCCTGTTCCTCGACGCCACTCAGAACACCACAGCACATCTAGTTGTCATGCCTCTTTAGATCCCTTCAGGCTATGAGTGTCTCAGGCTTCTTCTGGCTTTAGATGATCGTAATGGTTTCGAGAAGCAGTCAAGGTGTTTGTCTAGGTGTGTCTGATACCGTTTCAGAATTATGTCGTGGTTTTGTAACTTGGTAATATTCGTGTCTGACTTATATGATTAGCTTCAATAACAATACACATTCCTTTTTAAAGGTAAGCTGGGGAAGAATAAGGAGTTGTCAGTCCAGCAGTTGAAAAACAGAATGTCTGCTTTGAGCAACTTGGAAAGGATACATTGAATGTGGACAATCACAGTTGCCCATAATGGTCACTACTACAACCTGCCTGAGAAAGTGCTGAGGGGAACCAGGACAGGCAGCAGGGAGAGAGAGTCTCCAAGAGGGACTGAGATCTTTCCATAACAAATGTCTCCTAAATCAAGAAGCTTTTCTAATCGTGAAGGATTGGCTATTCAGCACCATAAGAAGTGAGAATTCCTCACCACCTTCTGCGTAGATAGCGACTTGAAGCCGGACAGAGGAACCCGTCCTGAGAATGCCCAGGCATGAGTAGAGCCACAGCACAGGTTCTATTTTGGGAACATTTCCACACATTCTGCAGCATTGATATTTATACTTTGGCAAAAACAAGCAAAGGTTCAAAGAAATAATTGCTGGCTTCTCCCTTGCACCCTGTATTTTCGGCTAGAGAATGGCATATTCTGAGAAGAGATGGGGAATAGGGGATGGCTGGTTAACTAACCAGGATGCCACTTGACCATTTGTGGAGGTCGCCCTGGATCTAAAAGAGCACCGTGGTGTGGGGTTAATGGAGGCAGAGAGGGATCAAGTCAGTGAAAAGTGAGAGAATCACTATGTGGAATGCTTGAATAATAGCATACTCACAAATTTCATGGAGGAAGAAGGCTTGGGTTACATGGAGCAACTGCAGATGCTTGAAAAAAAATCAACCTTAGGTATTTGTAATCTGCTGGCTGCCTTATGGATCCCAAGGGGACTCACAAGCAGGTCCCTGTCTTGCTATCCCTTTGCTGTTCCCTCTCTGTGATTTAGGACAGTCTCCCCACCAGGGACCCAGTAGCTCCACACCTCAGGGTCTACATAAACTTGGACTGCAAGATGCTTTGCTCTCCAAGTGAAAGTGTGCCCCAAGGGGCTGTGTATATATTGGCATGAAGGACAGCCCACAGCCGGCTGGTGGAAAATGAGCAAACAGCTGGAAACACTCCAAGGCAAGATAGAATTTTAAATCCGGAGCTGGTGGGGGCAGGAAGATGAGATGAGGAGGGCCAGGGATGGTGGAAACTGAAGAAATTTAGGAGCCTCTGGGGATATCAAAGAGACACACCTGGTCTAGGGCTCTGTACAAAAAAAGACACATTAATTAATGCCCTAATAATAAATAGGATTTGTTGGGCTCATCAAGTTTTCCTGAGCATTACTCTTTCATATGATTGTCTTTAATTGTTCAATGTTCTGTGGGAGGGACCATTTTATCATTGTCTCCATTTTGCAATAAGATATTGAATCCTAGTGAGGTCAAGAACTTTGTCCAGGGTCTCAATTAACACATGGCAGACACCGAGTTGAATCCATAGCTTGAGCAGCCATCTTCTTCCCGCAACATAGTAAGTCAGGCATGACAGAGTAAGGGGCCCAATTTCCCAGCTCCAGTCTCAAGCTCCACACAAGCTGTTTTCTCAGAGTAAAGACCGTGGCTTTTTCTATTATTAATACCTCACCCAAATCTCCAAAATGTGGGGAGTGGAGTGTGGACAAGAGATGCTTTCTACCACCGGACTTTAAAGGCAGGGAACTGTGAGAGGTAGAATCAGTACAGATGGCTGGCCAGTCTCTGTCTTGTTCCCTGATCCCTTTCCAAGTGTTTGATTGTACTGCTTTACCTACTACCCCGGATTCTCACCCTCTTGTAACAAGAGGTACTTGCTGTGTCTGACCTTAATGGTTCAAGTGATGGGTAGTGCATGCAATGGGTAATGAATCCGATGCTTCCACAGGGCCCTTTACTGGCAGGTGGACCTCCTCACCAACTCCACTCCAGCTGGTGGGGCCTACATGCCTTTCCTTCCTCTTCCGATCGTGCCTCAGCTGCTGTCATTGATACAGTAATACAGTTGAAAGCGTGAATATAGAGATTTCGCTTAGGTATGGGTTCAGAAAATTGCTCCGTGAGATCCTGCTTTTTTCCCACATTACTGTAGCAGCCACTGGGTCATGCTGCTGCTGACAACTGGCTACAGCCGCTCAGGGATTAGCAGCTGCCATACTGCAAGGCTGCAGCTGACCTCGAGCACCAGGCTCCTGGAGCTGCGCACCTCTCCTTTGCCTGACACTGTTTCTCGGTGTCCTCTCCCCTCTCTCATTTGTCTATCTGTTTGTAGTCTTTCAGGCTCGCTCTCTTGTTTCTAAAACTTTTCTGCCATGGTTATCTTGAAACTGCTTCTTTTCAATCAATACACCAATATCCCCCAGGGGGAAAGAGGGTCCCCTGCCTACATGAGCTCTCAAGTACAGCCAGTGTTCACAGTTCGATGTCTGTGTACTGTTCTCATGACTAGTGTTAAACAAAATTCACAGAAATATGTTGGGCCGGGCGGTGGTGGCGCACGCCTTTAATCCCAGCACTCGGGAGGCAGAGCCAGGCGGATCTCTGTGAGTTCGAGGCCAGCCTGGACTACCAAGTGAGTTCCAGGAAAGGCGCAAAGCTACACAGAGAAACCCTGTCTCGAAAAACCAAAAAAAAAAAAAAAAAAAAAAAAAAAAAGAAATATGTTGATTTGCACTGAGCACTTGAACCAGGCTGAACACCATAAATCAAGATTAAGTCACTTTCGTTGAAGGTGGCTAGCTGATGTTCTAAGAAATCAGAAGCAGGATGAGGAGGAGGGGGCGTGGCTAGAGGAGAAAGGAGATGACAGAGAGGAGAGGAAGGAATCTTCAACACTGTGTTCCATGACAACCTGTAAATTAAAAAATGCCTCATATACTTCAAGGAATTTTATTAGTATTATTTTATATTTATGGGTGCAGTGTGGTTTCTGAGGAGGTCAGAAGAGGGTGCAGGTCCTCAGGGGCTGGAGTTAGAGGTGGTTTTGCGCCACCATGTGGGTGCTGGGAATCAATCCCTCTGCAAGAGCAGCCAGTATTCTATAACCATTGAATCATCTCTCCATCCCCCTCATGTAGTTATTGATCTCTGTATTTCCACATTTGTTATTTGACAGCTTACAACCTTTACCATACCTCTAGGTTGTTGAGTTTTTCACAGAAAAAAATTAAAACTTTTAAAAAATGATAGGGCTGTTATGTTTTATTTCATTTGAAATGTTGAAATTTGCTCTCAAGGATATGTTTTTTGGTGTGTGCGCGCGCGCGTGTGCGCGCGCATGTGCATGTACGTGTGTGTGTGTGTGTGTGTGTGTGTGTGCATGTGTGTGCATGATGTTAAGATGTGCATGAGCATGTGTGTGTTCCAGTGTTCTTGACCATGTATGTGTATGTGGAAGGCATAAGATTTCTGTTTCAGTCACACTCCAACTTTTTCTCTAAATCTGGCGCTTGCCTTTCTGGCTAGACGGGCTGAACAGTGAGGCCTCCACCCCCAGATCTGTATGGTCAGCCTGTCTCTGTCCCCTTCCAGATGCACACCACACCGCCAGGTTTTGACATAGGTACTGGCAATCTAGACTCAGGGCCTTATGCTTGAGCTGAAAGCACTTGCCACACTCAGCCATCTTTAGAGCCTCCCAGTGAGACTTTTAGGGCCTATTTTGCTCCATAGAAAGTTTAAAAAATGCGTTGCCAAATAGATTTATCTTTTTTGTGGTCTTTATCTTGCTAAAGAAGGCCTCGTATATTCTAAGGTTGCAAAAAGAGGCTTCTTTATGCTCATCTTGGATTTTCATGTGAAATTTTCTATTTCTAAACCATCTGGATTTTATTTTACATGTGACACAAGGTCTAAAATTTTCTTTCAATTATATTGTCAAAGTACATTCCTTCCTGATGATGAAAATGGTGCGGATTGATTGATTGCAGTACTAAAGATGGAATCCAGAACACTGCACACGTTAGGCAAGGACCGAGCTGTCTGCCTACCCCCTTTTCCACTTTTTGTTTGGAGATAGGGTCTTGCTATGTTGCCCAGGCTGGACTTAAACTCACTCTGACAAACCTTGAAGTTGTAATCCTCCTGCCTCAACCTCCTGAGTACCTGGGATTACAGGCCTGCACCATGAGGGCAGGCCTATATCTTTGATTGTGTTTATTAATTCCAGCCGTGCAAGCCAAAGGTCTGCAAGAAAGTTTAGAGAGCCCAATCTAGAGAGAGTTTTATTTAATCACCAAGACAGACTCAATGTTTTCCATCTGTCATTTGTCTTTTTAAAAGGTATACATTTAAAAATTCATTGACAAATAATAGTTGAGATGGGCATGGCGACACATGCCTTTAATCCCAGCACTTGGGAGGCAGAGAGAGGTGGATTTCTGTGAGTTTGAGGCCAGTCTCGGCTACAGAGCGAGTTCCAGGATAGCCAGGTTCGTTATACAGAGAAACTCTGTCTCGCAAAACCAAAAAAAAAAAAAAAAGAAGATAAGTAATAATTATATATTTACAGTGTATAATTCGACATGTTGGCATATGTATGCACTGTATAAAAATTCAATCAAGTTAATCAATTAACTCATTACCTCACAAAATGATCATTTTTCTTGTGGTGAGAACACTTCAAATTTACTCTTCTAGCTGTATTGAAATATACAATATATTTCCATTGACTGCATCTGCTGTCTTTCGTGATGGAGCCTTAAAACTTATTCTGCCTATCCAGATGAAATGCTGTGCTCTTCCCCATCCACAGTCCGCTCCCACCACCACTCTACTTGCTGCTTCTCTGAGTCCAACAGTTTGAGATTCCACAGAGCACTAATATCAGATGCTGTTTGCATTTCTGTGGCAGCCTTATTCCACCAAGCGGAATGTCCTTCAGGTTTATTTACCTTAGCTTTTCTGTTTCAGCACACTAAGAGGCTAAGGTCATTTCTCAGACAGGCCTGTGGCAGCCCAGGCCTGGTGTGACCTTTTCTAGCAAAGTTTCCCACACTTTTCATTGGATTTTGGTCACCTATCAGATTGAAATAGATGTCTTCTGTGTTTGTCTTAAAAGTCTTTTGTTATTACTTACACCTGCTGAGTTATATCAATTACTTCTCCACCTTTCACTAAAAAATGCATGGTGTTTGTCTTCTTTAATTTGTGAGTGCAATGAATTATATAACTAAGTTATTTAAGGATATTTACATTCCTCAAATAAACCTGGAGTAATTACTTCTTTTTCCTTTTGGTTTTCTGAGACAGGGTTTCTCTGTGTAGCTTTGGAGCCTTTCTGCCTCCCTCTGCCTCCTGAGTGCTGGGATTAAAGGCATGCGCCTCCGCCACCGCCGCCGCCACCGCCGCCGCCACCGCCGCCGCCACCACCCGGCTTACATAATTACTTTTTTCTGTGGTGCTACGATGTGTTTGCTAACATTTTATTAAAACATTTTTATTTTTAATTTTTATTTTGCATTAGTCTTTATAAGTAAAAGTGGTCTACAGAGTTTTTCTTTGTTCTAGCTTTCTCAGCTTTTAAAGGCTGTGTAGAATAAATTTTATTTGAATAGGGATAGGTAGAGTATGTGGAATGAGTTTCTTTTTTGTTTTTTAACTTTTGTAGCTCTGGTGTCTAAAGTTGATATTTTTCTGATATTAAATTAAATTCTTACTTCATTTTTTTCACTTAAATTTTATTAACTGATCTTTGAGGTGGAGCTGGAGAGATGGCTCAGTGGTTAAGCACATTGACTGTTCTTCCAGAAGACCTAACTTTGATTCCCAGCACTCACATCTGGCTCACAACTATCTGTAACTTCAGTTCCAGGGGACCTGACAATCTCTTTTGGCCTCCTCGGGCATCAGGGATGTGTATGGTACATAGATATATGTGCAGGCAAAACAATCATATATATATATATATATATATATATATATATATATATATGAAAAAATCATAACAAATTTAGAGGTTCTATTTTTAAGAAGTGTTCTCTATAATGAATTTCTATCTAATTTTTTTTTCGAGACAGAGTTTCTCTGTGTAGTTTTGGTGCCTGTCCTGGATCTCCCTCTGTAGACCAGGCTGGCCTCGAACTCACAGAGATCCGCCTGGCTCTGCCTCCCAAATGCTGGGATTAAAGGCGTGCGCCACCACTGCCCAGCTCTATCTAATTTTTAATTTCCAATTTCATTTCTTGTTTGATACAGGCTCCTCTTCATTCTACATAAATTGAGAAGATAACTTTTTTGTTAATTTTTTTAGAACATCTATCATGTATTCCTTGACAATTTCTCATATGTAGTTTTGTTTAACTCAGAATAAATAAATAAATAAATAAATAAATAAATAAATAAATAAATAAATAAATAAATTGAATGTACTATTAAGATTCTTCATATCCTACTATCTTCTTTTTGCTAAACATTTCATGAAGTATATGATTTTATTGATATAATTATTGGCTTTCTATTAAATTTCATTGTATTTCTAGTAATCCTTATGTATTTATTCCTACATTGTTCAAAGTTTAAGACAAATTGCATGTAGAATGTGCCCTTTGTCACATTTTCCTTGTTCCATTTCATTCTTTTGGTCTTGAATTTCATTTAATTTGTTCTTTAATAGTCTCTCTCTTGCTTTACTCTTGTTGGTACTAGTTTGACACAATCTTTCTGTAGTTATATTTTCTGACATTTTTTGCTTTATTTTCCCAGGAAATACTCATTATAAGTATTATATAGTGGGACTTCTAAAAACCAAGAGTCCTTTTCATTGATTTTGATTTTTTGATAGTATAATCCATTCTTGTTTATTATGATAACAAATGTATTTGGTCTTGTACTTTCCACTGTATTTTGTTACATTTGTTGTTTTTGTTTTTGTTTGTTTTTTTGTTTACACTTTCTCTATAGCAGTTTGGTGTGCTGACCTACCAAAGAGGGTGATCATTTTAAGCCTTTGGTTTGGCCAGAGGGCATGACTTTTCAACATGGGCCAACCCATCAGAACCTTCCAAAGGGTTTGTTAAAAACCGATTTCCGGGTTGCACCATCAGAAGAATTTCAGGTTCAGTAAAATGTGGGCTGGGACCTTATGCTTGTATCTCTATCAGGTTCCCATATGGCGTTTAAGCTGCTGGTCCAGGGACAGCACTTCTACTAGCATAGAAAAATTACTCTTCTCATTCTCATTGTTGATGATTTTTCTGCCAGAACATGTGAGTTCTATGACATTCTTCCACTCAGAGTAATTGTTGCCAAGGTAGAAATTCTTACCTGGGGCTGAGGACAAGTGTATTTGTTTTTTTTTAAAAAGTACTTCTTTCATATTCAGATGATTCAGACTACCTTTCATTTAGGAAGAATTACTGAACTGATACATAACCTCAGACTTTGATAAAGTAAATTCAACTAAATAATAGAATGGTAGCAAAAGAGCTCATTCTTTTTCTGATGACACAGAAGGCCCCTGGAGATTGGGTTTGCTTTATTATTCAGCTCCCTGTATTCTATTTGACTCTTTACATGAATCTAGAGCTACAGCAGTGGAGGGGGGACGGGAGAAAGATCCTTACTGTCTTTCCAGCTGAATCCACATCCACAAGTAGAAAATCCTTGTAACCTTGTCACTCACAGTTGTTTGCAGGTAGGCACTTCTTGATGCCCCAAGTCCAAGTGTGGTGCTGGTTGGTGTCTTGGTAGAAGAAAGGCAATGGGTTCCTCTTCGCCATCCTGTGTTGCTGGTCCAGGTCCCTTTGTAAGTATACCACAAATCTTCTATCCTGGAGAGGTTGAAGCAGTTCTCAGAGATGAGCTAATTAGTCTAACCTCACACCAAGCAGAGAGTGGAGGAGAGTGAGGACACTCATTGTGATGTTAGCTTAGCTACCTTATTCCCTCACAGAGATGCACTGCTTCACTGCCTTGGTCTCTGGGGACACAACAGACCTGGCAAAGTTGTCTATCCTTCTTTGATAGGCCCTTTTCTTTATCCCTTCCTTAAGCCCTCCCCTTTCACTAGTTCATTTCCCTATGTCCCTGTTTCCTCTTTCTTAGGAATATGCCCCACCCTTCCCAACAGGGTAGTCTTTCGAAATCTGCTGAACACCCAAAAAAAAAAAAAAAATGTGACCATGCCCCATGTCTCTGCTGTCTCCGGTGTCTACCGAACATCAAGGACTTCTCTCTGTCCAATTTCTGCTGAATCTGCAGAGGAGGGGTGAGCTCCAGCCATTCTACCACATTTAATTTTTAGATCTCTGTCATGTGTCAGTTAATCAAGATAAGTGATGTAGAGGCTATAAAAAATATAGATCTGCTACTTCACTCCCATAAGCAGTTCCAGCTCTGGAGTGACCACTGTTAACAGTTCTATACCCATCCTTTTCTATCTGAACTTTTATGAATGTGTATAGGTAGTTTGTTTTTCCACCGTGGTGAATAAAATATTCAAATTAAGCTAGATCTTATTCATTGGTCAGGAACTTGCTCTGCAAACAGTATTTTATTTAACCTAACTGTCTTGAAATAATAGGATTAAGTAATTTATGGGCATGAGAGACTTTTGTATTACAATGTAGAGTCCTCAAAAAGTGCATGCTGGACCTCTGTCCCTTAGTCTGGTTCTCAAGAGAGATTCATACTTTTTTTTTTACACAACTGATCATTTATTTCACATTCTAAGAGAGTTCCACCTTACTTCTCCCTGCTAACTGCCTAATGAGAAGATGATTATTACAGTGCATCACCTTGACAGCTGCATTTCTCTATTCCTGGCTGAACTAAGGATGGGCTTTCTATGTGCACAGTGATCCTTGTTGCTCTCTACCACATACAGTGTGACCTTCCAAACACTCAGCTATCTTAGACTCAGGATGCCCAGTTTCCGAAACTGGACCCAATCTCCGGTCCTTGACTCCTGGCACCACACCTGGGTATCAAGTGGTTTTTTGGTCTTGCTAGATTATTCTGAGCCACCCTATCCTTCAGCTCAATTGCATATCTGTTAAGCCTGTTTCCTTCTTCACTCTGCATTCTCCCCTCCCCTGACCCAACCCCAAGGCTGAGGTCAGTGGACAGCTGGGGCTCCTCTGCAAATATCAATAAAAGGAAAAGAAGGCTGGTGGAATCTGCCTGGTGACATTTTGTGGACACTGCCAGAAAAGGCATGTGCTGGATACGTTGCCTGTTTTTCCCAGGGTTCAGCATTTCAACAGGTTTAATAAAGCTACATAATTATGAAGTCCATTTTTTTTTAAACCGACCTAGATTACAGCACTCTTTTAGTTTGGGTTAAGTTCCTCTCCATTGCAAACACAAGTGGGGATTCTTCCCTTCTATTCCATTAAAGTGCCTCAAGGTTCTCTTGGATCTTTCAGTGGTCCTGGTAAGTGCGCGTTTAAGGAGGGGTTATTCAGTGTTAAACTGAACATTCACAGAAGACATACTGTCTTGAAGGAATTTCCTAATTTGAGGACTGCCTGGCATTCATGTTATCTCCCTTGTCTCTGCTTTCTTCTGTCTCTCACCCTGTCCACTTTATCTTTCCAAACTAACCTCAATCACACAGGGACACACGTGTGTACACACACACACACACACACACACACACACACACACACACACACACCCCTCCCTCTTCTGTTCACACCAATTTTTTTTGTAACTTGTCCAAGTTTATTTAGCTAGTTATTGGCAAGGTTAGAATCGGAACTCCCACCGACTCCAAAGCTTATTCCATGATTATATTGTCAGTGTGATTTTGATTCCAATTACTAAGGACCTTTAAAAAGCAAAATTTTGGCCGGGCGGTGGTGGCGCACGCCTTTAGTCCCAGCACTCGGGAAGCAGAGGCAGGAGGATCTCTGTGAATTCGAGGCCAGCCTGGTCTACAAAGTGAGTTCCAGGAAAGGCGCAAAACTACACAGAGAAACCCTGTCTCGAAAACCCCCCCCCCCAAAAAAAGTAAAATTTTGTAGATGAGATCTCCATGAGTAAACTAGGGATGAGGGATGGGAAACGGAGGGCAGGGGATGGGGGATGAGAACATAAGGGAACAGGATGGTTGAGCTGGAACAGGGATGGAGTAGGAGAGCAATGAAAGAGATACCATGATGGGGGAGACATCATGAGGAGAGGGAGAAACCAGGTGCTGGGGAAGTTGGCAGGAATCCCCAAGGATGACCTCATCTTAGACTACTAGATATAGTGGAGAGGATGCCTGAACTGAACTGGCTTACTCCAGTAATCAGATTGGTGAATACCCTAACTGTCATCATAGAGCCTTTCTCCAGTAATGCATGGAAGGAGATGCAGAGATCCACAGCCAAACACCAGGCTTAGCTCCAGGAGTCCAGTCAAAGACAGAGAAGAGGTATTCTATGAGCAAGGGGCATCAAGATCATGATGGGGATACCTACAGAGACAACCAAACCAAACTAGTGGGAACTCATGAAATTTTGATCAACAGCTTAAAGCCTGCATGGGACTGGGCTAGGCCTTCTACATAGCAAGACAGTTGTGTAGCATGATCTGCTTAAGGGTCCCCCTGGTAGTAGGACCAGAATCCATTCCTGGTACACAAGCAGGTTTTCTTTCGAGCCCACTACCTATGGCAGGACACCTCACACATCCTTAAGGCAGGGGGAGGTGCATGGACCTGCTTCTACTAAATGTACCTCCCCATGGGAGGCCTTACCTTCTTGTAGGAGGGAATGGGGAGTGGGATGGGAGGGGGAGGCTGGAGGGCCAAGAGGAGGGAAGAGGGGGATCTTTGATTGGTCTAAAAAATTTTCTTAATCAAAAAAGAATGAGCCAGGCGGTGGTGGTGCATGCCTTTAATTCCAGCACTCGGGAGGTAGAGCCAGGCGGATCTCTGTGAGTTTGAAGCCAGCCTGGGCTACAGAGTGAGTTCCAGGACAGGCGCAAAGCTACATAGAGAAACCCTGCCTCAAAAAAAACAAAATAAGCCGGGCGGTGGTGGCGCATGCCTTTAATCCCAGCACTCGGGAGGCAGAGCCAGGCAGATCTCTGTGAGTTCGAGGCCAGCCTGGGCTACCAAGTGAGTTCCAGGAAAGGCGCAAAGCTACACAGAGAAACCCTGTCTCAAAAAACCAAAAAAAAAAAAAAAAAGAAAAAAAGAAAAAAACCAAAATAAATAAATAAATAAATAAATAAATAAATAAATAAATAAATAAATATAAAAAAGAATGAAAAACAAAAAAGAAAAATTTTGGCTAACATTACAAAAAATTAAAAATTGAGTTTAATTTTAACATCTGCAAATATATTTCAGTATATTTTGTTCTTTTTTTTTTTTGGTTTTTTTTTTTTGGTTTTTCGAGGCAGGGTTTCTCTGTGTAGTTTTGCGCCTTTCCTGGAACTCACTTGGTAGCCCAGGCTGGCCTCGAACTCACAGAGATCTGCCTGGCTCTGCCTCCCGAGTGCTGGGACTAAAGGCGTGTGCCACCACCGCCCGGCAGTATATTTTGTTCTTATTCACCCCCAATGTCTTCTCCTACTCCTTCCTTCCCCTGATAGTCCCTTTTGTCCCTCAAAATAATCCATTCATCTTTTTTGCACTTATGTTCTATTATCTTACATCAATTCTTTTTTGTTGTTGTTTTGTTTTGTTTTGTTTTTCCAGATTATATTTCTCTTTGTAGCCCTGGCTGTCCTGGAACTCACTTTGTAGACCAAGCTGGCCTCGAACTCACAGAGATCCACCTGCCTCTGCCTCCCAAGTGCTGGGATTAAAGGCATGTGCCACCACACCCAGCTTCACATCAATTCCTGATGGTCATATCTGAAAGGTTTTCTGATGAGTTCCTTGGTTTATTTATATAAGATACCAAGTTGTTCTTTCCACTAGGGCAGTGAATCTGATGGTACTCTCTGTTTTGTGACAGACTTTTTTCTAGAGAAATACAACACAACACACAGAGAGACAGAGAGACAGACACACACACACACACACACACACACACACACACACACACACACGGAATTCATGGCAAATCAAAGTAGCAATTATGGTAAAGTCCAACTTGGTGACCAAATGAGTTTTTATAAGGATTACTAATAGGAGTATGGGTAAGAGGTTACACACAGGAGCAAGGAAGACTAGATAGAAAACAGCTGTATCACTGAAAAGCCCAACCCAATACCGGGTATGACTCACAAAATCTGGAACCCTGGAGATCTCTACATAGCTTGCAGACAGCTCCACATGTCTAAGAAATCTCTTGGCCGTTTGGCAGCCTGGCAGGCCGGTCTCCTCCTCCAGCAGTTTTTTATTGCTTCTAAAAGCTGAGGAGGGACCTTTTAGAATCGTGCAAGTTTCTGTTTCCCCAGACATGTTCAGATGATTGCTCCAGGGAATGTTTCTATTTGGAGGAAACTGCTAACAACATTCATTCTTCTTTCTAAGAGAAAGTTGAGCAACCTGTAAGGACATTTTTTTGTTTGTCACAGTAATTCATGGATGGTGTTAATTATAAATGGATAGGGACTGAGGATACTCAAGCAGTGTTTGGAACGTTCTTACATAATAAACTATTGTCCCCTATAACTTTGAAAGACCTGGATGGCTGCTCAAGTGGGTGAAAAAAACCTGATTAAATTTATCTGAATCCAGAGTCTAATTTTATTCTTATATACAACTAAAGGAACTTTGCAATTTCCAAGAATAGGACTATTATGTAAAATGAGAGAAAATTGTGCCCTTTGGGAGATTGAAACCACTATGGATTAGTTAACACTTTGGAAAACATAACATGGGATAGTACCATAGACCTTTAACAACACACATTGTGCCTTCACACACATAGTTTCTTTGCCGTAAAGGTGTAAATGACTGATTTTTTTAATATTTCTTTTGTGCAACCATGACCAAGTATGCACACATTGATGCTGGTGACCATGTCAGAGGAGCAGCAGATGGCAGTTGACATCAGGGTGTCAGCCCACCAGGAGGAGAATCCCTGATGGGTGAATCTTAGATAGGCAAGTCCCTGAGACCACAGACTCCAGAATGTCTTTTGCTTCTCCTGTGCCTTTACATGTTGGCTGCTGCCATCTTTCTCTGGTATCTGGTATGATGTGAATGGGTGTGGGGAGATTCCCACTGCATGTAATGTAGTATGTTTATCTTGTGGAAACATCCCGTCCTACTGGGCATTTTTACCTGTGGATTATTATGAAGATGATTTCTTCCTAAGCTGTACTGTCTAACTGATAATAATAATGTTATTTTGCATAGAGTTTTGATGAATAAAAAATAAAACAAGGAAGTGTCACACAGCTAGAACACACGAGTTTCTATTGAGGAGCCATACAGACTGTGGATCAGGTTAATAATTAAGGAAAACAATTGAGTCTCAGGAGCCAGGCTGACTAGAATTCTTTTAATCTTCATGTTGAGATATGTGTTCATAGGTTTTGGGGTGCATCATAGCTGAAACAAAGCTTTGAAAATAACTTAAAGTTAGACTAAGATATTTTTGTTAAATAGTTTTGAGGCAAAAAACCCACAAAGACAAGCTAAAGTTTTAGAAAGGCACGTAGTTGAATGAATAACTAGTTAAGGTCAGGGAACAAGAACAAAGTGGCCCAGTTATCATTAATTGACATGCCTTTCTTGCTAGGATTGGTTGATGATTTTTGCCATGAGCTTAAAGCACTGTTTATAATCTTGATTTGTAATACTTACAATATCTTAATTTGCATTTCCCAGATTGCTAATGAGAGTTGTCATTATTTTCTGTGCTTATTGGCCGTGTGTGTGTGTGTGTGTGTGTGTGTGTGTGTGTGTGTGTGTGTGTGTTTTCTGTTATAAAAAGCCTTTTGAATAAACCTTCGAGGCTGTTGGGTATTGACCCAGGTCCTCCCGAAGCTGTCCTGTGTTTCTCTTTCTTCTCACCATCTAGATCTCTCTTTCTACCTAATATTTTCTCCTCCTCACAGGAACCCTGGTCTGAGAATTTTCCTCATGGGACTGGCAAAAGCTGTCACTAATGATTAGTGCATTTGTAGAATATTATGGAATCCCTCAATGGACTATAGAAGCTGATACTGTAGCCTAAGAAATCAGGACTCCTAATGCAGAGCACAGTGCTTTTATGAATGGAAAAAGTGCTAGAAAGAGGTCAGGGATTACTATATGTTTAACCCCAAATGATCAAAAATGCGCAAGAGAAAAATTGATAAATGAACCAAACATTTACAGTAGAAAAATATCCCCTCACAGGACACTATTTGTGAATGATCTAGAGACTCCTATACAGCACAGTTCCAGAGTGTCCATACCTCCTACTGGTAAGAGGAGTGATACTAGGTTCACTTACTATTTGTACATGTTCAAATGGACGCTTATGCTGTTTTGATTTTGGAAGGAAGTAGTTGTAGAATTAGCGCCTCGCTTGTAAGCAGCTAAATTGAAAAGGGAGTTATATGTTGCAGATCGCCTTGTCTTCTTGACACGGTGTCAGGAACTGGAAAAAGCAATCTCACCCATCCTTCCCCTGAGACATTGGGGAGTAAGGCTGCCTATGTTTTAAGTGAAAAAGAAGGAAGAAATGAGAAAATTTAAACATAGCATCATATCTCAAAACAACCTAAAAACAGAGGGGGCAAAAGTAATATAGGTGGATTACTTAAAGTGTCAGAGATGTCTGCAAGATTCAACGAAGAGAAAAGAACAGCTAGAGGATGGTAAGAGAAAAACAAAGGGCAGGTACTTCTACAGGCCCATGTTCCGTGGATACTGTGCAAACCAAAGGGCGGCTGAGACTCCCATCATCCTCTCAATCTTAGAGTATTCAAGAGCCTGATTAAAAGTAGAACCTTCAGTTATGAACTGAAGCTGCAACTGTGGAAGAAGTGTTGTCACGGCCGCAAGAAGAGGGCATGAATATATAACCACTAAGCTCAGTATTTCTTCCGGAGAAAGGAACAGGGTGCTATAGTACCTAATGGCTACTTTAGTTAGCATGCTCAGCAAAGACCTCTCTCAGGATGACAGTTTTATTTTATTTTTAAAATGGTTTCATATCTATGTATTGATCCGTTTTCTTATTTATTGTGTGTGTGTGTGTGTGTGTGTGTGTGTGTGTGTGTGCACATGCCGTAGTGTGCATGTGGAGGTCAAAGGACAATCCACAGGAGTCAGTTCTCTCTCTACTGTGTGGTTGCTGGGGACTAAGCTCAGGTAGTCAGAATTGGCAGCAAGCACCTTCACCCACTGAGCCAGCTCTCCTGATAGACAATTTTACCTAAGGATTGAAAGCTAGAAATCAGCCATTTAAGTTTCTATAATCACCATAATCACAAAAGTCTTGAGGAAGGAATGAGTTTGGCATATTCAAGGAAGGGGGGGGGTAAAGGCCCAGTACAGGTAAAACAGAAGGAAAGAGCGTGGAGAAAGAGTGAGAGAAGATGATGATGGAGAGACAGGCAGGATCCTGATCACACAGTTGCAGATCAGCAAGTATGAGAATTCAGTTTGTGTGCCAGATTGTCTGAGTTCAGAGATAACAGGAAGACAGTAGTTCTTTAGTATTTCTGTAAGGGTTGTTTGTGAGGGAGATTAGCTCTTGAGTAAGAACATGCATGCTCCCCACTATGAATATATATCATCTGCTTTATAAGAGTCCAGACAGAGCAGATAGAAAGAGGGACAAATTCACTCTTTCTTCATGAACTAGGCCACTCATCTTTTTTTTCCCCACTGGACACTAGAATTATGGCTTTTGGGGACTTTGAATGCCAGAGCATATAGCAGCAGGCTACAGAGTCTCAGGCCAAACTTTGCTAGTGGCTGTCTTGATTCTCCATTTAAATGTAGACTACAGGATTCCTTGGACTCCATAATATATAATCCATTTCCCATAATAAGCCTGATTGTCCACCTTTCCACCTTCAACACACACACTCACATGCACACGCACACTATTGGTTCTGTTTCTCTGGATAATTCTAATAGAATAGGAAATTTGGATTTTATTTTAAGCATAACAGGATGCTTTCCCCAATGGTTTTGTGAGGAAAGTAACATAATCTGACTCATCATACCAGAAAATTACTCTGAGGGCCTTCAGTGGCTTACTGGATAAAGGCACTTGCCTCCAAGCCTGACAATTGACCTAAATTTGATCCTTGGGATCCACGAAGTAGAAGGAGAGAACCAAGTCCTGTGAGTTGTCCTCTGATTTGCACATAGATGCCATGACATACCCACTGTGACATGTACCACTGATCCATACACAAAAGAAATAAATAAAATGTAGTAAACCTCTAAAAAGAAGAAAATAATCACTCTGGCTGCTCTGAGAGTACAAAGGCAGAGAAAGAGGCAGAAGCAAGGAGATCATTCTAGAAGATACTGGAGCAGCTTAGGAAAGAGGTGTTAGCATGGTATCTTGGCCGAAAAGGAAGGCTGTGAAAATTGAGAGAAGTACATTAGAGTGTCATTGTTTGCAGTAGTTATGTTCTATAAAGCCATTATGAATATTGCATTAGTGAGTATTGAACCATTATGGCTATAAAGTACATATAGGTACATATAATATTTTTAGCAACTTACAAAAATATAACCTTGTTTTATGTAGTTTTCTGTTTAAAGACAACTTATTTATTATATGCTGCGGATTCATTTCCATTCAACCGCTGGCCATAAGCCTGATAATTCATTGCTGAAGAATCGTATCTAACACATGTATTTTCTTTGAAGAAGTTCATCATTGTCCTGTGCATAGTTAACAACATTTATAGTAAGTACTCTTTAGCTCTGTTTTTGAGGACCATTCTAACTAATGGGGACCCTGACAAAAAAAGTGATAATGCACTAAGTAGGCCCTCAAAAAATGCTTGTTTAGAGAGTGGGAGCTGAAACAAAAAAAAAATAGAGCATCACATCATTTTGTTACCACTCTATTTGGTGTCGTGTACCTGGGAGAGCGGTGCCTAAAATGATGTGGACTAAGTCTCATGCCATAGCCAACTTTATTCAGGGCACCAGACAATTTATATTCTGAGGGTTAAGCAAGGTCATGTGAACAAAGTTCACCTGAGTTCAAGTTGTATATAGTCACAAGGGCAAGGCCACATGGGTTTAGGCGCTATACAGGAAACTCAATCTTGGAAACATCATTCTGAATAATGCTGGGTGTGATGATGGGTAATGTCAAGTAAAACCCACTCCTATTTACTCCATCTGGGAGGGGCAGCAAAGCACATTCCAAGAACAATCCATGTCACGGGGGAACAGAGGACACATGACTCTTGGCTTTGTTAGCTTTCAGGCATTTACACTGGCTTGCTCTCAGGGACCTAGTAGGACACATACACAGCAGCAACCAAGATATGACACTTGTAGCTACTACAGCCACTAAGTAGAGCACTCTGCCTATGGACATGCACCATATCCCCTTATAAAAGGCAAGCCCTTCCTGACCCCCATCTCTCTTCCATTCTGCTCTCCCTCAGAGGCCGCCTCTGCACCTCCTCCCAACAAATGTCCCACATGAGCTCTGTTGCATGCTGTGACTGTGTGGTACCCCTTGGCTCCAACCCGCCAAGGTCACCTTCTGCTGCTAAACTATTAGTCTTGTTTACTTGGAGTTTTCTCACAGGCTCTCAGAAATCTCACACAACTTCCTTCATGGACAGTGTTCTGACGTCTCTCTTTTTTATTTTTTAAATGCATTTATGTCCACAGTGATTTTGATTTGAGATGTTGATAAATCTAATTGTCATTTGTCATTTGAGGCAAGAGTATCCTATTGTTAAGTCTCAATCCCTGGGACAAATGACTGAGGTGCCTATTTAACCTATCAAAGCAGACCTGTCCTCCAAGTTCTCCCAGCATCCCTCAGTCCCTACCTATTACAGGCTATGGCTAGCATACCTTACCTTCTACCCTGAACTCTCTAGCCCAGAGGCTGGGCTGCCCTTCCCTATATAATCCAGCCATTTTGGTTAACCATCCCTTTTTTTAACCTTTTTCCCTCTTGGGTACTGCACCTTCATGTCCTCTTTCCCCTCTCCTCACATAGCTCAAGGTCTTGTCCATTCTGGACTCTCCCAGATATCTCTGTGTCAAATGTTCTGTGTTGTGTGAGACCATTAAAGAAAGAGAATAACTAACTTCAAGACGAATTTTAGGGGTTGGGGATTTAGCTCAGTGGTAGAGCGCAAGGCCCTGGGTTTGGTCCCCAGCTCCGGTGGGGGGGGGGAGATGAATTTTAGGCCTATGTGGCAGCAGAAAGGTCCAACCTCTGGAATGAACCTTGAACAGCCGTTCAAAGGAGTACTTACTGATTGTTACACAAAGTTGTTTTGGGGGGTAAACAATTCCTCATACTAAAGTCTCTGATCTAATCTATATGTTTCTCTGAAGGAAAGCATCACACCTGGCCACTTTAGTCTTTATTGTGTACCCAATAATTCAAGAGCTCCAGGTGTGCTAGGACTGTCTTGTAACTAAAGTCACAAAAAGGCTGTAAAGCTGCTTCAGAAAAATAACTCTATAAGTCACAGAAAACAATCGCTGATTTCCAACAAGATTTCTTCAAGATCAAAGTACGTCTAGAAAACGTTCAGTGACTCTGCTAGATTCCCACAATATCTCTGCTTCTGGCTATGCTCTCCCTTTTATTTACAATAAATTTTCTCCTCCAGCATACCTAGGAGCAGTCATGTACTTTCCTTTTTCTTTTTTTTCATTCATCTGGTGCCAAAACCTTGGGAGTGGCATAAAATGAGCTCCCTTCCAGGGAACTCAGTCTCTCTGAACCAAGCTGCTGGCAATAGACACTGGGAGATACTGGGAATAGTACTAGTCCTTTGAAACCTCAAATCAAAGCCTGTCCCTTGTGACACACCTCCTCCAACAAGGCCACACCTCCCAGTCCTTCCCAAACAGTCCCTATAACTGGGAACCAAGTACTTAAACATATGAACCTATGAGGTCCATTCTCATTCAAACCACCACACTCTTATGCAGATCAACAGTGAAAAGAAGCATGTGAAGCAAAATTAAATAAAATAAAAATGTATGATTTCAAGAGAAAAACAGCATGGAATGTGTTGGCTTGAATGAGAATGGCCCCCATAGGGATTTGAATACTCAGACCACAGCTAGTGGTGCTGTTCAGGAAGGTATGTGTTTTTTCTTAGTGGAGGAAGTATGTCACTGGAGTTGGGCTTTGAGAGTTTAAAGACTGCAGCCATTCCCAGTTTGCTTTCTCCGAATCCTGTTTGCAGTTCAAGATTTGGGCTCTCAGCTCGCTGTTCCTGTCTGTCATCTCCCCTCTGTCATCAGGGATACTGCCTGGCATTGTTAATAAGAAATCATCTTTTTCTTCTAGAAGTTCATGGTGTTTTATCACAGCAATAGAAAGTAACCAATACAACTGCCCTCACTAAAGAAGATAAGCATGAAAGGAGAAAGTTTTGATAATTTGTGCGTTAGGGTAACATCACTGACACACGGCCCATTATTTTGGAGGCGGACCCTACATTCCCCATGAGAAAGGGATAGTGATGATACATGTAGTTCAATTTTTGTCTTTTTCCAACTATTGATTCAATCCTTTAAGATGATCTAAAAGTAGGGGCTGGAGAGATGGCTCAGTGGTTAAGAGCACTGGCTGCTCTTCCAGAGGTCCTGAGTTCAATTCCCAGCAACCACATGGTGGCTCAAAAACCACCTGTAATGAGATCTGGTGCCCTCTTCTGGCCTGCAAGGACACATGCAGGCAGAACACTGTATACATAATAAATAAATCTTTAAAAAGAAAGATGATCTAAAAGTCAGCTGAGCAGGTTATAACTGGAATAAACAAAAAATAATAGCATGAAATTAAAATATAATTCCATGCAGGGTACTCGTGGCATATGTCTTTAATCCTAGCACTTAGCAGGCAGAGGTGGATCTCTGAGTTTGAGGCCAGCCTGGTCTGTTAGAGTGAGTTCCAGGACAGCAAGGGCTATACAGAACTGTCTTGAAAAAACAAAATAAATAATAAATAAATTCCAGGAGTATATCGTGTGGTTATGTATGAATTATAAACATTTCATTTATTTGTGCATTCTAATAATTGGTTGTGAAGTAAAATATAACAGCTTGTGAGTCAGAGTAAACTTTGTACAAACTATCTGGAAATATGTTTTTTTTTTAAGTTTTTCGAGACAGGGTTTCTCTGTGTAGCTTTGCGCCTTTTCCTAGAACTCACTTGGTAGCCCAGGCTGGCCTCGAACTCACAGAGATCTGCCTGGCTCAGCCTCCCAAGTGCTGGGATTAAAGGCGTGCGCCACCACCGCCCAGCGGAAATATGTTTTTTTAAGAGTTGCTTTTATTTGACATGCATAGGGGGTGCTTTGCCTGCATGTATCCTTGAGTACCATATGCATGCAGTGCCTGCAGAGGCCAGACGAGGGCATCAGATTCCTTCACTGTGAGCAATGATGTGGATGCTTGGAATTGAACATAGGTCTTCTGGAAGAGCAACTAGTGCTCTTAATAGCTAAGTAGTCCCACCAGCCCTTACTATCTGGAACTTTATTGCACATTTAACCACAAATACAGACTGTAACCTAAAAGCCTTCATCTGACACATTACTACAACAATAATCCTTATACTTCTCTACCTTTTTTTGTTTGTTTATTTGTTTGTTTTCGAGACAGGGTTTCTCTGTGATACAGTTCTGACTGTCCTGGAACTCACTCTGTAGACTAGGCTGGCCTGGAACTCAGAGATCTGCCTGCCTCTGCCTCCGGAGTGCTGGGATTAAAGGCGTGTGTCACCACCACCCAGCACACTCCTCTACCTTTTATTGCTTTTTATAGAAGGCTAGATTTAACTATATAGCCCAAAGAGAAATCTTTTTGTGTAGAAGGACCTGGCAAAGGAAACATATTAACTAGAACAGTTTGGTAATGTTTTGAAAAAGTACTCTGATTTACAATCAACTCTCAAGTCAAAAAGGCCTACCATTTCCCTGCTAAATACATGGCTGTGTTAAAGCACATGGACTATTTGCACTTTATCTTTTTTATCTTGTGGTTCTGGTTGTCCAGCAATTCACTACGTAGATCAGGCTGGCCTGACTCAAAAGAGATCCACCTGCCTCTGCTTCCTGAATGCTGGATTACCACATCAACCAGAATAAAGCATGCTTATCCTTCCGATCTCACATTCAATCTTACAACAGATGTTAACAAATGAAAGCATTGTCTACTAAATGTCCCCTCTAATTGCTGGCAATAGTTAATCCAGCGAAATTTTAGAATAAGAGGATTATCTCTTTGGCTGTTATTTGCTTAGTTGACTTCTTGTTTCCTTCCCAAATACCACATTTATCCTTTATTCGATCGGAATAATGTATGTACATAAGATGTTGTGCTGAAAACAATGAGGCATTAAAAGCAATGCCCATCTCACCCATTAAGAAAAATGTTGAAAGCAACATGGGGTTATATATATCTCACTGTGGTTTCATGTACTGTTCTGAGTCAATAGGACCAAAAAACCAATTTATTCTCTTGCAAGACTTCTGTAAAGGATTAAGACAAAAGTTCCTCATTCCTTTTTAATACATTTGACATGCTGTTCAATATATAGTAGATAGCCTTTGTTCAAGAGATCAATGAGATTAGGGGAGAGATTAGGACTCTTCTGCACAAATCAGGCCAACTCTTGTGTAAATAACACCAAGGGTTAGTCTCTTTTCTTTTGTATTGCATCAGCTCTTAATCATTGAACCTTCTCTCCAGATCCTTTTGACATATTTTTAACGTAACATTAAAGCTGAACGAATAAATATTTCTGGAATACAAATGTATTTCTGTTTCAATGCTTACTGAATATAATGTTTCAGCTATTTTCTCCATGTTAAGAGTTCTAACTTCTCACCCCAAACTTCACTGGTACTTCAAAGAGTTGCAATGGGAATACTTGGTAGGAAAAGAGGGAGAAAACGATGGACTATAGAAATGACAAAGAAAAAAATCCAAATTATCTACTATTATTTTTAACATTTTAACTTTTTTTTTCATTTTAAGGAGGCTTATGAAGAATAAGCTCCCATTCTGGGAACTTAAATACAAAAACACCTTAAGAAAGATTTGAGAAAACTTGTCAAAATGCCATTTTTATTGTATTTCTCAAGTTATAAAAGTATGAACATGTCAAAAATATAGTTTAGTCCATATGTGAGAAGTTCCAGCTATTTAAACGTCATACAGATTATGGAGTTATACAGAGTATGGATAAAGTAATTCACAATGGTTCAATTCTGTTACTGCTAGCTG
Organism: Peromyscus eremicus; assembly: GCF_949786415.1. NCBI lineage: Eukaryota > Metazoa > Chordata > Mammalia > Rodentia > Cricetidae > Peromyscus > Peromyscus eremicus. The sequence goes on along the minus strand of NC_081439.1, from coordinate 90,173,721 downwards.
TACCCAGCTTTTGAGATTGTTCTCTACCAACAGAAAGGGTAGTACTTGGGCATTTTAATTGTTTCTGCTAAAGATGTAGTTTTTCAAAAAGCTAATTCAAAATAAGTGTAAACATACTCTGAATAGAACGTGTAAGTCTTGCTAAGCACTGAAAAAAGGAATGGTTTTAATCTCAGTTCCATCCCCTTATATTTAATTCAGTTTTAATAATACATTAATTAGAAATACAGTGTGTATTTCTGGGCCAAAGTAAATTACCAGTTTTAAAATTAAGTGATAAAAATTTAATTTTGGTTGTACTACAGAACAAAGTTAGCATATTTGGCTTAAAATATTTAATTACAAAGAATTTTAAAGTTTAACTAAAAACTAAAAACACATCTTTTTTCTCTAGAAGTTAAAACATTAAAATTAATGAGTTTGTTCCTTTAAAGTTTATCATGAAGATCTTTTCTGTTTTTATGGTTTTTTTTAACTATAGGCAGAAATGTTTTAATATTGATTTTTCTTTTATCCAGTGCCACATAAAAACAAATTATAAAATTAAAGACAACTTTAAATAGTAGATAATACAGTTGATAGTACAAAAAGCAGAGGCGAAAACCATTCATGTGGGTGGTAGGTAACATACAGAAGTCTTTGGGCCTGAAGTTGATGTGAAAACCATTCATGTGGGTGGTAGGTAACATACAGAAGTCTTTGGGCCTGAAGTTGATGTGGGAGCCTTCGGAGTTCAGGGTGCACAGAGACAGCAGTAGCTTTCTTTCTAACTTTCAGAGTCTGTCACAAAGTTCAGTTTACTGCTGACGACTGACTCATATAAGTTCTCAAATAAACTGGGATGGATACTAGAGACACGTATGAAGAGAAGTAAGGTCTTAAAATCCAATTCTTAGAACAAAAGCAAACTTATGACCATTTGGCAAGAATACTTAAAAGACTCGGGGATTCAAATCCCCAAACTAGGTTATACTGCCAGGAAGAAACAAGAACTGATTTTATCACTTGGTCACCTCTCTCATTTTTGGCTTCAGTCTTGGATTTCTACATTTTCTATTCCCCATTCTCCCATTAAAGCTTTTAGTTTCACTACCACTTATCACATAACTATATTGACCTGAAGCTGCCAAGAAAATGTTGGAAAGGTGTTATTGCCACTAAATGCACCCAATACTCAAGTATCAGCCAAGCACATTTTTTCGCCCATCTAGTTGATCACCTTATTTCAAAAGGAAACATGTTGATGTAAGAAAATAATACGGACTATAAAACCCTTATATCTAATTCAAATATGTCAGAATACTGGTGTATAAACTAATTTGAATTGACTTCAAAAATCTATGCTTATATATCAAAACTATATTACCAGTGTTGACTGTAAACAGGCATGTGCTTCATTGAAAAATTATCCTAAGGACAGAAAAGCCACTACTTCCTCCTCCAGAGCTATGTTGTGCTATTCCATAGACAGTATTACAAAAGGACTCCATTTGTGCAACAGATTGGGTTCACAGTGAGCATCTTAGTACCTGGGTCATGTTTAATATTACCCCGAGAGTATCAGTAGTGGAATGTATACATAAGGTATGTAAAAAAAACTATCTTTAAAGTTCTTAGGGGCAATAATCCAAACTGGCAACTGCTCTAGCAAAAGTGTTGCTAGGAATAAAAAATATATTACATACATTTTTGTTTCAGCACATACTGGTATATGGTACTGGTATATAGTACTTAGGCAATGAAATATATTAATTCACATTAAACCTCTCCTGCTGGAACTAATGGACCTAGAGAATGGGCTTTTGCTCCTTTAAGTACTAGCCCAATCTTGAAAGCGGAAGCAGTCACTTGCGATCTTCCACACAGTGCTGTTACGAGTGCTATGTGCAGTCAGCAGGAAGTTCTGGTTGAAGAAGTGTTGTTTGTTTCCATCAAACTTCACAGCTCCACTGGTCACAACGAGAACTGTAGTCTGGGACTGGGTAGCTTGCTCTTTAGCAACACAAACAAGAGAAAGATAGCAATTTACATGTCTAAATAAGCTTATAATGGAATGCTAAAATTTTTTCATAAATGTTCTGCACTTGGAACATGCATCCTGAAGTCAAAAGTTGAATATGAAAAAAAAATTAAGGTAATTTTTCTATCCAGAAAGATTTGTGGGGTACTCTTAAGTTTCAAAATAAAGATTATAAATCTAACATGACCATTTGTTTCCTATATGTACTAATATTTCATTAGATATCTAACATCATTCACAGTTTGCTTCTTAAGCCATTCTTCAGGAACTATACAGGGAAATATCACTATAAACAACTACTTAAGATAGTAAGTACTCCATCTAGAGGTAAATATTATACACTACATCAACTACTGAATCAAATTCTATCATGTCATTCTTTCACAGAATACGGTTCTCTGAAATGTTAACAGAACCGCAAACATATTAATCTATGATACAGCATAGACTTTTTTTCTGTAGGCATTCTCCTTTTCAACAAAAATCACATTTAGTTGCAATTCCTCATATAAATTGTAATAACCAATAATCATACACTATCTAAACTGGATAGTTCTCCGGAGTGAAAAGCATCTAAAAGTCCCAAAGCCTGGCTGTATAAATTACTTTTCATGACACTTCACTTACTCAAATAAGTAAATATATCTACTATTAAAAGTTATTGCTGCTTTAGGTGTGAACCTCAATGTTTACTAACAGCAAATAAAGGAGATGCTTTGAAAGATCATGATCTTACCATGAACTGGTTGGCAGTCCAACATATTGATCTGGAACTCACTGGAAGGCAACATCTCAAAAAAATTAGTAAGGGCTTCCAGCCCTGTAACAACATTTCCATTCCAGATTAGAGTGGCCTTGTCCAAATACAGCCTGACAATTGCCTAAAAATAAAGGAAAATTTTTTAAAAATTAATTTTTCTGCAACATTTTCTAGAAATGCATAAGATTATAGATGAAATGTAAACATTTTCATGACTCTGTCTCCATCTCCACTTCCTTTGCCACCTTGCTACTGGAAAACAATGTGATCATGAAGTCTATCTTGCCTTAAATAGGTATTATCCGACTCTATAAACATGGCAATTCATATAATTTTAATATTTCCACTTTAGATTCAATGAGAAAAACTTGCATTCTTCAAACAGTAAGAGTTTTAAGGTTTTGCTATTTGAAAATGAATTAAATGATCACAAATCCCAAGCATATCCAGTCTCAAATTTGTTTTAAGTTTCTCATTTCCAATTCGGAGAATTACGTCCTTAACGCGCTTTAATTCTGGTGACTAAATACATAGGAATCATTTGATGCTTTTATGCAGGGACTAATTCATGTTTTTGTATTGCCACAGTAAGTACAAAAGAGTCAGAAGCACTTAAGTGGAGTGACCACAATAAATGTGATAAGATCCAAATGAGACAACATCTAATAGCTTTAACTCTTTTGGGTCAAGTGACACATTACTTCTTTTATACTCAAAGTGAAATTGGATGAAAAGGCTCACACATACCCTTGCACTGATAATGAACTTGACTCTGTTGCACCCACAGGGTTTCACTATGTTGCTCTGGCTGCCCTGGAACTCACTATGTAGGCCAGAATGGCCTTGAATTTAGAGATTTGCCTGCTTCTGCCTCCCAGGTGCTGGGATTAAACACCTGTGCTACTAAAACCAGCAGGCTACTTTAATTTTGAAACACCAAGACAGGACAAGTGACAAATACTCATGACAAAGGACAATAAACCTCTGCAGTCACAGCCTTTCCCACCTCCGGGTCCATGTCAGCAATAGCAACACATTTTATCTTGTTTCTTTTTTCATTGTTTAAGTTTTTCGAGACAGGGTTTCTTTGTGTAGCCCTAACTGTCCTGGAACTCACTCTGTAGAGTAGGTTGGCCTTGAACTCACAGAGATCTGCCTGCCTCTTCCTCCCAAGTACTAGGATTAAAGGTGTGCTTCTTTCTTAAAACAAAACAAAACAAAACAAAAAACAAAAAAAACACCAACGTTCTTTTTTAAATAATAAAAGAGTCCTATACTGGTAGGAAACTAAGGCAAGACTATTTGATCACATACTGAAATAATTCCTTAGAGTTGAAGGGTAAATTACAATAAAAAAACTGACATAAGATCTTGATCTACTAAAAACATCTACATCACATGGATCCTTATTTTGAACATCAGCTACAGTTGTGAACTGTTGGGGATCTCCCCTGGAGCTGCCCTCTCAGAAGCTGCCCAAAGAAAGCCCGCCAAGCAGCGGCTCTACCTTCGGAGGGTATTTAACGTCTGGCCCACAGACTTCCCCTCATGGCTTCTCCTCTTTCCTGGGACCATCTGGGAATGTTTTGCTCAGATTAAACCTGGACTTATTAATTTGGCCTGATCTGACTTATTGCATTGACGGAGTTACTTGCTACGGGGGGATTTTTACTTATCATCTATCTGATGTGTTGGCCTGGGTGAGCCCCCAACACACATACCACATCCTCTGATGCACCAGACTGACTTTACTTGGTAAGCCACCCACTTCCAAACCAAAATGCCTATAAAAGACTCAGGATCCCTTCCAAGCCTTTGACCCTCTGTGCTGGAGACTTCCAGAGCACCTGCTAAGGTCATTGCAACACCAGGTAGCTCCAGCCCCAGGCCCATTCCAGAATTCTCCTGTCCCGAAGATGTTCCACATCGGAGAGACAGTTGCACACCATTCTTGTCAGTAGGCTTACAGACCGGATGCAGTTTTTGTAGCCTTCAACCCCCCAGAATAAGCCTTCTGAATGGATGCTTGCAGGTTCAGTCTCATCTCCAATTGCTATGAAATTTATCCAAATTAGGTCCCTCATCCAGGTTGATGAGCATCACACCCCTTTTCTCGGCCCACCAGCATCCCCTTTGCTGTTTCTCTGCATCTCTGCCCCGACCCCTTCACTCTGCTTTTGCTGCATGCCGGTACATCTTCCTCTCCCCAACAAATCTCTTTCCCTGCTTTCCTTCCATCTCATGCTTTTGTTGATGGTCTGTGTCTCCACACCCTCCCCCAGAGTTCCCTGCTTGCCGCTGCCTGCCTCTTATGCCTGCAGTAGTCTGTCTCTGTTTGCTCCCTCCCTCCTACCAACGCTGTCACTGTGCCATGCTGCAGCCCAGGGGTGGGGGTCCCTTTTTCCCATCTGGCATCCCCCCCCCATCGTACTGTGCTGAAATTCTACCCACCCGCTCTGCCCTTAACTATTCTGTTCTCCTTCAATAAACTCTGCTACACCTTCCTCTCTCCTAAAAATCTCTTTTCCCAAAATCCTTCGCTTGCTGTTCCAGCTCAGGCAGCCTGCTGCTACTGTTTTTCATCCCCTTCTCCCAGCCTTCTCTGGGTTCAGTGCTGGAGGCATTGCCACTTCGAGCCCAGCACCGTGGTGGACAACGCCCGCCCGCCTGCCTGCCTGCCATGGCCAGGAAATGTCTTTACTATGCTTTCTTACATTCTGCTTATTCTGTAAACTCTTATTTCAGGATTTTTAACTTGGCCATCTGACATGGATGGCTTCCTGGGGAAAGTTTTGCTCATCTTAAGTCCCGTCTATTTCATGTGTATGGATAGAAATGTGGTTACAGTGTGCTTGTTTTTGACTGGTTTTGAATGCCTGAGATTATGTGTTCCATGTGTCTTGGTAACAGCACAGCTATGCTCACAACTAGCTACTTGGGCTCAGATTTTGTAATGACAGAAAACGTTATTTTATCCCACTCTACCTTATTATAAAGAAAAATAGTTAAGAAATTGGGAATGGTTAAAAATCTCTAACAAAAAAATAACTTAAAACTGGTAACTCCGAATTTAAAACAACCATGCGGACCAGATGCCATTAAGACAGAGAAGAGATGACCATGTGGAAATGGGTCCACCAGGAGACATTAGGTCTCCAAGTTATTTTGGATTAGGATAGATTTCTGTATGATAATCCCTGTCCTGTCCTAAAAACAAGGTTTATAAAAGATAGGATGTAAAACAATGCTGGTTTAATGAGGTATTAAAGCTGTACCTCCGTACATTCGTGTATAGGGATGTATCTTGCTGGCAGCCAGATTTTGTAACCTAAGAATAAACCCCTTGATTTTGATTTTAAAAAACACTAAATTGTCTGTAATGTTAAAACTTGGTTTTGCCTTATGATTGTATCTTAGGACCACAGCTGAAAACTAGAGACTAAAAAATATTCCTTCTAACCTTGCTTTTACTAACATTGGTAAGCTGTAACTAACTGGGTGAATTGTAAATCCAGATTTAACTTATAAATGCTCTCAAAGTTAAGTAAGGCTAAACATTTGTCTAGTTTAGAAATATCTAACAGATTTTGTTCCGCTGATCCTCAAGTGCTTCAGAGATCTGAGAATATGGCGTTTTAATAAAAAATCTTAGAGACATGCCGACCCCTAGCAGCATCCTGTATCTCCTCCAAGGCCACAGAAGAACTTGCACCTTAAAGCTTGCTTTAAATGTGGCAAAAAGCCAGCCACGCAGCCAAATCCTGCTTTGCAACCACTGCCAAGAGCCTGTTCAGATGGAAAGAACAGGACACAGGGAAACCGACTGCCCAGCTTTGCCAAGGCAAGGCAGGTCACTCTCCCCAAACTCCTACCCCAAAGGAAAGTCCTGTCCGATACTCTGAGCTCGGCAGCTGAAGACAGGTACTGCTTCTGGCACTTCTGTCCCCCCCCCCCCGCCCCCAACGACCATGGAGAAACCTTGAATTGCCTAGGTAACTGGAAAGCTGTCTCACTTCTTACTTACCCTTCTCAGATCTGAGGGTGTTTGATGATGAGGGTACTTATAAACTGATAGAGCACTGACTACAGACAGTTTTCAGAAGTTCTTAAATTTCTGTGGATTTTACTGGTCCCAGCTTTTAGAGACTGGTTAGTATTGGAGAGGGTATGGAAGCCTGCAGGCATTTTCAATTCTGTTCCTCCCTCGCTCCTCAGCCTCCCTCCTCCCTCCTCCTCCTTTACTCACTCAATGTCTTCTGTTCAGTAAATTACCTCTGGTTGTCCTCTAAGTATAGACTTAAAGGTGTGTTTCATCAAGCTGAAACTAGACCCTAGGAAAAATGTTCATACCTTTTAACCCAAAGCCATAGCCTTTTGCTATGACACCAAGATATGAATCTGTTTCAGTTGTTTTACAGACACCTGCAGGTTTCTGCAGAGGTCTACTTCTTTCCTTGTGCCAAGGCCAACCCACATGGGGGCCCTCCAGATATGCCAGCCCCTGCACCAGCTCTGAGGACACCAACCGGGTGAGTACTGACAGGCTGATTTCACCTACATGCTCATTCATAAAAAGCTCCATTATCTCTTAACTCTTATTGACACCTTTACAGGATGGATGTACTCCCCACCTCCAGGGAAACAGCAGATGTGATGGGTCAGGTACTCTTGAACACATCATCCATCCATTTGGCCTGCCATCCCCTGAAGCTCCTGGAACATCAGTGCTGGTACCAGCTTTCTAGACTCAAAGGCATATCTGCTCTTTCATCTGGCACATTCACCCTTGCCTCTTCTGTACAACCAGGGCACATTTCTGTTCCATTTTTTCCCCATGGCTAGTCCTGTTCATGGGGCCAGTGTTAATAATCTATTTTTTTTTCTCCTAGCAACTTGTCTTCTCCGCCTCCCCAAGGAACAGATGCCTGATGTCTCCGGGATGGTACCAAACTGAATGCTTCTTCACCCATACCTCCTGCTGAGTGTGTCCCCACCAACTCCCCCGCTCCACATCATCCCTTGCCAGCAGGGAGCAGCCTGACTTGAACCTGTTTCTACATATACCCAAAATGGTTGGGATGTTGGGGAATCTCCCCTGGAGCTGCCCTCTCCAGACACTGTCCAAAGAGCCAGCCAAGCAAGCTCCACCTCTGGCAGGTATTTAACGTCTGGCCCACAGACTTCCCCTCATGGTTTCCCCTCATGGCTTCTCCTCTTTCCTGGGACCATCTGGGAATGTTTTGCTCAGATTAAACCTGGACTTATTAATTTGGCCCGATCTGACTTATTGCATTGGTGGAGTTACTCACTACTGGGGAGATTTTTAGTTATTATGAACCTTAATCAGAAATTTTCCATTAGTATAGAAAATAAAAGAGGAAAACCAGGAGACGTCCCTGAAAATATAGACCTTTCCATACCAGCACTGTTTATTTAACTATGTTAATTCAAGGGACAAAAAAAATGATCAACTACTTAAGTACAGGTATGCTGGACCCAATGTTATGTGCAGTATTGAAATTAATTCCTGAGCCGGGGATACAGGACAGTGGTAGAGCATTTGCATAGTATGTTAAGGCCCTGAGTTCAGTTTCCAGCATTGCAAATTTTTTTTCCTACTTAAAAGTAAAATGAGGTCATGAAAAGTTGAGACTTTGCCTAAGAGCATGGTACTAGGTAAAGGCAAACTTATGATATTATTCCAGAGCTGACATCCCCACTAATACCTTACCATACAGTCTATAAGCAACTTGTTTTCTTTTCTTGTTACATTATGTTTTTTAACAACAATATAATAAAAAAAAGGGGTTCCTTTTGGGGAAGGTTTTATCTTTCCTAGGGCAAGATGTTTTTTGGCAACAGAAAAATTATTATCTTTTAATTTACAGAATTCTTTTGAAATTCTGAAACTAAATATACCTCAGTAAGTGTGGATAAACATACCCGTTTCCCTGTTCTCTTTATATATAAATTCAAGGTTTAAGTGTTTTTATTTTTAGATCACAAAGGACATGCACTTTGAATTTCAGCCTGCCTTTTGCAAGTGGCTTTTACATTTAAATCATTGTAATTCTTATGTGTCTGCCTCCAGTGCAACCTACAGCAGGGAGGGGGAGGGGCAATTCTGCTCTCATACCCTCAGCTCCCCGTCCTCCACACTTAGATTGCCAGGGTCAGCTCTATTGTTTTGACCGGGCAAGGTGCAGGGCCCTCTCTCCTGATTGCTGTAGGGGGCATACAGGGAGAGGGGGCAGGGGTGGGGCTAGGGGTAGAGGGGTGTGGGGGTGGGGTCAGCACTCCTACTCTCATGCCCTCAGGGATGGCTCATCTGTCACACACACACACAACAGGGTCAGCTCTAGTGTGCTGCCCAGGCGGGGTCCTGCTCAAATCTTTTATCTTAACTCCAAATAACTTCAGCTCTTAGAGATTTAGAAAACAAGTTTGAACTATAGTAACCTTTTGAATTTACTTACAAAATTTTAAATCTCTTAACTATGTTTTTAAAACCAAAACAACAAAAATATCCATTTTATTTAAGAACACTCAAAAGCTGATGTCCAAGATGGCATGTGCTGGATGGCAATTACAGTCTAACATTCTAACATGGAATTAAGACATGTGGCTCAAGAAAAACTATTCACCTTTCATGCCAGTAAGGCAAGTGTGCCTTTAGTAAATTATCATTCGAAAATATTGTTATTTCTATTTTTATTTTTTCATGCCTGTTTAAATGAAAAGCATTTGTTGGTCTTTATAAGTTAACTTGGACTGAATGACCAAACTGTCTGATAAACTATTACCTCTCCTTATTCAGGAGGTCTCTCCTGTTCGAATCTAATCTTTATCAATCTAGATGGTATTTACAGCTTTTCTTCTCCTTTGGAAACAAAGGCAAAATCTTCCCTAACGTAACACACATATCCAGGTTTCCATTCCGAGGTCAACGCATCTTTAAAATATACATATGCATACCATATGAAATGACTACTTCCTTAAATCTCCTCAAATCCGGTATTTCTATAGGATTCCATTTAACTTCTAACCTTGGGGATGTCTACTGTCTGCTGGTAGTTCTGGATAAGCTAAGGTTGGTTTTCTAACAACCTTGTCCCACCCCTCTTCAGTTTCACCATGTGATGGCATGGTAGGTTCTTGTCTAAATTCCTCCATGTCTGAGCATTTTTCTTATTTTCATTTATAAGTCTTTCTAAGGCTTGTGTCTTATCACTCCACTTTTCATATTTGGCATAATTATCAAACCCATTTTCATATTTGGCACAAAAAACAATATGGCTATTAAGGATAAAATATGAATTTACAGACTGATAGTGATTATAATTGGTACTATGTCAATCTCAGTTAAGTCATTTATCTTTTCATTTTCTGCTTCTATTTTTAAGCCATCGAAAGTAACACTGTATAGGATCCTAAAGCCCCATATTATATTTCCTATCCTTAACATGGGGGAAATTTTTCCTTTTAATATTACTTAAATTCTCTCCTTGAGAACTTCCCAGGTATCTTACCAAATCTGATGGCTTCTCAGTTTGTCCACAGCTGGCATGATTTCTCTGTCCTTGTGGTTGTGCCCCACATTGTGTACCAAATGTTGGTTTTAATGAAATCTTAATCGTTTGATTTTATCAATAAAGACACAGGAGCCAGATGCTAGGGTGAAAGCCTGCTAGCTCAGAGAGTCAGAGAAAGCACTGACCTTTCTCCTCAGCTGACATCCCAGAAGCCTCCCCCTTCTCCTATGCCTCCTCAAACTGAATGTCCCTCCTTTCTACTTCCTTCTACTTCCTGTGTGTCTCTCTATCCATCCTCCTGACTCCCTCTTACCCTCTATGGTTTTTTCATGATAATCCTATATTCACTTCCTGTCAACTGCTCCACCTCTTGACCTATGGTTGACTTTATTTAATCCTGTTTATGACACTCAAGCAGAAAACTTTTGTGTTAAAGGTGTGTGCTAGGGGGCTGGAGAGACAGCTCAGTGGTTAAGAGCAGGGATGCTCTTCCAGAGGACCTGGGTTCAATTCCCAGAACCCACATGGCAGCTCACAACTGTCTGTAGCTCCAGTTCCAAGGGACCTGACACCTGTGGCAAAACACCAATGCACATGAAATAAAAATAAATAAATTTTTAAAAAAAAGGTGTGTGCTAGGGCTGAGCCACACCACAACCAGAAACAGTTTTTTCCAGTAAACAATGAAAGCTCCAGGCTCAAAGTATGATCAAATATCTTGCAATATTATATTTTTATTATTTAAAACTATTTTTAAAGTTAAATATATTTTGATCATATTCTTCCCCTCCCCAAAGTCCTTCTAGATCCTTTCCCTAGCTTCCCAAGTAGAAGTTTCTCAAAAAACCAAACAAAAACGCAATACAGAAACCTTCAAAACCAAGAAAATAAAACAACATCAAAAAAGAAAAATAAAACACCAAACTGTAACCAAATAAAAACAACTCTTAAAGAATGTGTGCACAGTAATTACTTATGTGGGTCAGATAAAAGTTATTTAAACAAAGAGCAACAGAGATTATAAAACTCACATGTCTTCTTTTGTCCATTGTCTCATAGTAAATATTGACAAATTCCTCAGCAGCTCTGCATGCCTGATCCACATAAGTTTTAAAATCCTACAAGAAAATTTTCACAAAGGTAAATCACAATCCCACCAATCCTCCACAGCACAACATATGCAACAGAAGTTATTATCACTTTATATTCATCACTATAAAGCTGCATGGGAAATCCACTATCACATAAATTTGAGTATTTTAAAGGTCAAGGCACAAACGTTTTCAGCTTTGAAAGCAAACTGCTGCTAGTTTAAGGTCTATGTCTTTAGAACGTGTTCATATCCCCCTTTTCACTCTTCACATATAACTCTGGGATCTTTGCTTGAAAACTAAGTAAAGAATACCTCAGTATTTTACAAAACATTCACCTACAAAAGGACACCATTGAAACAGTAACTTGGGGGTGAGTGGTGGGTGTGGGTGTAGACAAGGTGTGAGGGGTGGATAGTCACTGAGCAAGTGTTGAGTTTCAACTTATGACCAAGCTCAAAAATTATTGAGCTTTCTAAAAACTATTTTAGAAAATTCTAAACGGCCTCACTCAGAAACTTTTCTTACATTAAATAAACATTCACTACTGTTTGTAAATGAATTCCAAAAACCAAGAAACGATTCTCCTCAGACTGTTCTTGCAAGATCCCTGATTAAGTAACTTTGCCACCACCCTTTTACTGAGAAAGTCGTATTTCTTGAAATAAAAATAATCGCCATTCTTTGTGAGTGATCAGGAGATTCTGATTTTTAAAGCGCCAATGCAAAGGCCGTCACTGTAAGCTGTAAATGACTGAGCCCCCATCCACCCATGGTTGCTTTCCTCCCACCTACCATCTTTTCTAGGACGGTGGGGGAGGAGGGAGCAAGCCCTGCCCCAAGGCCTGGCAAGCCAGACCCTGATTAGTCACTTGCTCAAGCGTCCAGGCTGTGCTCTAGCTTCCCCTCCCCTCTGCAGCCCAGGCTCAAGCTCCTCAGCACCCCATGGTGACATGCACTCACCACAGTCATGGCCATGGGGGAGCTTGAAACCGTGTGCTCCTTGCGCTCCAGCAGTGGAGGTGTCACTACCTCCCCACGAGAATGGTTCCTTTGGCTGCGGAAGGATGAAATATTTAGCAAGAAAATGAAAGGCGGCAAAGGCATAGATTTTTTCAACCTGCCCATTGTATCCCGGTGTTAAAATCACCCCATGTTGCAATTTTAAGCAGCAGTTCCCTTCAGTTCCAACTGATTCTGTCCATCTGTTTTAATTACTTGCAAACTGTTTATTAGCATAAAAGAGAGAAAAAAAGAAAAACCAACCAACAACAAAAAAACAACACAAAACATCCCCCCTTAAAAAAACAAAACAAAACAAAACAAAAAAACAAACCACCCTGCTCTTGTAATCTTAACACAGAAAACAAACGCATCTCAATTTTCCATTTGCCTGTCCTGGCACAAGTTAAAAATAAAGGGCCCGATTACCAGGATGTCTTTATTTCAGGAGGCGGGCCCAAAACTGGAGGGCCAATGAGAAACGGGAAAACCTAGGTTAGTAGCCAATAGGAAACGGGGGCAGAACTTGAGGAACTGCTCAGAAAACCGCCTACTGCACGAGAGGCTGAAAACCATTTAAAGTTCTAGAACATTCTCTACTCTGAGCCTCTGCTACTAATGTCTTAGTTGGATACCTAAAAAATTTTCCACTGTTTAAAATACAAATATTTTACTGATTTCCTCCACACTGACGGGATTAAATGACAAGCACCTCCCCAAAAAGCCAAAAAAAAAAAAAAAAAAACCCCACAAAAAAACCAAAAACCAAAAAACCCCCAAAACCCAACATCCCACGTTTTATGGTGTACAGCTTATTCAGCACAGCCTGATCAGAAACAGTTTAGTAATGACTACAAGCACTTTTCTAAGCATTTTTATCCATATTCAATTATTTAAGGCAACTGTGAGTTAAATTTTATCACCACATTATTAAAACAAACTGACCAACAAACAGGATTACGAAGTGACTAAGATTTAAGCTTAAGTAATGAAAATGCGGGGTCAAACTGGCTTCAGTACCCTGGCACCATTTCTTAAAACGGTTAATCCCAAAGCGGCCTTGACAGACTTCTAAATTCGAATCAAATATTTCTATAAACTTACTATCTGTAGCTTGTTTGTGGATCCTGAGAGGAATAGCCAGATCTTCCATAACGTTTGCCCTCATAGGACCAGCTATTACTGTATTTTTTCATATTTTTATTCTCTGCCGAGCTCTCACGACCGCACCGACAGCAACCGCCTTCTCTTCAGACTGCGCGCGCGACTCAGCTTCAGTCACTTCCGGTTTGCCTGCTATGATGCTTACTGCCTTTATTCTTATTACTTCCGGGGCAGCTACTCCCACGTGATGCTCCACTGTTCTTCATATACTAATAAGTCACAGTTTTATAACTTCTGCGCTACAGTTATGAAGCTGAAATTATATGTATGGAATCTTACTAATAGTGAAAATGAGACTGTTCTGCATGCTTCTCATGTTTCTCAGACTCTCAAGTCCAAAATTTAAACTGATTTTTCTACAGTTAATTTCTAATCTATATTTTCTTCTTCGTCAGCTATGCATGAATCTGCATGATTTATTTATTGATTTTTGGTTCTCTTCTTTTTTTTTTTTTTTTTTTTGTTTTTGTTTTTTCGACACAGGGTTTCTCTGTGTAGCTTTGCGCCTGTCCTGGAACTCACTTGGTAGCCCAGGCTGGCCTCGAACTCACAGAGATCCGCCTGGCTCTGCCTCCCGAGTGCTGGGATTAAAGGCGTGCGCCACCACCGCCCGGCTGTTGGTTCTCTTCTTATTGTTCATTGCTGCAACAAATATTTATAATCATTTACTGTGCTCTGGGCATTGTGGAACGTGCTCTCTGCCAAGCAGTGAACGTAGTGGACACAGTATCTTTACAAAGCTTATGGACAAACAAGAGCGGCAAACAATCAAGTAAGTATTAATACATTTTAAAGGAATTCCAAGTAATGAATTCTGAGTAGCTAGTTTTGGCCAATCTCTAAAACATTTTCTACCTCATCTTCTTTCTCTCTGCCTTATTAACCTCTCTTCCTTTTTCCTTCTCCCCTTCCACCAGCTCCCTTGACTTTTACCTCCTCTAAGTTTAGTCACTCTATCCCCACACCCGCAGTCCTCCTAATATTTAAAGCCTACCTTGTTGTGGTTTTATTTTTCCCAGAGTTCTCTCCCAAATTTAAGAAAGGCTAGTAAACTATGTTTTTCCACAAAATGACTCCTGTTCATTATTATATTGGTGTTGGCTTTTCTTGAATGAGGGAAGGTATTTTATATGATTTCATTCAATCCTCACAAAACACAGAGAGGTAGATATTAATATGACCCATATTTTTAAGAATTTGAGATGAAGCTCAAAGAGAAAAAACAAAACAAAAACCTTTGCTAAGATGACATGGCTCTGGGCTGGAGAAATGGCTCAGTAGTTAAGAACACTTGTTGCTCTTGCAGGGGACCTGGGTTCAGTTCCTAGCACCCATATTAGTCAAATTGCAACTGTCTATAACTCCAGTTCCAGGAGATCAGACATCTTCTGGCTTTTTCTGGCACCAGTATGCATGTGATAAGTCTTCATACATTCAGGCACATTCACATACATATAAACATTTTAAAACAAGCTGACAGCGAGTGGGCCCAGAATTTCAGACCCAAACTGTCTGATCAACACACTGTGCTGTTTGTTTATTCATTCACTTATATATCATTATTTCTTCTTATTTTTTGATTTGTTTACTCCATTTCTACCTGTCCTTCAGGTAACTGGGCAAGTATGATCACTTTTGTGAAGCTTTCCCTCATTACATTTTTCTAGAAACAGTGTATAGAATGCTACTCTTAGGACTGTAGACATGGCTACTGGGATGGACAGTAATGCTAAAGGAGTAGAGAAGAGCTCGATACTTGAGTTAGATTGAATTAGTTAGAACTGATTGTTCTTGCACCTCATTTTGTCTTACGATAGGAGAATGGCACTGAGGTGTCACAAAAGTGTGAGGCTGGGTAAAATGATGACATAGAAATAACTAGTGGGCTCTGATAGTTGAAAGTTTGAACTGAAAATATTTGAAAAACCCATTGGATGTGCGCTGGGGCAGGGAGGACAAGAAAACAACCAGTAGGAAAGAAAACACCAGGTGGGAAATGAGGTTCATCTTCACTAGATAAGAGTGCCATTGTTGAAAGTATGAAGAGCGACTAGGAGCTGTATTAAAGGACTTTTCGTGAATACAAATAGCATTGTGATTAAACACACGATTTTTGCCATCAGTCTGAGTTCAGATTCTAACCATGCTCCTGACTAGCTCTCTGACTTTGAAGAAATTACCTAGGCATTATAAAACTTAGTCTTTCAACCTGTAAAATGGAAATAATATCTCAAAAGCATTGCTGGGGTAGACAAAATGGCTTATTGGAAAAGGAGCCTGGCACCAAAACTGATGAACCTCCTCAGTTCAGTCCCCAGGATGCACATGGTGGAAGGAGAGAATGAACTCCTGCAAGTTATTATCTGACCTCCACATTTTCATCATGGCATGCATCTCCCTCTACCCCCATACAGATAACTATACATAAGTAAGTGTATTTTGAAAAGCCCACTGTTGTGAGAATCAAGTGAGTCACTCAGAATCCCACGTGTTCTCTGTTTGAAAAATGCATTTTCCTTTACATATCAGAGATGAGACATCCCAAGCTCTGATAAAATGACGTTGGGAGAGATTAGATAATTTGGGAGGTAGGGAGCAGCATCAGTGCACTCCAGGAGGGAGTTGGGAACTGTGGCAAAACAGACTATAGGAGCAATAGTTGGGGTTGGTTAGGATTCCTTGTAGCTGTATTGTACAACAAGCTCTTTTATAGTGTAGACCTAGGGGAATTAAAGTTCTTGGTAGTTACCTCAATCTTTCCTTGAATCTTTCTCTTGCATCAGATTTGAGCAGAAATAATCTAGAAAATGGGGGTGGGGGCGGTCTGAGAAGTCAGTCACTTGCTCTCGGGTCTCTAACTGGAAAGCATCTTATTCATACTGAACAGTGTTCTGAAATACTTGGATTTAGACATACTTTATATACAATGTGAGCTACTCATTTAGAGCATACAGTTCCAAGAGCTTTCATACAGTCACAGATTTATTCAAGCATTATTATAAATATGTTTCCCTTTATCAGCTGATTATTATTCACCCTTTCAATGCAGCTCTTGGCAAACACTAATATTCTGCCTCACTCTAGGTATCTACCTATTCTGTACATTTCATGGAAGTGGAATTGTACAAATGTAATCATTTGTGTTTGGTATCTTTCACTAAGAATATTTTTATAGCACATGTCAAGACATCATTCCTTTCAATTTGGAGAATAACATTCCACTATACATACACAACACATTTCATCTATGTATTCATCCATTGATTGTTATTTGAGTAGCTTCCTCATGTTGGCCATTTTAAATAATGCTTCTTTGGATATTCTTGTTAATTTTTATGTGGGCACATTTCAGATACCATGTAGTGGAATTGCTGAACCATATGGTAACATAATTAATATGCTGAGAAACTACTAGCTTGATTTCCATAGTTGCCTACATTTTACATCCATCTACATTCCATCCCAGCATATATAAGAGTTTCCATTTTTCTATGTATTCCCCAATACTTTTGTCTTTTGAAGTACAGCCATCCTAGTGAATATGAACTAATATATCTATATAATGCTCCAATAATTATGGGAGTATAAGTAACTTTAGAAAGCGGTGTTTTTATTGCCTGTTGATATGTAACAGCATTCACAGTAGCCATGATATGGAATCATAGGTATCCACGAATGGAAGAATGGATAAACTGTGATATGTGTATATGTGTGGACATAATGGAATATTATTCAGTCTTTAGAAGGAGAAAAAGAAACTCTTTGTGGAAAAAATGTCGTGGTATCTGTCTTAGTCACTATTCTGTTGCTGTGAAGAAACACCATGACGATATCAACCCTTATAAGAGAAAGTATTTAATTGGGGATTTAATTAATTTAATGTAATTAATTGCTTACAATTTCAGAGGATTAGTCTATTATGATCATGGTGGGGAACATGGCAGCAGGCATGGTGCTACAGAAATAGTTGAGAGCTACATCCCGATCTCTGGCAGGGGAGGAAGGGGCAGGCAGGCAGGCAGGTGGGCAGGCAGAGCCTGGTCTTGGAATGGACTTTTGAAGCCTCAAAGCCGAGTGACACACTTCCTCCAACAAGGCTACATCTCCTAGTCCTTCTAATTCTTTCAAATAGTGTCCCTTTCTGGTGACTAAGCATTCAAATATATGGACCTATAGGATCCATGTTTATTCAAACCAACACAGTATCGAATAATGTATATGGTCATTAGAAATAATAATGTTTTTTTAAAAAAAGATCATGCCATTTGACAAAATATGAATGATAAGTAAAATAAGCCAGACATAGAAAGAAAAATACTGTGTGATCTCTTTTACATGTCGAATCTAAAAATTGTCATATGCAGAGACTAAAACTGATTATTGGGAGCAAATAGGGGAAGGAATGGGGAGATGCAGGTCAAAGGACACAAAGTAGCAGTCTAGAGAGCTAGCACACAACACAGGTTCCTAGTTAGTTGTAGTACATTGTATTCAGGAATTGGGTAAATGAATAGATCGCAGATGATTTTGTTATAGAAGGAAATTGGGGAACTGTGAGATGAGTAGTATAGTATCTACCTTAAATAGACACAATGAAATTTATATTTAAAATATTCTCTAGTAATCACCCTTTTCTTATTTATATACTCATTTTTTAGTAGATTTGATATTCCTGTGAAGAATATGTTATAATTTTCACATATTTAACACCCTAACCAGTGACACTCAATTAAAATCTTATAGAGTATGTGGTTGAACCTGAGTGACCAAATAAAATTTCTTCCCTTTGTAAATCTCCCTACAACCCCATTCTGAATCCATTCTGAAAGAAGTGAAGGTGTGAATTAATTTCCTGTAAAGGGAATTATTTTTTCCTGTGACACAGAAGTGAGAGCATAATCCATTTTCACCTCATTACATTTCAATTGCCTCCTCTATGGGGCATTCACAAGTCTTATCTTCAAGGGAGAACAATTCTTTCAACTCCCTGCTGGAAACTTTGCCTTCAATTAATTATTTTCAGAATAAAAACATGTAATAAGGCTTTGTTATTAGTAGAGCTCTCTGGTATCAGGAAATCTTGTTGAGACTCTGGTTCATCCAGTCTGCACATTTCTTAGAAAAATATGATTATGATTGTTAAGATATTGCCATGAAAGATTCTGACAGAGATGAGCATTTAATTAACAAGATGACAAACTAAAATTTGAAAAATTCCTTGTCTTGCTTTGCTCTACCAGTGAAGTCTTCTTCATACTAAGTATCCATTTCTTTTGTATTCTTTCCTTCCTATCATGTCCCAAACTTCACCCTTCCACAAACTCCAGTCAAAACAAAAAAAATTATGAAGACAATACATGATTCCTCTGCCTGCCTTCCCAAACAGAAAGAATATGTATTTATGGACCTAATGTCATGGTTCAGTTTTTCTGTTACCTTTAATTATATTTTCTGATAACATAAATATATTAATGTTTTCAGTAACAAAATATTTTATGGTAATAAGAATTGAACCCAGCATTTCACCTGTGCTACATAAGCTCTCTGCCACTGAGTTATGTCCCTAATCAATATTTTTAGTATTTGTCTGGTATAACTTCATTCCATCATTTTATTTTCAATGTTTCTGAATTCTAGTATTAATACATTGCCTTTTATTTTTTTTCATTTTTTCTTTATTAAGAAATTTTCTACTCACTCTACATACCACCCACAGATCCCACCTCCTCCCTCCTCCCACTCCCCAGCCCTCCCTCCCAAGCCACCCCATATCCTCACATCCCCCAAATCAAGGTCTCCCATGAGGAGTCAGCAGAGCCTGGCACACTGAGCCTAGGCAGGTCCAAGCCCCTCCCCACTGCACCAAGGCATCACACCACAGGCACTGGATTCCCAAAAGCCTTCTCAGATACATTACCTTTTCAAAATTGCATATATGTAACAACAAGTAAAGAAAAAGAGGCCAGAGGCCATGGATTTGAAAGAGAGCAAGGGATTGAGAGATACATGGCAGGGATTGGAGGAAGGAAAGGGAAAGGGAGAAATGATGTAATTATGTTTTAATTTAAAAAATGAAAAAATGCACATAGTTGTGTCATAGGTTTATGCCAGGAAATATTCCTAAAAACAAACAAACAAACAAAAACCCATAGTGGCAGCTGGATGTTGTGGTAGCATATACCTGTAGTCCCAGTACTTGAGTGGCTGAGGTGGGAAGATCATTATTAGCTTGATACCACCCTGGGATACATACTGAGTTCCAAACCTGTCTGGGCTACATAGTGAGACCCTATCTCAGTCCAACCTTCAAAGGTGGATTTAGTTACTATATTAGTCAGGGTTCTACAGAGTAACAGAATTTATAGAATGAATCTATGAACCTACCTACCTACCTACCTACCTACCTACCTACCTACCTACCTAGATATATAAAGGGGATTTATTAGAATGACTTACAGGTTGTGGTCCAGCTAATCCAACAATGGCTGCTTATATACAGAAGGTCCAAGAATCCAGTAACTGTTCAATCTACGAGCTGGATGTCTCAGCTGGTCTTCAGTATACACTGAAATCCCGAAGAAGTAGGTTTTGTACTAGTGAAGAAATGGACTTGCTAGTGAGATGAGAGCAAGCAGGCAAAGAGCAAAAGCTTCCTTCTTCTACATCCTTATATAGGCTTCCAATAAAAGATGTGGCCCAGATTAGAGGTGGGTCTTCCCACCTGGAAGATCTGGATTAGAATTGGATGTTTCCATTACAAATTAAGCAAAAATACCTCACAAGTGGGCCCTTCCATTTGGGTTTTAATTAATTCCAGATGTAGTCAAGTTGATGGTCAAGAATAGCCATCATAATTACAGTAATTTGCATAATGTTCAAGTATATAATAAAATTGCATTGCCCCGGAATGCTCCTTCTTGTCCTCTCCCAGTACATACTTCCTAAAGGTACCTATAATGACTTCTTTCGTTATAGACAGGACTTGACAGTTATTGCTCTTCATAGAAATGACATTAAATAATATATATATTTTTAATGCTTGTTTTTTTAAATGTAATTTAAAATTTTTAATTGACTAATAGGTGCTGCAGTGATGACTTAGTGGTTAAAATACTAATTATTTGTATATATCACAGAATAACTATATCAAACACATCTATCTTTGACATAATTATCATTTCTGTCAAGAAAACACTTAACATCAATCTGTCATTTACAATTTTGAAATATAGTAGGCTTTTATTATTAACCACTCTCACTTTGGTATTCAACAGGTATTGAAGCACATCTTGATTCCCCCACCCCCCCACCCCCGCCCATTGGAAATTATTGTGAGATTAATCCTTGTTGTTGTCTTGTTGTTTTATATTAATTTGTATTATTTGTTTATATAAATGTATAACAGTATATCTGTTTCCTCTCTTAGCAACTGACCTTTGCATTGTTTTCAGTTTGGAGATGTTTTACATAAAGATGTTGTGGATAACCATGTGAAGAGAACTCATCTGCTTTCTGTATAGAGTTGGAATTGCTAGATTACAGTGTCCAAATATAATTAGCTCTATGAGATTCTGGTAGATATAATTCAAATTGATACATTCACCAATAATCTTTTTTTTTTATTTATCTGTTTTGTTTTTTGGAACAGGGTTTCTTTGTGTAGCTCTGACTGTCCTGGAACTCCCCCTGTAGACCAGTCTAGCCTTGAACTCACAGAGATCCACCAGCTCCTTGTAGCATGAATCTTAAAAGGTCTTATTAATAAAAACAAACCTGACGCCAGGTATTAGGGTGAATGCTGGAAGATCAGAGAAGCAGAACAAGCCACAGCTACCTCACCTTGCCACTTCCTCAGCTGATCCTATTTCCTCATACTGGAAGCCTCTGAGTCCTCATCCAAATGGTTCTCAGCTGAATTGCTGCTCAAAAGCCTAAAATCTTAACCAGGCTCTACTTCCTGGTCCTCACGCCTTATATACCTTTCTGCTTCCTGCCATCGCTTCCTGGGATTAAAGGCGTGTCACCATGCCTGGCTGTTTCCAATGTGGCTTTAAACTCACAAGATCCAATGGATCTCTGCCTCTGGAATGCTAAGATTAAAGGTGTGCGTGCACCACCATTTTCTGGCCTCTATATCTGGTGACTGTTCTGTTCTCTGACCCCAGATAAATTTATTAGTGTTCACAATCACCACAGCTTCTGCCTTCTGAGGCACCACTACTGCCCTACTCAAGAGTCTTTAAAAATTCTACTTACTCAACATTTTTTCTGTGGTTGGTATTTTATTTTGAACTATTCGGGAGGATGTGTGCTGGTATTTCACCACCATTTTGATTTATGTTTCTTGGTAGGTAATGAGTTGAGCTCCTTATACTTAATTGTCTATTTATTTGCTCTTTATAGAGAAAAGGCTATTTGCATATTTTACTCAATTAAAAATCAGAAGTCTAGCTGGGCAGTGATGGTTTACATTTTAATCCTAGCACTCGGGAGGCAAAGGCAGGTTAATCTCTGTGAGTTGGAGGCCAGCCTGGTCAACAGAGTGAGTTCCAGGACCTCCAGGGCTAAACAGTGAGACCCTATCTTGAAAAACTAAAAAGCAAGCAAACAAACAAACAAAAAACAAAATCATCAAAAAAATTGGTAGTCTGTGTTTCTAAAACTTGATTTATAGATATTTTCTATATTCTAGTCATATTTTAAAAAAAGATATTGTAGTAATTCTCCCTTTCTTATTTATATACTTATATTTTAGTGGATTTAGTGTTCCAGAAATTACGTTATGCAATTTTCATATATTGAACACTGAAACCATGTATGTACTATGAATATCCTCTTTAGATTCATGGCTTTCCATTCTCTTCTCTCACTGGTGTGTTTTGATAAGCAGAAGGTTTTAATTTTGATGAGCTGCAATTTGTCACTTTTCCCTTTGAATGATTGTGTCCCGGTTTAGAAAGTTGACTAACTTGGAGGTCTTTAATATATTCTCCTATACTTTAGCAGTTTGTGTTCTTTATTACATAGTGTTATTTGAAGCATGGATCAGGTAAGCTTTTATTGCAAAGACTATCCTTTCCCCTGATAAACAGCAGTGTAGTCTTCATCATAAGTCAGGTCTTTTTTTTTTTTTTTTTTTTTTTTTTTTTTTTTTTTTTGTCGGTTTTTCATGACAGGATTTCTCTGTGTAGCTTTGGAGCCTGTCCTGGATCTCACTCACCTGGCTCTGCCTCCAGAGTGCTGGGATTAAAGGCGCCACCACAGCCAGGCGCAGGTCTTTGTTTTACAAATGTCACTCAGTTCCACTGTTTTTTTCTGTTTCTGAATTACTGTCTTAATTATTAGATATTCAGATATCTCTTAAAAACTGAGAGTGAAAATAAAACCTTTTCTTTGTTTTTCAATGTTTCTTTTTCAATGTTTCTTGCCTGTTCTGGGTCTTTTGAAACTTGGTATAAAGTTTCAGATTTTTTTCTGATTTCCCAATAAATTATGTTTTGACTTGGGGTTTGATTGCATTGAATATTAGATCAACTTAAAGAAATTAAAATTATAATAATATTGACTTTCCAAAACAATGACATGCTGTCTTTCTTACTTATTTTGGTCTCCGGTTTCTCTCAGTAATGCTTCTTATGAGAAATAGTAAACAACTTTTATTAGATTTCTTCCAGAGTAGCTCAGATTTTTATGATACTGTAAATGGTCTTGTTTTCTCAAAAATGTCTTCTTTAGATAGTGTCTCCATATAATCTGGTCTGACCTGGAACTCATTCCAAAGCTAAAGGTGCCCTGAACTCACAGAAATCCTTTGCCCCAACCTCCCAAGTGCTGAGATTACAGGCACGTAGTAACAAATCTGGTCAATCTTTTAAAATTATTTCTAGTTGTTTGCTGATAATTATATACACATACAAATGATTTTGTCTGTTTAATTTTATCTAGCACTTTGTTGTGTTCACTTAAATATTTTAATAATTTGTAGATCTTTTAGATAGTGAATAGTCATGTAATCACTTAGTTTTGGTGGGCAACCAAGAGAAATGGCCAAAGCCTGAGTTGTTTTATGGGCCTCTGATGCTTCCCTGTCTACTTGTGGAGATGTTTCATGCCCTGGCATTTGAATTTTTGTTTAGTAATCTATAGATTCTGGGAACAGTTTTTTCCAGCAACAGTGGGTACATAGTTTTCACTTTCTCCTTTTTAAATAATTTTATTTATTTATTTATTTTTTATTTGTGGTTTTTCAAGACAAGGTTTCTCTGTGTAGCCCTGCATGTCCTGGAACTCTCTTTGTAGACCAGGCTGGCCTCAGACTCACAGAGATCAGCCTGCCTCTGCCTTTCCAGTGCTGGGAATAAAAGCATGTGCTACCACTGCCTGGCTTTCATAAATTATATTTTTTAACTTGGCAACAAGATAGTAAATTTCCATATGGCTTTTTCATTCCGTTTTGCTTTGATAAACCCTCTTGGTGCCCCCTTGTTTTCTCCCATCCCCAGCCCTCCCTGATTAAACCTTTCAACCCCCAGTATTCCCTCTCTCTATTTTCTACTCTCCCCACCCCATGCGAGTCCTCTTAAGCCAATCCTCTTTCAGTGGCCTCTGTAGTTTCCTGGCTTCTACAAGTACTCAAATTTTAACACACAGAATTAAAGTCTCTACTGTTGAAGGGAGTTGAAGGGTGGGTAACCAATGATCTTTGTGACTGAACAATATTTTTGTAGAGATACACATCTAATTTATCCATTTGTCTCTTGATGAATATTGGGTTGTTGCTTTCCTTTAAGCTGTTGTGAATAATGCTGTTGTGAATATGCACACATCTGCATATTTGTTTTCAACATTTTGGGGCATTGGATGTCGTTATCTTTTACTGTGATGTCTTTGCTATTCATATCAGGATCACAACTTTCTGAATAAGTTAGGAAGTGTCTTTACCTCTTCAATATTTTAGGAGGGTTTGTGAATGATTGGCACTAATTCTTTCTTTCCATATTTAATGACTTTCCCCAATTGAAGGCATTTGCTCCAGGCTTTCTTTAATAGGAACATTTTGATGACTTAATCAATTACTTTATTTCTATATTTCTTAAATTTTCCATTTACAATCTTTTTTCTTGCCCCTCCTTTAAAAATTTATTTATTGTTATTGTACGTATGATATATATAGGAGGGTGTGTCATTAAGTACATGTGTAGGACAATGTGTGGAGTTCTTTCTCTTTCCATCTTTTTGTGGGTTTCAGGGATTGAATTCAGGTCATAGGGCTTGTGTGGCAAGCACTTTATCCATTGAATTATGCTGATGGTCCATATTTAATTTGAGCTGTTTTTTGTAATTGGTATGTGTATAAGAATGAGTATATTTTATTTAGGCTACATAATTTATTATTTTGTCATTGTTCATAGTATTCTTTTATACGCTTCTTTTTATTAAATTTTATTTATTTGTGGTATGGAGTGTGTGTGTGTGTGTGTGTGTGTGTGTGTGTGTGTGTATGTATGTGTGTGTGTGTGTCTGCCTGTGTGTACACATGTGCATACTTTTGCCACAGAGCATGTGTGGAGGTCAGAGAATGACTTGCAGGAATAAATTTTCTCCTACCATGTGGGTCCCACTTTTTCCTTTAACTTTATGTGGGTCTCAGATTGAACTCAGGTCCTCAGGCTTGGTGGCAAGTGCTTTTATCAGCTGAGCCATCCTGTCAGCCTTATTTTTCATTTTTATATCTGTAAGATGTGTCTTCACTTTAATTTCTTATTTTAGTGATTCACCTTTTCTCTGTTTTCCTTGTTAACTTTGGCAACATTTACCTATTTGTTAATCCTTTCACAAAATAAACTTTTTGAGTTTTTTTTGGTTTTGTTCTTGTTTTGGTTTTTGCCTTCCTGAGACAGAGTTTCTCTGTGTTACCCTGACTGTTCTGGAACAAAATTCACTTTTGATCTGATTAATGCTCTCCCGTCTATTCCCTATTGACATGTATGGGAATCTTCAGTATTCCTTTCTGCTTAGTGACTTTGGGTTCTTTTGCTCTTTTTTCCCCTAATTCCTTGAGGTGAAAAGTTACTGATTTCAGATGTTTCTTCTTTTTTCCCTTCTTTTTTGATTCTTAGTGGATTTCACATTATGCATTCTGATCCCACTTACCTCCCCATCTCCTCGAACCTGCCCTCTGCCCTTGCAACCTCCCCCAAATCAAAATCAAATTATAAAAAAACCCAAACAAAACAAAGAAAAATAAAAATAGAAATAAAAACAAACAACAGAAAAAAAAATCTTGTTGTGTGGCCCATTGAATCACACAGTTTACCCTGTAGTCTGTTCATCTTTACTTGCGAGTGTTCATTGCCTTGAGTCATTGGTCTGGCTCGAGGCCTCTGGTTTCTGCTACACCACCGATACTGAGCTCTCACTGGGGCTCCTCTTGAAAATCCTGTGTCATGGAGATCCTGCAGCTTTGGATCTGCAGGTTCGGCCCCTTCACCTGCTCCTGCAGTTCATAGATGAGATGGATGTTGGGTGGGCTAACTCATAGCCCTGGTTCTGGGCCTGGGTATCGCTGGGTTGGTCAGCCCGCCAGCTCTCCCTCATTGCCACTACCTGGAGCGTCAGCTAGCTCACCCACTGTAGCCTACAGCAAGGAGCAGGGCCAGTTTTCCTGCTCTCAGGCCCTCAGATCCGGGTCCCCCACACTCATCTCACCAGGGCCAGCTCTACTGTTTTGCCCAGGCAAGGTACAGAGAACACAAGGGGGTGGGGCAGTTTTCCTGCTCTCATTACCCTCAAGGCTGGCTCACCTGCACCCCTGCCAACAGGGTCAGGTCTAGTGTGCTGCCCACTTGAATGCAGGGTATGCCACAGCTGGTCTGGGGCAGGATTAGTTCTCTCCCTCTCAGGACCCCAGGGCCAGCTCTCTCACTGGTAGCCAGGAGCAAAGGGGAAGGCATCTTTCCTTCACCCGTGCCACCACATGGCAGATGAGGGGTGGGCAGGGCTCAGCTCTTTTGCTCCCATGCCCTCTCGCCCACAGGGTTGGCTCACCTGTGTCCCTGATCACAAGGGCAGCTCTAGTGTGCTTCCCAGGTGAGGTGCATGCTTATGGTGAGGGGTGGGGTCATCTTTTTTAATGTAAACAGTTATTGCAATAAATAGATTTATTTATTATGTGTACAGTGTTCTGCCTGCCAGAAGAGGGCGCCAGATCTCATTACAAATTGTTGTGAGTCACTATGCGATTGCTGGGAATTGAACTCAGGATCTCTGGAAGAACAGCCAGTGCTCTTAACCGCTGAGCCATCTCTCCAGCCCCTAAAAGGGCTTTCCTCCCTCTCCCCATTTTTATTTTATCTGCATCGGTATTTTGCCTGCTTGTATATCTGCTTAAGGGTCTCAGGTCCCCTGGAACTGGAGTTACACATAGTTGTGAGCTTCCACGTGGGTGCTAGGAATTGAACCCAGATCCTCTGAAAGAGCAGTCAGAACTCTTAACCACTGAGCCATCTCTCCAGCCCTCCTCTCTGGTTCTTTTTTTTTTTGGTTTTTCGAGACAGGGTTTCTCTGTGTAGCTTTGCGCCTTTCCTGGAACTCGCTTTGGAGACCAGGCTGGCCTCGAACTCACAGAGATCCGCCTGGCTCTGCCTCCCGAGTGCTGGGATTAAAGGCGTGCGCCACCACCGCCGGGCTCCTCTCTGGTTCTTATGAGGGTATGGTGACTGTGTGTTGCCTGCTAAGGAATTCTGGGGTCCTGATAGGTGTGGCCACTGGAGATTCCCGGTGAAACACGTTCCTAGGGTTGGAGGCTGACACTTAGGAATGGGGATGGACTAGATGGGGTGGGGTTGCAAGGCCACAGGAGGGAGGAAATCAGGGTGTTTCACCAAGATCTGTTTAGTCCCCTGGGAATAGGGGCAGAGAGTAAAGAGAGGCCACTATAGGTAGTTTGCTCCAGAGCTGGGGTCGAGACTGAGGGATTGGGCGTGGAGGAGAGGAGAGTGAAGATCCAAAGCTCACTTACCTGCTCAGTTGGCTTGCCTACTTGCTTCTCTGTCAGTCTTGGATGGTGGGTTTGTGAAGGCCTAGACTTAACTTTACAGGCTCAGGAATATGCCATGATAACTCGAACAGATACAGAGCAGTATCTTCCTGCAGACGTCCTGTCTGCTGTTTATACAGGAAAGGAAAGCTTAACAGGATGCTGTCTGTGGTTTATGGCCCTTGGAGATATCCAGATAATGGTGCTGAGCAGTCCAGATAATCCTGTTCAGCGGGTTGTTGTTCCCGCCAAAAGTCTAGACCAATAGTTTCAAAGAATCACCTTGCCCCTTCTAGCCAATCCCAAGTTGCCAATTCCTGGCTTGTGGTTTTTCCTTATAAAAACCCTCTACACCTGGGCTTGTGGCCATCGCCACATTTTCTTCCACCCGCCATGCAGCGGCCCAGGTTGAACCTGAATAAAAGGACCCTTATGTACTTGCATCGGAAACCGGCTCCTTTGTGGTCTCTGGGGGTTTTGCGAAATGGGTACAACATATGGTGCATGGCCGGGAACCCCCATGACCCCATGGAACTCCGAACCCGAGGGTTCCTCACTGGCCGGTAAGCATGTCTCTTAAGTGTTTGTCTGTGTTCAGTTTTGTCTCTGTGGCATGCCTAGGTTGGTGATTGTGATCAGGAACGGTAAATGGGTGGACGCACCACAGACCGAGATCACAAGGGGCTGAAAGACATTTCAGACCCTGTTAATGAGTTTAGTGGGGGCGGAGAACCCCACATCTGTAGTATATAGTCTTTTTGGTTTTGTCTCCAGGCGCTAGGAGAGCTGTTTTGTTGTCTTATGTTGTAAAGTTTTGTTTGCCTTTCTGTTGGAATGTCCTACCTATATGAATGTGTAAGTATATACGAAACGTGGCCCCATGTAAGCGTGGTTTGTGCTGTTTTATGCCTGAGCTTGTGTGTGCGTTGTGACTTGTGGGCAGAATGGCCAGCGGAAGGGACTGAGCTCTCTTTGGCGGGCAGCCGCTGCACAGCCCAGGGGTTTCTGCAGCGACCTGGGGGTGCTGCTGAGTGGGCTAGGTGGCAGTGAGCACCACAGGGCTCAGACATGGCAGGTTCTGGGCACCAGCTCGCTCAGGGATCTGTGGAGTGGAGACTTTAGGGCACGATGCAGGTGGCGGCCAGGTCAGCCCAGGGGCTGCATGGGAACTAGGCATGGTTGGGCACTAGGGCCAGCTGTGAGCACTGTGGGGCCCAGACATGGCCGACAGGTTCTGGCTGGGCCCTCGTGGTGCAGAGAGCTCCGGGGCAGAGCTGGCGGGGGGCCTGGAGGAGCTCAGAGTGTGACTGAACTGGGTGAGGGGCTGATGGAGAACTAACTGCCCCTCCAGGGTCACAGCTAAAGAGTGGCCTACAAGTCTGTGGGCCTAGCCAGGACATGGAGTCACGTTCAGTCTGCCGTTCTCGTGTTCTTGAAAATCTGAGGTTTACAGCAATCTTTTGTCCCCATGGTGCACGCCTTCCTGGTCGTCTTCCTCTTCCATGCTGTTGGGTGGGGCTCCCAAGACCTGCCCTGGGGCTAAAACCTGATCTAGGTCTAGCTCCAAGAATGGAATGTCACTGCCTATGGTTGCTAAGCTACTGCGGCTATGTTATAAGGCTAACCAACAGTTTCTTGTCTGTGGTACAGTGCTGATGCAAATCTAGAGTTATTCTTGTTATGGTATATGCATGTATTTCTGTTCTTTTTTAAAATATTGTAGCTTTACAATATAGTCTAGATTACTGAGGGAAATCACAAGAAAGACTTTGGTAAAAGTTTCTGTTTTAAAAGAAAAGAAAAAGCGGAATTTGAGTAAATGACTGAGAGATCAAAGGAATGGACTGAGGGTACATGTTGTAGAAAGTCAGAGGGGATGTGATATGAACTATGTTTGTTATGGTTTCTTATACCTGCAAATACTGAATTTAAAAATTAATTCTGGTTGGTTTTCATTTTAAAAATAGCCAGTGATTCTGCAAACTGCCTATGTATGTGTGTATGTGGACAGGTATGTGACTTAGATTTAACTATATATGTAAATGTGAACAAGTTTAACTGTATGTTACATACGTATGTGTATGTAACTTGGATCCAACTGTGTGTATGAGTGCAAGTAATTATTGTTTAGAAAAACATGCTTTAAACAGCAACCACGTGGCTTCTTCCATCTTGGCTGGTGACCTCATGGGCAGCCATGTGGCTGGTAGCTATCTTTTACTAAGGTTATAAAGATCTACTCAAAAAAAAAAAAAAAAAGCTGGGCAATGGTGGCACACGCCTTTAATCCCAGCACTCAGGAGGCAGAGCCAGGCGGATCTCTGTGAGTTTGAGGCCAGCCTGAGCTACCAAGTGAGTTCCAGGAAAAGGCACAAAGCTACACAGGGAAACCCTGTCTCGAAAAAAAACAAACAAACAAACAAAAATAAAGATCTACTCAGGTTAACACCTAAGTACTTATATCTTTACCAAGTGTTCAACAGCAAGCTTCTAGAGAATTTAAATAGATGGCAACATATGTTTAATAAATAAAGTATTTAATAAATATTAAAGCTGCACCTCAGTGCTTTTATACACAGGAATATACCTTGCTCTGGTAGCTAAACTTTGTAATTTAAGATTTACCCATGTAAAATGATAATAGTTTTAAAGACATAAAGGAATCATAGGAAACAGCTGAGGTTTGCAAATGTATGGCAGGGCTAGAGTTCCAAAAAGAGTCTTGCAGTGGTGGACCTTAGCAGTTTTGGAAGTGCCAGGTGATGATCACTGGAAGCACCAGCCATAATGAAATGGAGCAAGCAGGCTATGTATGTGCTGCCAAGGGTAGGGTCAAAGAAATCATCCAAGCCTCTAAGTAAAAGAACCAAAAGGATTATTAATGAATCCCAGATATTGAACTTTGAGATTGTTTGCACTTTGGAGTTTGGTTTTACTTTATACAGATTGTGGTGATACCGTGTTTTCTCCCCCTTAAAGTAAAAGAAGATATTTTGTTGTTGATATTACAGAAGACATTTGAGAGATCTTAATCTTTTTAAGAACAGTTTTTAAAATATAAAAGTTTATAAGGCTATGGAACATTTTTAGCTTATAAAATGCTCTATATTGTTAATATTTGGACTTAAAATAAAAGGCTAAAAATTAGGGTCACAGCCATAAGCTCCAAATGCTAACCAGAAACTGGGATGTTTATTTTTTGTGATGCAGCAAGACAATGACCTAAGCAGTCTGACAAAGGGCTTGAAACAGCTTCTGACTCAATGAGTCTTCACCCTTTGGGAGTTAAAAAAATCTTTTTACAGGGATGGCCTAGGACTTACTGTATGTCAGATGTTTGCATTGAGATTCAACAATGGTAAAACTGTAGTTATGAAATAGCATTGAGATACCTGAGAACCAATGACTTGGAGAATGTTTTCTCCTTGCTCAAGGTACGTTCAGGCTTAAGAATGTTGTCTAGCCTCCTTGTATTTGCTAAGTTTGTTAAGCTTAAGCTATTTGGATAAACTGATGCATATATATATATATATATATATATATATATATATATATATGTTTTATATCAATATTTTGTTTTGGTTTCTTTACTGAACTCATATTTGATACTAGACTAGCTTCAATTTAGAATCATTGTTTTTAAGGCTACTTATTGTAGACTGTTAGAGAACATAAATAGTCATAAATAATCAAGTTCTCTTAATTGTAGTCAGGGTAAGTATCGAAATAATATTACAGGGATAAGATTACTCAGTCCCTTGCATATGTTTTCAGGGTTGAGCTTAAAACAAGTAACTAGAAACAAAGTTTGTCTATTCAGATATACCTGGACAGCCCTCATACTTCAGCGATCTGCAGAATATGGCATTTAAATGTTGATCTACAAGCTTATTATATCAGACAGACTTCCAGATCCTAGCAGTGACCCAGAGTCTCCAGAGAAGATTACCTACAAGGCACCACAACATCTCTGCCTGGATTATGGCAACACCGACCACAGGGCAAGATGCCCCAATGCAACGCCTGCCACCAGGAACCAGCCCAGACTGTGGACAAGCAGCAGGACACTGGAATTGATTGCACCCTTTTGCCTGGACAAATCAAAGTCAGTCTTCTGTGTCTCTATTACACATGAAAAATACTCTGCCTTATGGGCCTGATGGTGGAAGAAGATTGATGCTGTTCTGACTGGTGCCTCCAACACTATGGAGACCTGGGTAGGGATTGGTCCCTGTAACTTATAGGATTGGAAGCTGCTTGGTCTGTACTCAGATATAGTTTATCCTTCTCAGATTTCTGATAGTACTGATGGCTAGGCTAGCTCTAACTTTGTCAGCGTGGCAGCATCAGACAAACAGATCCTTCTGCAAGGCTATAGCAAGCTTGTTAGCTCAGTTTAAAAAAATGTTCTAAGATATAAAAGTTTAAGTAAGTCATAAAGGTTCGGATATGAGTCTAAGAAAGGTCTGAGGACAGGAAAGCTTCTAAGCTTCGAGAATCTCAGAAAATGATTTAAGATAAAAAAGTTTCAGATTGCTCTCCTGTTCTATGATATAACAGTTTAGAGCTTAACATTTAATAGAGTTCTGATAAACTAGTAGAGCAATGACTACTTACTGTTCAGTCACAAGCTCAACATTTTAGATTTATTTGTCATCTAAATATATCTAAATATAAACCTAAGAGTGCTTCTCATCAGGCCAAAAATCTCTGTCCAATTTATACCTAGCTCTCTGGACAGAAGGAAAACACACAAGCTTTTAACCCAAATCTGTAGTTCTTGTTGGGACTGAAAGGTATGATTCCACTTCTGCTGTTTTACAGATACCCATTACCTGCTTTGTCTACAATATGGATTTCAGTATAGATTGGTAATACTAATGTATCTAAAACTTTTATATCATTTTGTAAGATAGTTCATGTAGGCCTCAGAGGATTAAAAGATTCATAAAACCTGGATACACATCACAAAGGTCAGAAGGACCCCAGAGAAGTTCAGCTTATTCCTAAGGATGGTATTTTTCCTCCCTCCTGGTCTTGAGACTCCTGCTTTTCCCAGTTACTAAGGGTATGGGCCTAAGGGTTCCAAATAAGTTCATAAATTTTAATTTCTGTTCCTAGTTTAAGTTTGTCTCAACAGATTCCCACTTGGCTGGCAGTCACCTCCAAGTTTCAGTTGCTGACTACACTGCTCCAGAAGACTGTGAGCTCCAGACTTGCTAAAAGCTGACATGGACCAGCCCAGCCAATGTGATTGTTCCCTGTCTCTACAGGGTCAGACAGCCACATGCTTTTGACAGATGCCCCATTGCCCAGCCTTTGACCAGCCTTTCAGCCTTTTTGGGGCCCTGACAAAAGTGCCCCAATGCCAGCTTGAAGCAGTTTCAGAAGAGAATACATCATCCCATGTTCCTTGTTCAGAAAAGGCTGAAATGCTGGGTCAAAAGGAAACTCCCTGGCATAGAGCCAAGATGGCCAACTATAATGCCCATTGACATACCATGAAAATAGGTTCAGAGTTGTCAATAGGTAAATTTATTAACTGAGATGGTTCTGCAATAAGATAAGACACTTGACCTTCTTTATGCAGAACCAAAGAGGTACTATATAAGATGTTAATCTGGTTATACTCAAAGCTCAGAACTACAGGACTTTAAAAAAATGGCAATAGATACAGATGTCACTGCCCTAGAAAAATCTGTTAGTTAATGGTTCTTAGGTCCCAATACCCTTGAACCTCTGGACAGGTAGGACTCATGATTGAGTCCTGTCATTGGTACTTGTGAAGGGGGGAATGTGAAGGCCTAGACTTAACTTTACAGGCTCAGGAATATGCCATGATACCTCCAACGGATACAGAGCAGTATCCTCCTGCAGACGTCCTGTCTGTTGTTTATACAGGAAAGGAAAGCTTAACAGGATCCTGTCTGTGGTTTATGGCCCTTTAATACTGCTGAGAAGTCCAGATAATCCTGTTCAGCGGGTTGTTGTTCCTGCCAAAAATCTAGACCAATAGTTTCAAAAAATCACCTTGCCCCTTCTACCCAATCCCAAGTAGCCAATTCCTGGCTTGTGGTTTTTCCCTACAAAAACCCTCGCCGGGCGGTGGTGGCGCACGCCTTTAATCCCAGCACTCGGGAGGCAGAGCCAGGCGGATCTCTGTGAGTTCGAGGCCAGCCTGGACTACCAAGTGAGTTCCAGTAAAGGCGCAAAGCTACACAGAGAAACCCTGTCTCGAAAAACCAAAAAAAAAAAAAAAAAAAAAAAAAAAAAAAAAAAAAAACCCTCTACACCTGGACTCGTGGCTGTGGCCACATTTCCTTCCACCCGCCATGCAGCGGCCCAGGTTGAACCTGAATAAAAGGACCCTTATGTGCTTGCATCAGAAACCGGCTCCTTGGTGGTCTCTGGGGGTTTTGCGAAATGGGTACAACAGGTTCCTAGAGAATGTCTGCTTAGTTGGAGGCTGGGACAAAAGGATGAGTGGGGAGGGAGGTTGGAGGATTAAGATCTGCTAGATTCCCAGAAGGTGAGGGCAGAGAGGAGGGGGAGGCCACAGCAGGTGGTCTGCTGTAGATGCAGGGATGAAACTAGGTGTCCTGGCTGGTTTTGTGTGTCTCAAAGCTAGAGTCATCAGAGAAAGGAGCCTCAGTTGGGAAATGCCTCAGTGAGATCCAGCTGTAAGGCATTTTCTAAATTAGTGATCAATTAGGGGAGGGCCTAGCCCATTGTGGGTGGTGCCATCCCTGGGCTGCTGGTCTTGGGTTCTATAATAAAGCAAGCTGAGCAAACCATGGGAAGCATGCCAGTAAGCAGCACCCCTCCATGGCCTCTGCATCAGCTCCTGCCTCCTGGATCCTGCCATGTTTGATTTCCTGTTCTGACTTCCTATAGTGATGTATAGCAATGCTGAAGTGTAGGCCTAATAAAACCTTTCTTCCCCAACTTGCCTTTCAGTCATGGTATTTTATCACAGCAATAGAAACCTAAACTAAGACACTAGGTGATTAGATTTGGAGGGATGGAAGGAGAGGTGAAGATCCGCAGTTAGCCTACCTGCTATAGACATCATTAATCTCTTTTTCATTCACAAATATTTTGTAGTAATTACAGATGTTATGTTGTTTTCTTTTTTAATTAGCTTTTATTAATATATAGGAATCATGATTTTTGTATGTTGGTGTTCTATTCAGCATTATCAAATTTGGCTTTGTTTGTTTGTTTCTTTGTTTTTATAGTATTTGGTGAAGCCTTTAGGGTTTTTTATATTGAACATTGTATTATTTGTGAGGGTGGTTTGGTTTGATTTTCTTCTTAACCTCTCGGATCATTTTTATTTATTTCTCTTGCCCAGTTGAATCGACTACTACTTTTAGTAGACTGTTGAGTGGAAGTGGTAAAGAGGAAGTCCTCCATTCATCTTTTCCACATTCAGTGTGATGTCACGTGTGCTTTTGTTACATACGGGCTTTGGTAAACTGACATACATTCCTTCTGTGCCTAAATTCAGTGACCTTACTGGCTGTCTTAGGGTTTCTGTTGCTGTGCATGACCACAGTAACTCTTATAAGGGAAACATTTCATTGAGGGGGCTCCCTTACAGTTCAGAGGTTCAGTCCATTATCATCATGACGGGGAGTATGATGGCGTGCAGGCAGACATGGTGCTGGCTGCATCTTGATCAGAAGGCAACAGGAAGTCAACTGAGACACTGGGTGGTATCCTGAGCATAGGAAACTTCAAAGCCCACTCCCACAGAGACACACTTCCTCCAAGAAGGCCATACTCACTCCAACAAGGCCACAGTTCCTAATAGTGCCACTCCCTATGAGATTATGGGGACCAGTTATATTCAAACTATCATACTAGCTGTTGCTATGTTCATATTTCTGTTTCTTCTTCATGATTCAGTCCTGGTAGATGATATGTTTCTTATTTTAAATTTTATTTTATTTTTATTTTATGTACATTGGTGTTTTGCCATGGGTGTCTGGTCCCCTGAAACTGGAGTTACAGACAGTTGTGAGCTGCTATGTGGGTGCTGGGAATTGAACCTGGGTCCTCTGGAAGAGCAGTCAGTACTCTTAACTGCTGAGCCATCTCTCCAGCTCAGATGATATGTTTCTTGTAATCCATTTCTTCTGTGGTATCCAAATTGTGTTCTATAATGTGTTCATATTCTTCTTCTTTTACACAATTCTTGGATATGGTAGGAACATTACTTTTTAATGCTGATTTCACATATTAATCTGACCTCTCCAATATGTTTTGCATTTGGCACAGCCACGTATCTTTGAATACCTCCTCCACCAGCAGGAAGCAGAGAGTGCTGAGGGAACATCTTAGGGCAAGTTAATCTTACCCAGCAGCCAACAGGAGGCACCAGTGGAAATCTCACCCTAATGATGGCAGTCAGTTACAGGAAGGAAAGGGTATGTGGTGGTCTGAATGTAAATGGTCCCCATAGACCCATAGGGAGTGGCACTATTAAGAAGTGTGGCCTTGTTGGAGTAGGTGTGGCTTTGTTGGAGGAGGTCTGTCACTGGAGGTGGATTTTGTGGTTTCAGATGCTCAAACCAGGCTTATTGTTACTCTCTCTTCCTGCTGCCTTTGGATCCAGATGTAGAACTCTCAGACCTCTCTGGAATCATGTCTGCCTGCCTGCCACCATGCTTCCTATCATGCTGACTATGGACCAAACCTCTGAATTGTAAGCCAGCCCCAATTAAATGTTTTCCTTTCTAAGTGTTGCCAGGGTCATGGTGTCTCATCACAGCAATAAAACCCTAAGATAGGGTTTATACTCACATCCCAGTGTATCCTTATCAGACTGATGGGGTTCTATTAACAGACCAGCTTGAGCCCCATCCAGTCCAGAAGCACCTCCTTGCTTTCTTGATGAGCCCCTTCCCCTTCCTTCTAGAATCTGAGCTTCTGATAGCAGCATCCTTTGGGTGCCTGCTGGTATGTGGGTATCAACAGTTCTGGGATGCACTCCATGATCATCTTCTAGGTTTCTCTGTCTTACTGGGAGAAGGTGCTCACCTTCCAGGTGATGCTTTGGCCTATTCAAAGCTGAGCCTTAGCTGCTGGGCTCTTGAGACACAGGCCCTGGGGCCTGAGGGACAAGCCAGTGTTTGAGCTTCACTCTTCCATCTTTCTCCTTCAAGCCCAGGTAATAGTAACAATAGTAACACAAGCAATAGTAACAATTCACTGTGAAACAAACTCTGTTGCTGGAAGCAATGTTCTTCCTTATTTATTGTAGGATTATGAGACACTGGAGAATCTGACATAGGACCCCAGTCTGTAACTTGCCTGTGTCTAGCCTATTGGTAAGAGAGAATTTTTTTTTAACACATGAGCCCAATGTATTATGGTTACACAATGAAAAGGTGAGGAAGAGGTGGGCCTTTCAGCTGGGAGTGGTGGCACCCACAAATGATCACAGGACTCAGGTGCCTCTGACAAGAGGGTTATAGTGCTTGAGGCTGGTGAGACTCTCAGAATACAGGGACAGGGTGTAGGCAGGAGAAGGAGCAAGGTAGTGGGAGACAGAGAGGGAGAGAAACATTCTTAAAATCAAATTTTGAAAAAATTAGAGATTATAGCTTTGATTCCTCTGAGATAGCATTACTTTCTCCTTAAGGATGAGAGGAAATCTCCTAAGTAGGCCATACAGACAAGACTTCTCAGAAAGCCAAGGCCCAGTCACTATAACTAGGGATGGCCTCCTGGGGGTAGGGTGGCAGGAGCTGGTGTCAGGAGAGCATAGTGCTACCCAGAGCACGGTCCTGAGTCTTAGAGATAAGAGTGGTACTTTTGGTGGTAGTAGTGCCAATTCAAGTATCCCAGCCACCGAGGGCAGAGGAGGCCATGTAACACCCAGCTGGTTCAGTTGTCTATGTTGGTAGCAGGAAGGCCCTGCAGAATGTTACAGTTCAGCCTCACTGAGTCCAACAGCCCACTGTGATGGTTGGGAGGAAGTCAAGAACTGCCATGCATGTAATTGGACTATATGACATTGACATAACGCATGCCTGTGAGAACCTTTGCCTCTTGTGTCTTCTCTAACTTCTCAGCCTTCCTCTTTGGGGGTGGGGCTCTGTTGTATCATAGGTACTACCTAAGCTCTAGTTCTGGATTACCTGAATAGCCTGCACTACTAGAAGGTTTAGAGGTGGTGGTCACCCATGGTCTCTTTGCAACCAGGTAGTCCGGTATGTTTCTGCATGGGACCAGCTTCAGACCTGTCTCCACAGTTTTGATCGGAGGATTCATCACTGCACAAGTGTCCAGCAGGAACATTAGTGGACAGTCCCTTACCCAGATTCTGGCTGGCTGCACGTCCTGGCAGCTTTTCCCATCCTGAGGTGCTGCCGCCTCAGGGACAAGATGGGGAAGAGTCACTTACACCCATACTAGGGACAGCTACTGACCGTTATGATACTCCAGGTTCTCTGCCTAGTGGTAGAAGTAGCAGCAATTGTTCAGTTCTGTGACCCTCAGGACATTTGCTTGATGGCAAAAATGACACTTTTTAAGCCATTCCCCTGTAAACACTAGAGAATCTGCTGCCCTGTGAGGTCCAGAAAGTCTGCTTTATTAAGGACAAGCCAGGGCTGCTTTAGCTCAGGGGTCTTCCGGAGCCCAGAGTTAGGACTTGAATGTGAGATCCAGTAGTTAGGGGCCTCTTCAACACTGTGCCAGCTTCACAGTGCTCTGCACATTCTTCAGCAACTTGGTCAGTAGCTCAATATCCCCCAGGACATGTCGCTGATAGCCCTGCTGGAACCACTGGCTTCAAGTGGCCCAAGTGGCACACAGAGCTTTCAGCTAGTTCATGATAATTTCTGGGTGTCCCCTTCATTGTGCAGAATCAATTGAAATGTTCCTTCTTTCATTTCTGATGATGGCTATTTGGGACTTTCCTCCCTTTTTCTTACATAGTCTGGGAGTAAATGAAATAAAAATCTAATCCTTTATGATTAGAACTAGAAGTCTTTACTGTCCTGTCTTTGACTTTAAATTTTAAAATATTTATTATTCTTGGGGGTGGTGTAAACATGCTACAGTGCTCATGTAGAGGCTAGAGGATAACTTACAAGAGTCTGTTCTCTCTTTCTACCATGTGGGTCCTGGGGTTCAAACTCAGGTTGCCAGGCTTTGTGGTGAGTACCTCAACCTGCCGAGCCACCTCACTGCCTTTGCCTTTGATTTTTAAACGGAGATGCTAGTTTATTGTATGTACTGTGACTGCAGATTTATTTGCATTTGGCTCTACATGCAACATGGTATTTTGAACTTTCTCGTTGCTCTTCCTTTATTCTTCATCTACCTCATTTCTTGGTGTATTAATATGGGTCTGTTTATTTCCCACTATTTATTTCTTTTTAAATAAATTTTAATTTGAAAACCAAATTTCATACATCACGAGACAATGCACATGTTAAATAGCACTGTAACAGGATGATTTGATACAGTGTTCTTTTAGTCAATGTTCTATTGCTATGAAGAGACAACATGACCACGGCAAGTCCTATAAAAGAAAGCATTTAATTGGAGCTGGCTTACAGTTTCTGAGATTTAGTCCATTTTCATCTTATCAAGAAGCATGGCCACACGCAGGCAGACATGGTAGCTGAGAATTCTACATCTGGATCCACAGGCAGCAGGAAGAGAGAGAGCCTCTGGGCCTGATTTGAGCATCTGAGGTCTCGAAATCCACCCCCAGTGACACACTTCCTCCAACAAGGCCACACCTACTCTAACAGGGCCATACCTCCTAATCCTTTCAAATAATACCACTCCTTGGTGATGAAACATTCAAATCTATGAGCCTATGGGAGTTATTCTCAATGAAACCACCACAAGTATTAAACAAAAGAATTGAAAAATTTCAAGTTACAGAGCCCCTCCCTGAGAACAAATTTAAAAATGAAAATCACCTTGTCTAAGAGGTTTAATGTGGCTAGTCCTGTCCAATTACTATTGCAGTAATGGTCAGTGGGATTAAAAATTTGGTCTTGTTATTTTATCACAGCAACAGAAAAGTAACAAATACACACCCCCTTAGCTCAAGGCAAAAAATTGTTGCACACATGTCAATGTGTATCTATGTGGTAGTGCTAGCTTGCTTAGCATTCACCTGCTCAACATCCCCCAGTGGTTCCCAATAGCTTACAATGGGTGTTGATAACATTATTCTGTCAGAGTCCAGTCAGCAAATCTTCTTAGGCTTCATGGGCTGTATATTCCGTGTGGTAACTACTG
Organism: Peromyscus eremicus; assembly: GCF_949786415.1. NCBI lineage: Eukaryota > Metazoa > Chordata > Mammalia > Rodentia > Cricetidae > Peromyscus > Peromyscus eremicus. The sequence continues at coordinate 90,133,841 of NC_081439.1, read as the reverse complement.
AATCCTGCCATCATATGTGGATAGCATCTATAGGCAATATGTAATTAACTAGGCATGAATGTGCTCCACTAAACTTTTACTCAGAAATCAGTGGACAACAAGCTCCACTGACTGGCCTACACTCACACACATATGGGCAGAACTAAGGGGACTTGAGGTAAAAAAGAAAGCTGGGAGGGAGACATGGAGGGAGGTGTCTAGGAGGAATTGGAGAGGGATGTAAGGTGGATATGATCAAAATACATTATACACATCTATGAAATTCCCAAAGAATAGCTAAAACAAATACCTAGTTTTTATTGTTGTTTTAACTAAGAGACTGGCTGTCATTTGTTGATTCCCCGTCTACAGATTTTAGTCTTGTATTCAGGACCCAATATCCTGCAGCCTTGCTTCATACTGCTTCTAATATGTATTCAAGTTCTCCAGTCAAACCAGACAATGCTCTTTTTCTCTTTGTTTACACTAACTCCCCTCTGTCTTTCCCCTTCACAGGCTCTGTCTGTTAAGATCCTATCTCCTGTGCATGACTTTAGTCTCATCACTAGGGAGGCTGAGGCAGGTGAGTTCTCTCTATGAGTTCAAGGCCAGCCTGGTCTACGTAGGTTCCAGGTCAGCCAGGACTACATAACAAGACTTTGTCTTAAAAAACACCCTCCCGGGCTGGAGAGATGGCTCAGCAGTTAGGAGTACAGGCTGCTCTTCCTAGAGGTCCTGAGTTCAGTTCCCAGCAACCGCATGGTGGCTCACAACCATCTGTAATGAGATCTGGCACCCCCTTCTGGCCTGCAGGCAGAACACTGTATACATAATAAATACATAAATAAGTAAAAAAAACACCCCCCCCACCTCACTGTCTTGACTGTAGTCCTTTGTTAGCAAGTGACAGATGACCTTGACTACAGTATAGAGTATAGAGGTTCATCACTGCAATAATCTCCCTGTAGCCACAGTTTAACTTTATAACATTTTAGTTTTTCATGGTCAACTGTGCTCCAAAACATTATGTAGACAATTTGCAAAATAATCCTTAAGTTTTAAATTGTCCACAGTTCTGAGAAGTGTGGTGAAATCTTACGCCATCCTGTGTTGTATTGTCTGGGACATGAATAACTTATTTGTCAGGTGTATACAGCCTGTACATTCTATCTTCTGATTATTAATTTAGTAGCAATCTTTGTTATCAGCTTGATTGCTACATACAGTGTGCCATTGTTTGTGTTCAAGGAACCTGTGTTCTGTTTAGTAATGTTCCCAAAGTACAAAGATAATGGACCTGGCAGTTTTATCTCAGTATGTTGATATTATTGTTATATTTTATTCTTAGTCATGGATAATCTCTTATTGTGCCTAATTTATTAATTAAATTTGATATACGTATTTATGTATATGAAAGTACTTTATGCAGGTTTCAGTACTATGCATCATGAGTAGATGGCTGGGAATTTATCTCCCATGTAACAGAGGAAACTAATGCATCAAAGTTCTTCTCTTTCCAGAAACCTATGCAGATTATATTTCTTGGCTCACCTTATTGCAAAGTGTTGCGTTGCCACATTCCTGAGTTCTAGGCAATGTAATGTGAATAGAAACGCTTTCTATTCACTTTCCATATTTCCACTACTCCACTTTCTATAGACCCCCCCATTTGATCCTGCCAGTTAAATATAGATGATTCTTGTTGTGGTTTGAATGAAAATGGCCCCCATAGGAAGTGGCTCCCTATTAGGAGGTGATGCCTTGTTGGAGGAAGTATGTCACTAGTCGTGGGCTTTGAGGTCTCAGACACTCAAGTTAAGCCCAGTGTCTCACTATCTTTTCCTGCTGCCTGCAGATCCAGATGTAGAGCTCTCAGCTACCTCTCCAGCACCATATCTGCCTGCATGCCACCATGCTTCCTGCCATGATAATAACGGACTAAACTTCTGAACTGTAAGCCAGCCCCAATTAAATGCTTTCCTTTATAAGAGCTGCCATGATCATGGTGTCTCTTCACCACAATAGAACCTGTAACTAAGACAATTCTTAAGGTCTACAGTAGAGCATAGCCAAAGTGGAACCAAGTAGCTGTGGAGCATAGTCTTCTAGCTCACACCCTTTAGGAAATTGACAGTTACATATTTAAGCCACAGAGGTGTGGGAGTTGGTTTATTACTTACACAAACTAATGTAGTTATTAGTCAAGGAACCAATTTGGAAGAGGGTGGGTCAACTTTTTGCAGGAAAAAAAAATGAACAATTTGGTCTCAGAAAATATAGAAACCACAGTATCTACTGGGATCTACATGGTGGAAAACAGTGGACTACTTTGCCAAGGCACTACTGGCACTGTGAACTAGTTCATTGTGTATTTTCAGTTCAAGGTTAAAACTCCGAGGACAGTTCACTTCATTTGGGTAGGACATCATGCCAACACTCGAATAGGAGGAGGACAGGGCATGAAGACTGGCAGTCCCTAAATATTCTAAGAAATGGGGAGAGGACTGTTTTCCAAAAGGGACATGTCCTACAACATATTGGTAAATCTTGGGCTTTTTGTTGGACAAAACATAATTCTATTGAATTTATAGTTTCCCTTTCTGACTGTAGACTACTGGCAATGGTGTTTGGGAGGCCCCCAGGCAGTGGAGCCAGGACCTGTCCTTAGTGCATGAGCTGGCCTTTTTGGAGCCCAGTGCCTATGCTGGGACACTTTGCTCAGCCTTGGTGCAGGTATGAGGGGCTTGGACCTGCCTCAACTGAATCTACTAGGCTGGGCTGACTTCCCAGTGGAGATCTTGCCTTGGAGGAGGTGGGAATGGGGGGTGGATTGGGGGGAGAGCAGGGGGGTGGGAGGAGGGAGGACAGGGGAATCCATGGCTGATATGTGAAATTAAGTTAATTATAAAATAAAAATATTTTTAAAAAATTTCACTTTCTGTATTATTCAGTTTTGGATTTCCATTGGATTTTCTCTTACAGTTATGGTTTTCTGGTGAAATCCAGTGTGTTGTCTTTTATGTTCTTATGTTTATAGCCCATGCCATTTCGCTACAATAACCAGGTCATCTTGAGTCTGTCTATATTGCCTGTGCTTTTTTTTCTTGGTGATGTTTCTTCATATTTCAGGTTTTTTAATACTGACTTTGTGCCCTTGTGCTTGAAAAAGTATACAGACACCTTGTGTCTTTCCAAAGATGACCCACACTGTTTTCTGCCAAGTGACAGAAATGCAAGTGATTTGAATCAGTACAGCCTCTGGGACAGGAGTGGAGGCTAGGTCACAGTATTTGCTAGACTCCGTTTATATCTACCCTCTGCATTCCTAAGATCAAGGGGGACACAACCTGAGACGCAGGGATGGCTGTTGCCCAGAGTCAGTGCTCTTCCACAAGTTCCCCAGTAGCTTTGTGAAGCATTCGCTAGCTCCACACTACTTTTTTAGCCACTCTTCTTTATTTCTAGTCTTTCGTTCTTTGCTACGTGGCTGGCAGGTTAACAGATGGCAAGGCCTGTGCTTAGCAGCAATTCCATCTTTCTATGTCTCTCCAGACTCAAGGCTACTCAAATCTTAGCAGGGCTCGGGCCACCTCAAACTCTAATTTTTCTTCTCTTGAGGTTGCCAACATTACCTAAAGCTATTGTGGCTTTTGTGCCTCTTTGAAGCTCCTTTTAGCATGTGCTTGGACCACAGGCTGACACATACCATAAGGGGAAAAACCTACATGCTTAAAGTTGGGCTTGTCTGGATGAGCTCCCCTTCCTTCTGGAAACTGACTTCTTGGTCCTACCTTTTTATTTACTGTGTGCATGTGTACACATGCATCTATCTCTGTGTGTGTATGTGGTCATACGTGTGCCACCACACACAGGTCAGAGGACAACCTATGGGAGTCAGTTCCCTCCTTTCACCCTGTGGGTCCCAGGGATTGGACTCAGGTCCCCAGTCTTAGCAGCAAGTGCCTTTCCCTACTGAGCCATCTCACAGGCCCCTCGCTGTAGAGTCTTACATAAGTGGGGAAAATGCTAATTTTGGAACATTCTCTGCTTACTCTTGGACCTTAGATACAGAAAAAGACAGATAGTTCACTGGACAGGATGTGGGTTTGGCTTTCAAAATCATAGACATCGATTTTTTTAAAAATTAAATCACATATTATAAAAATACATACTAAAACAAAATGTCATTTTGGAGGACCCACGAAGCTATTGAGAAGCCATAGAATGGGCACTTTTATTTTATTTGCTATTGATGAGAGCACAAATTGGTCCTAGTATTTTGTAAAATAATTACATATGCTGTGAACTATAACTGATCTTCATATACACTGATGTGGTAAATTTCACTTTTGAAAATCTGTCCTAAAGTAATCATCTAATGTATTGTAAATAGGTTTATATTTAAAGATTGCACTTTGCAGCATCATTTATAATGGGAAAATTGGAAACGAAACCTAAAACTATAATAATAGAAAATAGATGAGCCCACTTTGGAATATATGCAAATATTCTGTGGCCATAAAAATAATGTATAAGGGAGATGATAATAATACTAACCAGAAGCTTTGATTTTCAAACATCATAGGCACAATGCCTCAGGTCTGTAAAGTTCTCAAGGATCTGCAAAGGAGTTTGAAGCTTGACTAAAGTTATTGGAGTTACTGGCTCAACACATCAAGATAACTCTGAAATCCAAGTCAATAAATGTTAAGTAAACGTCAAAACATACAATGCATTGATTTTTATGAGTGCTTACATTTTAAACTCAGAAAAATTCAGTAGTTTGTGAACATGGCTGGTTGAATGGTTAGTTTATAAGAATTACTGAGTATGTACAATTTCTACTGAGAAGTATAAATATACTCTCAATACCTGGGAGGTGGAGGCAGGAGGATCACAAGTTCAGTGTCAGGGCCAATGAGATGGTTCAGTGCGTATTTAGTTCGAAGTCTCATGACTTGAGTTTGCTACCTGGGTCTCGCATGGTGTAAGCAGAGAACTGACTCTCCCGAGTTGTCTTCTGACCTGGACTAGCATGTTGCAGCATGCTTGCACCACGTGCACACACACACGCACACACACACACACACACACACACGCACGCACACTCAAAACAAATTTTAAAATAAAATAAAGAGAAATTCAGTTTCATACTCAGTGACATAGCAAGTCTGAGGCCAGTCCGGGCTGTTCATGAGAACCAGTCTCAAAGAACAACCACTTAAGTTTCACCGAAAAAAGGACAAGCAATAAATTGTGAAGTCAAAGCTTTAAAACTCTTCAGGTTCTTCTTTTTTAAATAAAAGATTTATTTTCAGTTCATGCACGTGAGTGTTTGCCCGCATCGATGCCTGTGCATCACACGCATGCCTGCTTTCTGAGGACAGAAGCAGATGCTGAGGCCCCAGCATTGGAGGTACAGATGGTTAGGAGTGGCCATGTGGGTGCTGGGAACCGAACCCTAGCCGTCTGCAAGAGCAGCCAGTGCTCAGCCGGTGGAGAGCCATCTCTCCAAGCCTCTAAATTCTTCTTCAATATATGTTTAGCATTTCACGTCAATGTATGTGGGAGAAGATATGGGTCACAGCCTCCCAAAGCGAAAGTGCAGAGGGCCTACCATAGACTTACAAGGCCTTAATAAGAAACGCCATGATGTGAGCTCTTGCTGTGTACTAGACTTACCATCATTAATCCCCACAAGCAAACTCACGATTTAAAGAATTTGCACATTTAATCTCAGTTCATAAAGTTAGGAAAGATGGAGGTGTTGTTTGAAGGTAGGTCCAGTTTTAATGGTTTGAAAGTAGGTCCAGTGGTTTTAACGAGAACATATTTGTTGTAATGTCATATTTAAAAAAAATAACTGCACTGGGTATAATGGTGCATGCCTTTAATCCCAGCAGCTGGGAACTAGAATTAGGCAGGTCTGTGAATTCAAGGCCAGCCTGGTGTACACAGTTCCTGGCCAGCGAAAGCTACATGAGATCTTGTCTCGTGAAATGAAATGAAGTGAAATAAAATAAAATATAAATTTAGTGCGGTGGCTGACGTCTCTGATCACAGCACTTGCTTGCGAGGCAGAGGCAGGAAGATTGCCACAAATTTGGGCCAGCCTACATTGTAGCACATTTTCTCAAAAAAGCAAATACACACATATCTGATATTCAATATAAACAAAACATTTTAATGATTTTGTACTGCTTTGTCCCACAAAATGTTTTCATAACCAGCATGTGGACCCTTTTATTAATATTAAAAATTCACGTTAGAGGAATTTTTATAGTCATGATGATATAATAGTGATATCCTGTGGCTATGTGCTGTCATTACAGCTTTAGTTTTAATTTCAGTTTTGAAGCTGACCACCAGAGGGCAGCACTGAGCTCTGTGTGGCCATGCTTTCTGGACTGACTGACAGCTGGAGCCAAATTCCATCTGTCCTGTTAAAACTGCAGCAAACCCAGCCCATTTGTAATGTCATAGATAAATACATATATGTGCACAAAATATGTGCATAGAAATTACCTTCCTACTGTTTCTGTGCGGTCTGAAGCAATATGACAAAATGATTAAGTGTTAAGTTCTTAAACCACACTCCCTGAATTCCTGTGTAACCTTAGTCAAGCCACATAACCTATATGAGCTTAATCAGTTTCTCCACATGTAAAATGAGGTTAGGAACTGTCCCTGTGTCTTAGGGTTGTTGTGAAAAATAATACATTTGCAGTGCCGCTTGTGAGGAAGTGTACAGTAATTGATAATTATGATATTGCTCCTGACCCCAGACTACCCTTTTAAAAGATACATCCTGTTGATTCCTCCTGTTGAGCATGACAAGCATGATAAATGGAGAGAGACCTTTGCTATTACTACTGAATGGGCTAAAGAAATTTCAGTGATGGGGCTCGGCAGTTAGGAGCACTGGCTGCTCTTCCAGAGGACCCAGGCTCAATTCCTAGTACCCACATGGCAGCTCACAACCATCTGTAATTTGACGCCCTCTTCTGGCCTCTATGGGCACTGCATACATGTGGTACACAGACATACATGCAGACAAAATACTCATACACATAAAGTTAGCAAATATTGTTCAAAAATGTTCTAAAAGAGAAATTTCAGTGGCATAAAGTCATATGAAACCTTTTCTAAGGGTTGGAAGTTGCCATTAAGAGCCCTCATTGGAAATAGGAGGGTGTAGAAATTTGTCTAACATCTTGTCTAGCAGCTTTCCTTATCTTTCATACTTATTTTTCCAAACATGTTCCTCAGGTTCATACAAGATTTCCAGACTTGAAGAAAGAACATGTCCAAGGCCTCATTCTGGATGATTAACTAGAGACTTGTCACTGTGGATCTATTTTTATAGCCCATGCTCCAGCCTGCATCTCCATCATGAAGGAATATAAGGATTGCTATCTAATGCCATGTAAGGCCTTTGCCACTTTTCCGTGATATACGTCTTTGAAGTCCTGTAGTGTTTAGCAGGAAACACAGTAAATGTAAAGGGCTGTGTTTTCTTTCCTTTGTAACTGTAATTGCAAAGGAAGGACGTGGGGCAGCTAGATGGTTCAGTAGGTAAAGGAACTTGCAAGCCTAGAGGCCCAAGTTCAATCCCCTGAATTTATGTAAAGGGAGAAGGAAAGAATGGGCTCCCTCTGCAGGTGCTTAAGGGATTGAATATGTTTACCCAGTAACTTCTCTATGTATGTACCCAAGAGAAAAGGAAGTAATATTTCCACTTCATGGTTTTTGTTGTTGTTTTTCAAGACAGGGTTTCTCTGTGTAGTTTTAGTGCCTGTCCTGGAACTCGCTCTGTAGACCAGGCTGGCTTTGAACTCACAGAGATCTGCCTGCCTCTGCCTCCTGAATGCTTGGACTAAAGGTATGTGCTACCACCTCCTGGCCTACCTAAAATTTTTTCTCTGCAATTGCAGCTCCAGAGATGGCTTCGTCTGTAAACTGCTTATGGTGCAAGCATGGACACCTGAGTTTATTTCCCAGAACATACATAAAAAGCTGAGCACAGTGGCATGCTTCTGTAATCCCAGTGGTAGTGAGGCAAAGACAGAGAATCCCCAAGGCTCCCTAGCTACCACTCTAACCAAATTCTGGTTCAATGAGAAATGCTGCATCAAAAAAAGAAAAGGTGGATAGTGATTGAGGAAGACACTGAACGTCTTGTCTCTGCATACATACACACACATGCCCACATATACGCATACATGCACACGAACGCCCAGAGAATCATTTTACATAAATAAAAAGGAGTATTCATGAATGATAGAACAAGCATGAATCATGGAACTATAATGGTAAGTGAAATAAGGTAGATGCAAAAAAAACCACCACGTACTGCATGATTCTAGTTATATGAGCTGTCCACCGGGAAAGGCAAGCCACAGAAAGTGAAAGCAGATCAGTGGTTAACTAGGCATAAGAGGAAAGGGGAATCAAGAGGGATTTTTAACCGGGCATAGCATTTCCTTGTGGGGAAAATGAAAATTGTTCCGGGGTGAGAGACTGGTAATAATTGTACAATTTTGTGAATATACTAAAACATTCTAAATCACACATTTCATGAGAGTAAATATGATAGGTGAACTATACCAAAATTAAGCTGTTGTAAAAAAATGGTTTTCATGTAGTAACCATTACTTAATAGAAGTCATTTTTATTCATTAATATCTCAACTCTTAAACTCCGGATTCCAGAGTAGAGCCCTGAGTAAACGATGCGCAGACACCCAGAGAGAGGGATGGTGGGAAAAAGCACAGATCTGAACTCCAGAGGAGGAAGAAGGAGGACTGGAGTACAGGGAAGTTAGTAACCCCCTTTGGAAGGAAAGGAAGTGCAGGCCCCTAAGGGAGGTACACGAGGGAGAGAAATTTCATCTACTTTGAATTTTTCGGGGAGCTAGTGTGGATTATCATTCATACCTTGGACCAGAAACACAGCTGATGAGTGTCCTAGCATTTAGAGCTAGCTCTCCTGGAGAAAAGCGAGCTTTGTAGGTATTAGACAGAAGGAACAAAAGGCAAAATCCAAGGCCATGTGAGTCTGCCTAGAAAGGTAGAAGAAGGCAGTAGCCTGTGGAGGACACATTCATCTAGAGGATTCTAATTATTAGCCTCTGGGTCAATGCATTTAGGTCAGCTCTTACAGGTGGGATCACTTTAAAGGATTAGAAGTGTCACTCTAAATCCTAATCCAGGTCTTGGTGTGGGGATGCTCAAGTGCTTTTCCAAAGGTTTACTATGCCTCACAGTCATTTACTCTTTCAATGGAATTTGTCAACAGACCGGAGTCCTTGGCAGGATTATGAGAGTCCAGAAGATGTGCAGAAATGGATGCATTGGAGTAGCTGTGCATCTGCATGTGCAGGCTGTCCACTGAAGGTATTTGAATGGTGAATTACATGGTAAGGAGTTGATAACTCTTGTTTATAGGAGAGATAATGATGGGGGGAAGAAAAACAGCCTACTTGTGAGCTCAGATGCTGCCTGAGATACATTACTTTTACTGTGATATGTGGTATAAAAGAAGGAAAGAGAGGGAGGGAGAGGACGAGAAGAGAGGGAGAGAGAGAGAGAGAGAGAGAGAGAGAGAGGGAGGGAGGCGTTTAAATCAAGATTTGGATTTAAAAACTCCTCCAAGCTTTTATTTACTTTCCTCATGATTCTTTTTTATTTCTTCCTGATGTTGTCTTAGCCAAGCTGTTAACTTGATTCAGGCTGTAACTGCAGAGATCAATCATCCAGAGAAGTCCCCAGCTTGACAAGCTAGGATCAGGAGCCATTTTCCTCAGCTCTGTGTGTCACAGTCGTTCTCCGTGTGTGTCCAGCAGATTGGGAAAACTACCTGAAAGGAGATGGTACATCCCTGTGTGCTAAGCACTGTGCAAGGAAGCTTGATTCCCGTGCAGGTCTTCATACCTGAGTTACCTAGGCAACGACCCCAGAACTGTGGGTCAGTCGTGTTCTAGTTCTAAAATTTCATAACTTGAGATTTCATTTTTCTTATGTGTATGCTTCCCATTAACCCTAGGGAACCTTCCCGCAGGCTTGTTTTGAAGGCTATATAGACAAAGGCCTTTTACACAAGAGCGTTATAATTTGTCTTTAAATCAAAACCAACAGGTGAAGGCATCCTTCCTTCCTTCCTTCTTCATCCCCTTCTTATCTCCACTTTCTTCCTTTCCATCCCTCCTTTTACTCCTCTATTTATTCTTTTTAAAGAATAAGCTTTCCTCCTGTAAAGTCTTGAGCTGGGGAATCAAGATGAAATACTATAGCAACATAGACAATTCTGGTTCTCCAGGGAGACCCAGCAGAGTTAGTAGTGATGCTTAATGCACGACATACATTCCAGAAAGTGTGAGAGGGCAGATCTTCAGGTTGGCGGAGCATTAACTTTGCAGTTAATGAAGGAAAAGAGCATCAGTAACTGGGAGGGATGGACAAGGGGCACTTTCTGACCCATGGCTAGCGGAAGGGCCTATGCTATAAGTGCATATAAACTTTGAAACTATTTCAAGAAAAGCCAATGTTTTAGAATTTGAGATGGGTCAGGCATTGTGCTTGGGAAGAGTGACTTGGATTATACCATTAGAATGCCAGGTGTACACTATAAGGGGCAGCAGATGTCTTTGATTTACGAGCTCTAATTTTCCGCTTCAAAACATGGATGCTCTTCACATACCTACGACTTGGGCTTGAAAGTATGGCAAACTAGACACTGATCATTTGGCCCGACGTGTCCTTACCACTATTTCAAACACTGTTCGCTTGAGAGGAGAAAGAGAAGGCATCGTATCTTCTCATTCCTCACATATCCATGCAGATTCTTTCAAGAGAGTTTTCTATAGAGTTGCTTTGCTCTCTATTAATGGAGAGGCCAGCAAGAACTGAGAAAAAAAATCGAGGGGCAGACTTCACTTCACAGATAGTTTTGAAAGGTAGATACTGACCCAAGTCTGAAATAGGGCCTTTTCAACAACACAGTAATGTAACAAACATCTCATTGCTGCTGTTTCTCCTCTTCCTAATTGCTCAACAAGTATTTATTGAGCATTTACTATGTTCTAGGCACAGTGCAAAGTGCTCAGGTTCTAAATGTGTGTTTAGGGACAATAATGGTAAGTGATGGCTTTAGGACTCGAAGCTGTCAGCATAGTATAAATCGCACTGAAGGAGAGAGTAGGCTTCACATGTTAGGGTCTTCCTCAAGGGTTAGAAATCAAAAATAAGAAACTGGATCTGCTGGATGGAATTCGGTGGAAAAGGGTTGGGGCTGAAACTTGAGGAAGAAGCCTCGTAGAAGCTGGAGGCTTTTTGCAGGGGGATGTTGAGCAGTCTAGCAAGCACTTTAATAGTGGAGTGGTTTGGAATAACTGTCTGGAAGAAGCATGGAAGCCAGCATCCGTGTATGCCAGAGAAGAAAGGTAACTGAAGATCCCAAGGTCCAGGTTAGGGCAAAGAGGGAAGCAATTTGTTGCCCATTGCATGGTGAGTCACTAGCAGAGCTGGATCCAGAGACCTGGCCTTCTGATTGTCAATACAATTCACTTCGCGAGCAGCAAGGAAGAACAGCATTATGGAAAGACACTTGTGTGCGTAGCGTTGTAATTTATTTAACCAGTTCTCTCCAAAAGATTATAGATTATATTTAATCCCATTTTCCAGATGGAGAAATTGAGCGCTGGGAGATGTACTTCTAAGACTTCCATTCCTGAACACCAATGTAGGCTTTATCTATAGTGCAGTCTAACTAGTGACCCCCAGTTCCACTTTTGCAACAGTCTGCTTCAAGTCAGGTTGTGGCAGGGCTAAGATTAAACTCAAATTACAGGCTTCTTCTATTTAGTTTGTGAAATTTTAATTTTCCTTTGTTTCTCTACCTCTTTGTCTGATTTGTTCTTTCATGGAGAGGGGAGGACTAAGGAAGTCTTAAACCACAAATGAGTCAATAAAATTCAATTTGAGTCGAATCGAAGGCATAATGAGGGGATCTCAATTATTTTATAGATTAGGGGATATATATAAGCCTTCTATCACTGTGTTTAATCAACTGCGGTGTAAATCCTCAGTCTACTATGGTGCACCTCCAGGCAAGTTGTTCTTTCTCAGTGTTCTTTCCTCATCTATAATTAATTATGACAGCAGGTACCTCTAAATGCTATAATGAATTCTTTAAATTAAGTTGTTATTAAAATAAGATAATATATGCAAGGGCTATAACCTAGTGCTTTTCACATACTAAGAACGCAGTACATTTTAGCCTTTATTATTCTGGATGCTGATTTCTAATTTAAATCTACAGGTTATGGAAAAGAACTCATAAAACTGGTATATTTGCGTTAGAAGAACCAATTGTTTGTCTTCGTGGTCCATTTTGTGTTGCTATGACAACATATCTGAGGCTTAGTACTTTATAAAGAAGATGTTTATTAAGCTCACAGCTTTGAAAACAGGAAATTCAAGATCTGCAGCTGCACCCGTCGTGGGCCTCGCGGTAAACTGTAACATTTCAGGTGACACTGAACGGTAGGAACACATATAAGAGATCACATGGCACGAACCACTAGGGACTCACTTTATAAGAATGCACTCATTCTCCCAAGAACTTATTCATCCCTTTGTGAACACTATGTCCCTCCAAAGCCTGTCAATCCCTCTAACGGCCCACTCACCTCTTCAAAGTTCTAGAACAACACTATTACACCAGGGATGATGCTTCATCGTGAATTTCGTAACACACAAGCCACACATGCGCGATAGCAGCTTCTTCACCTTATTACTGGAAACAGGGATCCGTTCACCACATGGAGTTGCTTTCATTGTCCACCCATGGTGGTTGAAAGGGTGAGGGCCTATAAGCTAAGAGTTTATAATTCAATATCTTCATCACAAAACATACTTGAAACAGGGAGCCCTCCCACTGGGAATGGGAAGAAGCTGGGAAAGAAGCACGTGGCTGTTTACTAGATGGCAGCTTGTAGCCCACACCTTATCCTTCAGGTTGTGTCTGACCCACATGCTTCCACCAGTGCACACAGGCCAGGTGTGGGCTTTTATGGAAGAGAGATTAGACCGTATTATCTTTCAGAGTCTTGTAATGGATCTGAGATCTTCAGTCTTGCAGCCATCCCAGAAGCCCCTTTCTCTACCCCTAAAGCAGTTGGGAGCCTCTTTCTGACCCTCACACCCCTCAGTCTTCGGCATGTTACTTTCAGAACGGCTTCCTTTCCCATGTTGCCCTCCACTGTTATTAAAACAGCCTGCTCTGGTGTGTGAATGTTGGCCACACTAGTTGGGTGGGTCTTTAAAATCTACCAGGTGTGCCCCAATTAGAGTTTCTCACAAAATTAGGAGTTGGAGGCAGAATTACATCCAACAGGGCTACCATAGGCAAAATGATTACAGTTAATAAAAAAAATAGCATGGCCTGATCAGTGCACAGCTGTGCGGATTATCAGCCCTGAGGAGAACCAAGCCATTATTTTGACATTTGATTCAAGCAAGTATTTACTAATGGTTTTCCTCATTATCATCTCTCTTGATCAATTAATGTTTTTTAATATATATAGTTTTCTTTAAAATTTTTCTTTTGAGACAGGGTCTCAGTCTGTACACTGGGCTATCTTTGAACTCTCTGCAGTCTGTTTTTCTTAATTTCCTAAATGTTGTGATCACAGTTGTGACTATAATTCTATCTACTGAGGGCATTCATGGCCTCGAGTCAACTTGAACGTTGTTTTTTTTCTTTCACATACACTCACCTGATTTTCTTTGCTGGGAACTTGGCTTTAGGAACTCCTGGTCCAGTGAGGTCTCTTCTCCACACTGCTGCCCTCATCCTTGCCTCTTCCCTGTGACAGCTGTAAGTACAGCGCTATCAGTCAGGCCTGTATCCTCATCACAGGCAGAAATATAGAGAGCTTTGGGCGGGAGTAATGCCTTCTCTCACAGTTATGAATATGGGTGCATTGAACTCAACCTGGGAGGGTTACCTAAGGTAGCACAAAGTGGGGAACACTTCAGTTGGTTCTTGAAGGTAGAGTTCATCAAAAGAGCCTGGAAGGGAAGCATGGGAAAACAGAAGCGGGGATTCCACACAGAAGGCATGGTATTTTCCAGATCCTAGGCTTGTCAGATGATGTGTCAGAAGAACTATGTGACATTCATCAGAGCATGAAGAAAGAAGAACAGGAGACGGGGGAAGAGATGCAGGGACTGAAGCTTTTTGCATTTGTCGTCTTGGCTGACTTTAAATCATTAATTCATTCTTATTTACTTATTTTTTCTCATTATGGTCCTCAGACTTGCATCCTTACTCTTGGAGTCTAAGTCTCCTGGACCCCAGCTATCTTTTACTTACTTGATTTTAGAGTGTGGTACTGACAAACGCTCCATATCCTCCAAGCTTCATCATTCACACAATAAGCTTCTCTCTTCCCTTACTGGCTTATAAGTCTTCATTATGACCTATTTCCTTTAAGTCTTGTGGATTCTCAGAGATTTTCCTTGATTGTTTTCATCTGGGAGAAATTCATCTGAATTCTCCTATAATTACATCTTTGCTCCTCTGCTCTTGGTCTCTTGTGGCTCATATGGGTGCTTCCACACTGTTGTCTTGTTCTGGGTGCTTCCACACTGTCGTCTTGTTCTGGGTGCTTCCACACTGTCATCTTGTTCTGGGTGCTTCCACACAGTCATATTGTTCTGGGTGCTTCCACTCTGTCGTCTTGTTCTGGGTGATTCCACTCTGTCGGCTTGTTCTGGGTGCTTCCACCTGCCATCTTGTTCTGGATGCTTCCACTCTGTCCTCTTGTTCTGGGTGCTTCCACACTGTGTTGTTCTGGGTGCTTCCACTCTGTCGTCTTGTTCTGGATGCTTCCACACTGTCGTCTTGTTCTGGGTGTTTCCACTCTGTCTTGTTCTGGGTGCTTCCACACTGTCTTGTTCTGGGTGCTTCCACTCTGTCGTCTTGTTCTGGATGCTTCCACACTCTCGTCTTGTTCTGGGTGCTTCCACACAGTCATATTGTTCTGGGTGCTTCCACTCTGTCGTCTTGTTCTGGGTGCTTCCACACAGTCATATTGTTCTGGGTGCTTCCACTCTGTCGTCTTGTTCTGGATGCTTCCACTCTGTCCTCTTGTTCTGTGTGCTTCCACACTGTGTTGTTGTGGGTGCTTCCACTCTGTCGTCTTGTTCTGGATGCTTCCACACTGTCGTCTTGTTCTGGGTGCTTCCACTCTGTCTTGTTCTGTGTGCTTCCACTCTGTTGTCTTGTTCTGGATGATTCCACACTGTCGTCTTGTTCTGGGTGCTTCCACACTGTCGTCTTGTTCTGGGTGCTTCCACACTGTTGTCTTGTTCTGGGTGCTTCCACACTGTTGTCTTGTTCTGGGTGCTTCCACACTGTCTTGTTCTGGGTGCTTCCACACTGTCTTGTTCTGGGTGCTTCCACACTGTCATCTTGTTCTGGATGCTTCCACACTGTCGTCTTGTTCTGGGTGCTTCCACACTGTGTTGTTCTGGATGCTTCCACACTGTGTTGTTCTGGGTGCTTCCACACTGTGTTGTTCTGGGTGCTTCCACTCTGTCGTCTTGTTCTGGATGCTTCCACACTGTCGTCTTGTTCTGGATGCTTCCACACTGTGTTGTTCTGGGTGCTTCCACACTGTTGTCTTGTTCTGGATGCTTCTACTCTGTCGTCTTGTTCTGGGTGCTTCCACACTGTCGTCTTGTTCTGGGTGCTTCCACACTGTCGTCTTTTTCTGGGTGCTTATACACTGTCGTCTTGTTCTGGGTGCTTCCACTCTGTCGTCTTGTTCTGGGTGCTTCCACACTGTTGTCTTGTTCTGGGTGCTTCCACACTGTTGTCTTGTTCTGGGTGCTTCCACACTGTCTTGTTCTGGGTGCTTCCACACTGTCTTGTTCTGTGTGCTTCCACACTGTGTTGTGCTGGGTGCTTCCACTCTGTCGTCTTGTTCTGGGTGCTTCCACACTGTCTTCTTGTTCTGGGTGCGTCCACTTTGTCATCTTGTTCTGCGTGCTTCTACACTGTGGTCTTGTTCTGGGTGCTTCCACACTGTGTTGTTCTGTGTGCTTCCACTCTGTTGTCTTGTTCTGGATGATTCCACACTGTCGTCTTGTTCTGTGTGCTTCCACACTGTGTTGTTCTGTGTGCTTCCACACTGTGTTGTTCTGTGTGCTTCCACACTGTGTTGTTCTGTGTGCTTCCACACTGTGTTGTTCTGGGTGCTTCCACACTGTGTTGTTCTGGGTGCTTCCACACTGTTGTCTTGTTCTGGATGCTTCTACTCTGTCGTCTTGTTCTGGGTGCTTCCACACTGTCGTCTTGTTCTGGGTGCTTCCACACTGTCGTCTTTTTCTGGGTGCTTATACACTGTCGTCTTGTTCTGGGTGCTTCCACTCTGTCGTCTTGTTCTGGGTGCTTCCACACTGTTGTCTTGTTCTGGGTGCTTCCACACTGTTGTCTTGTTCTGGGTGCTTCCACACTGTCTTGTTCTGGGTGCTTCCACACTGTCTTGTTCTGTGTGCTTCCACACTGTGTTGTGCTGGGTGCTTCCACTCTGTCGTCTTGTTCTGTGTGCTTCCACACTGTCTTCTTGTTCTGGGTGCGTCCACTTTGTCGTCTTGTTCTGCGTGCTTCTACACTGTCGTCTTGTTCTGTGTGCTTCCACACTGTGTTGTTCTGTGTGCTTCCACACTGTGTTGTTCTGTGTGCTTCCACACTGTTGTTCTGTGTGCTTCCACACTGTGTTGTTCTGGCTGCTTCCACTCTGTCATCTTGTTCTGGGTGCTTCCACTCTGTCGTCCTGTTCTGGTTGCTTCCACACTGTCTTGTTCTGGGTGCTTCTACACTGTCGTCTTGTTCTGGGTGCTTCCACACTGTGTTGTTCTGTGTGCTTCCACTCTGTCGTCTTGTTCTGGATGATTCCACACTGTCGTCTTGTTCTGGTTGCTTCCACACTGTCTTGTTCTGGGTGCTTTCACTCTTTCGTCTTGTTCTCGGTGCTTCCACACTGTCGTCTTGTTCTGGGTGCTTCCACACTGTGTTGTTCTGGGTGCTTCCACTCTGTCGTCTTGTTCTGGATGATTCCACACTGTTGTCTTGTTCTGGTTGCTTCCACACTGTCTTGTTCTGGGTGCTTCCACACTGTGTTGTTCTGTGTGCTTCCACACTGTGTTGTTCTGTGTGCTTCCACTCTGTCGTCTTGTTCTGGATGATTCCACACTGTCATCTTGTTCTCAGTGCTTCCACACTGTTGTCTTGTTCTGTGTGCTTCCACACTGTGTAGTTCTGGGTGCTTCCACTCTGTCGTCTTGTTCTGGATGATTCCACACTGTCGTCTTGTTCTGGTTGCTTCCACACTGTCTTGTTCTGGGTGCTTCTACACTGTCGTCTTGTTCTGGGTGCTTCCACACTGTGTTGTTCTGTGTGCTTCCACTCTGTCGTCTTGTTCTGGATGATTCCACACTGTCGTCTTGTTCTGGTTGCTTCCACACTGTCTTGTTCTGGGTGCTTTCACTCTTTCGTCTTGTTCTCGGTGCTTCCACACTGTCGTCTTGTTCTGTGTGCTTCCACACTGTGTTGTTCTGGGTGCTTCCACTCTGTCGTCTTGTTCTGGATGATTCCACACTGTTGTCTTGTTCTGGTTGCTTCCACACTGTCTTGTTCTGGGTGCCTCTACACTGTCGTCTTGTTCTGGGTGCTTCCACACTGTGTTGTTCTGTGTGCTTCCACACTGTGTTGTTCTGTGTGCTTCCACTCTGTCGTCTTGTTCTGGATGATTCCACACTGTCGTCTTGTTCTGAGTGCTTCCACTCTGCCGTCTTGTTCTCGGTGCTTCCACACTGTCGTCTTGTTCTGTGTGCTTCCACACTGTGTTGTTCTGGGTGCTTCCACTCTGTCGTCTTGTTCTGGATGATTCCACACTGTCGTCTTGTTCTGTGTGCTTCCACACTGTTGTTCTGTGTGCTTCTACTCTGTCGTCTTGTTCTGGTTGCTTCCACACTGTCTTGTTCTGGGTGCTTCTACACTGTCGTCTTGTTCTGGGTGCTTCCACACTGTGTTGTTCTGTGTGCTTCCACTCTGTTGTCTTGTTCTGGATGATTCCACACTGTCATCTTGTTCTGGGTGCTTCCACACTGTCGTCTTGTTCTGGGTGCTTCCACTCTGTCGTCTTGTTCTGGGTGCTTCCACTCTGTCATCTTGTTCTGGATGTTTCCACTCTGTCATCTTGTTCTGGATGATTCCACTCTGTCGTCTTGTTCTGGATACTTCAACTCTGTAGTCTTGTTCTGGATGATTCCTCTCTGTTGTCTTGTTCTGGGTGCTTCCACACTGTCTTCTTGTTCTGGGTGCTTCCACACTGTCATCTTGTTCTGGATGCTTCCACTCTGTCGTCTTGTTCTGGGTGCTTCCACACTGTTGTCTTGTTCTGGGTGCTTCCACTCTGTCATCTCGTTCTGGGTGCTTCCACTCTGTCGTCTTGTTCTGGATGATTCCACTCTGTTGTTTTGTTCTGGGTGCTTCCACTCTGTCGTCTTGTTCTGGATTATTCCACTCTGTCGTCTTCTTCTGGGTGCTTCCACAGTGTCGTCTTGTTCTTGGTCTTGCCAGCCTTCAGCCCACTCTCCACACCACGGCTAGCAGGCACATCTGACATGCAGCCAGGGAGATCTGGGAAGTTGGCCCAACCAAAACAAATCCTAAACACATTAAGATGTTATAAGATTATTTTGTGATTTGGGGGTGGATAACAGGATTGCACATTTCTCGAACATGAACTTTGTAGATGACGATGCCTTGTACAGTGTCAGAAGTTTGAAAAATCATGACATATAGACTTCTTAGTGATCTGGCCTTTACCTTGATTGATTCCATAAATCCAGGTAGGTAGATGAAATGCTTTGAAATTCTGGAATCTAATGTAGACTTTGTTTGTTACTTTGAGATAGGATTTCTCTGTGTAACAGCCCAGGCTGTCCTCGAACTCACAGAGACCTCTTGTCTTTGCCTCCCAAGTGCTGGGATTAAAGGCGTGTGCCACCATGTTCAGCTACATACACATAGTTTAAACTCTGATTCGTTCTCCATATTGTCAGCAAAGAGAAAAGCCGGGAAAGCCTTAAGGTACTCTCTACCGTGAGTCACAGTTATCTGGCTCCCTTTCGCTTTTCAACACATATAGAGAGATCACCTTTTTCTTTCCTCTTCTTCCTCCCTTCTCCTGTTTCCTTCTCTTTTCCCTTTCCCTTCTTTTGCCTCCTCCCTTGTGCTTGAAAGTACAAAATGCTATAAGTACAGAGATATCAAACAAAAAAGATATCTTTATCACAGCCAGAAATATAGAGTGCTTATAATCCCCCTGCCTCTGCTCTCTCCTTTCCCCACCTCTCTGCTCCTCACCTCTGAGTTGAGACAGTTGTTTGTTTTCGTCTGTGTGAGCTACCTCAAACAGCACTTTTTCCTTGGTGTTGCTATTATCTGTTTTCACCTGTCTATCTCTAGAAAAGCAGTATGGGGGTACGTGGACATCTTATAAATCATCATGACTATAATAGTACACCAAATATGTTTTTGTTTTTGTTTTTCAAACACAGGATTTCTCTGTGTAACAGCCCTGGCTGTTCTGGAACTCACTCTGTAGTCCAAGCTAGCCTCGAACTCTCAGAGATCTGCCTGCCTCTGCCTCCCGAGTGCTGGGATTAAAGGCGTGCGCCACCACCAAATATAATTCTAATGATTATCAAGGCCATGTTATAAGCACTTCCCGTATGTTACCTAATGTAGTCATCAGAACATTGTGAGGTGGGCAGTTATAATTAAAGTTGAACCAACTGGCCTTGGTGATGGACTGGATGTGGAGGGCTAGCAAACAAGGGGCCTCCATAGTTACAGGTTTTGACTGAAACCTGCGAGTGAACAGTGGATGGAGAAGATGCTGTCTACAGAGGTGAGGAGGACAGGATGAGGCAAAGTTTTGGTTGGGGTGGAGAAAAGAAGATTTCAACTTGGGAGGCTGCATTGTTTCAGAAGTGATTTTCCCTGAGAGGCTTCAGAAATCATGTAACAAACCTTTCGCTCTGGTTGACAGGCACACGGAAACACTACTGTCCATCTCCAGAGGGCAGAGTAATCCTCCAGTCTCTCATCGTTAGCTTGCTGGAAGGCAGCAAGGCTATGTTCCTCGGACCCTGGTCTTTTTCTCGACTTCTGTCCTGGTTTGCCATTTCCGGTAGACTGTCAGGACATCATGGCCTTGCCTCCTCCAAGTTCCTACAATACGTGTGCCTCCTGGTCCTGTTGTCTCTCATACAGTCTGTGCGAGCACTCCCCTACAAGATAGGGGTCATAGGCCCCTGGACATGTGATCCATTCTTCTCAAAGGCCCTGCCTGAGGTTGCTGCTGCTTTAGCAATTGAACGAATCAGCCGGGACGTGTCATTTGACGGGAGTTACTCGTTCGAATATGTGATTCTTAATGAAGACTGCCAGACTCCAAAGGCCCTCTCCAGTTTCATTTCCCACCAGCAGATGGCCTCAGGATTTGTTGGACCTGCCAACCCTGGCTACTGTGAGGCAGCCTCACTCTTGGGAAACAGCTGGGACAAAGGGATTTTCTCTTGGGCTTGTGTGAACCATGAATTAGATAACAAACATAGCCACCCGACCTTTTCTCGGACACTCCCTTCTCCTATCCGGGTGCTTGTAACTGTCATGAAGTATTTCCAGTGGGCTCATGCTGGGGTTATTTCCTCAGATGAAGACATTTGGGTGCATACAGCCAATCGAGTCTCAAGTGCTCTTCAGAGCCACGGCCTACCTGTAGGGGTCGTCCTGACCACAGGACAAGACAGCCAAAGCATTCAGAAAGCTCTGCAGCAGATTCGACAGGCAGACAGAATTCGCAGTGAGTGCTTGCTCCCCGGCTGAGGTTTAAATGTGGTTTAAACATGACAAATCTCTAAAAGGTTTTCTGCCTTCATACTCCAGGCTAGCATATATTCCCTAGTTCTCTATGTGCACGCCTTCTCTCGTAGATACTCAAACCCCAAGAATGTGGCTTCAGCAGAGCCAATCTTAGGAACTTAATAGGGATTTCGAGAAGGGTCAAAATACCCTTGTGCACCAGCACCTGATCTCAGCAGCTGGTGTAGAAGAATGGCATCAAGAGTATGTAGCCACACCTTGTCCTTGTTCTGAGGACCACAACAATGCACTCTTGTGCTTTCATTTTTGTCTGTTTTTTTTTTTTTTTTTTTTTTTTTAAATCATGGAGTGGAGATCTGCTTTTGACTCTTCTGAGTCGTTCCTTCATAGGTGCCCAGTATCAGATGCGTCATCACATCTCACTTAGAACCTCTTTCCTCCTAAAGTGGGATTCTTGTGCCTGCAGCATGGAGCTCATTGGTATGGGGGGCACTTAGGTGATGATGAAACATTGCAAAGCAGGTTTTGTGTTAATATGCCTCTCATTTCAAGGGAAGCTTTGTGCTCAGAAATGATTCTTGCGGAGGAAATAGGCAAAATGTACCACAGAGGACTTGACTCACGGAAGCTGCAATTACTAACAGGATTTGAGTTGATTTGGGGAGGGAACCTTCTTTGTTTTCTAGAATCAGATCTCTTTTCTTTTTTTCTTACATTTTTGACACTTGGTTTTGATATTTTCTTTTCCATCCACTTTATTTGGTTTGTAAAAGAAATCTCCTCTTTACCTTCCTCTGGAAGTGGCAGTGATATATGGGAACAGTGTCCATTGTCAAACTGCAGCCACTCCATCACTTTGGGACCTGTAGCTCAGAAACCACTTGTCAAACTGATTGCTTCTAGGATTAGTCCTGGTCCCCATTCATTTCTTTAACGCAACAATGGACTTGCTAGAGAACGGTCCATCTTAGGCCTGGCTTATAGCCAGAATCCATTTTAAATTTCAAGTGTCTCCACTATTGGACCTTAATTATGATCGTTGCGGGCAGATGAAGGCCAGAAGATTTAGTTCCAGGATCTACAGTAGTCCTCCAGTCTGTAAACTCCAGTTTATAAAATCTTCAGTGTTAGGCTGTCAGCGTGGCTCTGATTACTTCAAAACAGAACGTAGTACTTGCCGAGCACAGACTTATTTTTAAAGATAGAAAATTGTTTTCAGAGAAGAGCCATGCTAGAAACAAAACAACATATATAGTGTCAGAACTTTATAGTATGTTAGAGAGCTTCATGAAGTCCTATGTCTCTTAGGAGTTTACCTTCCATGGGTGTGTCGTATCCCACTCATTCTAAATACTATACTCATATTTTGGTCCCGATCATGAAATGTGAAAGAAATCCAGGCCCCAAGGCTCTTTTGTTATCAAACTGAGAGGAATTAGTATTGAGTGTTAACCACCACCAGTTCCTTTGAGGTAGAGAGATAGCAAACATGCATCTTATTGTCTTACCATTGGAAGCCTATCTCTTTTTTCAGGAGTTCCTGCATTAGCTGATCACTAGAATTACCGGGGCATCTTTTCAAAATGGCTGAAGCTACCTCCAGAGACTTGAGTTGAACTGGCCTGTGGTGGGCCCTCTAGCAAAGGTCTTTTAAGTAGCTTCCCAGGTCCTTCTAAAGCACAGACTTTAGAGCCACTACCTTTATGGTAATTAGAATGCAAATAAATGTTCATCATTTGAAGTGACCAGTCATCTTTGCCTTAACCTTTGTTTAGTCTGAATGTCTGTTTGATGATGATATAAATCGGCCCACTAAAGGGATGGGAATTTTGAGAATGAGGAGACCCCAACAGAGACTGTTTCAGGAGCAATGAAAGCCCCTATTGTAAGAAGGATGACAGTAGCAGGTGGTGGAGGAGGAGGACTCTGAAAGACACAATATTGGGGGTAAAGATAAATTTCTATGCTCCTGGATTCTTTTTCTCTGTTTCTGACAAACATAAGCAAACTTAGATGAGGTGTCCCAGGACCTCACTGACGTGAGTCAAGATGTGATTGGGTGTGGAAGCAGAGAAACTGAGTTGTAAGCTGGGCTGTAGACTGAGTGTGATTGCATGTATCTCTGTGTAGAGTGGGCAGAGGAGTATGTGGCTCCCACAACTGGTACAGTTTAGTGTTGGGATTTGAGTCTGTGCCGACTAGTAGGTGAGATGTGGCAGTGGGAGTTAGAAGAGAAAATAGGTCTTGTTAGGCTGAGAAAGCAAGAGCTCCAAGCCTTGTAACCCAAGACGGGAGTTCTCCACAGGATGATCAAGTAACTCAATGGTACACAGACTACAGTGGGAAGGGACCCCTTCCTTTGAAGAGATCTGGTAACAGTGGGGAGGTTGGCTCACAGTAACAGTGCTGGCACTCCTGCGTGACAGTGGTAGTGGCTGGTGGGACTGGTGGTGGTAATAGGGATGGAGGGCAGAGACGAGCAGGCTCTGGTCCATATGCCACTTCTGTCTCTTATAAATGACTGTTTCCAATTAGGCCGGATGACCGGTGTGCTTCACTGGAGTTAGAGGAAGTGTCTTTCTCAGAAACAAGTCTGAATCATGTTTACACAGCACAGAGGCAATGGTCAATTAAACAGTAAAGTAACAATAATATAGCTACAGACTTTTAGAAAGGGATACAGCAGAGGCTTTATTAGATGTTGGGTCACAGAGACAACAAGAGAAACCATTATTCATTCTACCTTACATGTAAGCAGCACTCTACATTTTACAAGGTATTTACACACTGACCATCTTATTTGTTAGTACTTTCCAGGAGTTGAGTTTTTTGTCTTTTTGGGTTTTTTTTCTTCTTTGAAGTTTACAATATCTGTGATGCTCACAAGAGCAAGTAGATAGGTGTAGGCATTGTTAACACCAGATGATAGGGGCAATAAAGCCTCAGAGTAGGGGGATTCAGCCTTTTCAAGGTTATCAGCTCATTTCTTTTAAATCTTGGAAGCCATTGCCAATAATCTTTATATCTTTATTTCTAACAAAGTCAAGTGGAGGTGTTAATCAAAGACAAAAACCTCAGTTTGCAGTCAGGAATCCTGTGGGGGCCCTGTGCCTGGGAACCTAGCAGAGTGGATATGGGGGTCTAAATTCCATCCACTCTCTGCTCCTCCAACCATGAGCCCTGCTGGAGATTTTTGTCCCTTGGCACAAAGGAGCATTCACTGGCCATGCAAAGCACCTGAGGAATTGCATCTACCCAGGAGGGGTTCCTTTTCTTATTCCTACAAAGGCCAGCAGGAGGCCTTACCTCGAGCAGGCAGAGGACTTTTCAAATGATGATTTCAATCCCTCCTGTCTTCTTAGTTGGAAATCCTTTCAATTTGAGTTTACCTGGTTGTCCACCATTTGGGGTTTCCTTTAAATCTTTCCAAACGGGAATTGCTTTTTTGTGGCAGTCAAAATGCCCTTCTCTTGTTCTCCTCAAATTAGATACAGTTTTCTGTCTTCAAAGCCAGGGCCTGACCAGCTTCTTTACATTGATTACATCCTTGCACATAAAAGAATAACTGATAATTCCTAGTATTTATGGAGAATTTATTATATCCTAGGCATTTTGAAAGGACTTTACATGGACTGTTTCATTCGATTCTTTCAATGCCCCTATAAACTAATGCTGATGACTTTTTCTATTTGTATGGGTAAGACCTCTGAGGCAGAAGGTTAAGTAACTTGCCTGGTGTTCACAGCTAGTGAATGGGGCAGCTGAGGTATATGTCTTCAGGATTATCTGATGTAGTGGCTCTCAAATCTAAGTGAGCATCAGAACTTCCCTAAGGGCTTCTTCAAACACTTTGCTGAGTTCCTTCTCCAAAGTTTCTGATTCAGAGAAGCTGGGGTGTGGTCCAGAATATGCATTTCTAGTAAGTTCCCAAGTGATGCTCACCTTACTGGCTCATTAACATCACTGTAAAAGGACTTCACTGCTTCCTCTCTGCTTGAGATATGCTCCTAAAACACATGCACTGGGGAGTCCGTGTTCTCTGGATATGTGTGATTCAGCCCTTCGGTTTCTGTTATTCTTTCTTAATTCTGGGAAAGAATGAAATGATGAAATGATTTTAAGTGCTCCCAAGTGTGCCAGGTTTAAGCCCCATTTCCAACACTAATGACAGTGATGTTGGCCGTACTGTGGTAAAGGGTGTTAGTCCTGTTAGGGATTTCGGTATACAGTTCCCTATAGATAAATGTAAATATATAAATGTGCATAAATATAAACGGTGAGAAGACCGCTTGCCCTTATGAGCAGATCCACTCTCAGCAATGGTCAAATCATTGAAAACCCAGCACTAGAGGAAGCTTCTAAGCTTCCTCCACTGTGTCTTCTCTGCCTCTCCCCTCCTGTGCTCTGTCCTCCCTTCAGTCTTAGAGAATCATTAAACTGAAATGGGCTAAAATGAGTGGCAGGGGAAGAAAGCAGCACACCGAAGTCCCAAATGCAGGTGGAGGGCAGAAAAATGGGGCTTTCTGTTCATTGAGGTTTCACGAACGTGAGTATGGTCCCAAAGGCTTCTTTACGCCTAGTTCGTGGAACCCATCCCATGTCACAAGGTGTGAAAACTAGACCCCAGTTTTCTCCGCAGAGGATTCTATAGTCAGTGTGTCTGTGAGATAAAGTGAGAACTGCTGGATATTTGTTTTTTTTTTTTTTTGGTTTTGTTTGTTTGTTTTCTTAGACGAGGCCTTCCTGTGTTATCTCAGGCTAACCTTGAACTTGTTATAGTTCTGGCTGGCCATGTACTATAACACTTCATCAAAAGCATCCTGCCCACTTCTCTCTAGTCCTGGGATCATAGGCATCCAGAACAGTGTCTGAAAGTTTTGCCCTTTGAAGAATACAAATCATCTATCTCAAGGAAATAGTGGGTAGAGACTTTCCTTATAGGAAGAGAAAGAAGAGTTGAGGAACCCAGGGACTGGCTTTCCCTGGGTTTTCATGATAGTCCTTTCTAGAAACAGGGGAGGTGAGAGAGAGTCCGATATAGCTTACCCCAGGAAGCGCCACAGTCTGAAGATTTGGTTGCTAGGCAGCTCAAGTGGAGTGCACATGTACCAGAGAAAGTGTTCCTATCATTCTTGTAAGATATGATCTCCGGAGGGGGTGTTTTCTGGTCCTTGTTTTGGCTATAGAAGGGCTTGACTGTTAACAATCAAGATGGAAACTTACAAATTAATATTACTTGGTGACCACCTGTTGACCTAAACCTTGTCTAGGATTTAAGTTTTCTGTATACTAATCCTTTTCTGACAACAACTTAGAGGTCAAATCCCATTTTAATGAATGTAATTTTGAGATAATAAAAGCTATTTAGTGAAAACCATCTCGTAGAACAGATGCGTCCATAAATCCCTGTGCATGAAGCACTCAATCTATTAAATTAAGATGCTGTTGTTTGAATTCAGTGTTTATGCTTTCCACTTTAATTGTGTTCAATGGCAAGTTCTTGCCTTGCAAAAATAGAGGCCTGAGATCATTAACCCTCTCAAGGTTTTCATTTTTTCAGCTAAAAATGAGAGGGAAAGGTTGGGTTAGATACTCTTAAATGGTCTTCCTAGTTTTGAAAATTTGGACCCCTTTTTTTTTTTTTTTAAATGTCATTTATATGTGGCAATGAAAAAAAAAAGAGATTCAGATTGAGGGGTAAGATAATGGCACTTGGCATTAAATATAAGCTTGCTAGTGTCTACTTACCCAAGAGTATATCTTCCTATTGTTCTGCTTTCTTATTAATGCAAGTATGTCCATGTCTCACATACCTCATGGAACGCTTAAAAAAATACATGAATGCAGACTCTTTTCTCCCGGGAATTTGCTAGCATGCAAGCGTTCATCTAAACAATTGTGTGTGTGCATGTATGTGCATGTGTGTGTGTGCGTGTGTGTGTGTGTGTGTGTGTGTGTGTGTGTGTCATGATAGAAGCCAGTTTAGGGTATAGGGTTCCTTGAAGTTGGTGTCAGATGTAACTTGGAGTGCATGAAGCTTATTGGTGATTATTTTCAAGTATAACACTCATGAGAAAGAGAAAGCTAGAAAATTAGGCGGGAAGAATTAACAACAAAGGCCTCATCCAATCCCTAAGGGGTACTCTGGAGCTGGGACAACTCCGTGTAAATTGCTCATTAGGTGTAGGCTGACTGAAAGAATGGGTACAATGTGCTAATAATTGTTTTAGCAAGCATCTTCCCAGGAATGAGAAAGCCCTGATTTGTAGTTTGCTGATTTTCATAGAGTAAATCACCTTCACTATGGCCAATTTCAAGCTAATAACATGTTGTTTACTGGCTTACAGATGTCCGGAAAATGTAACCATAGGTTTCATGTGAGTCAACCCCTGCCAGCTTCAGTTCACTGCTAAAGGCATGTGACCTTGTGAGAGGCAGCTCTCTTCAGCTGAGGTTAATTATTGGTGAGGCATTAGCTATCACATGCTCACATTCTCAGCAGCTAGGGGAGTGAGTGTGTCAGTCCTGAGGTGGATGTGTCTGGATGGCACATCATAATAGCTCCCACTGAATGCTCTGAAATATTGTATCTTAATAAACACAAAATACTTCATCCTATTTAATGTTTTCCATGCAGTGATTTCAATATTCCTTAAGGGAATTAAATGGAACTGTGTTTGATAACCTTGATCAAGTCAGGAGAAATGCCAACACTGACTTACTTGCCGAGAGTACTGAGGAACTAGCCACTAACTAAAGCACATGGTTTAGCTCACCCTGCCCCCTTCAACTTGACTGATTAGATCAAATGACTTCATGTTTGATGGGGTAGTCAAACAGAGAGGGTGATGGTAGTTTTCATTTCTTTTCCTAAGCCCAACTCTTGACTTGTCAAACCTCTCTGGTGCCATATTTTCCCATTCTACAGTGTGTGGTTATCTACAACTGAAGTTGAATTCTTTGTGTGGCTCATGAGATCGCTCCAAAGATCTCCTTAGAGCATTCAAAGGAAGGTCTGAGCATTGGGATACACGTAGACCCTCTTAAAGTATTTATTTTCCAGGAACTAGTGGTCATTTAAAAATTCGTTTGGCCGAGTTGTATGTATGTTTTGTGTGTGTATCTTTAATATGCATCTTAAGCCAGCAGTTAAAGCCACATGCCTTTATTCCCAGCACTCAGGAGGCAGAGGCAGGCAGATTTCCGAGTCTGAGGCTAGCCTGGTCTACAGAGAGAATTCCAGGATAGCCAGAGCTACGCAGAGAAAACCTATCTCAAAAAACAAATAAACAAACAAACAAAAAATCTACTTTAAAAGTTACTGGGTGGCTTATAATTGAGGATTGGCAGCTCTAGTTCCAAAGCAAAACTTTTCAGGAGTATTTAGAAAGTGTAAAGAAAGCTTTTGAAACCACACGAAGCAATACGGTAATGCCAAAGACCAGTCATTGAAAGCAGTTAAGCACACTTAGTTCCTGAGGTTAAAGGTTCCATAGAAGCATGTATAATTAATATTTACCAGTGGTGATAGGCCTTCTGCTTTTCTTCAAGGAGCTCAGAGTACTTGCCAGGCATTATGTAATTAAACTACTCAATGTACCTGTGAAATGCATTGGAATCTGCATTTTAAAGATGTGGGCACTGAAGCACAAGTGGGCTTAAACTTAAACTCATTTAGCATGCCAAGGACAAAATTGGATATAAGACTTTCGGCCTCATGATCTAGCTGCCATTTTTCAACCGTGGCCCCCTCTAATCCAGTCCATTCTAGCATAGCCTTGCCAAACAACATAGTTTCATAAGTCTAGAAAGAATTAAATTGAGTGCGAAGTAATTCCAATTATAGGGAAGTTAGACTGAAAAAATTGAACGTATCATCCATAATATTAGTAGCGTTTACGGATGAGTATGTGTTAGTGCCATTCATGGTCTATAATGGCTTTTGGTAGGAGCAGGGGACATTAGTCACAATATGCTGGAGTACGTGTTTGTAATGAGTGGACAGCAGAAAGCAGTAGTGACTATGGGCCTCTCTTCCAATCTATCCTTCTTAGATACAAGGGTAGATACTAGACCCACCTTATGAGTTTTCTCCTTACATTATCGCTACCTCTTCATGAAGTGTTGACACCTGGAGGCAGAGTGAGGATAAGTCATTTACCCAGAAGTACACAGCTATACTTAGCACTATCAGCATATAACCTCAATAGGCCTTTCAACTTTAGGGACTCTTAGTTTTCTGTCCCCAAGTTATACTATTGTTCCTGTTTAGAATTAGGCTCTGCAGCCTGTAGACATGTCCTTCTTGCCTCTATGTGCAATTTAGAGTTCCCATACATAATTCAGCCTTAACTTAAGACCTCAGTCTCTTGTTCATCCTGTGGGCATAGGAAAGTAATAATTTCTAAATGATTGGTTAGGACACATTTATTTATTTCTCTTGTTTGGTTTCTGCCTTTATGTTTTACTACCATAACTTTTTTTCCCCCCTGGTTTCAGTAATCATCATGTGTATGCATTCAGCCTTGATTGGGGGAGAGACTCAGACACACTTCTTGGAATTGGCTCATGATCTGAAAATGACTGATGGGACTTACGTCTTTGTCCCGTATGATGTGCTACTCTACAGTTTACCTTATAAGCACACCCCCTACCAGGTCCTGAGGAACAATCAAAAACTCCGGGAAGCCTACGATGCCGTGTTGACTATTACAATGGACTCCCATGAAAAGACCTTCTATGAAGCCTATTCAGAAGCAGCAGCCAGTGGAGAAATTCCTGACAAGCTTGATTCACACCAAGTAAGTACACACTCACAAGTTGGCATAAGCCAAGAATATAAAAAAAAAATGAGAAAATGAATGGCTTTTCCCTCCCTTACCACATATTCTGAGAAGTCCCTGTCAGATGAATAGCTGCCAACATTCCCCCAATTCTGCCAGCTTTCTCTTATCTCTGGTAACTAGAAACTAGGAAACCAAAACATATTTTAACATATGCTGGGGCTGTTCAAGGGGAGCTAATAAAATCGAAGTCTTTCTTGTGATCCAAGTTTGGAACCAATTCACCAGCAAGACATGACAGTGGGCTGTAACTATAAGCAACAGAGGAAAGCTTGGGAGCGAGAGAGGTGGTCTTCCCCAGGAAGGACACCACTCAGTTGTCCAATGCCAAATGGTCAGCCCTGAAAACATACATACAAGGAACAGGAACATTATACAAATTGAGCAGGTTCTATTTAGGTTTTATAAATACACTCACACATACATAATACATACATAATACATACATACATACATACATACATACATACATACATAAAGGTTAAAGTCACTTAAGGCTGGAGAAATAAAAAGGAGTGGAAGGGGAAGAAAGTAGAGAAGTGTGTGGAGAGCAAAGACAGAAGAAAGAGGAAGACAGGAAAGCAAAGAGAGCTGTTTGTGCTAGAGAAATACACATGGAAGCTTCTCCTCTCTCTTCTTCCCTCACTCCTTTCCTTTCTCCCTCCCTCCTTCCCTCCTTCCCTGCTTCTGTCACTTCCTTCCTTCCTACTCTCCTTCCTTCCTCCCTTCCTTATCTCCTCCCTCTCTCTCTCCCTCCTCTCTTTCCCTCCCTTCATTTCTTCCTTCCTGTCTTTCTGCCTTTCTCCTCCCTGCCCCCTGCCTTTCTTTCTTTCTTTCTTTCTTTCTTTCTTTCTTTCTTTCTTTCTTTCTTTCTTTCTTTCTTTCTTTCTTTCTTTCTTTCTTTCTTTCTTTCTTTCTTTCTTTCAAGGCCTCATTATAGCAGATGCTGGGCTGGAACTTGCAATCCTCTTGCTTCTATTTCCCAAATGTGAGAACTTGAGTTATGTGCACCCACTTCCAGCCCATGTGGTAGTTTCTATAGGTTGGAAGTTAGACACAGACAGTAAGCATTTTCAAAGGCAGTTAGATCGGCATATAGATAAATTTCAAAGTTCAAGAATTTACTAATGATATTATATCAATGCTATTGATTACCACTATAAATAACAGAGGACTCAACATGTGTTGTCTTTAATAATTGTTATTTTGCAAAATGTGATTTATCTAATTCTCACATTCCCCAATGATATGCTGTTAATTCAGCTTTTTTTCACTTCTCTTTTCTTTTTATTTAATTTTTTTTAAAATTTTACATACCAACCACAGTCCCCACTTCTGCTCCCCACTTCTCCCCTGAATCCAGTCCCCCATCCACTTCTCAGGGAGGGTAAGGCCTTCCTTGGGGAGTCAACAAAGTCTGGCATACCAAGTTGAGGCAGGGCCAACCCCCCACCCCCCAAGACTGAGCAAGGTATCCCTCCATAGGGAATGGGCTGCAAAAAGCCATTTCATGCACCTGGGATAAATCCTGTACCCATTGCCAGGGGCCCCACAAACAGATCAAACCACACAACTGTCACCCACATTCAGAGGGCATAGTTCGGACCCATGCAGGTTCCCCAGCTGTCAGTCCAGAGTCCATGAGCTCCCACTAGCTCGGGTCAGCTGTCTCTGTTTTTTTCCATTGTGATCTTGACCTCTCCCTTGCTCATATGATCCCTCCTCCCTCTCTTCAACTGAAGTCTAGGAGCTTAGCCCAGTGCTTGGCTGTGGATCTCTGCATCTGCTTCCATCAGTTACTTGGATATATGTTCTATGATGACAATTAGGGTAGTCACCAATCTGATTACAGGGGAAGGTAAGTCCAGGCACCCTCTCTACTATTTATTGCTAGGAGTCTTACCAGCTTTTATTTTTTTGTACTATTGGTTGTTTCTCTATGAAAAAGTGATTCAGATGAAATTTAGGATTACATATGATTTCTTGCCTTGATAGCAAAGATTTCTCAGATTGTTTTTCTTTTAAGAAAACTGACTCACAAAAGTACTGATGGTACTGGATTTGCTCTGCATCACACACTGCTGTGTCTTTTAGGAAGCTCTCTTGTAGGGGATACAAACACCTGAAAACAAGTGCTCAATGTAGTCAGGAATTACAGGACTCCCTGAATTTGCTAAGGGAGTTGCTCAGATCAGTCATTTTGTGTTGTAGTTATACACAAAGGTTCTGGTTGTTAATTTTTGTGCCTTTGAAGCCAATAATACAGCATCATATAAATACAGTCTGAGAAGTCATCTTTCTCCTTTAGTCATTGGATTGAGGGAAGAAGAGGTATGCGTGTACGTGCATGTGTGTGTGTGTGTGTGTGTGTGTGTGTGTGTGTGTGTGTGTGTGTTGTGCATATATACGAACACATCTATTGATATAAAAAACTCAGACCTTGCACTCTAGTTATTTGATTCAATTCCTTTGAACTTGTGCAAAACATAAGATAATTAATGCCAAAAAAAAGACGCCATTAGCTTGGTTGCTAGGCAGCCTGCACTCTGCTTTAGACAAGGAAATAGAGAGCTACAACAGAGTACAGAGCTTATTTTTCTAAAAAGCCTCCTTGCATGCATTTCTACTCCCACTTTTCAGGTACATAGGCTAAATCTGTATAACCGAAGAACGCAAAGAAACGAGGTGAAATAATTAACCTCACGTCTCTGATAAGCAAAACCACCATTAAAAAAAAATGACTTTTCTTAAAGCTGTTTTTCAAGGGAACTGGCAAAACCAGAAGAGACTGTAATGAGAGTGGGGCAAACTTAGGTCTAACCCTAGCTCTAGGTTGATCCAGGAAGACGTAGGTACAGCTCAGGAGGAGTAAGAAACTGCATAATAGGATGACCGTAGATAACATGCTATAGCATGTTTTTCAAAAAGGAAGAAGAAAGAATTTCTTTTTCAGATACAGGGTTTCTCTGTGTAGTTTTGGTGCTTGTCCTGGATCTGGCTCTGTAGACCAGGCTGGTCTCGAACTCACAGAGATCTTTCTGGCTCTGCCTCTCCAGTGCTGGGACTAAAGGCATGCGTCACCACCGCCCAGCTAGAAGAAAAAAATTTTTTAAAAATATTTTCATTATTAAATGATAGATTATATGAATGATTCCTTATTTTTTTAAAAAATTTATTTATTTTATGAGAATTAGTATTTTTACCTGCATGTATGTCTGTGTAAGGGTGTCAGGTCCCCTGGAACTGGAATTACAGACAGTTGTGAGCTGCCTTGTGGGTGCTGGGAATTGAACCTGGGTCCTCTGGAAGAACAAGTCAGTGCTCTTAACTGCTGAGCCATCTCTCTAGCCCGAATGATTCCTTATTTATGTTAGTTATCTCATAAATGTTATAATGTTTAAGACATTATAGAAGGTAAACATGTATAAAACCATCACTGGGTATCCCATTTAAGCATGTATAATTTTGTGTTTTAATATGTCAGTTAAAAGTAAGCAAAAAATGAAAACATGACGGGAGGTCCCAGCTGGATCAGGAACAAAGAGGGAGATACCGTGATGAATGAAGACCCCAGGGGACTAGGAAGAGGCAGAGTGCTAGAGAGGTCCCCAGAAATCCACAAAGATACCTCCACAATAGACTACTGGCAATGGTTGAGAGAGTGCCTGAGCTGACTTGCTCTGGTGATGGGATGGCCAAACACCCTGGCTGTCATGATAGAACTCTCATCCAGTGACTGATGGAAGTGGATGCAAAGATCCACGGCCGAGCCCCAGGTGGAGCTCCGGGAGTCCAATCGGCCAGAGAGAGGAGGGATTGTATGAGCGAGAGATATTGAGACTATGATTGGAAAAAGCACAGGGACAAATAGCCAAACTAGTGGAAACGCATGAACTGTGAACCAATGGCTGAGGAGGCCCCATGGAACTGGATCAGGCCCTCTGGATAAGTGAGACAGTTGATTAGCTTGGACTGTTTGGGAGGCACCCAGGCAGTGGAGCCAGGACCTGTCCTTAGTGCATGAGCTGGCTTTTTGGAACCTAGGGCCTATGCAGGGACACTTTGCTCAGCCTTGGTGTAGGGAGGAGGGGACTGGATCTGCCTCTGCTGAGTCTACCAGGCTGGGCTGACTTCACAGTGGAGACCTTGCCTTGGAGGAGGTGGGAATAGGGGGTGGATTGGGGGGGCAGGGCTGGGGGGGTTGGAGGAGGGAGGACGGGGAAATCCGTGGCTGATATGTGAAATTAAGTTAATTATAAAATAATATATATTATTTTATAATTAATATATATATAAAAATTATATATATATATTAAAAAAAACATGAAAGCTAGATTTCATCCTTATTATTTTGAGAAAGTTGCTTGGAGTTTATGACTCTCAGTTTCCCCATCTGTAAAACGGGGAGGGCTGTGTCCTGGGATTATTGTGATGATTAAACAAAGTAGCATGTATAAACTGAATAGCTGGATGCTTGGCTCACTCCTGTCTTCATTTATCCTTTGGTGCCTGTCCTGGAACTTGCTCTGTAGACCAGGCTGGCCTCGAACTCACAGAGATCCACCTGCCTCTGCCTCTTGAGTGCTGGGATTAAAGGCATGCACTACCACCGCCTGGCTAATTTTTAAAAGCTTTTACATTTTAAAAATCCAATTTAAAATTTTTGTCTGGTCTACAGAGTGAGTTCCAGGACAGGCTCCAAAGCTACACAGAGAAACCCTATCTCAAAAAACCAAAAAAGTAAATTTGTCTGATCAGGCTCCAGAAGGTTCTTTACATTCAGGTATACAATAGCTTTGAGCAGATCCCTTATCTTGTTCTCTCCCATCCTTCCCTCTCTCATTCATTCCCTTTGTCCCTCATAGACAGTTGCCCTTCTGCTCTCACAAAATCTGTAACCATGATTTCAAGGATCAGGTGTCCATCAACAGATGAATGCATAAAGAAGTCGTAGTGGCACACCTTTAATCCCAGCACTCGGGAGGCAGAGCCAGGCGGATCTCTGTGAGTTTGAGGCCAGCCTGGGCTACCAAGTGAGTTCCAGGAAAAGGCACAAAGCTACACAGAGAAACCCTGTCTCGAAAAACCAAAAAAAAAAAAAAAAAAAAAGAAGTCGTAGTATAGATACACAATGGAACCTTTTTAGTCACAAAGATCAATGACTTTATACAGCTTCTCGTTCTCTCAAAGTTTTCTGATTATTAGCAGAGGGTCTTTCAATATTTTCAGTGGTCGGCATTATTTGGCTTTGAGAATTTTAAATGGTTTTCTCAGACAGATTGCATTCATTCAACATCGGTCTATATCTGGGCTTACGTTGTTTATTCTTTTTCAATCAACAGATGAACTGCTGTTTATTGAACAGTCACCATGTACTAAGCACTGTGATTAAGTTCAGAGAGAGAAAACAGGGGAAAAGACAGGAAAAGTTTCTCTCAGTGGTATGTTGGAGCCAGTTCACCAAAGCCAAATAGGTGCAACTTGTAGCAGTTCAGTGTTCAGTGGCATCATTTTGGTAGCTTGAAATCAGGCATGGAAAGAACATTTACATGACCAGAACTTGAAAACACTACAAATGAAGTTTTTATTGTAGCTAGAGATTCACTGTTAGACATTTACTAGCATGTCTACATGAGGCTTACATGAACACAGAGGAAAAATAATGAGTGAACAAATGAGTTCTGGATTGGCAAGTGTATTAGACATACCTCATACTTGAAATAATATAATTGATTACAAAGTAGGGATGTAGAGGTGGGAGAGATGGCCTAGTAGATAAGAGCATTGCTGCTCTTGCACAGGACCTGGGTTTGTTTCCCAGAACCCACATGATGGCTTATAGCCATCTATAATTCCAGTTCCATGGAATATGACACCTTTTTTGGCCTCTGTGGGTGCCTACATGCATGTGACACACATTTACCCATGCAGATTACACACATACACATAAGTCAAATAAATATATCTTTAGAATGTGGATATATTATTTTGCCTAATAACTTTCAGTGGACCTGAAATTTCTTTACATAAGCTTCATTACTTATAGCAAAGGTTTCAAATACACTTAATTTATTTCTTGCCTCACTTAAAAGATAAAATATAAAGACTAAAACCAAGCAAATAAACTATCAAAGAGATGAATACATGTAAATTTCAAAGTCAGGAAGTGCTGAAATGTTTATAGAAACAAAAAGGCTGTTTTTAAGTTTCCATCTTCCCCTTCATCAGAAGTATTTACTATCATGTGGTTTAGGGGCTTTATTCTTGTAGGCATCTATATTATTATAAAGATCATATGTGTGTGTGTGTGTGTGTGTGTGTGTGTGTGTGTGTGTGTGTGTGTGTGTGTGTATGAGTATGTGAGTATGTACATGTGAGTGCAGGAGTCCACACAGTTCAGAATAGGGAGTTGGACCCCATGGGCTGGAGTTACTGGCTACCTGACATGCAGACAAACTTAGGTTGTCTGAAATAGCAGTATGCTCTCTTAACTGTTGAGCCATCTCCCACCCCCATATTTTTGGTTTTTTCGAGACAGGGTTTCTCTGTGTAGTTTTGGTGCCTGTTCTGGAACTCACTCTGTAGACCAGGCTAGCCTCAAACTCACAGAGATCCGCCTGGCTCTGCCTCCTGAGTGCTGGGATTAAAGGCATGCGCCACCACCGCCTGGCTTTTTTTTTACGTTCTTATCCTGATTCCAGTCCTCAATATGATAATGTCACATTTAACTCTTTTTTGTTAAATGTAAGTATGTTTCTCTCTCTATCTCTGTCTCTCTTTCTCTGTCTCTCTGACAGGGTCTCATGAATCCCAGCATACCTTAAATTTATTATGTAGCCAAGACAGATGGCTATGGACTCCTGATCCTCTTACTTCTGTTAGTGGCTACTACACCCAGCAGTATTTTAAATAAAGTATTCATCTCAGTATCATTCAGTTATGATATTGCAGAAATCACAAGTTTCTTTAGGACATATGTTCCAACAATACCAGCAAGTTTACCTTATACACAAAATAAACTTCCTTTCATTTGCATCTCTAAGTCATTCCACGCTTCCTGCTAAGACTGTAAAATCCCCTTAAAACAATTTTATACATGATAAAACCCATAAAATCCCTTATCAACTTTGTTTTCCTTGAGGCTCCTTGCCTTCTAGTCCCATCTAAGCTTATGCTTTTTTTTTTTTTTTGGTTTTTCGAGACAGGGTTTCTCTGTGTAGCTTTGCGCCTTTCCTGGAACTCGCTTTGGAGACCAAGCTGGCTTTGTGTGCTAAATACTTAAAGTTTTGCATGTTGGGAAAGTCTTTAGTCTATCTTTACTGTATCATTCTTGGTGAAAAAATCATTTTCCTCAGTCCTTTAAAGTTTACTTTCTTTTCATGGGGATGGGGAGTTGCTGGGGATTGAATTTGGGGCCTCACACCTACCACTTTACCACTGAGCTGAGTCTTCAGCTTTATTTATCTTTATTTCTTATGCTATGGAATATGATGATGTATGAGTCATTAACACATCTTATACTTTTCCTTTGGTAGACCTTTTTGATTTAGAAGCCCATTCTTCCTGAGAGATTTCCTTATATTATTTACTTGATATTATTTTCAATAATTTTCTCTTAATTATCTCTAGGAAGACAATTAGGTAGGGAAGATTTTCTAGATTGAGCTTCTTTTATATTAAAAGTATTGAAATCTTTTATTTAAATAAGTGATGAGAAACTGGGGATGTAACTCAGTTGATAGAATCCTTATCTAGTGTGCAAGAAGCCCTGGGTTTAACCCCCAGTCCTGCATTCCAATAATCCCAGCACTTAAGGAGGTAGAGGCAGGAGGATCAGAAGTTTAAAGTTATTCTTGGTTACATAGAGAATTTGAGATCAGCATGAGATACATGAGACCCTGTCTGAAACAAACTAATAAATAAAATCACAAAACAACAATAAATAAGTAATACTTAAATGATTAGTTTTTAGTTCTACTTTTATTATAATTATTAGTGCATATTTTGAAAATAATCAAATTCAAGCTAGTATTTCTATATACACATCCATCATGCATCCATGATGTCCATCCACACTTCTCCCCTCCCTCCCCATCACTCTTCCCTCTTCATTTATTTGTCCCCTTTTGTCTTTTTCTTTCTTTAGAGATCCCTGTACTCTTACAAGTTGATTTATTATTTTCCTTAAATAAGTGAGGACATATGGTATTTGTATTTTTGCCTTTTTTTTGCCAAAAATAAGGTTTTCCAGTTCATATTTCTGCAGATGACAACATTTTATCTTTAACAGGTGAGTGTTCCATATACTTTCTTTTCTTTAGCCATTCATCTGCTGAGATGATGCATCTGGGTTGCCTTCTTCTTCTGCCTACTCTGAATAGTGCTGAAATAAACATGGAGGTGCAAGTATCTTTTGTGTAAACATTTCCTCTGCTTGCTCTATATGCTGGACGGATCTTTTCATAGTTTTATTACTCTCTTATATGTCCCACGTCTTTGATTTAGTTTACATTATTGAATTCCTGAGCTTTGTGCTCTTAGTCTTTTACCAATTCTTTTTACAAAGTGCTTACTTACAGCATTTTTAATTTCTAAGAGTCCATTCTATTTTATTCGTGTCCTGTTTCATCAAGGACAAATGTAACACGAATTGCTAAAATGGTCTTTTAATAAAAATCCTGGAGCCAGATATTGG
Organism: Peromyscus eremicus; assembly: GCF_949786415.1. Classification (NCBI taxonomy): domain Eukaryota; kingdom Metazoa; phylum Chordata; class Mammalia; order Rodentia; family Cricetidae; genus Peromyscus; species Peromyscus eremicus. The sequence continues at coordinate 90,095,360 of NC_081439.1, read as the reverse complement.
GGTAAATGCTGAGAGATCAGAGAGACAAAGGAACAAGCCACGTCTTACTTCGCCAACTCCATGAATCCTCTGATTGAATGTCTGAGTCCTCAGCCAAAAGGTCTCCAGCTGAAAAGGGCTTAGTTCCTGTCTCCTCACGCCTTATATACCTTCCTCCACCCAGCCATATTACTTCCTTCCTAGTAATGGGATTAAAGGCATGTGATTCCCAAGTACTGGGATTAAAGGTGTGTGCCACCATTGCCTGGCTCTGTTTCTCTGTTTTCTCTCCCAGATTGAATCAATCTCATGTAATCCAGGGTGGCTTTGAACTCACAGAGATCCAAATGGATCTCTGCCTCCTGAGTGATAGGATTAAAGGTGTGTGCCACCACTTCCTGGCATCTATTTTTAATTTAGTGGATTGTTCTGTTCTCTGATCTTCAGGCAAAATTTATTAGGGTACACAATATATCACCACAGACAGACTATATTTGTCCTCAGTATTTATGGAACATTGGTTTCAGAATCTCCTCCACATATCAAAGTCCATGCATTCTCAAGCCCTTTATATAAAGTGCTATAGCATTTGTAGATAGCCTATGCTCATTCTCCCACATGCTCTGAATCAACTTTAGATGATTTATGATTTCTAATACAAGTGCTACTTATGTCTTATACTATATGGGGAATAACAGAAAAAGTTTCAAGTATATACACATTCTTCTCAAGTATATATACAAGGAAATATATGAATATATATTTATATGCATGCAAATATGTGTGTTGTATTTTTGAGATCTGCATTTGGTTGAATTTGTGAATATGGAACTCAAGGACAAGGAGAGCTCTTATTTCTTTGGAAATATCATAGTTTCTTTGAAGTTCACTTCTGTTTTTTTCCCCTTAGTTCCTCATTTTTTGTTTCTTTGTTTCAATCATTGTATTTACTGTTAGAAGTTTTGCTTGAGTATCTGGCAATCTGAACATCTGCTTATAGTTAAGAATAGAGCTCGAAACAGCAGATTTGAAGGTAGGTGTGTTGCCTAGTGGGCTTCTGCAGAGAGCAGTTGGCTAGGCACCTGTTGTCTCTTTTTATTTTGCTTGCTTGTTTGGTTGGTTTTAGTTGATATCTGTGCAGTTTTGACCCTTGAGTCAATGACTATCTTCAGAATAGAGACTTCATAACCTTGACTGCCGGAATCGGGGCACAAATTGGGGTGAAAGAATCTGAGATTGTCACTCTCAGCTTCATGAAGACTTGAACTTCATCACTGGTTTTGGTGCCCCATCTCAATTCCCAGTTTCTTGGTTTCCATTGTTTTGTTTCTGGAGTTGCTGTGAATCAACATAATGCATTTCTGTTTTTTTTTTTTTTTAAAGAGGTCTTTTCTCTTCTCAGTGGATGTCAGGACAGGGAGATGTCTAAGTACTCCTCCCTCAGATATCCAAAGACTTTTCTCTCATAAATGCTCAGCCTCACCCCCACTAGCATAGTGCTGAGCTCCTCTAACTACTAACCCTCTCCAGTGTCCTGAGAAGGCCTAGTTGCTTGCTGCTTATCAATACTTTCCTCTGAAGATACATTAGTTTGATTGACCTCCACTCTGCAAAATCAGTTACTACTCCTACAGCTACCTCCTCTCTTCATGGTCTCTGGCTCAGGTTTGCAGAGGACTTTGATATTGCTAATTATGAAACACTAGTGTTCTGTTCTTTTTTCTCCCTATACCAGGAAGCTATGGACAAAACATGAAGGACAAAAGAATTTACAAAAGGGTGCATATGATATTCCTTTGCATTGTTTACTACAGCTCTGTAATTAATTCAACAAATATTTACTGAGCTCAGACATAGAACATTGGTTAAAAGCTTCAAAAGAGGCTACCTTGAATATACTTAAACTCTGTAGCTTCTTGTCATTTTAAATTTCACATAGTAATGGTACTCCTTCACAGAATTGTGAGATTCAAATGAGTCAAGACACTAATGGATTTGCCTGGCACTTAATAACCCCTCAATAAATGTTAGCCATTATTATTAATAAAGAAGTTATTACTACAACTCAGGAACTCTTCAGGGGATATAATGGAAAACAAAATATAAATAGATCTTTGTCCCAGTAAGAAGGAATGGTTTTAAAGTTTGGGGACATTTAGACTACAACTGGTCATAGATTCAAGACTGGAATAAGGGCATAACCACCACATTTACAGGATGATGTTACCAGGGACAGGAACTCCTCTTCATAAATACAAACAATAGCAGGCATTGTGTATTTAGTGTTTACTCTGTACTAAGTAGTTTACATAAATGATCCCATTGCATCCCCAAGCCAACCCACAAAGTACACACTAACATCTATATTTTATGTGTAAGGAAATTAAAGCTCAAAGCAGTTTCCTCAAGGTCAAGACAACTGACAGTCTTGAGATTCTACCAAAGATTGCTAAACCTGACCATGGAACCACACATCAGGCTCACTGTAGGTTATTACATTCAGCTAGTAGCTGGTGCTCATTCTTTACTAAAGGAAGTAACAGAACCAAGTGACAAATATTTTGATCTGAACATGTTTATTGGATTGTTTTCCTTGGATGTTGGAGGTAGTAAGACTTTACAAGGATCTGTGAGAAGAGAACAGTAAATCAGAATAGAGAGATGTAGGGGTGGGAGATCACTAACAAACTTCCTAATTTGGTCTCAGGATGATTGAGCAAGGATTATCACTATGTACCTCTATACTTGAGCACAAAATAGACTTCTGAAATTAGGTTTTGATGCCTAAATTCTTCCTTTTTTATTATGCTCTGATGTTTGTTTTAAATGAAATTCTGTTGGCTACAGTCATGTATTGCTGGAGCACACATTTTGGATGTTTTCCCCATGTGTGGCCTTATACAGTTAAGCAAAGAGAATCTTCCAGGTTTTCTAGGATGATCCATATACCTATTGTCTTCCATTGTCCCAAATATAGGGGCTGCTAAGCTGAAGGGGATCTAGTTAGGCTTGGAGCATTCCAGAAAGAAGCCCAGCAGACAGGGTATAAAGAAAGATTTCCCAAACTTTGAAGTGAGTTGTCTATATACCTTACTCTCTGTAAAATAAGAGTATTGTGTTCATGAGCATCATACCAAACAAATGGTTTTTCATCCAGCTTTTGGCTAAGTCCAAGGGTTGTGATCATGAATTACTGTAAGTACCATTTTTTTGTTTGTTTGTTTTGAGACAGGGTTTCTCTGTGTAGCCCTTACTGTCCTGGAACTCACTCTGTAGATCAGGCTGGCTTGGAACTCAGAGATCTGCCTTCTTCTGCCTCCCTAGTGTTGGGATTAAAGGTGTGTACCACCACTGCCTGGCCTAAGTATCATTTTTTAACAACAGAAATTAAATTAACTTAAAATTGTAAAAATCTCTACATGTGTCTAGCTTCATGTTCAAAACTGATGTTGTCATTTTGTCATTAAAGTAATGACTTTTTGAGGAAGTAGGTTTTAATGTACACTTCTGAGGACCAAGTTCCTTGGAAGCAAGTTTGAGGCCATCTCAAGCACAACAAATATGAAATGATGATAATCAACTTAATAACAGCATAAACTGCTGAACAAATTCAGAGCTCCTTACTGTGGCCTTCTTCTCATCTTCAGAAGTTCTAAAAGGCTTAGAATAGAGTTATTTAAAGTCAGGCAATAAAAACCAATGGTATGTTTCAATTGCCATTTGTTTACAGTTCACTTACTCAGGTTCAGACCTACACAGTAAACAGAAACAGCAGCACAGATCATCATTGGTCTTCCAATTCTGGACTGTGATGTCAGCAAAGTCATCTGTCTGACTGGTATTCCTGCCAATTCTGTCTTGCTTCTTGTCTTAGTGTTCTATTGCTGTGACAAAACACCATGACCAAGGCAACTTATAGAATAAAGTGTTTAATGGGGCTTACAGTTTAAGAGGGTGAGGTTGTGACTATCATGGTGGGGAACATGGCAACAGGCAGGTGGGCATGGTCCTGGATCAGTAGCTGATAGCTTACATCTGATCCAGAGAAGGAGGAGGAGGAAAGAGAGAGGAGAGGAGAGGAGAGGAGAGAGAGAGAGAGAGAGAGAGAGAGAGAGAGAGAGAGAGAGAGAGAGAGAGAGACTGAACCTGGTGTTGGCTTTTGAAATCTCAAAGCACAACTCCATTGACCCATCTTCTTGAACAAGGCCACACCCACTCCAACAAGGCCACACCCACTCCAACAAGGCCACACCTCCAAATTCTTCCCAAACAGTTCCACCAACTCAGGACCAAATATTTAAACATTTGCGCCTATGGGGGACATTCTCTTTCAAACCACCACACTTCTTTACAGTTTTGTGAGAAGCCAGAACAGGGCTGTGGAGCATGTCCAGTCTTCCCTTGTTTCATCTTCTGCATCTTATTCTCATCATTTGCTGCAAATACAACTAGAGAACTTTTGTGATTGATACTAACAGAGCATGCTTTGGACTTTGGACTTACATTAAGGGGAAATTTCCATTGCTAAGGAGTGGAATGGGTGAAATAGGCCCCAAGGCTTCTCAAGGACAGTGGACAATGGTGACAGATCCCCTTTGTAATTGAATACTGCTGCTAGGCTTTTCTCTTAATTTCAAGTCCTTTCTCCATTATAACTTTGTGGCTATGAGGACACCTACATCAGGTTTCTCTCTCTCTCTCTCTCTCTCTCTCTCTCTCTCTCTCTCTCTCTCTCTCTCTCTCTGTGTGTGTGTGTGTGTGTGTGTGTGTGTGTGTGTGTGTGCAGCATAGGCAAGAGATTCCCAAAGAATAAGCTTCAAGTCTCAGTAATCTTCGAGAGTTGCTGTCAGTCCGTTCTAACAGGGGCCTGCCTAAGAACACAGAGGGCAGGCTAGACTAGCTAGCAGGAAACAGTGCAGTGTATCAACTCAGAGGCAGATTTTAAAAAAGGGTTTCAACGTTTTATTTTGGTAGTAGATAGAAAGATACAGTCTCTTTCCCAGAAGGCTCTATGCCTTTCAGAACAGAACACTAGCATTCTTTTTTGCTTTCAGGGACTTGCTGCCCTGTGGGTGTTTAAAAACTAGTTTTTATTTTGTTTTGCTAGTATTGATTTTGTACTTCGTCTTCCTTTCTTCACTTGGTGTCATACCAATATCTCAGAAAGTAGTTGGGCTTTTGCAGGAATACTAAAGGCTACCACTGTCAAGAAAGTCTGGACACGAGATTACTGAAGACTTGCTAAAGGATCTCTGTGTATTCGTGTTCACTAAAGGTGGACATCTTGTTTTGATCTGTTTCTAATCTGTTTCTGAAGGATGTGTGTTGGGCTTGGGTAGTGAAGAGAGTTCATGAAAACAGAATTCAGGAGACTGAGACTCAGTAGTCTAAATAATTGGAAGAATACAGTAACTGCTCAGAGAAAATGAGGGATACTTATTAGAGATGATACAAGGGGTTTGGGGGTGAAGATCATTTTGGGGTATGTTGAAATTTAACATGCAAATAAAGTTATTGAAGTAAGCAGTTGACTATTTGAGTCTAGAATATAGGAGAGAGGTCTGAGCTGTAACCTTAAATCTGAGAGTTACGGCATAGATATGCTATTTCTATTCATAATAGCAGAAGTGGTCGCCAAAGGAGAGAGTACAGATAGAAAGGAAGCTAAAGATCTCAGTTTGGGGCACTCTAATATGAAGAGAACACAAAGCTAAACAAGAACTCATATGTAGGCCAAACAAAAATGGCTGCCTGCTAACTTTAGTCCCTTGACTATGCCAATAGTCAAGAATTTTTAGGAGAGTTAAGAGGCAGAAGGGACTGTAGCCAGCATTCCCCCTCCCCACTCAAGAATACTAATCCAAGATATAGGAGCCCTGTATTCTAGCCCTGATTTTCTGATTGAATGAGTGAACGTATCAGATCACTTGGCATCTCTGAATCTTCCTTCTTTACCTATGAAGATACCTAATCAGATGACATAAAAAGTTATGATAGCCATAATTGTGTATTATCACTTTATAGAAGATGCTGAGTGAAGTAATGTGGGATGCACCCAAACATTCTTTCCTTAGGAACAGTCCATTGCTTTTACTAATTTTAGATATATTAGAACCTCTAGGAAGCTTTTCATAATTCTGATCTCTGGCTCCCAAATTTAGCATCTCAGTTTGTTGCTATGAGCTTGGTGTTGATATTCCTCAGGTGATGTAGTCATGGTTGTCCCACCATAGTCTACGTACACAAAGCATGGACCTATTCTGTTAGCTACTATACTGCTCTGTATATTAAACTGCATTTCCAACACAAGCATATTTGGTTAATTTTAAGTACTTTTTTCTCTCACATGAAGCTTGTCACAGGAGGTTAGCTTTGTAGACCTTAGGATACAAAAACAGTGAGTATCAGCTTTCTTCAAAGCTTGGTAAAAATGACCTCCATAATCTATTTGAAATGCTATAGGAAACCACAAGTCCATGGTTGTGGAGGCTGCAGAGTACAGGGATTGTTTGCCCTTTTTCTTTACTTTTTGTGATAAAAGATACAGGAGTTATTCCAAGGTTAATGAGCAGTATATCAGGCATAGTATACAAATCGTATTGCCTTTGTAACAGCTGGGTAGCAGGCAGAGTCATGCAGTTTTCTGTAGCATACCTACTGACTTACAGTGGTTTCTCATCAAAGCACGCTTTGCAACTTTGCCAGCCCACAGGGTGTGGGATTTGTTGATTTAGATGCATGTTGTCTAGTGTGTGGCTATGCATTTCAAACGGGATCCTAGTAGCCACTCCTCTGAGGGGTGTGTCTAGTAGATGAGGCATTTGGGACAGACAGGAGGACACAGGCACGGATTGTGGAGACGCATTATTTACAGTCTTGTCGTACACACCTACCACTCTAGTAGTGCAAGGAAGTGATTTCCCCATGACCATGGCACCGGTAACTAGCCTGGGAAATTTCCTTTGAACTCCCCTTGTCTAGCTCAGGCTTGTGTTTAGTGCTCTTTTTAACCCTAAATCACCTTTTTTTTTTTTAAGCTGAGGAGCATACACGTATACTGTGTATGACTTGGTTTGCTCGTAAAATTGTCATATTTGATATGTTTAAAGATGTGGAGGCCTTGGGGGAAAACCAGAAAAATTCAAGGGAGAAACCAAGCAAGTCCTTAGAAATATTTCCCCCCCTCTGGGTCTTCAGAGCTCTGCTCCATTCAGACGTGTGGCACATAATAATGAAGAGAAGCTTGGAATATACTCTGAAATTGCTCTAGGGTGACTAGGGCTCAAGATAATTGTAATTTTTAAAAATAGGTTTCACCGCTGTTTGGAACCATCTACAATTCAATTTACTTTATCGCACAAGCCGTGAATAATGCTCTGAAAGAAAATGGACAGGCTAGTGCTGCCGGCCTGGTTCAGCATTCCAGAAGCATGCAGTTCTATGGATTCAACCAGTTGATAAGGACAGATTCAAATGGAAATGGAATTTCGGAGTATGTAATCCTGGACACCAACTGGAAAGAATGGGAACTCCGCAGCACCTACACCGTGGACATGGAAACTGAACTGCTTCGCTTCAGAGGGACCCCCATTCACTTCCCTGGTGGCAGGCCCACTAGCGCAGATGCAAAATGCTGGTTTGCAGAAGGGAAGATCTGCCGAGGAGGTAAAGAATGGGAATGCACTGGTCATCAGTTTAGTTCAGTGTGGGTTATAGGGGGCACTTCCTTAAGACAAGGTCTGTTTTAATATTGAAACACTCTCAAAGTCACACATTTGCATTGCAGATTGCACAAACGTCTTGGACTCCGTCTCCTTAATTTAAAAATGATTGGAACCACAAAAGGCACTCCCCAGCCTTAAAGAATCATTCGCAGTTTGAAAGCTAACCCAGCACGGGTTCTGAAAGAAGGCTCAGTCTTTCTCAAAGACATTATTTTAATAAAAGGAGAGTATCTTCCTGCCCCCTCACTTGAGTTGCCTGGGGCCTCTGGTTGTTTTCCTCTACTAAAAAGATCACCTGGGTATCCCATGGCATATCCAAATGCTGTCAGTCAGATTCTACCACAAGAACACCGTATTTACACCGTCTCCTGTCTGAACTACCATTACACTAAAATTCTCCGCCTTACAGCTTAGCACAAAATCAATTTTCAGTTGTTTCTCATGGATTGGTTGTGTCTCCTCACTCCACAAAATATACTGTGCCTTGAGGGTGGGAACCACAGCTAGTCATTCTGATGTCCCTTAGCAGTTTGATTGACTAGTAAGACTCTTTTAGCTTTTGGAAGAGGGAAGCTTCATCAAGTCTCTGAGAGCCACAGGGTACCTTTAGAAGGACCCGTAGAATTCTGATTTAAGTATCTGCCTATACCTTTCCAAAAACAAGTGCATCTACTTGAAATAAGCTTTGACCCTGATTTTCCTTTAACATGACACATCCAACTGTTTCTTCACTCACATCATCATGTACTTCCCCCTGAAATATTTGTAATCTATTTAGATATTTAGATTTCATAGAGACCAACATATATGCTTATGTAGACACTAATTGTCAAAACCAGACTGTACCTCACCCTTAAAGGACAAATAATGATATAATTTATAAGGTCCGGGGACTCAGATGGATTATAAAGGTCTTTTATTTTAGACAGCATAATACTTACCCTTCACAGGTAAGATGCCATACCTATTCTAAAGAATTTTATTGCTGTCCAACTTAAATTAATGCGCTCAAAGTTTTCCATTTGTAGACTTTTTCCTCCAAAGAAAACACCCTGGTCAGCCTTAATTCATGTGATTTGTTATTGTCAGAGTGGTGAGTGGTTTTGCTTCAGAACAGTGAAATTGCTTTCTTGTCCATAAAGTCAACAAGACAGACTGTGCTGTAGAAAAATGGAATTAGGTTAGGTACATGTGGCTTGATTTTAGAGTCACCAGGAAGCACAAGGACTCGCTCTGTGGTGGGCTGTATTTACTGCTTTTCTGTTCCAATGCTGTTCTTTTTTTTCTTTCCTTCTCAGCCGGTATCGACCCCGCCTTAGCCATGATGGTCTGCCTTGCTTTGCTTATAGCCTTGCTGTCTGTTAATGGATTTGCTTACTTTATAAGGTACATTTTTTGTTCTTTTTTATATACACAAAATAGAAGTCCACAATAGCCTTGTTAATATTGATTTCCAGGAAGTCATGTTTCAGTACAATTGCCTCATTATATGACCCACTGATTTTCTTTTCCATGATGATTTACCATCCTTACTGGCCCCATTTAGAGTGAAGTGTTTCCAGGATGCTGAGAATAACGTTTTCAGTTGTAGTGTCAGTGGTGATGTTGCCTATGAGTAGATCTGGTCTCAACATAATGGTGAAATAAAAGAACCAGGAGTTTAAGCTTCTTTATTACTGCTTATCTATGCCCCATTCCTGCTAGAAAAGGAACCATCTCCTTCCCCAAATGATATGGGAGGGAATGGAGTTGGAGTATTGTAGGTGGACTAGCTAGATTCTAAGCTCTACAAAGAGCGGTGCTAATTCCTAAGTTTGGAGTAGCAGGTCCTGCTCGATCACTCAGTGTATAAAGGCAATTGCTGCTAAGTCTGAAGATCTGAGTTTGAATCCTGGGACCCACAATGGTGAAACAAGAGAATTGACTTCTATAAATTGTCCTCTGCCCTACATATGCATGCTGTGGTACAAGAGTGCTCAACACCCCTTTCCCCCCATGCACACACAGAGAATACATGGAACTATTTTAGGGGCTGGAGAGTAGCTTAGTGGATAAGATTGAATGCTGAGTTTGGCTCCCAGCACCCATGTCAGGTAGCTCACTCCAGGTCCAAGGAAGTTGATGACCTCTTCTGGCTTCATCTGTCACTGCACTCCTGTGTGTACCCATATTGACACACAAATATACATATAATTAAAAATACAATCTTAAAACAAGATTACAATAAAGGTTCAATAAGCAAAAGTGAGCAAAGCACTTACCTCATACATGACTCCTAGTAGGCACTCAATAAATGGAAAAACTTAAGCCCTTTGTAGATACACCAGATTTTCCTGCTAATTGTTGTGAACCCAGAATCTTCATCTGGACATCTATGCCTTTTTTTTTTTTTTTTTTTCGAGACAGGGTTTCCCTGTGAAGCTCTGGCTGTCCTAGAATGCAGGCTGGCCTCAAACTCAGAGATCCACCTGCCTCTCTGCCTCTCAAGTGCTGGGATTAAAGTCCTATGTCACCACAGCCCAACAACATCTATGCCTCTTGACCAAGTATAACAATCTGGATTGCTACTGTTCTTCTTCCTTGGATAGAAACTACCCCCTCTATTCATCAACGTCATAGTTATCATCAACTCTGTATTCCTCCCTCAAATCCTTTAACAGGTGGTTCACTAATTTGATGACCTGTTTCAAGACTGGTCTGAATGCCACTTAATCTGAAAATCCTTTCTTATGATCTTTGTATTGTAAGAGTTGGACTGTGTCCATATGAGAGTAATTTGGGGACAGTGAGAAATGAAGTAGGTCTCTCCTTTCCACCTTGTCATCTCTTTGTAAGGGTATTCTCAACAATAATATGGTATGGACTCATTGGGAGTTATTTTGCTAAGTTCTAATAAAAAGTAGGTAGAGTGTATGAACTTGGACAAGTCACTTAACCTCACTTGGCCAGGATTGTCTCATTTGTACAGTGAAGGAATTAGATTATATGATGCTGAAGAGTCCTCCAGCTTTGCTATTTTAATGAACTTACGAACAAATGAGATTCAAACCATCACAACAGGTGTTAGTCTTCCTATTTAATATGTTGGCATCCCTGTGAAAAAGCATCATCTAGTTAAAAACTTGATCAGCACACACAAAAGAGCAGGTAGGTTATGAATTGTTGAGACACACTTGATAATGACATCTGTTCAAAGTAAATTTTTCTTCTAACTTCTGTGGCTGGGACATGTCAGTGCTAAGAACAGAAATTTAATATCCTTTACATGTTGCCAAATAATTTAATATATAATTAGTATCCTTAGATACTCAGAAAAAAACAAATGACAGACAATAACCCCCACCCTCGAGATTTTAGGAGTCATAGGCTCTTTCTACCCAGTCAGCTGCTTATATTACTAATCAACATTCCCAAATTATAATTCTTGCTGGTCTTTTAAACTGAATGGACTGGTACTCTGGGAAAAAAAAAAGAGGACCCACAAGGGTGTGTGTGTGTGTGTGTGTGTGTGTGTGTGTGTGTGTGTGTGTGTGTGTGTATGTGGGGTGGGGGGTTGTTTGGAGCTGTGAGCTGAAGGGTAAAGAAGACTGGAGGGGAAAATGATTGGAGAGGGACATGATTAGAGAGGAAAATGATTGGAGAGGTAAATGAGTTTGAGACAATTGGTACTTCAAGTGGTCACAGAAAACTCAGAGATGAGAACAAGGCACATCATTTCCCAGAGTCTCTTGGTCCTTGGTTCCTCAGCTAACAAAGCATAAAAGGTACCCCTCTTCATTGCCTTCCTCCCTCTCTCTGCCCACCACGGCTGCAATCAGAAGAACTGAGCGGCTGATGAATTTCTGTAATAGATGATTACTTTCAGGAGAGTGACTCTCTGTTCCTTCCTTTTCTGTGTGTTTTGATTGTTTAAGTTTTTTTTTTTTCCCAGAAAGAAAGACGTGCAAAGAACCCAACCACACAAAAACAAAGGATTCTTTGAACTCCCTGCTCCTCTGAACCGGATTGCATTGCCTTTCTGTGAAGCTCTCCCGAGCTTTGTAATACTAATGATGATAATAATAATAATGAGCCGTGCTTCTTTCCTGGTGCTTCATGCTTTTCAGAGCACTTACACATACATTATCCCATTTGATTTTCCAAACAACTCTCTAAAGCGGGTAATGTAAGGACTATTATCCAACTCAATAGGAGACACTGAGGCATGAAGAGGTTAAATTATTTATCCAAGGTCTCCTGCACCTGGCTAATTAATGACAAAATCTGTACCAGCACCACCACCACCCCAGACTGGGAATCCAATTTACTTTCTACTAGATTGTATTTTGAAGCACAATTATTTTTACAGGTGTGCCTGCTTTAAGACATTTTTCTACACATAAGAAACAGATAAGTTAGGAAGTGATGTTTTACTTTGCCAAAAGATTCATGTGCTCTACCCAAGAAGTCACTACAGGGCTCTTTTAATTTCCTCTGCAGGGCAGCAGCTCCCACTGTGATAAGGGACATAGTTGTTGGCAGACAATTAGGAGCACATTAATTGTTTGTTTGTTTCCAAAGCAGCGAAGTCACGGAGAACAATTGACTGGGCTGCTGGTACTTAAAGCTATGTTATAGAAATCTCTTTAGGCCAGCTTGACAAAGCATTCAGTGGTTGTTTTTCTCACCCTGACTCTTGCAGTGAACGCATTGCATTATTGAATTATGGAAAAAAACAAAATCAGAATTTAGCTTCTAGCAGAGAGAGGGAGAGAGAGAGAGAGAGAGAGAGAGAGAGAGAGAGAGAGAGAGAGAGAGAGAGAGAGCGTTGCACAGACTAATGTTCTGTCTTGATCCTAAACTGTTTGGTACACCCATCTGACTGTGTGAGGTAGACATTGTACACTCTTATGTGTCTACTAATTGATTTGCATAAAATAATTACATGGACTGCAAATTAATGGGCATGTTTGGAGAGAGTCATGTTTAAACTGTGTCTATGTATTACTCAGACAAGAGACTAATTTGGTAACAGGGAAAGCAAAACAAAACAGAAAAACCCGAGTCAGCCCACTTGTTTGGAATCCTGTAGACGAAGCAAACAACTGACTGAATTTTTCCACTTTTCAATCTGTTGCTTTGGCAACGCATGGATGCAACTTTTCAAGACAAGTGGTCTTATGGGCAGAAATCTGGGCCTGCAGCCAGAGACCAAGGATTCCAATTCCAGCTCTGCCTAAGGCTAGGGAATCTCACCCAATTTGTGTTATTTTGCTTTGTTTCCTTAATGTGTTTTTGTGTATAAACCGGAGATCAATGACTTTTGACCTTGAGATTATTAGGGTGCATAGTGTAAGAACTATGCAGAGTTCCTTAAAATTATTCAGAGGTGTTTTGAATGTGCTCCTGATGAAAGGTCACTATTTTATTAGTCTGAGATACTCTCCCTATACAACAGTAAGTTGCTGCTTCCCTTTGCTGCAGATATTATGGTAAAGCAGATCCCCTCAGAGTTTGCAAAAACATCCAGTCCCCTATTTTATTTCATATTTGTTTCAGGCGACGTATAAATAAAATCCAGTTGATTAAAGGACCCAACAGAATTCTACTGACTTTGGAAGATGTGACATTTATTAATCCTCACTTTGGCAGTAAGGTAAGTAGCCCCTTTTCTTGGTTATATTGCCCAATATCATAACCAGAAGCTACAAGTTACCATTGAATACATGTCATTTAGTTAGTTTCAATTATGAAAATGCATGGACTGGAGAGATGGCTTAGCCATTAAAAGGCTAGGCTCACAACCAAAAACACAAGAGTAAAATGCACACTGCATTTAGAATACTTCGTATAAAAACCTATAAAATATCTCACAAAAATTTGTAAAAAAATGATTATAAATAAAAACTATTTTAGATATATGGGTTAAAGAAAGCATATTATTAAATTATTTTATCTATTTTAATTTATGTTTTACTGTGACTGTTAGAACACACATAGTTACATATGTGTCATGGAGTATCTTCAGCCACAAAAGAACAAAATCTGTTGTTTGCAGCAACATGGATTGAACTAGAGGACGTGATGCTAAAGGAAATAAGTCAGATCTGGGAAGGCACTATCACATGATCCTGCTCATATGTAGAAGTAGGAGAATGGATGAGTGATCCCCAGAGGGTAGGAAGGGTAGAAAGCAGGGAACTAGAGATTAGATAACTGGTACCACATTACAGTTAGACAGGAGGAATAAATTCTAGTGTTCTATAGAACACTTGAGTGACTGTAATTTAAACTTACTGCATAATATACAAAAAAGAAAAAAAAAGAAAAGAAAAAGAGGAGGCCACTGGTTACTGACATAAAGAAATAATATAGGGGAGTAGAAATACGGCTCAGCACTTAAAAGCTGCATTGGTCTTGCAGAGGGCCTGAATTTATTTTCAAGCACCCATGTCCAGCAGTCTCCCTGTAACTCTAGCTCCAGGGGATCCAACACACTCTTCAGTGCTCCACAGGCACCTACAAGCATGTAGCATGCGTATATGTACACACAGACAAATTCATAAAATTAAAATAAATTAAAAAAAGAAATGAGTATTGTATGAGAGAATAAAAAGAAAAAATAAAAAAGGAAATTATATATATATATTTAAGGATATCTAAATGTTAATTACTCAGATTTGTTTATTATGTATTATGTACATATATCAATTAATTAATTTTATATCATGACATATGTTTGAATATTAATTATTAAGTAAAATTACATATATAGTTCATGTTATTTCAGTTAGACAATGCAGATTTAGCACTGTGTTCTGAAAGTGAACATAGTCTACTCTGGGCAATAGTTTAGCTTGGACTTCATATAACCCCTTTTAGGTAAACTTTACATTAGCCTCTAACACACAACCTGTTCACAGTTGTAAATAAAAGTTTGGAAAACAATGATTCAACTCATTAAAGAGTTTCACAAGAGTCCTGCTTACATTTGTGTTATAATAGGTGATCTTCATAAGGACCTGCTACTGTCTCTGGGACACATTTTCTGAGATTACATGTAGTCCTTACTTTCTGGAGCATTCTAGTCAAGTTGAAGACAATGAAGTCATGCAAGGAAATCAATAAATGCCAAATTGAACAAATGAGCTGGAAATCGAATAGGACTTCAGAGAAGTCAGATTAGTGGAAGGAGCCTTTTCAGAGATCCGCATCCAAAGCTGAGGCTTAAAAGAAGGGAAGGTAGAATTTGTCTATGTCCTAGATGGCAGACTGCTTATCAATCACTTTGCTTTGACCCTCCCAGGAGAAATTAGTAGCAAGGTTTGAAATTACACATAAAAAAATCTGGATTTATGAGCTTTTGTAAAAGTTGGGTTGTAAGTGTTGGTATTTATCACAAAAGGGTGATTGCAAGCCAGCATTGTTGTGTGATACACTCCAAAATAATTAGAATATAGGGGTTTGAATGTTCTCATCACAAGGAAATGATAAATGTTTGAGATGACAGGCAACTTAAGTATCCTCATTCGAGAAATATACAATGTATGTATCTACGAACAGTATCATACTGTACTCTATAAAGTTGTATAATTATCGTCAATATATTTTTTAACTGTTGACAGTCGGCCAAAATTCAGTAGTGAGTAGTTACATTTTTTTGTGAAAGACATGTTTTCTATGGTTTTATTCAGTTTCCATCCTGTCTTCCTGGCCCTGAGAGATAGATATTGTGGGCAGAGGAAACAGCATAAACAGAAGCATGGAAAGCGAGCATGCGGGGTAGGGGTGGGGGTATGGGATTTTTGTCAAGGGAGCTGGTGTGTTTCCTTATGCTAGTTTATTTGGCTGCAATAATGACACTGATCTTTGCATGTACTGTGGGGTGGCAAGATGTCGAGAGAAGATACAAAGACACCAGTCATATTGCTTCCATGTGCCGTTTACTGCTGTCATTTTACTACACCAGATTTAAGAACTGGTTACCTCAGTGGCAAACTGGTCAGCTGCTTAAAAATGACATTAAAAATTACATGTAATTAGTTGGCTGTATGAAGAATGGAGTTATGTAATAACGTCCTGTATGGTTGATCAAATGAACGAATGAGCTAGCTGATTCATTTCCCATTTAGAATCCTCTAGTTTAAATCCTCCGATGGCTCTGGAAGGTGAATATCTCATTCCTAGAAATGTGCTGATGAAAGGCAGACCTATCACTTTGGCTGAAATTTCTACACTACTCTCATGCCACAAAAATTCATTTTCGTTTCTGAAACCACCAGAGGACACTAGCAGTCATGGTGGTGGATCTGTCTGGGTTTTTCAAACTCAGACTCAGTATTCTTTGTATGAAATTCCTCAACTGAAGCAGGAGAAAGTGCAGACCCTGACACGAAAGCTGTGAAGCAATCCCAATTTGTGACTTGATACTAAGATAAAATAATTCAGTCTTGTGGTTAAATTTTTTTTTTATCTAGAAATGTGATCAGTCATAAAAGTCATTGTGAAAATAGAGATAAATGTACTAAAGTTTTGGTCAAAGCATACAGTTTATTTCCAAAACCCTTATTAATTTGGCATTACCCATGTCAGCCTGACAGTTCTTGACAGCTGTATGGATGTTGTGTTCTAAAGTAGCAAAAACAATAACTATGCTCAATTTGGGACCTAAATTGGTATTGGTGAAATTATTAAGGCCACTCCAAGTAGTTAAAAGGGAGATTTATTTAATGGCATAACTTACAAATGAAGGGATAGGTAGGTTGTGGGTTCTGTGAAAGACGCAGCTCAGTCCTGCGGTGTTCTCTGGAGAACTCTCCTCGGTCTACCTCTAGCATCCCCCGTCCAAGCAGGAAGAGAGGCAGCGCAACCAGATCTTGGGTCTTCAGGGTCCTCTCTTCGCCCTGCCTTGTAGGCGTGACAGTTACCAAGCCTCAATGGGGGTTGGAACTTCCAGATCAAAGCTGGAATGGCTACCCACTACATCTCTCCCTTTTGTCTAAATAAGAAGGTTCTAACCTAATACAGGACTATATACAAAGGAATGGTTATCAAATATTGTCCAGGAATAATGAGGGATAATGACCTAGATAAGATGGAACTACAACCAATGCGAACAATATCAAGCAAGAAACACATACTAAAATCCAGAGAAGTCTAGAGCGTAGGTAAATGGCATGTTACAAAGATCATTCCAAAAGGTGTCTTATCCTAAAGAACCTGAATCTAATACTTAATATGTTCTATCTAAGATATTAGTGCTGTGGGATGGTCTGTATGTGTTCTGATTGGTCAATAAATAAAACACTGGCCAGTGGCCTGGCAGGAAGTATAGGCAGGACTAACAGAGAGGAGAATTGAGAGAACAGGAAGGTGGAGGGAGACACTGCCAGCCGCCTCCATGACAAGCAGCATGTGAAGATGCAGGTAAGCCATGAGCCACGTGGCAAGGTATAGATTTATAGAAATGGATTAATTTAAGATATAAGAACAGTTAGCAAGAAGCCTGGCACGGCCATACAGTTTGTAAGCAATATAAGTCTCTGTGTTTACTTGGTTGGGTCTGAGCAGCTGTGGGACTGGCGGGTGACAGAGATTTGTCCTGACTGTGGGCCAGGCAGGAAAACTCTGGCTACAAACTGGCCTTTTCAATACAGAGATCTTGTAATAGCCAAGTAAAGTCTATAATAAATATCCATCTACATGCCTTCTCATTTATACTAACATATAAACTGCACTTGTGTGTCAAAAGTGTGCCAGTACTTGGAAAAATGTCATAAAAAGCACAGCAGTGCTACTGACAGACAGACAGAATGCCTAGGGTTTAAGACAGCACACACAATAATAGGCATACATTTTGACCAGAAGAGAATAAAGACATCACTACTACTTTTTACTGTAAGAGTGAGAAAAAAGAGCAAATATCAATAGCTCTTTAGGGAATGTTAATGCTTGTTTAAGTGTTTTGGTCTAAGTGGAAAAGAATGGCATTACCCTAGAAGAACGTAGCTCTTGCCTCTAAGTCCCTTTTTGGCATTTGGCTTCTGTCAAGGCTTCTGAGTGGAACAGATAGGGGAAGCATACATTTTGCTTAATTGCTCTGCAGTCACAAACTTGCAGCTGGCTGTGTTTAATCAGTCAAGAAACCAAGCCAAGAATTCCATCCAAAAGGAATGTCTGAAAGTGTAAACTCTTTGAGAATACGGTATTAATTCAGTCTAGAAAAACTGGCAGGGCAGGAGAAGTCAGGTCAGAAAAAGACGATTTGAGAAGAAAGTGAAGCTGAAATCCAAGTGTATGTGGATTTTGGCAGATTTTATCACTTTCTCACTTGCCCTTCACAGAGAGGTCTATGTCTTAATACACATCTATGTGCTCTTGCCGAGATGTGAAAATAAAGAATAGAAGGGGAGTATATGGCTCCCTGGCCTTGCTCTGTTGGAGGGAGAGCACATTGATGGAGGGGTTATGTGAAGAGTCAGGTTTTACATGTGCGCTTAAGTCTTGAGCTGCTAAAATTTCAGAACCTTTTCTTCAGACTTTGTCATAGTTTTGGTGTCAAAAGAACTTAA
Source organism: Peromyscus eremicus (assembly GCF_949786415.1). NCBI lineage: Eukaryota > Metazoa > Chordata > Mammalia > Rodentia > Cricetidae > Peromyscus > Peromyscus eremicus. Next base: position 90,077,107 of record NC_081439.1, on the reverse strand, counting down.
GTCAAGGCTAAGGCAACCAGTTATTTTATTTTATTTTCAGTTGATCAAGGACCATTGTAATTGAAATGTTAGAAAGTACTTAGGATTAATTCTTATTGGCAAGCAAGACTGATAGAAAGCATGATGGTAAGAAAGAGTGCAGGACAGGGAACTATAACACCAAAATCCTTGTTTAACCCCTGTATTCTTGAGCTGTCTTTTTCTTCCTTATAAAAAGGAGAGAAGAGAAGCTGAGCACTGTTGGTATGTGCCAGCAATCTTGGTCCTATGAAGGCAGAGGCAGGAGAATTATGTTATTAAGGCTAGCCTGTTCTACAGAGTGAGACTTTGTTTCAAAATAATGGAAACACTACTATGACAACTAGTAATAAAAGTAATTAGTAAGAAATGAATAAATGGTGGTATTGGGGGCCTTGCCTAGATAATAACAGTGATATTTGTTCATTTCTATTCATTGTAATTCTTTTTATTGGTTTTTCGAGACAGGGTTTCTCTGTGTAGTTTTGTGCCTTTCCTGGAACTCACTTTGTAGCCCAGGCTGGCCTCAAACTCACAGAGATCCTCCTGCCTCTGCCTTCCGAGTGCTGGGATTAAAGGCATGCGCCATCACCGCCTGGCTCATTGTAATTCTTTTAAAAGACATTTTAAGAACTATAGGAAAAAAGATTGAGGTACCTGTTGGTTTAATCCATCTTCACATAAATTAAGTCTACTGGCTTATTTGAAGATATAGAAGCTTATCTGTAAAGGTTAATACAGACTGTAGAGAACTCTCTTGATTTTGTCCTTCAACTGGGAAGCTTGCAACTCCCCCTTTCAGACTGTGTGTCTAAGTAAAATCAAGGAATAAAGAATCTGGCCTACTTCAGCCTCACACTTATCATGGGCCGATAACCCACTTACTCTGTGTCAACTTAATTGCTCTGTGGGAGGCCTTCTGTCGTTAATCTCATCTTCAGAAAGAACAATGCCAGTTGGCAGAGCAGAACAAAATGGAGCCAGTACTGGGAGTGAGGTACTGAAGTTATCCCCTAGTTCTATTTTTAAAAGTTTCAATTTCTCTATAACCACATTTCTCTTAACTAAATGATTGACTATATGATATTTGGAAAATATTTCACCATTTGGGTCTAAATTTCATGTCTATAAAATGAGGATTCCAGGTTAAATTAGTGACAGGTATTCTTTCTTGCCTCAAATTCTCTCTGGGATCCAGGGATGGTGTGTTGCATACCTGTAATCCCAGTACTTGACAGGCTGAGGCAGGAGGATTATGAATTATAAACCATACAATGAGACCCAGTCTAAAACAAACAAGTAACATTATAGGGACTGAGGAGGTTGTATTTATACGTTTAGGAATACACATCCACAAATATATATGTAACAACAACTAAAGAACAGAAGCCATGGATTTGAGAAAGAGCAATTGGGGATGCAAGGGAAGGGGTGGGGAGATGCAAGGGAAGGGGTGGGGGGATACAAGGGAAGGGGTGGAGGGAAGAATGCGAAGGAGGAAAATGATGTAATTATATTTTAATTTTAAAAAAGCAAGTTATCTGGAAGAAAAAAATACTTGGGAATGTTAACCGTTCCTTGGTGGTTTGTAGAATTTAGGTAAGTTTCCAACCATAGCCTAAAAAATGTTCTGAATGGTTATAATGAATTGGTTTTAAATAATGACAATGTTGTTTATAACCTTTTTTTCCCCTAATTCTTTCACAGAGAGGAAGTCGTGCCAGTGTAAGCTTCCAGATTATCTCAGAAGTTCAAAGTGGGAGGTCCCCAAGGCTGTCCTTTTCTTCAGGCAGTCTAACTCCAGCTACTTATGAGAACTCCAACATAGCAATCTACGAGGTAAGATAAGTAAAAGTTCTTCAATCTGCAGCCTCCTTGGCTTTTAAAGCAATGCTGTCATTGAAGAGTCAGTTGTTTTCCCCCAAGTCTTCCTGTCTGTGTCCATTTACAAGCTTGCTTGACTGATGTTTTTGACAGTGATTTTTCCCAGCAACTGATCTCCTACTTGAAACCTCATTGATACTTCAGCTCAATGCATTTATTAGGTTTGTGGGGAAAAGACCTGAGACCCACATAGTTAAATGGGGCATCCATCCCACAACACTATATGTAATAGAAGAAATGACTGCCTGAGTTACTTGTTTGGTGTGAGATGTCTAGAGATACAGATATGCAGGGTAAAGTTTGGAGGGAATCTTCAAAGTCTAGTTGGTTTTCCTACACTTGTAACATTCTGGTGACATTGAAACTTTAAACATTTTCTTTTTATTCACCTGTACTATCTTTGGGAATAACAGGTTACTTTATGCTTTATAAAATAGAAACACCCCTTTGAAGTTTCTGTCTTTCAAGATTTAAGAGGTCACCTCCTCCCCATTGTTCTTAGATATTAGAATTTGGCAACCAGAACAAATCTCGCATCACTTGTAGAGATGAGCTGTTTCTTCTCAGCAGGAAAACATTAAGCAGGGGGTAAAGGGAAACTAGAGCGTCCTTCTGTCCCTCCTAAGTGAGTCCTTCTGTCCCTCCTAAGTGAGTCCTTCTGTCCCTCCCAAGTGAGGCTTTCCCAGTGTGCTTCCCTTGTTGTGTTTGGAGACACTCCTGAGAGCAGCAGACACTCTTCAGCTTCAATAGGAACTGCAAAGGAAGTCTAAAACAGGGAAGAATTCAGATTGTTGACTGCAATGGATTTTCCAGGAATATTCTCCTCCATCAAATAAATAATTCGCAGGGGGTTTGTTAGGGATTGAACATGTTACCTCCAAACTTTAGGTGTTAAAATTTAGTGACCAATATGATGACATTTGTAATAGCCTGAGATACTAAGTGAAAAAGTGAGACTCAGACAAATATCATGTGTTTTCTCTCATTTATGGATCCTAGAATTTTTATAAATGTATAAACATATATAGAGGTAAATGACATGAGTGTAGAAGACTGGGGGAAGGGAGGAGATTAGTGGCAGGGAGAGAAGGAGGGTATGAGGGCATGAATGTGGTTAAAGTACAGGATATTCTTGAAAGAACTTGTCTTTATGAAACTTATCATTGTGTTCAATGAATATGTGTCAGTAAAAAGAGATGAGAGTTTAAAAAGTGATTCAATCAATGTGAGCAAAGTCCTTATAAACAAAACTTTGTACAGCATTTGGCCTGCTTGCCCTTCTGCCTTCCACCATGGGACAACACAATATTTCTCCACTTCAAAGGATGTGAAAACACCATCTTGGACATAAACAGCAATTCTCACTCAACAACTGAATCTACTATCCCTTGAACTTGAACTTTCCAGCCTCTAGAACTATGATAAATAAATTCTTGTTTATATATATATATATATAAAATAAATACATAAACATAAATACATATATGTAATAAATTCTATATATATGTATATATACATATATACACATTGCCCAGTTTCACAAGTGGATTGTCTATGACTACACACCAAATTAGCATCACACATGGTCTTTCTGTATACCGAGGGTGAGGGTTTTATCTTAATTTGAAGCAGGAAACCTCTGGATTTTACTGTGATTTAATCTAATCAATGAGGGGATTTGTTTCAAATGTGAGCTTGATATTTTGAAGAATCTCCTCTCTGAAAAACTAAAGGCAGAAGTGATTGGATAGCTTTGGAATGTCAAACAGCGTGAACTTAGGTCTTTACAGTCACAATGCACCAACAGGATTCTGAAGCAAGTATCAATAACCTTCACTTTTCATTTACCAAATTAGAAATTGAAGTGAGTTCTTAATCCCGGGGATGAATTAAAATTGCCCTCTGAAACTTAAAATAAAAAAAGAGCCAAGCGTGGTGATACATACTTGTAATCCAAGCACTTGGGAGACTAGGGCAGGAGGATTGTTACAGGAGGACAGCCTGAACTACATAGTAGTTACTAAACAAGTTAGAGCTGCATAATGATACCCTCTACTGGGAAGAAGGCTCAGTCAGTAAACTGTTTTCCACAGAAGCACAAATACCTTTGTTTAATCTGCCGGAACTCATTAAAAAAACCCTGAGTACAACAGTGTGTGTTTATAATCCTGCCACTCAGGAGGTGGAGACAGGCAGAGTCCTGGGGCTTTCTGGCCAGCCAGTTTAGTCTTCAGTCTCCAGATTTAGTAAGAGACCTGTCACAAAACATAGGGCAGAGAGCAGTTGAGAAAGATATCCAACTTCAACCTCTGGCCACCACACACACACATGAACACAAGTGCACATGAACTTCCCACACATGAACTAGTACTACTACTGCTGCTGCTACTACTACTATTACTACTACTACTGCTGCACGCATGTGCAAAGTCAAAGAAACAAACAATCCCAACCAACCAACCAACCAAATGGGAGAATTGTTACTGGGATTCCTGGAATTTCCATGTAATAGGCTTGTAGATGCTCAATAGCCAAAGACAGACTTTTTATCTAGGGGGTCCCACACATTGTATTGAGCGACACAATAGTCATACTCTGATTCATGTACAGATGTGTAACCTTCCACAGATATTCTTTGCATATAGAAAAGAGAGCCAGGTGAGCTGACCAGTGTGGGGGACAGCAGTGACAGCAGATGCTGTTAGGCATTTGTCATGATCTGCTCTAATAACCATAGTCTGGGGGTCCGGAGAGATGAGGTAGGAAGCAATGTGATCCTGACCCAAATCCAGGAGACGTCCCCAGTTCATCTTCTGCTTCCTTTTTGGGCACCTTCTAACTCTTAGTCTCTCCCTGTGTGTTGCTTTTCGAGTCTTCTTTCTCCATGCACTCATTTACCGTGCTCAGAACCTTTTCTTTTTCCTCCTTCCTATAACACTGAGCTCCCTCTACCCCTCTCCCTTCCATCAGCCATTGTCTCTCATCATGGAGCTATAGATCATTAAAGTAACAAAGCCTGGAGAAATCATCTGGTACCTTGTTCTAAAGGCAGGAAAGCTGAAGACTGATTAAGTGGATCTGCTAAGACTACCCTTGAGCTTGAAGAAGAGTTGTGTTTAGGATCTGTTCTCTTATTTTAGTTAATTCACAATGGCCTCACTGCAAAACAGACAGACTTTAAATTAGTTCAAAAAACTTCCATGAATTGAACTTAATGGTTCTTTCTCTTAATTAAAAAGTAAGTGATAAGTGAAATATTTTATCAATCTGTTTTAAAAGTCCCAAACAAAAGCTATTTAGTCCATGTGAAAAGCTCCCCATTTCCTGCTTTCCCCTCATTTTTCATGAATGAGTCTGCACACAGATGCAATATAAATCTGCTTATGGATTGTGTGAGAACTAAAATGTAAACAAATCAAATACTCCAAACATAGGGAGCCTGATAGGGGAAAGAGGAACAAAGTGGGCACTGGAAGATATTGGTGCTGTTATTGTTCTGGGTTCTTTATGGAGATATGAGATTGAGTTATGTATATGTAAGACCCTTTCCTGATGTCAAATTTAGTGATTTGACAGGAAAACTATTCTTAGCTATTCTGGCAGTAAATATGTCTATGTTTACTGCCTATGTTATCAACCTATGTCTCTGATGGAACTAACTCCATTTAAGAAGGTATCATGTATGACGTGTAAGGCAGTCAGAGCTGTTAGTAATTAACTGATGTTCAGATTGTACGCCATATGAGGGCATCACATCTATGAGGGCTCTGTTCGCAGTGACAATACGTTCTAACTTAAATGTGAGTTGTACAGAAGGAGATGCAGACATTCTGGTTTCTGGGTCTAGTTCTGGAATGGGTAGGGTGTCAAGCCTCACATCTATCTCTATACCATCATTACCGATTATGCATATTATTCAGTCATTATTTTGACCGTGCTTCAGAAATTCCTTGAGGTTGCCTCTTTCTCCTATCTAGTATTCATGGAACCCTAAGTCCAGTTTGTTTCTCCCACCCTGATAGTCAGACCTAAAAGAGGCTTCCCTTGGCAGGGAGACCTGGGTGATATACAGAATGTACACACTACCAGTGGTATGTGCTCCTTTGTGTCCAAGGTGTGGATGAGCAAATGTGAGTGTGGAACATGCATGCTTGTAAAATGTGCATGCATTTATGTACCCAAGGCTGCTGCCCAAAAACAAAGTGCACAATTATATACTCAAAGAATTAGGGCTTCTTTTTTCACCTGAGGGAAAATATCATTATCTAATTAGCACTAAGGTGCCATAGCAGCTGGTAGTTACTGAGGGCCAAGTGACAGTTGCCAAGGGGCTGAGGAGGCTTTTTTTTTTTTTTTTTTTAAAAAAAAACCCATTAGTGTGCATTATACATCATCTCATTTTGTAAAATTTCAGTTAGAGTTTTGTTCTATCAGCTTAAGGCTTAACCTTTGATGGCTGTAAAGGGCAAAGTCCTTTGAGATATAAAACAGTTAAGCTTGTGGCAGATCCTCTTGACTTTTGTTTGTTTGTTTGTTTTGAGACAGGGTTTTTCTGTGTAGCTTTGGAGCCTGTCCTGGATCTCACTCTGTAGCCCAGGCTGGCCTTGAACTCACAGAGATCTGCCTGCCTCTGCCTCCGGTGTGCTGGGATTAAAGGTGTGCACCACCACCACATAGCAGTTCTCTTGACTTCTCTAAATGAGTTTTAGATTGCTGTCTGGGAGCAGAATTTGATAAGAGAAGCTTAGTGAGAGGCAAACGGAGAGGCCGTGAATGAAGGAAGCATCACAGAGATAAGGCCAGGGGAAAGGCTGGGCTTTAGGCTGCAAACTTGAACGTAGATCAGAATTACAGAGAGGACTAGATAACATCCAGACTACAGGTCCCAACTCTGCACTTTCTGATTCTCTAGGTGTTCTGTGGAACTCAGTGGTACTTCTAAGGAGTTTCCAGCTGACATTGATGCAGCTGGTCCAGGGTCCCACTTTGTCCATTCTGCTGCAGGCACCAACTCATGCCACATTGCCTTTCTGAGCTTTGTGGGCAATGAGCTTGGCTCTCACAGATTTGTCCAGCTCTGGACAAATCTAGAGTCATTCCCTAGTTGAGAGACTTTGAACTCCTTGGCTAGGAGATGCTTTGCAATACAAAATGCAGGAGAGTTACTGTGATGCCTACAGCTACCATTAGCCTTTGCCTCTGGCAGCTTTCCAGATGAACAGCTACAGCTGGGTATATTCCTTAATAAGAGAGTGGTTACACATTCCTATTTTCACAACTTGATTGCACAGAGCTCTCTGCTTTATTATCTCTACTTGATGACAAGTAGGTGCAGCCTGAAATGGACTCTCCAGGCTATAGGTAATAGATGTGCAGGCACTTCGAAGACTAGGGAGCACAGTGTAAGACATTATCATTATCACAGAGGAAAAGGAATCTATATTTATATTGCTTTTAAAAATTTTTTGGTTAGACAGAACTAAGTAGGGCTTGATGACTGATGACTCCTTGAGGCTATGCATGCAGAAGAAAATTATCAGGTACTGGCAGCAAAAGTGAAGAAAGACAATAAAATAATTGAGTTTGAATTGACAGTGACCTTAAAAATTGTACTTTTGTGTTGCAAAAGTTAAGAATCAATTTTAATTACTCAGATTTGATCTTTACACATTGTATACATGTATCAAATTATCCCATTATACCTATAAACACTTCAACTAAAAAAATAAAATTATTATGAATGGCAAAAGTTGGAAAGAGACTTTGGAAAGGGTCTAGATGACTTGTTACTGTAGCAGTACATGTATGAATCAAAATTTAAAAAAAAATGTTTAATCTACATTTAAATCAGTCAATTTACGATGAATGTGTAAGAGAGCCCCCACCTTGACCCCATGGCCTGTCACACAAGAGAAAAATGAGTTAAGGTAAATGCTGCAAACATTTGTGGCACTCCATCTTCTGCCTTGCATTTCCCACTACAGACGCCTCAAGGCAGTGGGAATTGCAATCACCAACCATCACCATTAATCGAAGCAAGCCCAGTGCCACATCACTTAACTATGACTAAGTGAAATGACCTAGCACTTTCTGCAGTCAGTTTAGGAAGACATTTCAGAGTGGTACCCTTGTATTTCCTGGGATCTGCATACACATGGGTTATTTCCCTGCTCTGAGTGCTTTGACACTTTTGACTTTAGCTACTTTCTATGAGTTAATTTTAACCCAGAATATGGAATTTCTTTGGGGTAGAGGGTGGGGAGGAGAAAACAAAATCTGCTTGTAGTGGTAATTTTACTCTAAGCCTTTTATGTGGAAGGTACATTGCTCTAGCTGCTGACAACTGAATCTCATCAGTGTTCTATCCCTTTTCTTTCCAGGGTGACTGGGTGTGGCTGAAGAAGTTCCCTCCTGGAGATTTTGGGGACATTAAGTCTATCAAATCAAGTGCAAGTGATGTGTTTGAAATGGTATGAGAAACCCTCATTTCTATTCATTCCTATTCAAACCAATACTTTCTTCCAAGTAATTAACAGTGACCATTCAGAATGAGGCAACCTTAGAAAACCTGTCAGGGGAAGGGCAGATTTGTTATTACTAGCTTAGTATGATTCTGTGACACAATGGCAAAGGTAGGAAAATGGAAAACACTGAATCTGAATCAAAGAAGGAGCTTTATTAATTTGCGCCCATCACCCAAACTCCCTGAGCCTTCATGTCCCTATTTGCAAAATGTCTGTCTGCTTTTTACTGCCTTCCTTCCTATATCAGGAAGAGAATTAAGAGGCAAAGCACACAATGCATCTTGCATATTCCTGGCTCATAACTTCTTTATAAAATGATACCTATTAATATAATTATCAATTAAGTATACCATAATCATCAATATGCCCATTTTTCAGACCTTGAAGATTCACCTGATAATTAGTGTTTGAAATATGGTATTTTCCTAACTCCACTGGTTATGTTCAAAGTGTCCTTGGATGGTTTACTTAAGGAAGCAGCCTATAAATAAGTCAGGCATGATCTCTTCTAAGCCATTTAAATTCCTGTCTCCTCCTTGAACTTGGATTGGAGTCCATGAAAGATTTGTGGATATTGTCTTTGGTTCCTTCAAATGCTACTAACAGTAAATTTCTCCATATTTACAAAGCAGGTAAATCATTCCAACAGATCTGAATGAGGACCAACTGCCTGCAGACCATAGTACAAGTGAGGAAAGAAAGGAAACAAGGGATGTGGCCCATGGGGAACAAGGAGTTTCCTAAGGATTAAGAGGAACTATCATGATGTGTTTTTTCCCTTACATAGAATTTTGGTGCCTGGAATGAAGGGAAAATAATCATAGATAAATCCAAGAGGACCAAAGGCAGCTGAAATAGCCCATTTCACAGTGATTTTATGACTTGAGATGCTAACCCTAAAAATTACACTCAAAATAAAGAGACAAAATGGCCCAAACTATGGAAGCTGATAAAATATAAGTGTGTGAATAAAGAGATAAGCCAACATAGGGGGTTGTGCATCACACCTTCTCTTTTTGATGTGTGTGTATGTTGAGTTTTAATTTGGGCATGAATTCAATTTTATGGAAGAACCCTCAAGAATGTTTCAGGGGACTTGCATAGTCTGCTCAGATTTTGCATTTGCTTGCAGTTTGCTCTTTTGTCTATTTATACATTTGGAGTCATTTAAAGGTAAGTGACAGACATTGTCCTTTCACCTTTAAATTCTTTTGCATGTGTTTTCTAAAGCCAAGGACATTTTTATACTTCATTACAGTACAATGATCCAAATCAGACAATATAACATTTATACAATGCTGTTATTTAAATTACTACCCATATTTTAATTTTATCAATTGTCTTAATACAATACAATTATAATGCAATTCTTCCCATGTCAGTTTGCACTATAGGTTCCCATATTGTAGTTGGCTGTATATCTCTTAGGGTTTCTTTGGTGTAACAACTTCTCAGACTTCTCTTTCTTCACCTTAATAGTTTTTGAAGAATTCTGGTCAGTTATTGGTAAATTTGCCCTCTACCTGGCTTTGCCTAATATTCTCATGATTTACTTTATGCGTCTTTAGCCACATAATTCCAGGAGTGATGTAGTCTTTTTTTGTGTACTTTATCCAGGAGACACACAATGTTGACCATCCCACTGTTGGTGATGTTCAATTTGAGTATGTTGCTGAAGTGATAACTATGTAGCTTCCTCACCAGTGAGTTACTTTGCCCCACACAATTAGTACATGTTCTTTTAAATAATTTGAATCTATGGAAATAGTTTGCTCCCCTTTTTTTGGAGATAGGATCTTACTCTGTAACCCAGGCTGTTCTATAACTCACTTTGTAATAAAGCCTGGCCCACAAATCATAGCAATCCTCCTGCCTTAGCCTTCTAGGAGCTGAGATTAAAGGTGTGAGACACCATTCTTGGGTCTTTTTTTATAGTTCACTCTTATTCACTATTTTACTTACTAATTGATAATTTTTTTTCTTCTTTTTTTTTGGTTTTTCAAGATGGGGTTTCACTGTATCCTCTGTCTGTCCTGGAACTCACTCTGTAGACCATGCTGGCCTCAAAATCACTAAGATCCACCTGCTTCTGTCTCCAAGTACTGGGATTAAAGGTGTGTGCCCATCACTGCCTGGCAATAATTTTATAATACTAACATTCTTTCTATACTTACTGGTTGACATTTATTATAAGAAGGAGCCTTCCCTTCTCCCCTATTATTTATATTATTTTATTTTCAATCATTATGCATACACAGGCTTTGCAGTTGGTTAGGGAGGGTCAACATCTTTGCCATATTTCTGGTTCTAAAAGAAAAGGATTCAATACAGTTCACTTACGTCTAATATTATCTCTAAGTCATATACATGTACTCCTGATAGTTTAGAATTTTCAATTATGTAGTTTTCTCAAAACAATTTCTTTTGCCTGGTGAAATGTCTGTTGTTTATGCCTTTATTCTGTTAATATAGTAAGGTACATTGCTTTAAAATAAGTATTGAAGAAATCTTAACATAGCTGGAATAAATTCCACTTATTTATTCCACACTATTCTTTTAAAGTACTTCTGGATGATACTTAGGGTTTTTTTTTGTACAACTATGTTTATCAGAAAGATTTATTATTAGGATCACTTTTGATCTTATATATCCTTACTACATTCTTTTCAATGTGTTTTTCCCTATTGTTTAATTCTATGATTTTTCTTCTTTGTGTACATTGATACTCTAATGTTAAGGAAGGGTATACATGTTAGTGTGTTAGTAAATACTTTGCAACATTTCTATGTGAAAAAACCACAATTTTGAATATTTTCTGATTACTGTTTTGTAAATACTTCCATTATGAGGTTTTTTTTTTTCTTTTTTGCCTACCCATGTAATGTCAGCAAACAGTGTTGACAGAATTCTGTAAAATTTTCTTCCTCAGATCCAGTACTAGTCAGATCCAGGATACAGCCTCACATGTACATTTATGATAGTGTGGTCTTCATTTTTATCATTATAAACCATTCACTCTGGAAATACTTATTTTCCTGATTTATATTTTATTCAATAATAATATAGCCACTTCATCTTCTCATTCAATTTTGTGTATTTTTCTATCTTTTCACCTTCAATCTATTTATTTTTTGGATTTAATGTTTTCTTTCTGGCAGCATATATTTTTTGGGGGGCATTTTTCCCCATTGCTCTACAACCTGTACTTAGTAACTGTAGTCTTCAGTACATTGAGGGACCAACTGAAATAGTTCAGGGTTTGCTCTGCTGTTTGTCTTCCATCTCATCTATTTCTCTGTTTTATTTTGGTCATTTTTTCTTGCCTTCCTTTGGGCTAAAATTATGTGGAGAGACTTCAATTTCCTTCTTATATTTGCATTTTAGGTATAATTCATTTAATTTTTTAAGTAATTGTTCGAGAAAGTCCTGAATGCATTTTGAACTTGTCATAATATACTTAGAGTTAATATTGTACCACTTTACCCCAAACGGGAAATTTGTGAACACATTGCTCTTTTTAGCTTGTCTATATTCTTTGCTTTAATGTTTGAATGTATATTACCTTCATGTATATCATGAACCACATAATACAGGGCCAATTTTTACTTTAAATGTTCATACATATTTTATAGAAATTAAGACAATTAAAATACATTGTATTGTATTTATCAACACATTTTGTAGTAATTTTCATTTTTTCTTAATTTTCAAATATATTCCTAATGCTGCCAAAAAAGCTGTGGGGACAGAGGTACAAAATTTTAAAAGTCCCAGGAATGGAGAGATTGCTTGGCAGTTCAGAGTAATGGCTTTTTCTTCCAGAGGACCCTAATTCAATTCCCATCACCTATGTTGAGTGGCTCATAATCATCTGTAACTCCATTTCTGGAGGATCTGCCACCCTTTATGGGCTTTCATGGGCACACATGCATGTGTCATACACTCTTACACACATATATACACATAAATAAAAATAAAAATGTATACTTTTTAAAACATTCAAAAGTTCCTCTGACTATTGCAGTATATTGGTTGGAACTATTAGATCATAAAATTTCTAGTATAGGGGCTGGAGAGATGGCTAAGAGGTTAAGAGCATGTTTTGCTTTTCCAGAGGATCCAAGTTTGATTCCCAGTGCTCACATCAGGTGGCTCACAACCACCTGTAACTCCAGCTCCAGGGGGCCTCTGGGAGGACCTGGATTCACATATACATGCCTGCACATGTGTGCTCTAACATGCATGCATACACACACACACGCACACACACGCACACACACACACACTTAAAAAATGAAATAAATAAAAGAGAAAATAATCCTGAAAAAAGTTCCATTTCCAGTACCTTAATAATATGTTCTGTAGGGTTTTTGACTTCTGGGTGGTAGGCAGTAGATAGGTTGATTCAGGAATATGAACAATATTTTATACAATGAACAAAACAAAATAAAGTGCTAGAAAAAGACATGTATAGCCAACTAGCCAATGGAGGTAGAAAAACCTTGCTGCTGCAATATGTATCAATGAGCATTTTTTTTTTTTTTGGTTTTTCAAGACAGGGTTTCTTTGTGTAGCTTTGGTGCCTATCCTGGATCTCTCTCTGTAGACCAGGCTGGCCTCGAACTCACAGAGATCCACCTGGCTCTGCCTCCCGAGTGCTGGGATTAAAGACGTGTGCCACCACCACCTGGCGTAATGGATAATTTAATAATACCGGGTGTGAGAGAAGGTGGGAGGGATTAATTCTGATATTGCCATATTTCAGAACCATTTTTAATTGGCCAAGGAAGTATTTAAGATTATGTGGGTTAATATTTGACTCAGAAGGAGGTATCTTTGGTAGTTGAATGCTTAAAGGTTTTATGTCAGATAGGGGACTAACAAATGTCCTGATGCAAGATGCATTCAACCCTTGAAATTTTGGTGGTAGACAGCTAAGTAAACATAATGGAAGAGGTAAAGTATATGTCTACCTAGTAATTGTTCACCTTGTGAAAGTATTCCAGACTTTCCCTCTTATTCAGAGTCTTTGTAGGGTATGACTGCATGTAGGTATCTAGCTACTTTCAACACAGGATCTCCTCTCATGTTTACATCTGAGGATGGATGGTTGTAAAGTTCAGGTAGACATATAGGTCCGAAATTTGCCAGTGTTATGGCTATTAGTATAATGTTAGATGCTATAACAAATATGCTCCCAAATATTTAATGTCTTTTGGTGCTGGGGGATTGAACCTGAGTTCAAAGCATGTCAATCACTCAGCTATAACTCTGGCCTTTTAATATTTTATTTTTGAGACAAATTCTCATTATGTAGCCCCAGCTGGCATGGAACTTGCTATATAGCCAGGGTAGCGTTGAATTCACAGGATTAACTTAATTTTGGCTCAGACCATCTTGTTGAAGGTCTTACAGTATAATCCATTCCAGTAAATGGACTGCCATCTTCTTCAAACTCCATGTGATAATCTTTGACTTCTTTCCTTCACTTCACACATCATGACATTTATATGTCTAAAACCTAGTCTGTTTCTAGTCATTCAGTGTTGTTACCATTCTAAGCCTGTGTATACAGGACTGTGTGCACACTCTCATGTATGTAATTATATATGGCCAGAGAGTTGTACTTACTATATTCAGGGAACTGGTTTCAGGAACCCTTCAGATACCAAAATCCATGAATACTCTAATCTCTTACAGAAGAGGGAACAATACTTTGCATCCAAACAGTGTACACCCTCCCACATATTTTGCATTAGTCTTGATTATTTGTAATGCCCAAATGCTATGTAAATTCTATGTACATAATTGCTGTATTGTTTTGGGAGTAACAAGAAAAAGCTCTGTACATGTTAAGTATAAATTCAGTTTTTTCAAATTTATCTATAATTAGTTTAACGTGCAGATGCAGAGAATCAACTCATGCACACGTGTGTGTTTGTGTATATTTCTGTGTAAACATGTTTGCATAGTGCTGTTCTAAAATTAATAACTACCATTTTCTTCACATTACCTGACTTCTCTGATATTTATTTGATTTTTATGAATTGTGTCATATGGTGTTAATGATACTGGTCTAAATACGACTTCCTTCATTTCTATGGCATCACCTCTAATTTTTTTTTAAATGTATGCTGTTCTTTTTTCCATCCTTTAAGCACTGATATATTTTTCCCTTTTCTCTCTTCTACATACTTTCCTTAGGTAATCTTAATGTACACGTTGATTTTATCTACCATCTACACACATAAAATTCCCATTCATCTGATCTCAGTTCTAAAGCAGTTCCAACCAGCCTGGTGGTGGTGCCCCACACTTTAAATCCCAGAACTCAGGAGGCAGAGGCAGATGAATTTCTGAGTTCGAGGCCAGCCTGGTCTGCAAAACTAGTTCCAGGACATCCAGGGCTACACAGAGAAGCCCTGAATCAAAAAAGAAAAATTTAAGAAAAGTTCCAACTTGATATACATGAGTGCCTTATTTCAGTGTGACATGATTGAGTTTCTCCACAGTGAAGTTTAATTTCTCATTTACCTTGGTAGGTTGCCTAAAACCTGAGCCTATGATGGACATTTCTGTTCAAATTACATGACAGAAGAAACAAGGTAGAACAGAGGTAAAAGATAAGCAAGCGTTTGATCTCAGCTGGAGGCTAGCTATACGATGAGCTCCCATGGAGCAGTGATCCTCAACCTGTGGGTTGCGTCCCCTTTGGCAAACCTCTATCTCTGAAGATATTTACATTACTATTCAACAGTAGCAAAATGACAGTTCTGAAGTAGCAATGAAAATAATTTTATGGTTGGGGGTCTGCACAACATTAGGAATTGCGTTAAAGGGTCACAGCATTGGGAAGGTTGAAAAGCATTGGCATAGAGGAACTGCTGAAACAACAGTAAACGACATGATCTCATCTTGAGGCTGAACTTGTACACTTTTCCCGTTGAATCTTTGCCTGAGGTCTATGGGTGGGACCTAGCCTCTTAGTAAGGTGGATCTAGACCACAGGACGGTTTTCTTGAGATGGTGGTGACTGTAAATTATCAGCTAACATGTATAGCAGCAAGTTGCAGGATGAACAGTAAACAACAAACAAGATGTGGTGGAGCACCTCAAAACCTGCCACTACACCTTCCTCAAATTTCCTGTATTGGTGTATAGCACCACCATCTTTTCAGAAACCCAACTAGGAATCCGAGAATAATTTGGAGGAGGACTTTTTCCTCTCTTATATCTATTTAATGGGAATATTAATAGAGTATAGTTATTTAAATTCTATTCCAGGTTTCTCCATAAAATTATGACATAGGACAATGAAATTATGATATTCACATCATGACTTGTGGCTCTTGTCTATTTCTCTACCTTGATATTTTACATTCTCCTCATTACATAGTAGTCTGGGAAGACTAAACCTGGTGTTGTTTCCTCCACTCAGAAGTATTCTGCCCCTCCATCAAGTCAATTGGTCAATTCTTGTATGTTCTTCAGTACAGTCTAGTTATCAGTTCTTTGGAAAGCTTCTTTTGATACCTCCCTCCCTTGCTGCCTGTCTGGATGAGATATTTAACCTCTGAGCTCACTCAACATCTCATGGTCTCTTTTAAAACACATTACATGATGAGATATATTTTTCAGACCACTTTGCTATTATTTGTCACTGAGTATGAGCTCTTTTGGGGCAAGTGACTGCATTGTATTTATTTTTTCTCATATGATCTTCTTATCATTTTCTCATATCTCAAATAAGAATATAAAATATATTTATTTTCTCATTTTTTCATTTTTTACAGTTTGTATAAAAACAGGGGTCTTCATGTGGGCATCTTGCACATCCTTATTCTTGTACCTTTTGTGTAGTACAGTCAACAGTCAGCCACTGAAAGAAGACAGCTGTGATTGTTCTCTGTATGTCTTCTTTGTAGATGAAAGACCTGCGGCATGAGAATGTCAACCCTTTAGTGGGCTTCTTCTATGATTCAGGAATGTTTGCTGTTGTGACAGAATTTTGTTCTCGGAGGAGCCTAGAAGACATACTGACTAATGATGATGTGAAACTCGATTGGATGTTCAAATCATCACTACTGCTGGATCTCATCAAGGTTACTGGCAAGACTAAGGGAGTCTTGAATTTTCCTTATAGATTTGATGTTTACAAAGATTTTGACTTGTTTTTGTTTTACTTTTTTAGGTCAGAAATTTAAGATTTGGAGATGTTTTCTTTCCTGTGGGCTATTGTGATCATTTCACTCCTGTGCCTTGTCTCCCAAGTACTGACTCTCTACCTTCCCACCACCCTTTTGTCCATATGCATTATGGAGTATTGATATAGAAAGTATTTGCCTGTGTTTCTTCTCAATCTGAGGGCCACATTTGCATTTCTTTTGTTTGCCATTAAGTCCTCTTCTGCCTTTAGCCATATCCCACTTCTCTGCTTTGTCGATATAGGGAAGTACTCACGCCTAGAATCTTCTACACTATTTAGGACCAGCTGCTGACTTTCATTTTCTAAAAGGTGTCATAGTCTGGAACTAGATGATGAGACTTTGCATATCTAAGTGTGGATATGGGACTCTACCACTGGAACACAAATGTCCACTGATTATATAAGGCAGCAGCTCCATTGTGTGTACCATGGACTACTACAATGGGAATTTATGGAAAGGTCCATGGATGATCTTCTGTAAAGCCAATGAACTCTATGAGATGACATTAAGCTCTGTGTATGTGTATTTTAATGGAGTTGGTATGCGTACTTGTTGAGCTATGTACACATTAATCACAGCCTTGAATTTTGTATAGTGACTTAAACATTTTCAAGGAGGTATGAAAGGGGAAGACATTATCTCATTCTCCCTTTGTAAAATGACCACAATTAACCTTCTCCAAGCCCCCAGAGGCTCAGAGAAGCTACATGAGACAGTCTTTATTTTGCAATATCTAGCACACATAATAGGTTCTTAATATGTATTTATCAGCTGACTATTATGTGAAAGAGCTGATAGTAGAATGCTGTGGTGGTTAGTAATGTCATAGCTAATACAAACGCAAATCCACCAGTTTCTATTCTAGTGCTATTTCTACCCACAGTGCAAGCAACACCCAGCTAGTTAAGGGAGACGTCTCTAAATGACAATTTTCTTCAGGCCCATGGTGAGTGATATTCAAGCACTAGCTATCCTGGGGAAAAGCGTGCCCATTGTAGACTGGGCTTGGAAGTACTGAAGAGCATGCCTTCCTGAGAGCAGAAAATGGAAAGCATGAGAAATCAAAGAGGTATCAGGCTGCAAAGCAGAGCTAGTTCACTAAAAGGACACTTGGCATTAACAGTGCTGTGATGACTGCACTAAAATACAGAGGTATTTCTCTGCCGAGTGATTAAACTCATCTGATGGAGAGTTCTTCTACATCGCATTTGAATGCCATATAAAGGCTCTCAAGCAATCCCACAGATCAGAAATACCTAGCATCCTTTAGCTATTCTTTTCTTTTAAAATAGTACATTAAATTAAAATCAAGTGCTACAAATCTATGTGGGAAAAATATTGACATTTATCCAACTCTCTTCCTTTTATCACCTCTACTGTAAATTAGCTACTGCTAAAAATTTGGAAGCTAGACTTGAAATTCATTTTACGTTTATTTACATATATTAAAAACAATTGCATTTGTTTTTAATGTGCATGCCATCACATAACTCGGCAACTCACTATTTTGTACTTACTATTTGGTTTATAGTTATATCACTATAAGTATGTAGTGATCAATCTTATTCTTTCTAAGTGTTACAGAATATACAAAGATAAGAATGCATGATAAATCTAGCTACTCCTTTATTGATATTTAGTTTATTTCCAGTTATACACTATATAAAATCAAAGCTGCAGTGAGTGTTTTCCTTGCTTTGTTTGTGTACATATATGCAAGCATACATGGTTTTTCTGAAGAAGTAGAACCCCAACAGTATACGTATGTAAAAATTTTGTAGCTCTTGTTAAATTGCCATCCCTCAAAGCCTCACCAGTTTCTACTTCTGCTAATAATGGATTGAAGGTTGCATTAGATCTGTTGAGGAAAATCAGAATCTCCCAGTTCCTGGCAATTACACGCATATGGATCCGTCTTGTGCTTGAAATGTCAATAGATTTCCCAGTGCACATAATTCTCAATAAACACAAGATATGATTCTTAATCAAAGTCAAGCATTTTAGAGCTAGACTTTGTCTAAACACCTTGTGAAAGGTTTGCTTTGCCTGCAAGTAAGAGAGAAAGGTTGAATTCTGGATCATAATCACCCATGCCATTAACAATCACAGAAATTGGCTCCAAAAGCATAAAACAGTTAAATGAGTGCCTAAATAAATTTTGTTGTATCATCTGCAGGGAATGAAATACTTACACCACAGAGAATTTATTCACGGGAGGCTAAAATCTCGGAACTGTGTGGTAGATGGGCGTTTTGTACTAAAGGTGACAGATTATGGTTTTAATGACATCTTAGAAATGCTGAGACTCTCTGAAGAGGAACCTTCTGAAGAAGGTAAGCAATGAATTGTACCCTCTGATGCACACAAGGTAACTTCAAGGTTCAAATGAAACTACGCATTGAATTTAAGCCTTTTGGTGATTTCAACTCTTCACTTTTGTTGAAAATCCAGCCTCATTTCCAAGCCAAGGGACTTGAATGAAGCCTGCATGCTGTAACCTCAGCCTAGCCTTTCCTTCCAAACAAAGCCATTGCAATAATGTTCAGTCCCCGCTGAGGCAGGATTAGGCTGTATTGTTTAGACACCCCAGCAGTCCCTGGAGAATCTTGCTGAGTGCTAGGCACACAGTAGGCGCTCAATAAATACTTGTCAGATTGAATGGAGAGTAATTTAGAAGTTGGACCCCCACAAGGTATATTCTAGAATGGGATGTCACTAGAGCACATTAGCACTGTGTCTTTCCGAGAGAAAGAAGCAAGGAATGAGTGCTCTATGGGTTGTGTGGGATGGCTTCAGACAGAGCAACAGACGTATAAGTAAGCAGGCATGCTTGTGACATCCGTTTTGTGCTTTTGTCTTCTGTCTAGTGCAAAAGTGGCAGCGCCGAGGAATTCCTGGCAGAATTATAACTCATCAAAGCTAAAAGAGAAATGTGAGGTGTGGGAGAACAGACAATCCCCCAAAGACAGGCCCCTAGAAGACGGTGGCCTTACAAGTTTTAAAATTGCTGACTTCGCTACATGGGAGGCAGGAACAATAAAAGACAGAGAGCCACATGCCCTGATAGAGATGGACAGCTAGTCATTGAGGGCATCACATCTGCACTGCCCAAAATGTGTGCAACACTAAACTGTAGGGCTCCATCTAGTCCAACGCTCCCATTTACAGATGAGAGAACAGAGGCTCATGAGTTACTAAGACCACCCAGTGACTTCGCAGCAATTCAGTTCAGGTCTTCACCTAGTCAAAAAACCCCAGTTTTTTCCTTCTCGGTCCATTCATGTTTTGGAGGAGTTGAAACTCTTGAAAAATCATAGTGACAGCTGTGATATTTCCCCTCTCCTGCTCCCTCTCCCTTCCCCTGTCCCTGACATAGCTGTGTGGTAATTACTTGTCTAATTCTAGTTTGAATGCCTAGTTTGCCATTTGCCTTGCTTTACAATAGGGTGTTGGGATAATAGCTGCAGAGATGGCAGGTACTTAACATTCTATAAAAATTAGACATTGAGAAAAGGTAAAACACAATACTTTCCCAGAGTTCCATTTAATTCACATTTAATTCACAGACTGGCACAACTTTCAACTGTAGGGACATTTGGTCTTAAGTGGGGAAAGGATTTCTTCAGTTTGTGTGGAGCTATGCCTATGTGGGTGCATATGCTTCTGTGTATATGTTTGTTTGTGTGTGTGTGTGTGTGTGTGTGTGTGTGTGTGTGTGTGTGTATGTGTGTGTGTGTGTGCGTGTACTATCTACTGTCTCTGTTTGTACCTTGGTTTCTCACCCTTATTTTACTCCACTGACCAAATTGGTGTCTATTACTTACATACTATATATACCCAGAGGGAACTTTCTAGAGTGCAAATCTGATTTTGTTATAAGTGTCCCTCACTGAATGACTTCCCATTGCCTTTAGGGTAAAGTTCAAATTCTTTTACATGACTGACATGAGTCTTACTTGGTTTGAGCTTAACCATTTCTCCTCTATCTCCTTGCTCCAGCCCTGATGAACTCATTCAGGTTGTTTATGTATGTCAAGCTCTCTCTTTCTTTCAGCCCTATCACACATGCTACGCTTTCTGCCTGGGATACTCTTCCTTTCTCGTTGTCATAAACACTTATCTGAGCATAGCTAAGTCCTCTTCCTTTAGGACTCAGCTTAAGTACTGCTGCATCAAGAGGTTTCCTATGACCCCTGACGCCCAGCTAAGTTGCTCTCTTCAAGATCTTTAAGGTCTCCAAATTTATTGTGGATTTGTACTTTCTTAGTAATACTTATCTACTCAGTTGTCTAGTCACCATATCCAAATTATAAGCTCCATGGAGATAAGAAGCAGGTTTGAGTCCCTCAGTAACTTCACAGTGTCTGGCAGAATAAATAGTTGTTAGATTAATGAATGAGTGAGAAAAAAAGAAACAATGGAGCTGATCTCCATCTTAAATGATGAGGCTTATAGAGTCTTGTAAATGGTCAGTCTTTGAAGGTCATCTGGCTCAACTTCTGCTTTGGGAAAACTGAGGTTCAGAAAAATAAATTGATTAGCAGTCAAGTTGGGATTTATAAACCCAGATCTCTTGTCTTCCAGGTCTGTTTTCTTTTTTTTTTTTTAATGCTATATCATCATGGTTCTTCAAAGTTGACTTTATCAATACGACAAGTTCAGAGTAAGTAGTGGCTGCAGCCAATACAAAAGAAGCCTAAGTAATTTTCCTCACCTTTCGGACAGTCCATGTGTAATGGTAGCTAGTGGCTCTTACATGGTTCTGGAGTGGACATGAGGAAGTGGGGATGGGTTGGAAGATGGGGAGGAGTGTTCATTACTGTTCACTCTTGACTGTAGTGTAGTCCAGACACAAGCTCGTTTTAGCCATTAGCAACATACACGCCAGTGCTTTCTGAAAGTACTATTTGGTAATGATTGTATTTAATAACTGAGCTTTTTACCAGACAGTTTGCTTGTTTCCCCGTCTCATGCTTTTAGATGTGCAGGGAGAGCATGCCAGGAACAAGTGTCATTTTTTGATTTTGCTTTTAAATATCCACTCTGGCTCTCCCTCCTCAACTTCCTCTGCTTGAAATCTCACAGTCAGAGGAGACATTCCTTGGACTAGAGGATCATTCAGTCATTTGGGTTTTTTCTAGGAAGGGAGACATAAAAGCAAACCACTACCATGAGTAGACCTCTGTTGTGAGTGTACCAGAGACTGTCACAGAAGTGGGTGTTGGGTGGGAAGTCAGAGGTGCCTGTTACTGGGAACAGACACTTGAAAGGCGAAGTGAGAAGATGGGCACATGAAGAAGACCAAGTCCAGAAGTTTTTGTTCAGGCCTCTTCACCATGGTTATCTAAAAATAAAGCTACAGTTCTCTTTCCTGGATTTTGACTAACAAAACAAATAATCTCTTTTCTACTCACCTTCTTGCTTCGCAGGAACTTGTCTCCTAGGCTCCCTTCCTAACAACCCCACATTGAACTGATGAAAATGTAGCCATCAGCAGCCCTAACCCTGACCCCAGCTTCTATACCCCTTAGCAGACATTCTCCAGCTTTCCAGTTTGGACATAAACATGTTTCCTCTAACTCCTCCTTCATGAAGCCCAGGGAGGAGGTGTCTGACCCTGTCACTTCCTTTTCCGTTGGAGCCCCTCAGTGTATTTGGTTCCCCGCTTCCCTGCTGCACCCCTTACCCCCCCACTCAGGTCCCTTTCACCTCACAGCGAGCTCTCAGTGCATGAGCTTCCCAGCCGATCTCCCCGACTCCAGCCGTTCTCCTTCCATCCAGCTTGTGCAGGCTGCCAGATTAATCTTCCCAAACAGGGTTTTCATCAAATCTCTCTTCAGCTCCAGCGCCCCCACTGCCTTTTGTATTCACTCCAAATGCCTTCATTTGGCTCTCAGGGCCTCTCACCTTCTGCCCCCATTCTTCAGCCCCCTCCTCCTCCCACTTCACCAGCCCCGTTTCTCCTTTCTCATTATTCCTTCCCAGAGCCCTTGTCTTCAGGCCTCCACTAATCTGCTTACCACCTTGCCACCACCCGCAATTTGCTCCTTTCTGCCTCTTGTTCCTTTGCACGTACTGTTCTTTCTGCCTGCAAAGCCCTCACCTCTCGGCTCCCGAAGCTGCACCCTTGACCTTCTTAATGAGCACATTTGAGATTGAACTTTTCCAGGAAGTCTTCCTGGATTAATTTAGCCAGCTCAGTTGTTTGTTAGTTTAAATCTGATGAATTTACCCATATTCAATCATTTTTTTTAACTCAGAGAAATGGTGTTTTTTTTTTTTTTTTTTTTTTTTTTTTTTTTTTTTTTTTTATAGCTCAACAACAATAGCAAAACCCCCGCCTCTTCTTGGCGGGGTGCCTGCTACAAAATTGTTCAATGTTCTGACTGCTAAACTATGGGAGCAGAGATAAACTTTTACCCCGTACAGGGCCTAAGGTTCGGCAGAACCCAGCCATTACGCCAATTTGGCTTTTAATAGATTCACTTCCTTGTACCATATAGTGCTTCTCATCACTAGCCCTCTTGTATTGCAATAAGGGATGCATATGGCTGTCTTGTCTTCTGGTCTGTAAATTCTTCTTGGGAGAGTGAAGGTTTGCTTCATGTTTGGCACCATTTTTCCCCACAGCACAGTGCCTGGTACATAGTATGTACTCAATAAATATTTGCAGAGTCAGGTATGTAGCTGCTGTACCTTTTTTTCTCTGCAAGCAACATCAGAGGCCTGAGGGTGTTCTCATCCTTGCAGAGAAGACCTGGAGAAAGCAAGTTGTGAATCCCTCAGCCCCGGCACAATCAAATTACCAGACACATATAGATCTTAGCGAGCAGCAGATCCATGGCAACCAGTCTGGCACTGCCCTTGCCTTTCCATGGAAACCTGCCAACTGCAACTTGCAGGCTCAAGAGAGCACGGAGGCAAGCATCAGATAGTGCCTCCACTTCTGGTGTCCTGACCTTCCCCACACCTGTATACTGTGTCTTGCTGTGTGGTTCTGGGGGTGGTGGTGGAGAGAGTAGTAAGTTTTCTCTGTCTGTGTGTAATCACTTAGATTAATAGATTCAGACCCTGAGGGGCACTAGCATGCCAGTCTGTCTAATAAAAATATAAAGCAGTTAATAAAACAGCACCCTCAGAGCCCTTTAGGGCATTGCAGATGTCAGTTAATCCTCCTCGCATTTATTAGATAATTCTTTCTTTGCAGAGCTGCTGTGGACGGCCCCTGAACTGTTAAGAGCCCCTAGGGGCATCAGGTTAGGTTCATTTGCAGGAGACGTCTATAGCTTTGCCATCATCATGCAAGAAGTGATGGTCCGGGGTGCTCCTTTCTGCATGATGGATCTGCCTGCCAAAGGTAAGCTGAAAGTGAGAAAAGGGTACTAAGGGTCCACTGTGTCCCATATCAGCAGGTCACCATTTGCTGGAAGACTGTGTTAACAGTCTGCTACTCTGCAAAGAGCTGCTCTTGTCTGTTATATGAAGGTAGGGCTTGGAGCCAGACAGTTTTAGCATCTGGAAGAAATTTTCTCACCCAGGAAGCTGGTCCTTTTACAAACTCAGATATAATCCAGGGACTTTAGGACCTCTGTCAATTTTCGAGTCTGCCCTACCCCCACCATGCAGTACTTTTGCTCTTCTGAGATACTTCTTACCAAGTACTTTAGTACTGCGCATGATACTCCACGATGCCAGTCTTTTCATGTAGCAATGCCACAGATTTTTCTTGCCTGTCTCCCACTGAAACACATGAGCGTTAGGTAAGATCTGTCAATGAAGAATAAAATCAGTTCATGGAAATTTTAAAGGTAACAAGTTAGCTGCATATTCTCAGAGTGCGAGCTTCCAAGATGCTTAGTAACTGTCTACGGCCATACCACTCTGAACGTGCCCGATCTCATCTGATCTCGGAAGATGCTTAGTAACTACAAATGGAAAAATAGTAAGTTTATTAAGTTGAGGCTCCTGGTGACATCACCTTAACCAAGGGATCAAGGTTACTGTCGCCTATAATAAGACACAGCTACATCATGTACCCCTGACATGATGCAGTAAGACACTGCATCACCTTTGTGCTATTTCATACCAAGGTATGTACAGCACTTTTGTGGTGTACGGTTCTTGGCAACAACAACAAAAACAAAAGCAAAGAATAACCTCAGCCTAATCACTAGAGAGCTTCAGATAAATGCTAGTTGAAAGACATGCTACAAAATAACCTTGTGGGGATAACAGCACCTGGGCATAGCAGCACAGTCTTGTTATCCTAGTTCTTGGGAGGACAAGGCAGGGGGATGACAAGTTCCAGGCCAGTGTGGAATTTATAAATAAATGAATAAATGGCCAATCCTGATCAAGTGTATCTAAATCATGAACGACAGGAAAAGAATGAAGAATTGTCACAGATTGGAAGCGATTAAGACACAACAATTATATGCAGAAAAAGATCTGGAATTGGATTGTGGGACAGAAAAAAATACATTAGAGAAAACATTGATGGAATCCAGATAAGGACTGTAGTAATAGTACTAGACAAATACTAATGTCCTCAATGGTATTTTGTGTTAACATTACAGTAAGCTCAGTGAGAATTATGCAGGTAATCGCTGAGTCCTACTACAATTTTTCTGGAAGTCTAAATTTACTTCAAAGTAAACGGTTTTAAAGACATAGGAAATATTACTAAGTTATGTAGCTGTCTTTTGCCACAGTCAGAATTCCACGTCACACTGTGTTTAAAGCTCTCCAACTTTTCTTCATCTCTCTCTGATTGAAGCCCAGGCTCCTCATGTGGCATAACGGCCCTTCATATTCCACCCACTTCCTGCCTGTGTTTACCCTTTGTCACTTCTAGTATTCTAGTGCCTTGAGAGTACATGGTCTCCCTCACCTCTTTGCCTTTGCACATGCCATTCATAATGTCTGGAATTTCCTCACTTTCTTCCCACTTGGCTCATCCAACTCCTGCCACCAATGCTGGAAATTCTCCTTTGACTTGTTCAGTGTGCATCTTCTTTGTTCTTACCTGTATCTCTCTGTATCTGCTAAAGCATTTGTAATATTTTTCATTGTTTATCTCCTTGGACTGTAAAATCCTCAAGGGGATAAGCCATGCTGGGCCTCAGCAGAGAAGTGACCAAGTCAACTATATACTTTCTGACAAAAAATTAGACTTCCTGGAGCAGTCACTTTCCAAGGGGTTTGTTCCCACAGAATCTATGGCACTGGAAGCTCCATTACAAGCTACTCTGGGTTGAAGAAGCTGTGCTATACAAGGAGCTGAGAGAAATGAGAAGCAGGAGCAGAACTCCTTCCCTGGAGGCTAGCATCATGCATTACGATATGCAGTAGCACTACTGAAGGCTTACGGTCAATGCAGAGGTAGAAAAGGCAGTCAAAGTTTGGTTGTGGATGCAGAGGTTAAAAGTTGAGGATGGTGGTGGAGAGGAGACTTGGGATGGGTAGCGATTCTGAAGAAATAGTCAGGGCCATGTTAAGGAGCTTGGACTTTATTCTGTTGGAAATAGAAGTCATGGAGGCATTTTGAACTAGAAAGTGACATGACCAGATACATGTTTTTAGAATGGTTTGGAGAAGTTAAGGCTAGAAGCAGAAAAATGAGTTTGAGGCTCAGTATGAGTTGATGGGGACATTGGGAGCTAATGATTTTCTCCTATTTATAAAGAGTTTTCTGCTTTTGGAGAAAGACTCAGTTTGGATAAACTAAGCCTTTGGCCACTGAAGACTTTTGGCTCTATATAGGGGTTCTGTGATCTTGCAGTTGAGACCTGAGACATTTGGAAGCAGAGCAGTGTAATAGACAGAGATGGCTTGGGTTCTGACCTGAACTCTGTCACTGCCCATGTGATTTCTGGCAAGTTACTTACTCTGTATGTTCCAGTTTTACCATCTATAGGAAGAATAAGAGCGCCCAACCCACCTCATCTGTTTGTGCTGAGCATCTAATGAAACAACAAACACATGCCAAGTCCCCATTCTATAGCTTGGTGTATAACAAATTTTCCACTCCAAGTGGCATTCATTGACCAATAGCCGTGAGAGTCTTAATAAGGCCCCGAATTGTTCACTGTTGTTTTAAATTCCCTTTGTTTAGTGATTATCCTAGGAACCAATGCATGAACCTTGGCTGGATGTAGGCTTACAGAGAGGGCTCAGTGTCTTTGTTGTGGTAATTATGAGGGGACTTCGGGACAGGTGAAGAGGACAGGATACTGAAGCTGCCCTATTGGAATTGGTATCATGAGTGGCATCTACAACCTAGCAGAAGCAGGATAGCATGGCAACAAGAGTCCAACTGATCAGTTTCTCACTCCTTTCCCAAAAGGCCTTTCCAGAGATGTACTCAACATTAAAGCTATCTGAGGGGAAATTAAAGAAAAGGTCCCTTCATGTTTTCTCCTGACAAATCCCTTTCTTGGTTGAAATTCAGCTCTCCGCTGAATCCTGGTGCACTTCTCCTGATTCAAAAACTTTTCTCTTTTTGTGCCTTGTCAGAAATCATAGACAGACTTCAAAAGCCTCCCCCTGTGTATAGACCTGTGGTTTCTCCTGAGTATGCTCCTCCAGAATGTCTCCAGCTGATGAAGCAATGCTGGGCTGAGGCTGCTGAACAACGACCAACTTTTGATGAAATATTTAACCAGGTAAGTCTATTAAAATTATAATTACCTCGTAGTTTGCCTCTTTGAGGCTAAACTCATTGGGTCTTATATTGCAGAAGGGGCTCCTTACAAAGGGAAAGGACATTCCTCTTTAAGAAGCAGCCCAGGACTGGCTTTGAGGTCCTTAAACTTGGAAAAGCACCAGCACATCCTCTATGATGGTCCTGGCACATGTGGTACTTCTCACACAGCTATGTTTCTTAGGAACTCCTTTGAGTATAGTATTTAGGTGATGCCAGGTTGTTTATGTAGGGTCATAAAAAATACGTCTTGTTTGAAAGGTTGTTTGTGTAGAACATAAAACTAGATTTCTTAGGTTTCCTGAGAGCTACTGGAGGGAATGAGTGCATGGAAAGTGATAACCCCTCTCCTTAAGATATTGCATTTCTAAAGATGGTGATATTTTTCCTATAGTCAGAGCTAGGAAGAGGGTGGAAGAAAAGACAGAGTTCCTCTGTTGGCATATGCAGTCTAAGCCTTGTTGACTTGCACACTACAGAAATTGTGGGTGCTCTCTGTGAGTGCTGTGTCAGCTCTGGAGGAGAGGCTTTTGAGCCTGGCTAGAGTCCAGCACTCAGTTGCTTTGTGACTGGCAGGTACCTGAGGCGGAAAAGAGAAAGACTCGGACTGAAAGCCTGAGAGGGCCCTGCTTTGGAAGTCATCCGTGTCCTCCAGCTAACAATGGAAGTCCATTAGTCTGGCTAGAGTTCTTGAGGACACTCAAACAGGTGTTTAATGGTATGGAAAAAGCAAGGACCATAAAGGTCACGTTTCTAAAAACTTACTGTGAGGCAGGATGAAAAACCATTTGTCCTTGTGTTGATGCTGAAGATGTTATTTCAGAAGGCAGGAGAGAAGTTGCTGATAGATAGTAAGGGTACCCATCATGCAACTTTCAAACAAAGCATTACTGGGGCTACCCTCACTAAAATGCTTTACTGGAAGTTTAGTCTGTCTGATGGCAAGTGTAGCCTCCTCACTTCCTGCATCTAATATAGCTTAAATGCAAAGAGGTGAATAAGCTTCTCTAAGTGAGGATACAGGGGGAGCTCAGAGGATTTGAACTGGCTGCTTAGGATCTTAGTGGACATATAGATGTGGACAGATTTTAGAAGGAGCCTTCTACTGTCCACCTTGGGGCAAGGAGTGCTATACAGAGCATGTGTGGCCGTGCTGTAGAAATTTTGTTGGGCAGAACCTTCATAGTCTACCCAGCAAAACCACTACCAATATTTTCTGGTTCTGAACATGGTGACTATAACATCATGGAGGGAGCTACCGTCTCATGATTGTAGTGCTTATGTTACTAAGCTCTTTGCAGATGGACAAGGTCTGGAGAGGATGTATTGAACATTCATACCAAGCAGCAACCTCTTAGAAATCAGGGAACAACACAGGCCAAAACTAGCCAAACTTCTACATGACCCTGACTGATAAGAAGGGCAGGTACTAGATGGAACCATGTAGTATTGGATCACATGGGAAGAAGTAGAGGGAAATTTTGCCATGTTCTATTTGGAACACTCTATGTAGTCAAGACCATCTTTGACAACACTGTATTATTTGAGGATAAGGGTGACTTTGTAGGTTAATAACTTCAATGATAAAACGTCACTTCCTGACCTATTTCTCCTTATGTTAACCCACAATTGACCTGGGCTCTAGTCCAAACCCTATTTCCTTAAAAATGGCTACTATTGTTATAGCATTTCAGAACTGGAGTAATTTGCTCTGAACCTCTGTGCTCAGGCTCGAAAGAATCAGGAGTATGGGAGGAAATGTTTGGGGGCTAGGGAATGGAAAGTGCTCTGTGAATGGAGCAGGGTGACAGTGAGACCTTTCCTATTTATATCTGGGCTCATTTCTGCTGATGTGGCCCTTCAGAGGAAAAGATTTGTGGTGAGGCCTACTCCATCAGTATTGAGTTTGGGGCTCATGTAGTCATAGGCTCTTCTTTCTCTTTTACTTTTAGTTTAAAACTTTCAATAAAGGGAAAAAGACTAATATTATTGATTCTATGCTTCGGATGTTGGAGCAGTATTCTAGCAACTTGGAAGATTTGATCCGGGAACGGACTGAAGAACTGGAAATTGAGAAACAGAAAACGGAAAAGCTTCTAACACAGATGCTGCCACTGTATGTGTGAACACCCAAGGAGTGTGAATCATTATTACATGTGTTCCATTTAAAAAAAGAAGAAAGAAGTTACCCATCAACTAACTGTTCCTTCCCCCTGTCCTTCACCCTTTCTATTCCCAATGACTTTGAGTCACACCTTCAAATCAAAGTATAATTGGAAAGCAAGGAAACAGAACATACATCCTAATTCCCTACTTCCTATGGAACATAATGATCATTTCAGTTGGGGTGGCTTGGTTTTTCTATATCTTACTTCATGACAGAGCCAAGAGGATGGCCAATTTAAAAACAAAACAAATAACAGGAGTTCTTAAAGGGAAGAAGCAGGCCTGTGTTTCCAGGGGACTTTCTCCCTTATCTGTTGCTAGAATTTCCATTGCCCACCCCACCCCAAGTAATATGGTCTTCAAGGAGATCATTGCTAAAACTAGTCTTGTGGAAAACTAACCAACAGGGAACATTACTCCAAAGAGAGAGGGTAAGGTAGAAGCCCTGGGAGTTGAAGAAACTCCATGGAGACAGAGACCAGATCTGTCTTCTCAATGTTATATTCCAGCACCTGGCCCAGCGCCTGACACATTCTTTGTACTCAATATATGCTTTACCCAAGTGAAACTCTTTCCCACCATTTACCTGAAAGTGATTTTTAGAGAAATTGTCTTTAGTATGTGGTACATAAGGAGGCTAATCTCTTCTTAGGAATAGCTATGTCTACTTTTCAGATCAGTTGCTGAATCCCTCAAAAAGGGCTGCACAGTTGAACCTGAGGGATTTGACTTGGTCACCTTGTACTTCAGTGACATTGTGGGCTTCACCACCATCTCAGCCATGAGTGAGCCCATTGAAGTGGTGGATCTTCTGAATGACCTGTACACACTCTTTGATGCCATCATTGGTAGTCATGATGTCTACAAGGTATGTTAATTAGCAGACTAATGCTGTCTAGCATGAAACTTTGTACATGAGATTTATTTATGTGTATTCCAAAATTGAAGGATGCAATTTTGCAGAATGTTGTCTTTTAGTAATGAAAATTAAGGTAACACATCACTCCATTACTATTCTTTTGAGAATGAAGGCCAGGTAGAACAAGTCTTAAATAAGGAACAGATTACCAGAAAGATTTCTTTTGAGATGTTTTCTAAAATTATGACTAAGAAGAGGTTAAGATGGGGAGACCTATTGTAGTTCATTGGATGCATCTTCCCAATGTAGAAAGTATTGTGCTGGGTAATGAAAAGATACAGAAATACTGATGATTTTCTCATAGTTGATGGCTGCCCTAGAGTACATCTAGGTAAAGTTTATGTTTATATAATACATGCTATGGAAATTTGATTTTCTCCCTAGGTATTGTTTTTATACAAGGAACGTAGCATTACACCAGAGTATTCTAAAGATGCAACTTTTGGGGATTGATATAGGCTAACCCAAAGTACATCTATTCATCTAAGATTTGAAGAATTATTAACTCACCATTTCCCATCCTTCCAGCTTAGTTCCATTCTTTTTTTAAAAATCAATGGTTTCAGAATATGAGGAGAAAACAAATAACTCTTTTCACTCTTGTCCCTACGCTTCCTTACTATTTTTCCTTTTACATGGTATATTGTCTCTAGGTAGAAATAGGTAGAAAATGACTAAAAGTCTCATAGTTCTGTGAGACATTCCCATGTTGCTAGTGACATGGATGCTTGTCATGTTGGAGGGAAAAGATGCCTCAGGTATCCCAAAGTTTAGATAACTCATGTCTTAGGAACCATGGAAGAGCTGGAGAATGAGTAGCTTCATTTATCGGATCCTTCACAGTAGCCTCAAATGGTCCAGCTCTCAAATCACACACCAGGCAGTGTATTTATCTCAGATTAGACAGATAGAGACCCTTAAGGGCTAAACTATGTCATCTAAATAGGGTTCAGAAATAGACATCATACCTGTCAATCAGCAGGAGCTGCAAACTAATCAAGAAATGCACATGGAAACCACTGTGGAGGGAAAAAATCTATGGAATCAGACTACCTGTCTTAACTTGTTGAACTCAAGAAGCCTGAAGAGAAAAACAAATCACTGAAAGCTAATTCAGTTGAAACTAAAATCAAAGATGATTCAGCATGGGCAGTAACACAGCCACTAGTTTAATCAATCCAGCTGATTCTGCTCAGACAATCATTGGGGGTCCTGGGGATGAAGCCATTAGCTATTTTGGTTCTTCTTGGCTGCAATACGGAGTTAGTGGTTTGTTTTTTAAGATGGAACAGGGCTTTCTGAATCCAAAAATGGAATCTAAAGTTTCAAGCCTGTTTATTAAAAACAACACAGTGCAAAGGAAATAAAAATTGAACCATCAGTGAGTCACCGAATGTGTGTGTATTTTCATTTTCCTTACCTATAAAATTGGAATCACCTCCCTTGGAACTTGATAATCTAAAATGGATGTGAGAAGTAAGTCTACTGCAGAAGTTGGTGATTTGTTCTCACTTTCACTTCTTCCACTGCCCCATTTCAACCAGATCCTTTTCTATGCCTTTGCTTCCCGTGAAATGTCCTTTGACTGCTGCATCCCGTAATTCCTCATAGCCATCTACATACCAGTGCTCACCTGTGCCTGGCTTTGTGTTCTGATGTTCTCATTTATATCACTGGGGTCTCTGGGGTAACAAGTTATCAAAGCTAAGTGGTCAACTACCATGCTCTGATAATGGCCAGCCACTAACTCACTGTACCCAAATAACATTTGTATTCTAACCCTTCTTTTGTTAAGTCTGTCATGACCATTTGACAGCAGAAATCTTCCCTGCAAACCATACCAATGCTGGGAGACTGAAGGGAAGTACATTGAAGTAAAAGTCCCATGGGGGCAAATGTCCGTTATTATTGGTTATTTAGAAAGCCATTATGTGAGCCCCATTGGTGAATCCTAAACTTCATTTTATGGAACTGAATAATAACCATAGTCCTAAGACTGACTTTAAAGACATGCTTTTTGTTGTTGTTGGTGGTGGTGATGATGGTAGTGGTAGTGATAACTTACACTTAATATATGTTTTCATTCACCTGCTCAGTTTTAAGTGCTTTGATGCACATTAAATTTTTTAGTCCTAAAAATCCTACAAGTGAGGCATTGGCATCATCTTATTTTAAAGATGGGCACACTGGATGGAGCAAAGAGGAATTAAGCGACTTGCCCCTTGATTGTAAGTGGTGAGTCTGAGATTCTATGCAGGGCAGTATGTCTCCAGAATTTCATTGATTTTTTAGCTGTAATCAAATGCGTAGTAGGCCATCCTGACTGGCACATTTCATAGAAGTCCTTCCAGTTTGCTTGTGACTTGAATTCTCCTGAAAAGCTCCCATGTACGAATTATTCTCCTGAAAAGCTCCCATGTACGAGTTACCTAAAAGAGTGAGCACACTCTGTGGGGAAGATGAAGAGCAGAGACTCGTCTTTGTTTCCAAGTATCCAGATCAGATTCTTTATACAAAATTAAAAAAATTATTAATTAATCTCTGATTCTTGCAGAATAGTCAAAGGCCAGAATTATCACCTCTCAAGGATATAGCAATAGGAGAGGAAAAGGTGATTGGTAGGGAAACACCTAGGTCACATAGCCAAAAGGTTTGTGACATTGTCATATTAGCATGACAAATCAGGGGGTGGACTCTTCTTGTTCTTCTTTGCCTTTCCCCGTGCTTTGCCAAGGCTGCCCATTTCTCTAAAATTAGCTAGAGAAAGGCTTTCTCTCTGACAGTATCTTGGGTACATTTTTCCCAAGTAATTTGCCAGGGGCATCTTGGGGACAGTCCCACTTTCCCTTCATATAGAAATTTCTTGAAGCTTGATATTTTCCTAGGGTTATTCAATAGCCTTTGAAGAAGCTATACTTACTTCAGAATCTCTGCTTGTGAGGCCTATACATCAGTATTTTAATAAAGCTCTTTAAATGATTCTGATGGACTTTTAGGCCTGTGAATTATTGACAGCCCCACACTGTCTTCCTCACTTTACATATTTGGCTTCCATCATACTCCTGAAACTAACTCTCTCTCTCTCTCTCTCTCTCTCTCTCTCTCTCTCTCTCTCTCTCTCTCTCTCTCTCTCTCTCTCTCTCTCTCTCTCTCTCTGTGTGTGTGTGTGTGAAGTAATACGAATAGATTACATGTTTGTTAATCCTACTTTTTGTAATTCCCAGGTAGAGACCATTGGAGATGCCTATATGGTGGCCTCAGGCCTCCCAAAGAGGAATGGCAGTAGGCATGCTGCTGAGATTGCCAACATGTCCCTGGATATCTTGAGCTCTGTGGGCACCTTTAAGATGCGACACATGCCAGAAGTGCCAGTCCGAATTCGCATAGGCCTGCACTCAGGTAATGGAAGCTAGTGAAGGCAAGAGAAACCATTTGCATGTGCCTCGTAGGAGCCTTAGAAGAGGAAGGAGAAATGTGTAGATGTCCTCTGATTCTGGACAGCTGGATTATCCTGGTGTCCAGCAATGCTTCATTTCTTTCTGCTTAGCCAGTTTTCCTTCTTTATTCCACCTACACTGCGGCAGTGGACAGCAGCTCCTGTTCTATCTATACCACCAGCATAGACTGGTGCCTACCCTTCTCAGTTTTCACCACCATGTCTACATTTACTATGCTACAAGATCGCCAAGTATTTGTGAGGTTTAGGATAATGTAATCAATTAATCAAGAACATTTTCCTCCTGAACTTATCCCCTCTCTCATAAATGTCTTCAAGCACCTGCCCCCAATATCTTTTCCACTTCAGTACTACATATATGCTGGTGACTGTAGACAATTTATCTATTTTATAAACACAGTTTTAGAAGTTAAAATGTAATTATATCACTTCCTTTTAACACTACAGTTCCAGGACAGTCTTTTCCCTTAAGCTTCACACCTATGTGTGACATTTCCACCTGAGCATTTCACTTTGTCCTTAGACTCACCAGGTCTAAAACAGAATTATTTTCTTCCCATACAAATGGCTCTTTAGTCTGTGCTTTATATTTCATTTAGTGTTACCGCCAATGACCTGATTATCATCATAGAAGTCATCCTGGACGCCTCTCTCCCTCTGACCTTTAATATTCAACCAGCTCCTGGTTATTTTATTCTACCGTGTATGTGTTTACGCCACAGTGCTTATGTGAAGGTCAGAGGACAACTGACAGTACTTGGTTCTCTCCTTCTATCATGTTGGTCCTGGAACTCAAACTTAGGTTGTCAAGCTTGGTGGTAAGTGCCTTTGTCTTCTGAATCACCTTGCCAGCCCCATCTGCGAGGTTTTAAACTTCTTTCCCAATTAGACATTTCTTGAGACTGTCTTGTGTCCTCTTGACAATCACTACTCAAGTCTAGGCCACCAGCATCTCCCTCCTGGACTGATCATTTTAATAACACCATATTGCTTCCATGCTTGCCTCTCTCTATTCATCCTTCCCATAATTATCATTGTCTTGTCTGTACCACATTAGACTTGAAGCTCTTTGGCAGCAGGGACCATATCTTATTCATATTTTTCATTGACTATAGCAGCTGCTCACCCTCTCTCCAAAGAAAATCACTGTTCTCATTTGTGCTCCAGTGTCACACCTGCAGTGTCCTAAGCGTACCTCAGTTTGGGTGCTTCCTAATTTTTTCTTTTTTCTTTCTTGGTTTTTCAAGACAGGGTTTCTCTGCATAGTTTTGGTGCTTGTCCTAGGTCTCGCTCTGTAGACCAGGCTGGCCTCGAACTCACAGAGATCCGCTTGGCTCTGCCTCCCGAGTGCTGAGATTAAAGACGTGCGCCACTGACACTCGGCAGTTCATAATTATTTCAAATGTAACGTATTTAAATTTTCAAACTGTCTTTTTCAATGAATGAACACAAACCTAGAGCCCCATGCCAGTTTAGTCATAGTCATCAATCAGATAGCCAACAAGCCTGTTGGTTCTCTTCTCATAATGTCTGTCGTTCAGGTCCCCACTTTGGCTGCCTATTTTCCACCATCACCTCCTTTCCAAAGCCTTCTATTTGGTTTCACCACATCAAATGCCTAATAGCTTTTCTATAGGTTCATCCACTCCTCCTTCAATGCATCCAATACATGACCAGAGAAGAAAAAAAGACAAAGAATATTCTGCATATAACCTTTGCTCAAAATTCTCTAGTGGGCTAAGGACTGCATTTTGTACAACTCATTTAACCCAAAATTATCTGTAGTTTCTCCCCAGATGCCTGAACTGGAAGAATGTTTTCTCTAAGAACTTCCAAAAAGACCATGCATGCTGAAGTCTCAATCACAAACCTTTCATTTATGTCTCTTTTCTCTATAACTGAATCCTACTCACCTTCCAAGAGTCTGGGAAAACCTTGCCCACAGGAACCTTCTTCTTTATGACTCTTCACCTTCTAAATTGCTCCACTTCTTCTGTCTGTACAATTTGCTTGGCCTCAGCCACATTGCCTGGCTTGCCTCCTGCTTGGTAGTCTCTACTCTTCATTCAGATGTGAATATCTGGTATAATGTAGGCCATATATTATTTCTTTTTGACTCTCATTGTGCCTGCCATGATACCCAAGTAGATGCTACGAAAAAGAAAGAAATGAATTAAAATAAAAAAATACAGTTTTAGTTCTGGTTTGCTCTTATTCACAGCAGAAAGAATCCTTGGAAACAAAAACAATGCCTTTAACATAGGAAACAGCAAAAATATAATGCTGACAAATTTTAATCATAGAAAAATAAAAAATCAGAAAGGTAAGGCTGGGGGACTTTCAGTAGACTGTTGAACTCATTTTTCTGTCTGCTTGCTGAAGTGTTGTTTTTCCAGTTATCTTGAACATGTAACACGGTCATAATAGTGTAAGAACAAAAATTCCTGCAAGAACAAATGGGAAATAATTTTAGATTATCTCTGCACACTGTTCTTCCACACTCCTACCACAGATAATGGAAAGGCAGCTCTACTTGTTTCCACATTTTCTGATTGTCTGAGCAATAATTCTCTTTGTAGACACAGTTGGGAGATAGACTTACAAGATTCTTTCAACCCTAAGGCACAATAAACAGTCACATTTTCTCTTTGCAACAAACCCGTTTGAATCCTGAGTCCTTGTTCAGGCTTTTCTGGTTTGATCCTGATGTTTATTTATCATTGTTGGCAGATATCATCATTTTGAGTAAAACTGTTGCTACAATAGAGGTGTAAATCAGAAAGGTAGTCATGTTTGGAGCATGGTAAATTTGCTTTCTTGTAGACTAGAGTTCATTACTCAATCATCAGTCTTCCTTTAGATTTCTAGATTGGTTTGATGGCAACTTTAGTTCTTCTGCAAAGCTGCCCCCACCCTGTTTGTGGATCTTTTCTAATAGTGTTGAGTACACACTTATTGACTCCAGCCCCACTCTCCTGCTATTTAATAGGGCCTGTGGTTGCTGGAGTAGTGGGCCTCACCATGCCCAGATACTGCTTGTTTGGAGACACTGTAAACACAGCTTCACGAATGGAATCAACTGGGCTACGTGAGTATCTGTAGATGGACAGGGTGGGACCATCTTGTGATTAGGAAAGTGATTCTTCAAAGGGGAGGAAGAAAATGGTGTACTCAGTGTTTTAAGGAAAAAGGAAAGATAATTCAAGATGATTAAGACTTAGCACACATTTCTCTGGTCTCTAATAGCAAACCAGTAGGGGGTGATGTTGGACTGAACATGCACCTATCCTGTTCTAGAAATAGAGCTGTAGCTAAGTGACACTGAAACAGCCAGTCACTTTGATCAAAACAACTTAAAAAAGTCATTTGGGCAAAAGAAAGAATTGGCCAGCTTGGTAGGTACGAAGGAGTCATGTAGAGAAAAGAACTAGGTAAGAGACTGACATTTTCAGTTTTCAACTAGTTTGTGAAGGCACATGAGCCAGCTGCCTACCAGGTGCCTCCCAGCTGCCTCGCAGCTGGCTGCTGCTCTTTGCTGCTTCAGTCCAATTTTTTGAACTAGTTAGGACCCCGGGAGTTTCTGGCTTTATCAAATAAGCCCATAGAACTTAGCTAGTAATAATCCTTCAATCTAAGGAGCTTGGAATTCCAAGATAATTAATTCCAACTTGCCTGTACGTAAAACTCGTCCTTCCTTCCTTCAAAATGATCATAGTAGCAAAGATTCTACTTCTTCCTTTCTTTGCAACTAAAACTGTACAAATGATTCTGTCATTGTTGGTTTTTGTGGACAAGATGCTTTATTGGTTTCTTGGTTGCTCACTGACTCTACTGATGTACGGTCAGCACCACAATATGTCTTTTTATTTATATCATGGTTAAGCAAAGCAAATGTTATTATAAGGAAAACATAGGGAACAGCATTAAATCCTATACACAGTTTTCATGGATTTTTTTTTAAGTGAAGAAAGCAATCATTTAAACCATCAGCAGTCCTGGTGCTGGCAGCTGCTTGGCAAGGCAAGCTCTTCCTCAGCTTCAGCAACATTCTGAAACTAGTCCTTGATGATATGGTGGCCTGTAGCACAGCGGGTGGTGCCCTGTGTGACCCCACTCCGCATCATTCATGTACAGAAACGGGTTTAGACAATGGATCCAGTCTTAGCCAATCTAGCCTGTGCAGCCATGACTAAGAGGCACCACAGAACTTAGAAAGTGTTTGCAGAATAAATTTTCTGGCATCTGGGAAAGTCTTTAAAATCCCACAGATATGACAGAAGCCATGGAAGTAGTCCTCCAGGAACCACTCTGTGAATATGACTTTGCATGTGACTTTGCGCTTGAAATGCAACCCAAGATGAAGTGAAAATGATCATGGAACTGCAATGCAGATTTGGCACAATGCTTAGAACTGATGTAAGCTCATAGAAGGCTGAAGTCATCTTCTGGTATGCACTAGGGAAAACGCCACACATTTCACTTGGGAAATAGAGAACTGAGAGCAAAAATTGAATTCTGAGATTTAGGTAGCATCTTGTCTAGTCATCGGGCACAAAGAGAAAATGGATGCACTGAATCATCCGCAATAAGTGTTTAGTAAGCCCTGACTTACTAAAGGAAGGCATTGTATGGGATACAAAGAAGTATGCTTGTGTGACCTCTGTGTTCCTGAACCCGGTTAGTGTGCTTTTCTAAAGTCTATGAACCGAGTATGGCAGTCAGCCCCGCCACTGAGTGAGGGTCTGATAAGAGGTAGCCTCTGACCTCATGTTGAATGTGACACTAGGGCGTGTAGCAACCATCTTAATAAAAAAATCAATTTCATCAGTATCTCCTTCACATCCAGTTAAATAGACTGGGATTCTTGAATGGGAGTGATTAGGGACTTAAGAGTGGTCCTTATCACATAGTTAGGCAGCGGTTGAAATCAACTGCCTTTTGAGCTATATGCCCCCCATAAGCAGGATCACCCGACTTCCTGAAGATCACATGCTAG
This sequence comes from Peromyscus eremicus, assembly GCF_949786415.1. Lineage (NCBI taxonomy): Eukaryota > Metazoa > Chordata > Mammalia > Rodentia > Cricetidae > Peromyscus > Peromyscus eremicus. The sequence goes on along the minus strand of NC_081439.1, from coordinate 90,038,234 downwards.
TCGATGGCACCTAGTGGAATGAATACACTAGTCAGGGATGTGGCTTTTAGAAACAGAACCTTTTTCTGAGTAGAGGCTTTGGATGAATGTGATTCAGTGAGAAAGACAAACAATAGTAGTGTGCTGTTAAGAAAAGGAAAGTCACTATGAATATACATGATAAAAATTTTTTGTTCTTTTCAGCCATGCCTTCCTAGTCAGATCATAACCAGACTCTAGATGGACCGCTTCTGCGAGTACATATGAGAGCAGGTGTTGGACTTTTACTTAAGACTCAATCTCAACAAGGTGTCAGATCATATAATAACAGTTATCAGGCGGCTCAGGGACCTTGTCTCAGGGAGCAAGTGGTTGGTCTTCAGTAAAAAATTACAATTTAGTCCTCAATGAATTTTTAAAGATCTAATTCCCCAATGTAAAGCTCCTGTCACATGTTGGAATTCAAGACTACAAAAGAATATACTCATGCACATTTATATCTGGAAGCACTCACTGTCCATAAAAAGGGGATGTCTGATGCTCCCAAAATATTGATTGACAGAAATCTCGGGCTATTTCCCACTGACGTTTTAAATATGATAATACTAAGAGATGGCTGTAAGTGCACCCATTTTGGAAAAGACTCTTTTTAATCTAAAGGAGGATTATATAGGTCTGGATAATTCAGCCTTAATAACCACTGGTGCACTAGGCTGCTGAAGTCACACTTCCCTCCGCGGAAGTTACATTGTAGTGGAGAGCACAGTGGTTATCGCTGCTTTCTCCATCTCAAACTTTGAGTTAAGCTGACTCCTTGCTGTTGCATGACCTTTCATCTGAGAGTGTCTCAAGAGGGCTGATAGGTGCTATTACTAATGCCTTCTTTGATGAGGTCATCACTTCTCCTCCTCCTTTTATTTAAGTAGGACTAAAGCGCCCTCTCTCTCTCTCTCTCTCTCTCTCTCTCTCTCTCTCTCTCTCTCTCTCTCCATTTTTCTGAGAGGTTTGTGTACTCTAAAGCGGGGATGTTCATTACATTGTTAACGTCTCATTGATTTTACCAGTGAGAAAGGAGCCAAAGTGATGCTTCCCTTTCTTTTACAGCATACCGAATTCATGTCAGTCTCAGCACGGTGACAATTCTTCGAACTCTGGGTGAAGGCTATGAAGTAGAGCTTCGTGGAAGAACAGAGCTCAAGGTATAATGACCTTTTGTTTGGGGAACCAAACCACTTGGACACACCTGTGTCTCGAGAGGTTACGGTCTGTTGAGAAAGCTCACTCGGGAGTCTGAGACATGGAGCTGAAAGTTGGGCAGATTCTCGAGTTCCATTTGAGGTTGTCTTGTGCTTCTTTGTTTTTCTTTTTGAAATATTAACCTTTAATGGGATGTGGGAGAATTGAAAATCTTTCTGCTTTTTTTTTTTCCAGACTGTAAGTTCTATCTTTCTAACCAAAAGCACTGTCCAGAATTTGGTTTACTAATGAGTTATGCTGTTATTTTGATTGTCTAATTTCCATTTTATTTGCTCTTTGGCACTGCTGAATAGTATTGTTGATTTTAGATTTTCTTTCAGCTCACTCAATGTCTTTTTGACTTTTCAGTCCCATCATTGGCCCATTATATACACAGGTGTTTCTCCAAGGCCAGGGGCACTGGAAGGGTTGGGGATGGGGACACAGTTTGTTTCCATGAAAGACAAACATTTAATAACATATTTCCTGTCTGTTGAGGCTATTATTTGAACTGGAATTCGGCACTAAGATAATCCAATCTCACTTTTGGAATTTCCACTGAATTTTCCTTATCTCTCTCATCTTGTGGACCTAAATGTAGGAGATGCCAGGGATCTGATCTGATGATCTAACTTGCTCCGTTTCAGGAAAGGAATCAAGACCTAGGAAGGTGAAGCCTTTTGACATAGTCATTTGCCTTCAGAATCAGGCCAAATCTCAATATGCCTGATTTGCTTCCATGACACCATGGTATATGAAGATGATTTTTAAGTGATTATTCATAAGGAAAAGCAAAAGATGGGCAGTAAGGGTGGTGCATTTCTTTCTGTCATTCATGAATAAATGGTGATGGTGATTTCCATGTAATTAGATTTTAGGAGTGAAAGATTTGAAGGCCTAACTCTCATTGATCCCCTCTTTCTCTACCTCGTGTTAGTTTGGCTCTTCCAATAGATCTTTAATATCTTCTGGTAGGTGGGATGACTCACTTCTGAGGGGACAGAGGCTTTTCATCACTTCTGCAGGCTGGGGCTAGGGCTATTACTTGGGCAGCAAATCTGATCGCTCAAGGCTTTTGTGATTCTACCGTACATTCTGTCATTTCCCAGGAGTGAGGGACAAAGGCTGAAGCACTTTCCTCATATTGCTGGGTACAGAAATTTCACCTAAAAGCCAAAGAACTGAAGAGCTTTCACTTTTGAAACCGAAAAAGAGAAAAACTGGCCCTAGTCCCATGGTGTTTTTTTTTTTTTTTTTCTTTTCCTCTACAGATTCTAGACAGGAGCAGTCGACTCTTTAGGAGTTTCAAGTACACAAATGAGAAATGAGGCTTAACTTCAAAGCAGCCTATTGCAACCCAAACGTTTCCCGATCCCAGGGAATTTTGGAAGATATTATAGCAAGCATGAGGAAGGAGTGTTTTTTACCTGCCTCACTGGGCCTTGTTTTTTAGGGTTGCAGGAGCCTCCTCATAAGGAAGAGACATTAAGAGGGCAGGGTTGAAAGTGAAGAGGAAAGGAAGGAATATTGAAAGGAAAGAAGAGGAGAAGACACAAAGAGAAAGGAGAACATAGGAAAGGCTTCTTTTTTTGTTTCTGTTCATTCCACTTCCTCCCCCACGAGAGTCAGAAATTGCACACTGTATAGCGGGAGTTGGGCAAAGGAGGTTTCTACTGTATTAGAGATAGGTAATACATGCATGTATCAGATAGCTACTACATTTCAGAATGTCTTAATTCAAGATTTTGACCTCTTGCCAGGCGGTGATGGCACATGCCTTTAATCCCAGCACTTGGAGGCAGAGCCAGGTGGATCTCTGTGAGTTTGAGGCCAGCCTGGTCTACAGAGTGAGATCCAGGACAGGCACCAAAACTACACGGAGAAACTCTGTTTCAAAAAACAGAAAAAAAAAAAAAAAGATTTGACCTCTCATCCACTCTGTTGTTGCAAGCAAAAGTTGCCCTAGTACTTGGGGGAAGAAAGACCACATGTGCAGACCAGCCAGCTGTGATTTCAAAGATGATGGCTACAAACATGGCCTCCTTCCAGCTGACTGATGGACCTCCCTCCAGTAACACCTCTTTGCTTGAGCTCAACCTTTGGATCCAGTAGCAATGCTCTTCCTTTAGTTATTTCCTTCACTGAAGTGATGACTTATTTTTTCTATGTTTTTTGCCTTAATGGAATACAGGCAGTGGCTTAGATTGGGCAAAAGCATAGAATATAATAATTACATTGGGTACTCATAGTGATTGGGTGGGTATAAAAAGAAAGAGACCAAAATGAGGAAGCTGAGGTAGCTTTGGAAAAGACTCATTTAGAGATGACAAGCTTGGCTGATCGGGAGAGTAAGCTCCATGCCCACTTAACCCCCTGCTGCATTATATTGGCAACAAGTTTACCAATGCCTAACCAGCCAGTTCTGCTTTTTCAGTATTTTCCTCCTGATGGCTTTATAAAACTCTAGGTCATTTTTTATTACCTGTTCACTTAGCTGAGTTTACTTAGGTCACTGTTCTCATGACAAATTTGAGGCTTGTTGCTGAAATTTTTTACATATCACAGCATATCAGTTCCATTTATCAGAGTTTTTTTTAAAATATAGGCTTTCATTCTGAAAAAGATTTTCTTAAACTCTTGTTCTCAGCAAACGTATGTTTTCATTGCTAGAGGTTGACGCTTTCAGACTTTGTCTCTAATTTCTGGGATTTTGGTACTATTTGGCTCTCTGGTATATAAATATTAGCATTGTTTTGTGATTTCTCTTCTCCAATCTTTTTTACTCCTTCTCTTAACCCATAACACACACAGACACACAGACACACAGACATGCACACACACGTGCAGATGAACTAGAAAATGAAGAAATAATATTGTTAGGCTTATGAAGGTCTGTTCTCTAATCATTGTATGACATCAGACAAGTAACTCCATCCTCTCTGTGTTTCTGTTTATCTATACAGAGGTGTGTTCTTACCTAAGATAACCAGGAAGCTCATTAGTCTCACAACCTTCAAGATCCTGAGTTGACTCTTAGCTTCTAGATATGCCCTGTGACTCCAATATATTGGAGAAACCATGTAGTATGGAGAGAAAGGCATTGACAATTTGTAGTCTGGTAGACTTGGGTTCAAGTCTGTTACGCTTGTTTATTAATGAGCCATTTAATGTCATGAGCCATTTAATGTTATGGACTTCAGTGTCCCAATTTGTAGAATGAGACTGATAATGAAAATACCTTCAAGAACCTCTATAAAGAATAAATAAGATAGGAGATGTGAAAGTGTCTTAAAGCAAGATGCTGTTATTTGGCATGCACACTGGGTGGGGTGGGGCATCCTCTGGGACTTCCTAGGGATTGATATTGGGCCAGAGAGTTTGCTCCTGGCTTTGGTTGTTTTTGCCTCTCTTCCTGTCTTCAGAATAGTGGAAGTTGGTGTTTAAACAGGGAGCCAGGATTCCAAGAATCAGCTTGGATGAGCTTCAAAACCTCAAGGAACCCCAGGAGCTCCTTTGCATACTCTTTGTTTTGGACCCTGGCCTGAGCCTGTAACACTCCCATCGTCTTTTGCAAGCATTAGTTTGGGCATTCCAGAGTGACCCGGGACCCACCCATAATCTTGGCATTCACAAAGTTTCTCTGGAAATTAACATGCTGTCCTAGTGGCCTGTAGATCTCAAGAGAGACAGTTAATTATGGCTAAGAGTTGGGTCCTCAAGTTTGAGTTCTAACAATATGGACCTTATAAGAATTCTAAGTGCTCCAAAGTTAGGAATTGCAGTTAATGGAACTATCTGCTCATTTACTAAACAACTGTTCTATAAGACATTTCACTAAGTACCATGACGAAAGAGACAGGAAAGTAGACAAATAGTGCCTAATGTTTTAGAAAAGGTGGCCTGGTAGTTGTTTTTTGTTAACTATTCTGTGAGATGCTTAAGGAGAGAACCATTTTTTTTTATTCAAAACTGTGGTATAGGAAGGATATACAAATACAAGAATGAGTGGTAGAGTATATTCTTGTTTTTATATTTCTCTCCAGAAGACAGAGTAACATCAAACAGTCCTACTATGTGAAAGTGAATTATGTGGTTGTCAGTTAATGGAACTTGGGCTTTGGAATATTCTTTTTCTACTTGTCTCATGGTGGGTTTGTTTGAACCAAATATTTGCAAACTGCTTGGAGACTCTTTAATTATATATCCTAATTTGTATATGGCTATTGCCATTATTATTAAGGAAAGAATATATATGTGGATTTCTGTCTAAATAAACACTTTGTTTCTCATGAAGTGGAGGAAATGAGAAGACAGGCAAAAAATAATTGAAGCCGGGTGGTGGTGGCGCACGCCTTTAATCCCAGCACTCGGGAGGCAGAGCCAGGCAGATCTCTGTGAGTTCGAGGCCAGCCTGGGCTACCAAGTGAGTTCCAGGAGAGGCACAAAGCTACACAGAGAAACCCTGTCTCGAAAAACCAAAAAAAAAAAAAAAATAATAATAATTGAAAGGAGGAGAGAGAGAAGCACATTAAGAGAAAGGTTTACTAGAAAAGTGGGGGAAAGAATAGAGGGAGGTGATTCAGGGTCATCAGAGAGATAGTCTGGTGGTGACTAGCATGAATTTATGATCTTTCTCTTCTAAGGCTTGTGATTCTTTTTTTGTTTTTTTGAGCCAGGGTCTCACTGTGTAGCCCTGGCTGTCCTGGAACTCGCTCTGTAGACCAAGCTGGCCTCGAACTCAGAGATCTGCCTACCTCTGCCTCCCAAATGCTGGGATTAAAGGCATGTGCCACCACTGCCTGTTAATCTGTGATTCTTGACAGCCAACCAAGTTGCCTATAAATGAGGGCATCCTTGGGGTCTTAACCTGCCTAGAGGAATCCCTTGTCAGAAAGAAAAACTATGCTGCAGAAATATAGACTTCTCACAGCAATCAAGACACCCTGGGCTTAAAAGCAAAGTTGTAGATGACATGTACAGTCTCTTCTGGGTTTTTATACAAGTTGTTGGATTGTAGAGCAAGGGGAAAGTAGACTCTGCATGCATGTACTCTAGAAGGAAAAGACAGTGGCTTGTGTAATGCCAAAAGATCAGGGCCAAAATAATAAACGGCACTTTCAGTTGACCATCAGATGTTTGATTGCTTTGAAGTAAGAAATTCACATGTTGCTGAAGATGGAGCTGTCTAGTGGTGAGTACATAGAACATCTGAATGTAGCTTAATATGGTGTTCACTTTGAATCTGGAGCTTGTCTTGCCTCAGGTGCATATGATGAGGAAGCCATATAGAAAAATAGGTACAAGGAATGTTGACTCTGGGAGAACAGAGCCTATTTCTGAGCTGAAATGAATGCTTGTACCCTACTGACCAAAGGATGCTTTTAGAAAAGTTGCCTCTTATGTGGTTAAGGTTGTCTGTATTTTCAATAAGGGCAAAGGCACAGAAGAGACCTTCTGGCTTATTGGAAAAAAAGGTTTCACGAAACCTCTTCCTGTACCTCCTCCAGTGGGCAAAGATGGGTAAGTGGAATTCAGACTTAATCACGTGATCAGTTTTCCTATGCCCCAATCAGGCACACTCTCTTTATACCTATTTTGGTGTCTCCTGCCCTGCAGGCAAGTGGGCCATGGCTTGCAGCCGGCAGAGATTGCAGCATTTCAAAGAAGAAAAGCAGAAAGGCAGTTGGTGCAAACCAAGCCATGAGGTAACGACCAGTGAGAAAACAGGGCACAAAATCTTGCCAGATTTCCCAAGCTGGGCCTTCCTTTGGCGTGTGTGCCACCCTCAGACTGTATTCTTTTGGCAGAAGATAGTGTAGCTGGGGGAACTTCCAAGCTCCACTGAGTTGGGCAAAACCCTTATTGTGGCGAGGCCTGTTGCAGAGTACGTTATACTTGAGGGATGTTGGCTGCCATGGCCCGAGAGCTCCTTGTCTTCTCCATTGATCACATGTTTGAACGCTGACAACTAGGCCTTTTTATACGGTTACCAGGCAGGTGCACCTGTCTCCCATTGTTGAGCACCTGTGCCATATGGTTAGTCACTGCAGGTCCGTAGATACGTCTGTCTAGGCAGCACAGAAATATCCTCGGTTTCGTGGGATACATTGGCATGGCTGTATTGAAGGGGATACTTATGTCATTTCCTCTGGAGGCACTGCTTGGTCTTTTCCATGGGTGGAATTGCTAAGCAAATAAGATTACTTATCCTGGCTTGGATTCAGGATAAAGTCTCATTCCCTTTTCCCTGCTAAGATGAGATGGCTTTGTAGGAGCAACAGCAAAATAATTATGACCACATAATTATAACTGGTTATAATTATATTCCACATCTTCTGATATCTGTATCATTTACAGAATCTTCTGGTATCTGTCGACTTTTGTGACTTCATTTTTGCGACAATCACATGTGCTTGTGGATGCTGGTGGTTGATGGCTGATGTTGGCTGTCTTCTTCACTTTCTATTTTGTGACAGAGTCTCTTACTGAACCTGGAGCTTGCCAATTCAGCTAGACTTGCTGGCCAGAATGTCCCGGGAAATTTCCTGTCTCTGCTTGCCCAGCATTGGGATTATAAGTGCATACTACTGCACTCGCCTCCTGTGTATTGATTTCTTCTTCTTTCTTCCATGGAAAGAAACTTTGACCCTAAAGCATATTTCCTTCTCCACGTATCTTTAGGAAGTCACAAAAGTCGACAGATATCAGAAGAGTCTAAGAAAAACAGTCGAGTATCTCTGTACACTCCTGGTCACTTGCTTTCTAGCATGGTCCAGAATAATCACAATTCTAGCAAAATCTACAAAAGACACCCACATAACACCTATTCTCATGCTAGTTTCGTCAACTGTCTGTGAGTGGTTCTGTCATAAGAAAACCACAGTGTATCTTCATTTTTGCGACAATCACAAGTACTATGTACTAGTCAAAATGTTCTGTTTCACAAGCAGCTGCTGTTGGCCTTTCAATACCACCTCCTGATTCTCTGCCACCTGTGGTCTGGCTTTGTTCTTTCCTGCTGACCAGCATAAGCAGATAAGCAGCTGGGACACACAGTCATCCAACTCCTGAAACATTCTTTCCTATGAGTAGGGAAACAAGAGTACCGCCAGTCACAGATTCGATCTCTCTCTTTCTCCCTTATTTTTCTCTGTCCCTTTCCTCTTCCCCCTTTCCCCCATCTCACTGCAGGAAAGAGTCTGGAAGCTCTTGAAAGACACCCCTCCCCCACGGAAAGATTCAAGCAGACATTGAAGGAATTGTAGAAGAACCTACCTATTCTTAAAAATGTGTTGGACTTTGCAGCAGAACATAGTGCAGCTGACTCACCATCACTACTGTGTGCTTGGTGGTGCTCGTCCGGCTTTAGATATAGCTTAGGCTGTATACAGAACTTACTCATTGGACCCTCGGCATTGATTCAACCTCTGATCCTGGCTTCATTTGTATTTGTGCTTTAATTATAATATTAATTGCCCATTCTGACCTTGGTGGCCTGTGAAAAATCACAAAGTCTCTAGAAAGAGCAGCACCCTTAACAAATTTCAGAAAGCTTAACCTAAACCCAAGAATTCCCAAGTACCTCATTTATTTCTCATTAAATGCCCTGCATTAATGCCACACAATGAGATCACTTACTGCAGAATATTTGCAAATTTCTGTGAATTTGCAGGCTGATTCTTATTGAAAGAGACTCAATGTACAAAAGACTCATAATACCTATGAATGTTCTGACCTGCTGCCAACATCATTGGCACTATTAAGGGAAAACAAACTTTGATCAAGCCCTGTGTGGTCAGTCAGACACTGTAGAAGGAAAGGTGTTAGGAAAGAGGGCACAGCTTTGACAGATTGGTTACAGGGGCTGCCTGATAGGCAGGGCCACATTGTTGATCCAGTCGTTTTCTCTTGTATCCCTAGATACTAATGGCTTCCCAAACCTGCTTTTCCCATTCCCTTCCTTACAGTTCCTAAGTTTCACTAACTGTGGTGAATTTGAGACCGACAAGCCACTTCTTTTATCCATGGATGTACCTTTTGCAGAGTACAAAGCAATTAATCACCCATTTCTTTCATAATGAAGAGGAACTTTATTCTATGTTTAGGAGGACCTGAGAGTTTCATTTTGATAGGGATAGGGAGAATTATGGAAGTTATCAGTTGTGAAGAATGGAGTCACAGAGGCAGGTTTGGGAGAACAGGAGTAATGGACCCCTGGGAGATGGGTTAAATGAGTAGGAAGATGGGAAAAATCAGTTTTCACTCCACCTTTTTAAAACCTTTTCCTTGAAGATACTTTAGACTTAAAGACTGGGAGAAAAGCTTCCTAACCTTCTGCTTTCAGAAGGAGAGTTAGATTGGAGCTCCACATGGGCTATATCAGCCTTTTCAGATTGACTAGAAATCTCAGCATTGTATACATATAATCTCATAGTTTCTATGGGGGAAAGTATTCCATGTTCCACAGTCTAATTATTCATCAGCAAATTAAAAACTACCTGTATATGTTTCTTCCTCCTTTGTCCAATATTTGTGAAAAATAAATCCTGTATCCATGCCAAGTTGATAGATATAATGATGTTTATGCATTCAAAGATCCAGAAAGTTTAGTACTTTATGGCTTATTCATAGGATAGTGGTTGTATGTGGTTAGAATCAGCCATATTGAAAACCTGTGGAAGGGGCTGTGTAGAGAAAGAAAGTGTGCTTACTATTTTCTCTTTCTCCTACCTAGATGGAAAGAGCTCCAGCATTTGACAAGGCAGTGGAGAAGCTCATTCCAGATCAAGACATTGTTCTGCCTGAGCAAGATATTCATGAATGATTATTCCTCAGTGGTTGCAAATCTCCAGGGATAAGTCAAGCCCAATTTTAATGATGGGGTTTTCTGGGAAGGAACTTTGCGCATAAGCTTTATTCATTGCCAAGATATCACCAAAACCAAACCAAACAAAAGCAAAACAAAAAACAAACTATTTGAATGCAGACTGTAGTGAATGTGAACACCAAGGAAGGGTTGAGAACCATGCCTAAATTTAGTCATTCCAAAGCATCAGGGGTGTCTTGAATGAAGATAAGAAGGTCTCTATTTTCACAAAAAGTAGAAGCCACTTTGTTTTCCTTTTAATTTCATTCAAGTTTTTTTTTTTTTTTTAAATGAGCGTACTTTATAACTCTGATACTATGAGATTAGATCCAGGGAAATATGAGATTAGATCAAGGGAAAGGGATCTTCTAGCAAATAAATGTACAGCTACTCCTGTTCTGCTGTGATCTTAGTTGATTGGAATGCCTAGAGAATGGAGGGCAGGAAATGAGCCTGGCTAACTGTGTTATCTGGATAACTGAAGGCTAAGAAGAAATTTCTCTTCTTACTGCTTATTGTTCAAATTGTTAATTGTCTCTTTTCTTATCTAAGTAAAGAGAATCTAGACAATACAATTGAATTGTCCTTGGTAGGTGAGAATCTTCCTGGGCCTCAGGGACATACACTGAACATGACAGAATAAATGTAAGAGACACTGTCAGGATAAAAGATATAGAAGTCATAGAAGTGAGCAATTTCCTTGAAGTTTTATGCTTCCCCTCCCTTCTGACTACTCTGTCTTCAGTCCCTTATCCATGTCCCTAAAAGTGATCCCTTTCAACATTTGTTTTCACTTGTATTTTTAGTTTTCCAGGTTGTATTTTCAAGAGGTTGTTGGCAGAGGCTTGCCATAGTCACATGGACTAAAGCAACAAGGCTTAAGACACAGGCATGTTTAAAGTGGTTAAGCATGCTTTTCTTCCCCTTTATTATGAAAATAATCTTTTTATTAAAACCTAACCGAAACATGCAAGCCAGTAAAGAAGTTAATTCTTTTGGAACAACCCCTTTAAAAGGAAGAAATGCCTAAGGTATAATTTGGTACCTTTCTCACTCTTTAATTTTTCCATAATCAACTTATCCTGAATGTGAGTTTGGAGACAAATGCCATCCCTAGCTGTTCTTTTGCCTTCAGTGCTGACTCAAAGTGCCCTGAACTGCTATCTCTCACAGTCTTAGGTGGTTTCCTTACTATGCCAACATTTTAGGAGGATGCAGGAAGACTGATGTTGGCTTCACTTTCTGGAGATGAGTTTCTGATTCCTTTTCTGGATGTTCTAGAGAAGAAGAAAACATAAAATTGCCATCATCTACTTGTGTCAAGAACTTGGTTGAAAGCTGAGCTTTTAAGACTTTACTTCTAGAGTGAGAGATGATTCCAAGCAGTGTTCCTCTTTCAGAAGGGGTAGCAAAGCTCTCTGCTATGAAAATGGAGGGGTCTTTGGGGCAGCGGATGGGTATTAGTGTTAAGGTACAGCGTTCTATAGATCAGGATCATCTCAGACATACTCCAGTTCTGGGCTTCCCAATGTGTAGGTCTTCAAAATAATTACTGTCTAGCCCAATAATTCTCAACCTGTGAGTTATGACCCCTGGGGTGTGTGTGTCAAATGACCCTTTCACAGGGGTCACATATCAGATATTTACATTATGATTCATAACAGTAGCAAAATCAAAATTATTAAGTGGCAACAAAAATAATTTTATGATTGGGGGTCACCACAACATGAGGAACTGTATTAAAGGGTTGCAATATTAAGAAGGTTGAGAACCACTGGTGTAGCTCAAATCTTTCATTGGGCAACAAGACCTAATGAGAGTGCTCCCTTGCTGTTTGCCTGATCCTATCCCCTATTTCCTTTCTTGCCCTTTAGCTGGTACTTTTCTAGCCTATCAGTGTTCTTTATGACCACATCTTCTTTTCCTTGATTTATGAGTGAATTTCTGTGTAAAGCTGTTCCATTCCTTCTTGGTTTCTTTTTCATGAATGCCTTCACCATTAATAGCTTTCTTCTATTTGCCTTGGTATTTATTAATTATTTAGGAAAAAGGAACATATTCCTCACTTTCATTTGATTGACTTGGTGGGGGTATAGTCTGATTCCTATATACAATGGATTATTAGTACGTTGCTTGCTAGTACAGTGACTGCAGATGGTGGGGACCCAAATGATTTTTTCAAAGCAATGTTTTTTAAGTGGTTTGCATTTCCTGTATTATACAAAATATTTAGAAAGCTAAAGATTTTCCAATAGAGATTTAAATTAGTTTCATTTTAACCATTATATCTTCTTGTTTCCTTGTGATTTGTTTCTTTTCTCAGAATGGATTACTGCAAAAAGAAAACAAAATGCTAATGAGGTACAAGTTAGGTTTTGTTTATTTGAAGTTTTATTGTACATTCTCAGCATGACTTACTGAAATGGTCATCTATGAGGGATTATTTAGTTTTTTTTTTCCTGTTAGCTTTTTCTCTATAGACCTCAATAGCAGTATGTGTTAATCGTAGAAAATATAGAAAACACAGAAAGCCACAAAGGAGGTTGGAATTGCTCAAAGTCACTTTAGATCATTTATTCTATTTTGTAATTACTATTTGGCCTGGCTCAATAGATTATGATGTTATATCTTCTAGCCAGGATAAGTCAGCTGGTTCTCAAACTAAACCCTTCTGCTTTTATTTTCTTGCCAGCAATGTTTCCAATATTTTTATGGTAGGAGTTGAATCTTGTAGAATGTGGGCAGATTTCAGTGATCCATTTGTTCTTTATCTCACTTGGCATAGCAAAATAGAAGGAGATAACAGATGACTACCTACCTCCTCCAAGGTCTATAACTTGAATTACTACATAAAGCTACTCTATTAAGCTGCATTGGCCTAAGGACTCCCATGACTGCCTTGTCTTAGGCTTACTATTATACAAACAAAAAGATTAGCAAGAATCTTGTCTCATCACATCCTTGTCCTCAATCCAAATGAAATCAATTTGCAAGGAGTAGGAAGTGGCAAATAGCCAAACAGCAGTACTTTGTGTACTAGGTGGCCACATCTATGTGATAATCAAGCAACAGAATATAACTTACTCAGTTGAATCAAGTCAGCATTAATTAGCTGAAAGACGACAATGGTTTGACCATTTACTTTAACCTCTTCTTCAGGCAAATATGGGTGATCTAATCAAGAACACTTTCCACCTGGTTGATTGTACAGATTATTTAAATAATGGAATATGGAGTGGAATATAGCTTAGTTGGTAGAGTGCTGACCTAGCATACACATAGTCCTAGCTAGGTCCAACACCCAGAACTCCATAAGCTAGGTGTAGTGGTACATGACTGTTATCCTAGCACTAAGCAGGTGGAGGCACAAGTCAGAAGTTCAAGGTCATCATCAGGTACTTAGTGAGTTTGAGGCCAGACTGTGATATATAAAAGCCTGTATCAAAAATAACTTAAAAAGGAAGTAGTGAGGTTTGGAGAGATGGCTCAGAGTTTAAGAACATTGACTGTTCTTCCAGAGATCCTGAGTTCAATTCCCAGCAATCACATGGCAGCTCATAACCATCTATAATGGGATCTGATGTCCTCTTCTGGTGTGCAGGCAAACATGCAGACAGAACAGTGTATATATAATAAATAAATCAATCTTTTTTAAAAAAGGAAGTCGTGGAGTCTGCACAATGAAATTTGTTGTCTACCTGTCTCATGTCTCCTTGTCAGGTCAAGATGGTTGATAGGTGCAGCACAGACACAGACAGACACTAGCTTTTATAAAACATGCTGTGGCTGTTAACTGGATTTTGTTTGGATTTCTTCTGGAGTGCTTGGTAGAAACCCTGGCATTTTCCTTATTTTTCAGTTTGGATTTGCTATAGGCTAAGCAATAATGGATCACTTTCAAAGAAAGACCTAGAGCAGAAGTAATCATTAATCTGTATACTCACTTTGGCTCCCTATAGATTAGAGTGGCTCCGGATGTCCCTAAATATTTTTCAAAGGTGTTTGATTCCAATTAAATTGCACATATAATCATAGAATTGGCAGAGACTTTGGAGATGTCAAGTCCATCATACTATGGAGGAAATTATGGGCTTCAGAAAGGAGAAAACATTTCCCTGAATTCACCATTTAGTTAGCAGATAAACAACCATTTTTACTAAGGTGAAAATATTCTAACCTTAGGTGAGACAGTTGATTGGCTTGATCTGTTTGGGAGGCATCCAGGCAGTGGGACACGGCCCTGTGCTCAGTGCATGAGTTGGCTGTTTGAAACCTGGGTCCTGTGCAGGGTCGCTTGGCTCGGCCTGGGAGGAGGGGCCTGGACCTGCCTGGACTGAGTCTACCAGGTTGATCTCAGTCCTCAGGGGAGGCTTTGCCCTGGAGGAGGTGGGAATGGGGGGTGGACTGGGGGGGGAGGGGAGGAGGGCAGGAAGGGGGAGAACAAGGGAATCTGTGGCTGATATGTAGAATTAAATTATATTGTAAAATAAAATAAAATTAAATTAAAAAAGATGCTAACTTCATTTGCCAGAAGACTAAGCCATTAATTCTGACCCTGTTATATGTTTTTACTAAAATAATTCAAATGTGTAAGTTTGTTATAGAATTCCATTTTGTGCATCCCAAATATGAGTTGTGTGTCAATTTACAATTAATAAATCTTATAAGCTTGGAGTTTGCATAAATGCAACTTTCTAGTTATCCTCCTTTATATAATCTTCAGTTTCCATTTTGATGCAAACAAGTTCTATGGTGATATTTTATTTGTGCTGAAATGTGATTTTATTTGTATGTTAATAAATAAAGTTTTGCCTGGAGATCAGAGGTCATAGTGAGCCATAAACAGAAGTCAGGGGGTGGTAGCACATGCCCTTAATCTGATCACATGGCAAGCAGAGTCTCTGTGTGGTCAAGGACACAGCCAAACATGGTGACACAAACCTTTAATCCCAGTACCAACCATAGAGACCTGGAGGTCTGTACAGACAGGCAGTGACGAGGAAGTCATGTGGTTGGGTTTAGAGTCAATGAGAAGGCAGAACAGAAAGGCAATAAAAAGACAAGTCAGACATTATAAGCTCTCTCTCTGGCGAAGCAACGGCGGCAAGGTGGTAAGATTAGGTAGTCGTGACTCTCTGATCTCTTCGGCTATTACCTCTGTAAAAAAAAAATTCTAACTTATCTAGAACAACCTCTGATATTTGAAACTACTTCATAGCGATCCTGGGCATAATAGTTCTAACTTTATGCATAGACACAAGTTTGACAGGGTTAGTTTAGCATGGGATGGTGTAAGTGTTGATACCATCACAAGTCGGCAAGAAAAGAAAGATTGTGAAGTCCTTGAAAATAAATTGCCTTTATCATACATATGGGATCTTATCCATGGCCATACAATTACTAAGTTGACTTGATATAAATAGACACAACTATGTCTCCAATTCTGTTTCCAGTTCTGCCTCATCCTATGGATTGGGCTCATTCACAGGTTATGGTACACGGTTTATGTCTAACAGAATTAAATTCTTAGAAATTTCTGAGGTTATGACTGACATTGGCAGATGTCAAGAATGGTTACCATGTGTCTGTCATACAAATGAGGGCTAGAGTTTAGAACGAGGGGAGACAGAGGAAAACCAAGCCTTCCTGCTTCAAAGCAAGATAAAAACTGAATATGATCGCTACTTATTAATAGCACTTTTATTCATCAAAGCCATGAAAGAGGCTGAGTTGTGGCTACTGTTGTGTACCCAGTAAGGTCAGGCTGCCAATAGAGAGGCTTTGCCCCTGTGCTCACTGATGCCAGCAGCTGCAGAGGCGATTGAGCCCAGATTGGGAAGTAGCCTCAGATGAACTCTTTATGACCATGTTTTCCTAGGATTATAAAGCAAAGGAAAAGCAATTGTTCTAAGTCACACTGGCAATAAAAAGAAACAACTTAGAAAACGGCCTGTTGGAACTTGTTTCTTTATCAGTGACAGTATTTTAATTTAGTCTTTTGTGTGGTTCAGAATCAAGAGCAGGTTGTTCTTTTAGGCTTCTCTTGATCTAGGAGCCATCTAGACACAGAGTAAGACTATTTTCTAACATGTAGAACCTCTTTGATCAGATTTGGATTGGTGTACTCAGTTGTTTCGAGGACAAGCATTCGTGTAAATCATTTCCATTTATGCCTATAATTTGAAAGTGTAGTGCTACTTTAATGATTTTTTCAGAGATAGTATTCCAAAAGCATGTTACAACATGGTTATGTTCCTGTATGTATTTCCCCCCGACCCCCACCACTGTATATAAAACTTTTTCTGTATTCAGCATATTTTTTTGGGGGGGCGGCTTACAGTACTGATCTTTTAATATTCCTGCTTTAAAAATGTCAGTGTTCCTTTTTCTTCTTTTTTGTCAGCTCCTTGGCTTTCACTTAACTTTCTTTACCCTCTGCTTCCCACATTTTGCTCTAGCCCGTACCTATTGCTTCCCCTAACCTGGTCTGGCTTCCAATTTTCTGCCTTTATTCATGCTGTTCCTTCTACCCAAAAGTCCTTCTCTGTCTCCTTGCCTCCACATGTCCAAATACCACTTATCTTTCAAAGAAAGTCTAGTTAACTATTACTTCCTCTAGAAAGCTCTTATTTCTTGTACACATATATCCTTATTTTTCGACTCCTATAATAATTTTATCTGTACTTCTTTAGTGGCTATGAACTATTAACTTTTTAATGTGTTTGAACATTTGTTATCTTGCATTATACTTTGACTTAGAAGAAAAGATAAATATTACATACTTCTTGAGGGCTTGAACAATGTTTGATTCCTCTTTGTATTCTATACAGTGCCTGATATACTTAAGAGGCACTCTGTATGTATTTTACTGTATGAAATAAATGGATTGTCTGTTAATTTTTCCCTTTGGCTTAATATTTTCTTGTATTTCTATTCATGTATCTATCTACATCACCTCCCTTTCACCATCATTTTATATATATATATATATATATATATATATATATATATATATCTTCATGCATATTATTTGAAAGCATACTATATTATATTTGTTGCATTTATTGGAAGTTAAATTTATTTTTATTTGCAAAGCCATGTAGTGTTTTCATATTCCACACATACTATTTAAAATAACCAAATTAAGTTACATATTTATTATGTTGTAATTAGTTGCCTATTTTTCCCTTAATGGTTACTGTTTGATAGCAAGTCCTTTACCATTTCATGTGCTGAAAAGAATGTACTCATTGGTGAGCATAATATTCACTTTGTTTTCTGTGTTCGCAGAAGAATCTGGGTCAAATTATATAACGGGGGTTATAAACTTTACATAAATAAGAACTTCCTAGTGGTCAGGAGCTGTCCACAACTGAGTGATTGAGCCTTAGAGATAGTGCTATCTCTTCTCTATCTGGACATCTTCAGAGGCTAAATAATCAAGTGGTGGGAAAGATAGTATTTCAGGTATTAAATTAAGATCTCTTTCTACTGAGAACCCTTACATGTATAATTCCTTTTCATATGTTCTTAAAACAAATTAAGCAGTATTCAAATGTCAAAAGCACACCAAACCAAGTTAATTCAGATGATGACGTCAATGACAACGACGACGACGACGACGAAGAAGAAGAAGACAAAAAAAACAAACAAAAGGAAAGATTGTAAGAAATAGTACTAGATAATTCAGACAGACTCCCTGACAAATCCATCATATTTGGTCACTAAATTTCCTCCTGAGTTTCTTGTCAGCTAAAGGAATAAGAGAAAACACAAGCCCTTCCCCAGTTGCTTGAATACTTTCCTACTGAGGAGAAATGATGCCCTTGAGCTTCTCTGTGCTTCATTTCTTCCCTGCTGCTTAATTTAAGGTGGAATTGATAATGTGATTTTTTATATACTTGATATTTTTATTTGTGAAAATGTAGTTTTACAGAATTCATAGACATTATTTTAAATGAGAAATCATTTCCTCTTCAAAAAGACAGAAAGGCATATAAAAATCAGGTTAAGTCAATATGAATTTTCCCTTCATTACCCTCCAAGGAAGCTAAAGTATTTGGGTTTAGGTAAGTTGCTTTCTGTTCACCTATAATAGTATAATATGATTTAAGGAAACCTGGAATAGACAGTTAACATGACCTCTATCTACTTGCAAGTATCTTCTGTATCAAGTCATCCTTTAGGTGACAAACTTGTTGCCAAATTCTGTGCGGGTTATCTCTAGGAGCACTGAGATTAAGAGCCAAGTATTTGTAATCTCTGCCAATTACTTACTGGCAAAAGACAATAAAAATACACATGTTAATCCTGTATCACAGGACCATAGGGCAATCTCATAGAGTTTCCACGAGGACAGAAGAAGAGAAAATTGATTTCAAAGCATTATGGGGGAAGTTACAATTTTTAACCAAATGTCAGAGATGAGGAATAGCGCTATTGCCACCAGACTGCTAAGGCCTCAGGGAGGGCTTTGGTGCTTAGCTACTGGGAAAAGCCAATTTGTCAGGTCTGCTATGAAATGTCATTGCATATCTACAGGGCCACGACACACAACCTAGGAGAAAGATGTTTTTATGAAATTATTGAAACTCTTATGGAGTTTGGACCTCCATGACTAGTATAGGAGTATCTAGTAATTGAAAATAATTTCAAAAGAACTCAATGTCATGTACTAATCAAAAGCTACAATGTACATACTTAAGAGTAAACCACTGAAGTCACAATTCCTTGCTTGCTTTTTAAAAACTCCCGTTCCCCATGTTTCCAGTGCCTCTCCCTTTAATACAACACCTCTCCCTAACCACTCCTAAACATCCACATAAAATAACTCGCTTTGCTCAATATTCTCCTCTCCCTGAGAACTTTGTTTTATGCCATTGACATAGATTGTAGTGTAACTCCTCCCCCTTCCCTCTCCTATGCTCTTTCTGCCCCTACTGGATTCTATAGCACAAAAGATCAAAGATGGATTTTGCCAAAGATAGGTTCTAGGAATGAGAAAACAAAAAATCTCTCCTTCATGCAATAGAGGAGAGAGAAGACTATGAATATGTATACCATAATTTTCACTTGATCATATCATATGATCACTTCAGTTAACTTTTTGTTATAGACAGATGGATTACCAAAACCAATTTTACCTCCATTTGCTATTAGCTTGTTTTACCTCTTTTTTTTCACGTCAGTTTATAAATTAGGGTTCTTCACAGAAATTAGAAATAAAGCCTATAGAAAAAACTGTTTACCTGTTGAAAAATTTGGTAGTAGGTGTGGTTAGAAAAGATATCATCTCTGGCAGAATGACTGCAGCTCCTCCCCTAATTATCCCTGTGTATCATTCTGACAGCTGTAAACCTTCTGAAGTTTCCTAAGCTGGTCTTCTGCGGTATACTTCAATATTTGCTGTAGTGTGAGCATTATCAAAACTTTTCATATAAAAACATAATACCACATTTGAAAGCTAAATACAAATATTTCAATGACTGATCGCACTATTCTTCTCTATTGATGGGAATTCTAGCTGAGAGACAATTATATTGAAAGCACTGAAGGATGTGAGGGTAACTCTTACAGTTTTGCATTTGTGGTTTTGAAATGTGTGCCATTGAGTTAAAGAAATGTCAGCCTCTTTATAATATAGAAAATATAAAGAAGTATATATGTCCAAATTTCTTGGTGTCTTCACAGACTAATAAAGTAAATCACTTTAGAGGTTACCAGAACCTTATTATTCCATGTAAATTATGAGGTACTGACACCAGATAGGGTATACACTCTTATTCTAGGTGTGAAGAGTAGTAGCTGGCATAAACAGCAATGAAAATAACTCAGTGACTCATAGCAATATTGGCACAATATGTCAAGTGCTTGGCAATGGCACTGCATGTATTAAGAAATCAGGTCAAGCACAATGGTTGATGACAATGATAGACATCATTGTTATATACTCAAATGTCCCACTGACAGGCCCCCAAATATTCTGTTTTTATTCCTTATTCCTTTTTATGGTTTCAATAAACATGTTTGTAGAATTTCAAAGCAAGAAGGGTCTTATATGTCTTTGACTTCAACTTTTTAATTTCATCGACTAGGGAAATAATCATCAATAAAAAAGTACCTTCTCCAAGTTTGCTCTGCTGGTAAATGACAGAACTTGAACTAGAATTGCATTTCTCTCTGTTTCAGGTGCATAGTAGCTGCTAAATTCAAACTCTGTCAATAGGGGAATCTGCTATTGAAAATATACCATGTCCTTAATTCTGTAATGTTTGCAATTCTATTCACTATAGTATGACCCCTTTCCATTATGAGGCCAATACATTGTTGGTGATTAATTGCATCTTTTTGTTTGGCGTTGTCTTTTCTAACCTCTCATGTGATCTTGCATATTCTTCCTTCATCTATAGTGCCAATTTTTGGACAAGTTTCAGTTGGCTAGTTATATCACATCAGTACAAGGGAAAGACCATAAATTTTTCATTTAGTCTATGCTCTTAATAATTTCCTGACTTATACTTTCCAAATGGACTTAGTCTTTATACTTTACAGTGAAGTAAGTCACACATACAACATATTTGTTCAGTTTTCTTCTCTTCCAGGGGAGAGAGACTTGAAATTACCAATCTGTGGATCAGTTTATGATCGTTTATGGTCACGTATTAACCAGTTATTTTTCAAGTACTTTAGCCCAAGTTCACTGACTTTGAAATATTATAACTATGATGACTTACCTACCAAGGAACTACCAGATCCTCTATCTTGTCAGATTAATTCCTTCCAAGATCAGACGAGATAAGATGTGTTGGCATGGAATGGCTGTAGACTCAAATGAACTTCATAAAATTCTCCTTCATATTAAGTAATTCTAAAATTCCATATGGTATTTATAGTAGTGAATTCTAATTCACTAAATTGTGATACTCATTGCAGCAATGACCTCTGTCTTTGGAAGAGGAAGTTGAATGTGTTCCAAGTGAGTAGGCAATGGACACATTTTCCAATGGATCTGTAGTTCTGACATGTTCTCAGATCCCTGTCTGCTCAGTTACATAAAGATAAGTTTGCCTTCCAGGGAGATGACAGAATGATTTATTTAATTTGTTTTGTTTTTTACTTAAAACATTAGGAAACTTATTATCAAAAATTCTAGAGCCCAAAAATCTAAAATCAAGGTGCTGGCTCCTTCAGAAGCCCCTAAAAAAGGATCTTTCCCTGCCTCTAAGCTTCCAGAGGCTCATGGAAACCTCTGGTGTCCAAAAGGATTAGTTATGTATTGAATGCTAAGCGGTGGAACAGTCAGTCAAAAGAAAACCTAAAACACCATTTATCTAACTAACCACACAGCACAATTTCCAACGAACTGCCCTCTAGATAATGCCGAAGGTGCTACTCACTGGAGTCACTCATTGGTTGGTCCTCCTTCTGTGAAATCAGAAGAGTCTTACGCTGCCTGGAAATCCTTGGCATATGTTTAGGAATTTTCCTAGTGTTTGAGTTTAAATCACAATGTCAAAAAGAGGCAGTAACAGAAGGGCAAGTATTGGATTTCTTTTCTGACTCCCTTCCAATCTCGTGTCAAAAGCAAGAACCAAGGGAAGGTTGGCACATATGGCAAAGAGATCTGGCAAATACTCTGGTAAGTCACAGAAGAAGCCAAACCAGATAAACTATCTGCACAGTAGAGCTTTGTTTGCTGTAGGGGTGTGGACATGATCTGGATTGTCTGTGATGAACCAAGTCACTGTGGAATTTCTAAATCTTTATTTTTTCTTAGCTTATTATTGCTGAGCAAACATTAACTGGGGCTCTTAATTCCAGGCATCATTAATTTTCTGAAGAGTCAGTTAGTAAATGTTAGTTTCAAATCAGAAAACTACTAAATCTCTTCCTTTTAGTAGGGAATCATCATCATCATCATCATCACTGTGTACCTAACACATGGCAGAAACTATATATATATGTATCCTTCTGATCCATGCATTGGTGCAGGAAGTTGTGATGTATTATGAATGTCAAATTGCAAACAAAGAAACCGAGGCTCGTAAGAGTTAAGCAAATTACTCAAGGTCAAAAAGGTGATGTAGGGCATGTAGAATCAAAAGCAGATTCATCTTTATGATGAGTCCCATCTCATTCAACTATACTCACATGATGTGAAATTGTCCAGGGAGACTAAAATAACATGGTTCATGGCAGACGCTGTAAAGACATGGGGATGTTTATAATTCTGAATCCTAGAAATTTATTGCCCACTTGAGAGAACAGTTTCCTAGCTTTGGGGCTTAGTCCAATGGATATCTGATGACTATGGCAGCTACTGGAGAACATGAAAGGGCAGAGGCAAGCATATTCAGCAACCCGAGTCAGAGCTTGCATTCTCTGTACTTTGTGTAAGTTGGTAGGTAGAAATAAGTTTCCTCACATTTTGAAATGAAATAAGTAAAAAGAAACTGCGTTACCGCATTAATGTTAGCTAAATTTTCAGCCTCTTAAAGTAGTTTTGCTTTAAAAATTTTGACAGAAATTTTTAGAAAAATTTAGAAATAATTAGGTAGAAAACAATCTACCTAATTATTTTTTAAGTCCCACATCACCAATAACATCAATACTTCAAGAAGGTCTACCTCTGTTTACAGAAAGGATTTCGGATGGACACTGAATACTGCAATTTGACTGTATCCAAAACAGGAACCAAACACCGGAATTTACCTCACTCATTTGCTGAACCTTAGACCAGTTGAAGCAAAATATTCTCACTGAACTGTGACCTCAGCCGATGTTTGTTGTTGGGCTTTTTCCTTAATACAGCACATTGTTTCAAAGTGGAGGCTGAATCCAAAGTAACACAGAGCTTTTCAAAATCTTAATGTTGAACATGAACTAAATTGAGATGCACGTAGTCTAGTTCAGTCCTTGATTGATGCTGCTGCTGAAGTCACAGAGTTAGAGCTTTACTCTGTGTTTACTCAGGGAAAACCCTCTGCCTTGATGGAGTAATTCAGTCACTCTCATGGTCTGAAGATCTCTAGATCATACAAGCTGTAAACCCCTCATGTCATATGAGAGCATGAACATTAAACAAAGATGGAAATATTATTTTTTACTTTTAAATATACAGGCTATAAGTAGAAGTCATAGAAAATGGATTTTGACTTCATTGCTATTTTCCTCAAATATATTACACATCCCTGCCTCAGTTTATACATATGCAATTCCCTCTGTCCCCATATTATTTTATTATTCTTTTCTTGCAGGTCTTTTCTCAAATGTCATCTTAATGAAGAAAGCTTTCTTTAATTACATATCAAGAAAATCACTTCCCATACATTTTGTTTCTTTTTATGGCACCCAAAAGACACTAGAACAATGATATCTTTATGTTTAGTTGTCTATTGATTATCACCCCCTCACACCAGAACATAAGCTGTCTGGAGACAAGTATTATATTGTTCATTGCCCTATCTTCAATTCTTAGAATAATCTCCATTATGTGGGAGGCACTTAGTCAATATTTAGAAAAAAACTGGAAACTGTCACATGAAGCAAAATAGCATCTAGTTGACAGAATGTAGTTCTGGGAGTCAGAATATCTCAGTGTGACTTAAAGTTCCGCCATTAACTTGCTGGGGTTTGGGATAAATGATGTTACTTCTCTGGACTTAGTTTCTTCAACAGTCAAGTGAGAACATTTGGTCCTTCTTTACCTGCCTCATGGGAACTTTGTAAGGCTCAACAGGAATAACATATGAGGAAATCCTTGGAAAAGAAGACAGTAATAGGTTTATGTTTCCTACTAGACTGTTATCAGTTGTTCTTAGAGAAACTCTTCTCCCTGGCTTAGCTCATTTAAACATCATGTTGTCTTCTCGTATTCCTAAACTGAGATAAGCCCCTGGATACTAGAAACAATAAGATTCCAGTTAATATGCCTAGCCAGTCTCAACATCTTGGTAGAAGGTATCTAAAGCTCAAAAGCTAACCTAACTGAAGCCAAAAACCTTAGCTGATTTCCCCCCCAAATTTGCACTATTCCTGAGATTAAATTGTACATTTGAGATAGGAACTTAGACAAAAGACCCATTCAGATAACTCCCAAACTACATTAGAAGCCTCATATCTTTAGAGATTGAGTCTGCAATCAGTATTTCAAATGGCCTAAGATCATCAGACCCAAGAAAGCAAGGAACTGACATCTTTCCTGGAATCCCTTTGGAGCCTCTTCAGGCTCCTTACAGACACACATTGAGCAAGTTATCAGAAGTCATAAGATATTTCATGATCCTGGCAGATGTCCACAAGACCCAAGCTCAAATCCAATACTGTTGAACAATAAGCTGTTGATAAGAATCTGAACAAAACCTTTGTGAACAATGCTTAGCTTGTACATACAAAGATTCTTATTCGTTTGCCATCCATCACTTGGGCATGCCTGTAGGGAGTACAGGCAGACATGGTTACCTTGACAAGTATGAAAACAAATCTGCTTTATCCTCAAGCTTCAAACCAATAGACAGCACAGACATGGGCTAATGCCCCAAATATCATTATCTACTCCATGCTGCAAAAAGTATACTGAGATTCAAAGGGGTTAGAGCAGTAACAGAAGATGCAGCTGCCTTGTGAATAAAGAGGAAAAAAGGGACACATGAACTGATCTTACTTAAGGCCCATGGATCTAAGATAATTTGTGTCGATTCTGTGAGTGGAAGGGAAGCCAGAAATGGACGTCTTCATTCCCTCCGCTCGGAACTCACTCCATTTCAACTGTACCTTGAACCTAGGACTTTAATCCTTTGTTTCTATGAATGGCCGAGACAGTGATGGTAAACAAACCCCTTAGCGACCCCAGAAGTCTACTGCAAC
The DNA here is from genome assembly GCF_949786415.1 of Peromyscus eremicus. Classification (NCBI taxonomy): domain Eukaryota; kingdom Metazoa; phylum Chordata; class Mammalia; order Rodentia; family Cricetidae; genus Peromyscus; species Peromyscus eremicus. Next base: position 90,013,288 of record NC_081439.1, on the reverse strand, counting down.
ACCTAACTCCTTTTCCACCATGAAAACATCTGGACCGACTTGTATCAGGCTAACAACACCAATGTTTAACTCAGAAGGCTAAGTGCCTCTAGCCCAGCTACTTCTCAGATACTTTGTGGCATTTGTTCATGCTCCCTCTTCAACCAGTTCAAACTGGCACTAAGTCTACGTCCAGAGGGTATTTATCTTAAATATTTGAAGTTATAAAAAACATGCATGCTTATTGACAAATTTTAATAATACATGGGTGAACTAAAATAAGTCTTTGATCCCTTAATATTGACTCCAGGTATGGTAGTTTGAATGAGAATCGCCCTTATAGGCTTGTATGTTTGAATATTTGGTCCCCAGTTGGTGGAACTGTTGGGAAGGATTAAGAGGTGTGGCCCTGTTGGAGGAGTTGTGTCACTGCAGGTGGACTTTGAAGTTTCAAAAGACTGGTGCTGTTACTAATGTGCCTGCTTGCTGCCTCCTGACTTTGGATCAAGATGTGAGCACTAAACTATTGCTGCCATCACACCTTCGCTCTCCTGTCATGGACTCCAACCCTCTGAAACCATAAGTCCAATTATACTTTATTTTATATAAGGTTCCCTAGTCATAGTGTTTTATTACAACAATAAAAAAAATAAGAAACTGAGTTATAATGTTTTCTGTAGACTTGGTGTTCATAGTTATAGTTTTCTATGTACTTTACATTCAGGTAATTCAATTAGATTGTTAAAAATTCCAAGGAATTCAAAGCTGGGGCTGTAGCTGAGTTGGTAGGGCCCTTGCTTAGCATGTATGAATCCCTGGGTACAATCTTGTCATTGCATAAATCGCACTTGGTAGGTTGAGGCAGAAAGATTAGGAGTTCAAAAGTCATCCTTAACCACATAGTGAGTTGAAGGCCCTGTCTCAAAGAAAAAGTCCAGTAAGGTTAATTTTGAAAGCTGATGATGGCAGATGCTGCAGATCACAGGACAGTTGTGAGGTGTGAAAAACCTTCAGGTAAGATGGCTTCTTTCTGATTTACGCTGGTGGGTTGCAATGCATTGGTTGATCAAATAGTTAGATGTTAATGATAGAGTGTTAGGTAAGATATGTATGGCACATTTGTACTTTAGGCTGTTTTCCTGAAGCATCCTTGATCTTAGGATGAACATTTTTGGCTTCACTGTTAATCTATGGGTTGTGGGTAAAAATAAAAATCCATGTCAGATGAGAGATAAGGTGTTCTGATGAGGGGCTGGAGAGATGTCTCAGTGGTTAAGAGCACTGGATTATCTTCTAGAGAACCCTGGTTCAGTTCTCAACACCCATATGTCCACTCACCATGGCCTGTAATTCCAGTCCCAGGGGATCTGATGCCCTCTTCTTGCCTTTGCAGACACCAGGCATGCATGTGGTGCACAGACATCCATACAGACAAAACACACATTCACATAACTAACTAACTAACTAACTAACTAACTAACTAACTAACTATTTTAAAAAAGATGTTCTGGTGAAGGCAAATGACCAGTGTGTCCCTAATCAAGTATTGGCATTTTTCAGACACCTTTCCACATGGCTGATGGTTTTACTCTGGACTCTGTCACAGAAAGAAGAGCCTCCATCAAATTTGTCAACTCAATGTCAGCTCAAATCAATAGCACCTTGGAAATAGAACTCCAGATATAGCTAAGAAAAAATACACAAATGCAGTGGGTTAATAAGGGTTAATCAAGAAAATGTAAACAAAGATGTAGTAAAGGATAAATACAACACATACTCTTTTTCACCTACTCCTTCATTGAATGCACCGTCTAGCTTCATATCACTGTTCACTATTCCTTGCAATTTCCTTGTAAGTCTTCACAAACTATTGTATTTTCCAAGTCACTTCCCGAGTAACACAAAGGTGGAGATAAAGTTTTTCTAGGAGAAGGTAAAGGAAGCCCCCAGAAATATGAGATAGAACTGCAAAGCCAATGAAAGCCAGAAGTTTCACTTTTAGATGTCTATTTCAAAGCACAGAGAAAAGAACCCAGAAATAAGGCTGCATACCAACAGCCAATTGATTCCAGACAAAGGTGCAAAAGACATACCTTGGCCTAAGGAGCCTCTTTAATAAATGGGGCTGGGGAAACTCAACACTCACATGCAGATGATGACTGGATTTTCATTACTATCTCTTTTTTTGTTCCTGTCTTTTTTTTCAAATTGAGAATTCATACATGCATATAGTGTGTTTTGATGAAATTCATCCCGTTTCCTCTCCATCCAGTTTCTATCTTGCCCTCTCACTTTTCCCTCCAGACTTCCTTCCCGTTTTTGTCCCCCACCTTAAACCCAGTCAGTATACTTACTGCTGACTTCTGTTCAAGGGTATAGATCCACCTGCTAGAGCATGGGCACCCTCTCAGGGGCTATATCCTTGAAGAAAACTTACTCTGTCTCTCCCAGTAGCCATCAGTTGCCAATAGCTCCTTAGGTACTGTCTCTCTTCTTATCTTGCACAGGAGAAAGAAACTCAAAAAAGCCAAAAGCTATTAGAGAAAAATGGAAGGGAAACACTTCAAGGTATTGGCACAGGCAACGACTTCTGGATAGAACCCCCAAAGCACAAGAAATAAAAGCAAAAAGTGACAAATGGGATTACATCAGGCTTAAATATTCTGCACAGCAAAGAAAATAATCAATAGAATGAAAAGATAGCTCACAGAATGGGAAACTATTTAGTAGCATTTATCTGACAGAAGATTAATATCATGAATACGCAAAAGCTCAAATAATTTAGCAGTAAAAACCAATCAAACTAAGAAATTACAAAGGATCTTAATAGACATTTTCAAAAGAAGAAATACAAATGATGGGTAAATACATGGGAAAAAAGCTTGATATTATTAGCCATGAAGGAATTGCAAACCAAAATTGCAATGAGATGTCCTGCCATCTCAGTTAGAGTGACTATTATCAAAAAACAAAAATATGGATATGGAAAAAAGGAACTCTTAGGCACTGCTGGTGTGAATGACTATTAGTTCATATATTCTGGATAACACTGTGGAAACTGCTATAAATAAAGAAGTAAATAAACAGAACTACCATATATTTCACTATCCTAGCCCTAGATATAATCCAAAGAACATGAAAATAGTACACAGCAGATACACATAGACATGTATGCTCATGCTTATTCTGGCACTATTTAAAATAGTGAAGATATGGAATCTATGCATATGTCCATTAATAGATGAAAAATTAAAGAAAATATGCTATATAGACAATCGACTATTATTCAGTGAGAAAGAAGAATGAAGTGTTGCCATTTACAGCAAAATTGATGGAACTAGAGGGTATTGTATCAAGCTGTTATATCAAACAAAATTATCACACAGAAAAAATGTGGTGTTTTCTCTCATTTGTGGAAACTTGGAACAACTATTTTTGAAAGTAAATAGACTGTGAGCTTGGGAAGGGCACTAGAGGGCCACTTGGAAAGAAAGCCGGTTGGATATGACCAATGCATGTTCTATGTGTAAATGAAGATAAGACACTAAATCCCACTAATGTGTACAATTAAAACATGTTAATAAAATCATTATTTTGACTGATTTTAAAATATTTTAAGGGGTAAAGAAATGGCCTCATGGTTGAGAATATATTATGCTCTTGCATTGGACATCAGTTTGTTTTCCAACACCTTTATTGGGAGACTCACAACCACTTGTAACTCCAGCTCTGGGGACTCTGATGCCCTCTTCTGATCACTACAGCCAATATGGAAATCAACATGGAGATTCCTCAAAATATCAAAATTATAACTTCTATATACCTGCTATGCCATTTCCAGACATATACACAAAATCGTAAAAATCGGCTTGCCAAGATATAGAAGCAAACTAAGTAATTCTCAACTAAAGGATGAATAAAGAAAATCTGGTATATAAACAGAATGGAGCTTGAGTCAAGTATTATATAATCTGCATGGAAATAGATGGAACTGAGATTCATTGCTTTAAATGAAATAAGCCAAATTGGGAGACTACCACACATTTTTCTCTCATATGTGGAATCACAATAAAACCCAGTAGTGACAAAGTACATTACAAGATTATATGAAAATGTTACAATAAAACCCATTGCTTTGTATAATCAACACATGTGAATATAAGTAAAATAGACTGCCTTGATAAAGGAAGCCTTAGGCTAATCAGAAAATTTAAGTGAAGTAGTTTAAGTAATGATTGTATGAAACATACAGATTCATAGAGTAGCATAAAAGTCACATGCTAAACCTTTCTTTTTACTCTAGCTCAAGAAATGTCACAACATGTTTCTATGTCATCAGACAAAGGCCACCTTATTCACAAATACTGCAGAGATCAGATGCCTCTGGGATGCAGGACTTGTCTTTTATGCCTTGCTGCTTCCATGTTTCTAGTTCTGTATGGACTTCCTATGTTTTTTAGTCCTAGTACTTGCATGAAAAAACATTACATTTACATACACCAGAACACTGCAATAGGAACATCATAATGATCAATAAACCCCAAGAAATATCATTTTTGTTTAAGATATTGAAATCATATATATTTAAGGTACACAGTGTGGTGTTCTGATACACCTGAACAACTTTATAATGCCTCCCTTTACCATGGTAAAATTCATTTGGAATGTCCCTAATGGAGCAAATTATTTCTTTTAATTTTGCCAGTGGATAAGCAGATGAGTTTGAAGGCTGTGTGAGGTCCATATCAGTAGGCAATTCATTTATTAATGATACTATAGCTACCCACAGTTTCATTAACAAACATGCATGATGTGTGTGCCTTCCCCTGGGCACCTCATTAAGCACTTGATAGAGCAATGATTAGCATTAGCATCACTATTATCTGACACTGCTTCTGAAGATTTACCTTCTAGGGCAGGAAACAAAATTAAAAAAAAAGCAGTGGCAGGTAGAAATAAGGTCCAGATACATTGTTAAGAAGGGGATGGATAAATCACTGCAGTACTCTTTAGTGTTTAAGGCTTCTGAGAAAAATGAAAATCATTTAACTTGTCAATGGTCTAGGGTGGCCAGCCTCTAGCTTCTATTTTGTGAAACAAAAAAAATCTACAAATAAAAATATCCATAATTTTATTTAAAAGTGATTATTTTAGTCCCCTCAGGTAGGAAGGATGCATTTAGAGTAAATTTAATTTATAAAAAGTTACTTCATTGTCCTAATTAATATACTTTCAACAGAGACCAGTAAACCTGGTAGCAGACTGCAACTATATATATATAAAAATATATAATTTTATATAAATATATAACTATATATAAATATATAATATATAATAATATTTATATAATATATAAATATTAGAACATTAGGACATTCTGCTTTGTATGAGCATTGTTATTATTACAGAGACACTTACAGGCTGGTTCAGTATAACACTAGTTAGTTTTCTGGCAGAATAGCCTGATATGAAGACATGGTATAGGAAAGTGCTGAGTTAAAAGGGTAAGAAAGATAGAAGGTGTAGGCAATATGCTAAAATCTGTAGTGTCCTATTAATAGGTGCTTTTTCTATCAACAAGCTTAGCGTGGCTTGTGGATACAGCAAAGTGGCACTAGAAGACATAATCTTGTCTCTACAAATGTTCATACACATCTAGGGCATCCTTTCCTTTCCTAATACTGTTCTGCATTAAAGATTATAGAATGAAAAGATCCTTTTACTTAGAGTCCAAATGCCCAAGTCCCAGTTCTGACTTTCTTAGCTGTGTCGTTTCTGGTAATACCTTATCCCTCTCTGAGGCTTGGTATTGATTTGAGTATGTGTTACCACCTCCACCCCTAAGGCTCATGTATTGAAGGTTTGGTTCCAATGCAAACAGGAGTCAGAGATAGTGCATTGGGGAAAATGGATGGGTGATGGTTCTGCGTTCACAATGTATTAATCCACTGATTGGAGAAATGGATTGGTGACGGTTCTGCATTCACAATGTATTAATCCACTGATGAACTCAATTTTTAAACAGACATTAAAAAGTGGTGGAACTGTGGAAAAAAGGACCTTCTTAAGGGAAGCTATTCACTGGGGGTGTGTCCTGAAAAGACATACCTTGTCTCAGCCCCTTTTTCCCTCACTCTTTACTTCTCAACTATTATGAGGTGAATAGCTCTGTTGTATCATTACCTTCTGCCATGGTGTTCTGCCTCATCAACTCTCCAGAAAGAATAGAGTCAAACCAACCATGGACTGAAGCCCCAGAAACTGTGAGCCAAAATAAATCATTCCTCCTTTCAAATTGTTCCACTAAGAACTTTGTTGGAGAAATAAAAAAACTAGCACACTTGGTTTCCTTAATACCACAATGAAGGAACGTGACTAGATTTATCTACAGGCTTCTGTGGTTCCAATATCCTCCCTACAACACTAAACCCTCTTCCAGGCTGGCTTTAGTTTATTCTCTGGCTGTTTGTCTTAGTGTTCTATTGCTGTGAAGAGACACCATGAACAAGGCAACTCTTATAAAGAAAAACACTTTACTGGGAGCTTGCTTAGAGTTTCAGAGGCTTAGCCCATTATCATCATGGCGGGGAGCGTGGTGACACACAGGAAAGCATGGTGCTGGAGAAGCGTCTGAGAGCTTTACATCCTGATCCTCAGGCAGGGCAGAGAGAGAGAGAGAGAGAGAGAGAGAGAGAGAGAGAGAGAGAGAGAGAGAGAGAGAGAGAGAGAAAGAGCACCTGGGCCTGGAGTGGGTTCTTGAAAATTCAAAGCCCACCCTTAGTGACACAACCCCTCCAACAAGGCTATACCTATTTCAGTAAGGCCACACCTCCTAATCTTTCTCTGATGGCTCATCAGCTAGAGACTAGGCACAGAAATATATGAGCCTATGGGGTCAGTCTTGTTCAAACAATCACACTGTTGCTTCCCTTGAAATTTCTGTAACAGCCCGTCTATTCTTTAGTGCCATATAAATAATTTTACAAATCATTTCATGTACTTTTCTTGAAATCTTTCCTAGTAGAAAGGAATCCTGCTTTTTAGTTTATGGATAGATAAGAAGAAGTCTCCAGTGACTGGGTACTTTTGCCCCACCAAGGTTCCTCTTTTGATCAGAAGTACCAAATGTTCCACTGGAATGTGATGGTCTGTGTTCTCTGCACAAGATGTGGATAACCTGCTCCCAATCTGTTCCACTCTAGAGAAGCTGTCCTTGACTTCCTCTAAATTTGAGGCATTGCCTGCCAGAAAACTAGACTTCCCCTTAAAGTTTGGCTTAAGCTCACAACCAGAAGTTTAAGGGAACTTCCTTTCATGCTATTATCCAGTTGAAATAGGAAATGCCTTTATCCATCCTGGCAAACTGCCTCTGCCCAGCTTTGCTTCTCCCTTAAGCTGCTGAGCTAACTGCTTTTCATTAATTGGGAACTCTTCCCCTTTTTGGAAGCTTCCTGTGGTGAGTATTCCAGGCCTGACAGCAGCTGTACGCCTTCCAATCTTGAAGGAAGTCATCCAGCATTTTACAACTTCATGATGAAGTCTTAAGAGGAAGTGAGTTCTCAGCGAGGTAGGGCCATCCACATTCCCAGGGGATTGTACAGTGGGTTGAGGAAAACTTCATTCTGGCCTGTTACAACAGCATGGTCTTGCCAATGTAGACAGTGTGAGCCCCTGAGCTCTGCCTTGAACTGAGCCAGAGCAATGGAGAGCAGAGTACAAGAGCAGCAGGGATTCCCTGACCTGACAAGTCAGGCCTGGCCAGGCCTCCAGGCCAGTAAGCTCTGTGCCATGCTGGAGTCTTTGCAGCCAAGTTAGCATACTTGTCTCCATCCAGCCACGTGGAATACAGCACAGATTTCCAGGAACTGCCTTAAGTTTCTTTCTGATCCTAAAAGGGTTGTTGAAAAGAAACAGAGAAAGGGAGGATGAAAGAAATGCAAAGTGGAAGGGAAGGAAGGCAGGGACAGAGAAAGGAAGCCAGAGAAAGAGGAGGAGAAATAAAGGAAAGCTCAAACTTTGCCCCCGGTGTTTCTGGGCCATGGCAATAAGCTGTGCTGTAATCATATTTGCATATGGTTGGACAGCCAGAATGTGTGTGCCTGACAATTCAGGGCTTGAAGGCGACGCTACAAACACGAGAACCAGGAGGCACTCCCTTGCCCTGGTATGCCTCATGCTGTTATCTAAACATACTCAAAAGGACTTGAGGACAGTTCCAAAAGAGCAGATGTGAACTAATCAGTCTGCATGGATTTATGGAAGTGCTTAGGTATTTTCTTCATGAAGCTTAGTGTCACACCATGAAGCTTAGGGACACACCACTGGACTTCCTAAATCCCACTGTGCTACCTGCTAGACAAACATGCTGAGTCTCAGATGAGCCAGCTGTGGCCTCTGGCAGTGATTTTGGGGCACTCTGATAACCCACTAGGATTTTAGGTAAGACTACAGACATCAGGGTCACCTAAAGGATGCAAAAGGAATGAATGGTCAATGGACAGAGAGGAAACGAACAGTCTCTGATGATTTTTGGGAGGGTGCTAGAACATTCTGTTTTCCTTGATTATTATGAAATACAAAATTCTTTCATTAGTACTGATTTATTTATTTATTTATTCACCCATCCTTTGGCTGCTCATGTAATCCAGACTTGTCTCAAATGCATATTCTTTTAGCCCTAGCCTCGCAATTGCTGTCAACAATAAGGGTGTAGTTCTATAATTCAGTTTGTTTGTAGAACTCAGTTTGTTTGGGAAGACACACACTCTCTCTCTCTCTCACTCTCTCTCTTTCTCTCCCTCTTATGTGTGTGTTTTCTGTTTCTTTCCAGAGGAAAAAAGGTAACTACCTGGACATGCTGAGCATGCCTGTAATTCCAGCACTGGGAGGCTGAAACAGACGATGTTGAGTTCCAAGCCAGGCAAGCTGAACTCCAGAGTAAGACTCTGTCTAAGAGAACAAAAGGACTAATTGGGAAAGGGACAGAAGAGAAGATAAAGATAAAGATGGGTGTATAGGGGAGTATGGTCAAAGTATATTATATACTGATATGAAAATGTCCGTATGAAACTCAGTGCTATTAAAATGAGTATGTGGCAACCCAAAACACAACAGCATAAATGGAAGAGAATAGGGCAAAAAAAAGGGGGCCAGGCTCCTGTCCTTGGATTGGTGTTACTGTCCTTGGATTGGTATTACTTTTCTTCTGGGTCACTAAAAGGGAGGACTTTAACATGGCAAAATGTCGGGACATAAAAAGGGACTGTGTTAAACAGCTTCAACTACCCAGAGAAAGTCCAAAGCATTCACATTGGAACATTTTCTTGAGAAACTCGTTGCTCAGTGTTTGTAAGTACTTTTTTTTGCCTGTTATCTCTTTCAATGTGCTGATATAAGCTGATTCCTCTTGGTTTGTAGGGGAGATGTAGGTCTTCAGTGGGCCGTCCTGGTGAGGTACCATGGGGTATACAAAGGAGGAAAAGACATTCAGGCTTCGAGACATGCTCATCATTTTGAATAATACATTATAGAGAACCTAAATGGAGTTTGAACAGCTCAGGGCACTGGCTTAAGGGAATGGTATAACACAGTTTGGTGAGCTTGACAAGCTAGAAAGGAAATTCCACGGAGGCATGTGACACTTGCCTAGAAGATATTCAGAACCACCTTTGTCCTAATTGTGTTTGAATAATCCTTCAGAAGACAACATTTCTAAATTTCTTTGGTGATTTAGAGATTTACAGCAAACTCTAAAACAAAATAAAAAAAATACAAATCAGAAATCAGTTGTGCCTAAGATATGAAGGAGTTACTTCTATTCATTGTCATGTAGCTCAGGCTCCTTTTCTACTAATACTCTGCATCTTTGAGGAAAACCTCATTCTGCTTTAATTGATAGATTGTGTATTTCCACTCAGCATTAATGGCAGTCATCCTATTATTCATATGCCATCTAATTGGTGGCAGGAATTGTGTGGACTGGGACATGTTACTAATATGTTAGAGAAGGAGTGATAGAGCTATTAGTCTATGCAGTAGACTGGGACATAGTCTGTAAAATAAGAGAATGTGTACACACACACACACACATACACACACACACACACACACACACACTTCTATAAGGATTTTAGCTTTTCTAAAGTTGTACCCCACCACTGACACATAAATAGCCACAACATTAAAAATTGGCCTTCTAGATACACCCAAGTAAGAGTTATAGGTCTCAAATTTGGATTTACCTTGCACCAGAGTTCAAGAAGTTAGATTTTTCTTAATTCTTTTATCTCTTATAGATTAATATTTCTCCTCACAGTGTATTTCTCTGTGTCCTGTGCCTAACTATTCCACTAAGGGGCTCACATTAAACTTTCCTTCTCTTAGGTGAATTTTTAACAGGTTGGCCATTTCTGCACTTCTTCCTATACAGCATGACTACATAGTTAGGATCATAGAGGCAACTTGGGTTTGAAAATCCAGCAAAAATTTAGAGAACCCCATTTGTGATTCTGTGACCTGTCTAAACTCTGTTTTGTTGTTGAACTCCTGCAAATCCCTGAGTGAGGCGTTATGAGTTGTATGAAGGAATAGGTAGGCTCCAATGTGGAGAACCTTTGAAAGAAAGAAAAAGCCAGTATGGTGTAGCCTCTGAGAAGGTGTCCTTGCTCCAGCAAATAACCGTCCACTCACTCACAGGCAAGAAACTCTAATCAAATGCATCCAGCCACCCAGAAAAATGACAAGAGTGTTTGGGGGTGTAAACAACTACTGTCCATTATATAAAGGTATGAAACTGTTAAACAAAAAAATAAGATAAATAAGAAAAAGCCAACATGCCCACTGGAGACTAAAACATCATGCACAACAGTAGAGAGAGGTATGTAATTGTAAGCTACCGTATTCTTGCTGAGGAAGCCAAGAGGCTATTGAGGTGTTCTAGTGAGCTAGAGTTGTCTGGAAAGACTTTGTACAGAAGGTAGGAACTGATGGCTGTCTAGGGAAATCTTACCTTGGAACTTCATGATGCAATCAGCTCTGCTCGGGCGTGTTGAGGTTTAGAGCTGGAACAGAGAGGAAGCTGGGGGAAGTTTTCTCTAGCAAGCATCCCTGTAACTGCAGTTCTTCCAGCTTTCTCTTCCCTAGGTTGGCTTCCTGCACCTTTTACCTACCCCTGCCAGTGTCATCTCCCTAACCTTTGAATTTTAACCAAGCAGCAGTTGGAAGCTAGCATTTGGCTGCTGGGACAATGCTGGCCAGAATTCCATTTGCTTTCAGACCTTCACAGGGGGAAATCTGCTTTGCTGTTGCTCATCCTAATCAAGACCATGTGCTCTGGGCCCCACAGAAACATTATTGGTAGAATACTTCCTCCAATAGTTTATCTTGAGGGTTCAATAACAAACTTGAGTCTCTGTGGAAGAGGTGCTAGCTGCCTGGGCTCAAGAGCAAAGCTCCTTGGTCCCCCAGGGGATTGTTTGTCCTCAAGAGGGAAGCTGCTGGGCCTCTGGAAATGGCATAGGACTCTGATACTTCTCTCATTCTTTTCTCCCCAGAGGAATGCAAGAGTTTCTATTGGGAGCAGAAGGCAACTAGCATGGGAACTGTGGCCCACTTCACTTAGCCCTTGAGCTGGACATTTCTTTCTTTCTTTCTTTTTTTTTTTTTAAAAAAAAGATTTATTTATTATGTACACAATGTTCTACCTGAATGTGTCCCTGCAGGCCAGAAGAAGGCAGCAGATCTCATTATGAGTCACCATGTGGTTGCTGGGAATTGAACTCAGAACCTCTGGGAGAGCAGTCAGTATTCTTAACCACTGAGCCATCTCTCCAACCCCGAGTTGGGCATTTCTACAAATAACTGCTGGCCTAGAAGAAAGAGACCAGTATAAGGGCAAATCCAGGGCCTTGGGCTCTATCCCCACAGGACCATTCACTCCTTGTATGATCTAGAAAAAGGCTACTTCTTACTCTGGTTGCCTGTCACATCCACTTGCAAATCATATTTTTTAAAAGAGAGAATGGTCTTTTCTAAAAGTTTTGTCTGCTCTGAAATACTATAGTCTGAACTCTGGCTCTTAAAGAAAAAGTCAGCATTTCAGGCAAACAGCTGATTCTGGGGATGACTCCACAGAAGTGGTTGGTGTTACCTGTTTTTGGTGATTTGATATACTCTAGTTTTGCCTAAAGGTATCTCTTTATTGATACATCAAGATTCTCTGGTAGTCTGGTGTCCTTTTGTGGGATTAATTGTATCTCCAATGCTTTGTTTTCTAAAGTGCGGATCATCTTCTAACTCCCTAATGTGAGGGCCCTGATGCCACTCTCTTTGTAACTGAAAAATACAGAAGGTGCCAACGGGTTGCAAGTTGACTTCCAGAGAAGTGCAATGGCCAGCAATGTGCTTTTCTGCACCCTCACCATGTTGCTCAGGGACAAACCCAACTCTGCTGTGGTCTCACTGCTTTTTTGTCAGAATGGATAAAGAGGCAGAATTCTTTTTTAGAAGAATAATTTATTTTTATTTTAGGATCATTGGTGTTTTGCCTGCATGTATGTCTGTGTGAGGGTGTCGGAAACCCTGGAATTGAAGTTACAGACAGGTGTGAGCTGCCATGTAGGTGCTGGGAATTGAACCCAGGTCCCCTGGAAGAGCAGACAGTGCTCTTAATTGCTGAGCCATTTCTCCAGCCCCCAAGAGGCAGAATTCTTATTTCTAACTTATAACATATTTGGAAAGTCACTATTCAGAGATGTTGAGCTCTCCCCTGTTGGGTGTATTTGCAAAGAAGTACCAAGTCACAGGACATTCCTGCTGACATTGAGAAGTGCTGTACTGGCCACCCAGGGCTGAGATTCAGATCAATGCCTTGCTCAGTCAAGCTTCTCTACAAGGAGGGAAGCTTCTCCTTGTAGTAGATGGGAACTGACACAGATACCCACAACTGGACAATGTGCAGAAAGTAAGAAATTTGGGGGTACTCAATTCCTACATGGGTTATCTTCATCAAGCCTTCCCCTCAAGAATGAGGGAGCTACGTGGAAGAGGAAGAAAAATTGTAAGAGGTAGAGAGAATGAATGTCTCCCAGGAAGCAGTACCCTCCAGACACAACAGGACTGATGCATGTGTGCATTCACAAAGACTGTGGGAACATGCACAGGGCCTGCACAGGTTCAAGCTAAATGGGGTCCCAGCACTGAGAATACAAAGCAGACACTGGCTCCTACCCCTAACCAAGAAGCTATCTGGAATTGATGCCCACTTGCAAAGGAAAAACTATTTTCTACAATAGAGTTTCATTGGGCGTATTAACCACATGTCGCAGTAGGCCCGATGCCCAGCAGTAGATGACCAACACAAAACAAACTCAATGGTAGTTTTGTAGACTTGACTCAGATTGTTTGGTTTGGGCATGGTTTTTGGCCTATTGGTCCTTTACTTGTATGTTTGTTTTCTGTTTTTGTGAGTGTGTGTGAGTGTGTGTGTGTTTCTTAGAATATTTTCTTTGTTTGCTTATTGAAAAGAGAAAGAGTGCAGAGTTTGGTGGGTGGGGATCTGTGAGGAGCTGGGGGATGATCAGAACATCTTGTATGATTGTTTTTAATAAAAAAATAAGTGTTAAAATTATGACATCTGTGAGGTATAAGATAAATCTTGTAGATAAATAATTTGGAGTTTTTACTTTTCTGTTTCCTTTATTTAAGCTCATTTATTACCCTGAAGCTTCTGTTACGTGGAGGTTCTCATCCTGTGCTTTACAGGAAACAGTGTATAGTCCTACTTATTTCTCACCTAGCCTTGAAACTTTAGACAGTAGTGTCTGTTCAACACTGGGTTATTAACTACATTAGCAAAGTGGTCTTATTGGCTTGTAGCCGTACATGTAATAGAGAGTGGGAAAGAGAGATGCGGGTAGAGTAAAATAGGATGGAAAAAAGAATGGAGAAGTGTTTTCTTCCCTTATAAGAACTCTGGTTACTGCAATTGATCATCCACCTTACTCTTTAGGATTGATTCTGAAGGACTTTGGCTATTTGTTAAAATCGAATCCACCCTTAAAGGACAAAGATTTATCACCACTGAGGGTATTTAAGAAAATGTGCCATAGGCTTGGAAGTCAATTGCTAGAGAAGAAAAGTTCCAAAAAGTGTTTTGAGCAATGGCAACATCATTGCAATAAATGTACAGGGGATTTCGTCTCCCAAGGTGCTAGTCTGAAGGGGACATCACTCCTTTGGATGTGCACGTCTACTCTGTGCAAAAAGCAGCAGTCACGTTACATTATAGTCACATTTCAAATTATTGCCTGTTTCCTCTCCATTCATTTGCCTTGGGAATTGGCAGCATCTGGTTGCCAAGTTTTGTAGGGAGCTGCTGAAAGCCATGTGTGATTTTTACCCCAGCTTGTTCCATACTGGTGGCTGGTAGCTTTCCTCCACTGTACATGTAATAAAACAGTGTCTTAGGAAGCAGGCACTTGTCTAATGTTTGACGCTTGTTAAGGCAGCTTCACAGACAATGAGAGTTCAAGGCAGATTGTCCTTATGGAAATCTCCTGGAGGGAAGGAACTTAATCTTATCTGTGTTTGCATACCTCAACTCCAAAGCAACCAATAATGTTCTGTATTTTGTTTGTGGCGTAGAATAGCTATTCTTTTATTTTATCCTTGAAACATTCTGGTAAAGAAAGCAGACTTGGTATTTTTCAAGGTAATTTTACTATTTTACAAAGACTCAGAATACAATGAATATAAAATGTATCCATGGAGGTAGTTCACAGTCATATTTAAGGTCATGGCTTTGAAGACAGTTCTGGATTCCAATACTGAACTTATCATTGACTAGGTTTACTTTGACTCAAAGGATGACACCAAAGATATGCCAACATGAAAGGGGGAAATGTCAACCCTACACAAAGAACTGTTGTTGTTGTTGTTTTTTACTCTTTTGGGGGGCCTGCCACCTAGCTCCCACATAAATCACCCTCGTGGAGGCTTATTCTTTCTTATGAATGCCTGGCCTTAGCTTGGCTTGTTTCTTGCCAGGTTTTCTTAACTTAAACTATCCCACCTACCTTTTGCCTCTGGGCTTTTACTTTTCTCTATTTCTGTAGATCTTTCCTTTCCTTCCATGTCTGGCTGTGTGGCTGTCCCCTGGAGTCCCCCTCTCTTCCTTTTCTCATTCCTTGAGCCCTTTTGCTACTTCCTTTCTTATTCTCCTTCTATTTATTCTCTCTGCCTGCCAGCCTTGCCTATCATTTCTCCTGCCTTGCTATTGGCCATTCAGCTCTTTATTAGACCAATCAGATGTTTTAAACAGGCACAGTAACACAGCTTCACAGAGTTAAACAAATGCAACATCAAAGAATGCAACACATCTTTGCATCATTAAACAAATGTTGCACAGCATAAACAAATGTAACACATCTTCAAATAATATTCTACAACAAAGAACTGCAGGCAACTAAGGAATGCTCAGAGAGGAGAAATAATCTTCCCCAGGGAAGAGCTCCTAAATTGATTATGCAATAACAAGTGGTCAACCCTGAAATTATATACATACAAGTAACTTTATATGGACTGAACAGGTTGTGTTTATATATTTAGGAACATATACCTCAACAAGTAAAGAAACAGAGGTCATGAATTTGAGAGAGAGCAAGGGAGGGCACATGAAAAAGATGGGAGGGAGGGAAGGGAAGGATGATGATGATGATGTAATTATATATAATTTTTTAAAAGGAAACAGATTCTTTTCAACCAAGGAACAGTGTTGTCCTCAACTGAGGATAATAGTCTGCACCTCCCAGGGCTGTAGAAGAATGAAATGTGATCCTCTAGGCACTGTGCATAGGGGAGAAGTAAGAAAATAATCAATGTGGCTACTATAATTTGGTAAACTGTTTGCTTATACTACTAGGTATAAAGTTGGCGAAGCCTAAACCAGATTCAAAGACTGTCAAATTCTTTGCAGAAGACATGGTATAATGGAGTATGATAGTGATCTAGACTCCACAGGCTTGGGTCTATGGATCTTCTGAATGGATTTTCTGAAATGAATTCAAGACCACTATGCTGGCAACTTAATACAAGTTAGAGTCATCAGAGACATAGGAGTCTCAAATAGAGAAAATACCTACATAAAATTGGGCTGTAGGCAAACCTGTAGGGTATTTTCTTAATTAGTTATTGATGTAGGAGGGTCTAGTCATTGTGAGTGGGACTACTCCTAGTCTGGTGGTCCTGGGTTCTATAAGAAAGCAGGTTGAGCAAGCCACATGGAGAAAGCCAGTAAGCAGCATTCTTCCATGGCCTCTGCATCAGCTCCTGCCTCCAGGATCCTGCTCTGTTTCAGTTCCTGTCCTGACTTCCTTTGATGATGAACTGTGATGTAGGAGTGTAAGTCAAATAAACCCTTTCCTCTCCAAGTTGCTTTTGGTCATGGTGTTTCATCCCAGCAATAGTAACCCTAGCTAGGACATCCATATAATCCAAACTTTGAATCTAACAGGAATATTGTCCCAGGACTGAAGGAGATCCTTTTTTGACTCATTCCAACCATGAAGGCCAGACACTCTTTTGGCCTTTAATTTCTATGAGAATGGAGATAGTTTTTATGTACACTTATGCATACACATGCACATGCCCAAATATGCATAGACATTAATATACACATATTCATATGCTTATTTATGCACAGCTCTTATCTTTATATATCCTCCAATATATGTAAACTGAAGTAGATGAGATAAAAGCCAAAAAGAGTGCCACTGACTATAGGATGAAATCTAAGGCAGCTTCTCCTTGCATTCAAATTTCTAATCCCACGGAACAGAGCCGAACAGAGGCCCATGTTGGCCTGTTTCCTGATTTCAGGAACATAAATCCAATCAACTGAAATGCCTCCTGTTTATACTGGCTACCCAAGGCCCCTCAAAGACTTACACGGGAAATCATTAAAATTCCTTATGTTCTCCCCAGGCAAAGGCATAACCAGTCAAACGTTTCCCCTTTTCTTCTGTCTAGAGGAGACCTAGGTATCTATCTAGAAAGCTTTCACCCAAGAAAGAATTGGAAGAATTAAAAATTGTCTCATTTAGGGTCCTTGAGTCAGTTTCGGTGAAATATGCAAGGATCCTTGGCAAAGCAGGAAGTGGTAACATCTCTGCCATTATCCCTGAGGAATCCCACATTCTCCCTTCACATCGCTGATTGTTCTTTTGTTTTTTTCTCTCCTGTAGTCACACCTGAAAAAACAGGGCTCCTGTTCAGAGTGAGAAATACAGCCCCAGAGAGCCACAAACCCTTCAATCTTTAGTGACTGAAAGACCAAAGGACCAGACCTCTACTTCCATTTGGCCCTTTGAAACTCAAAGCCTGAAACATCCTGTTCTTTTGCCACATCTGCTTCTTTACCATACACTGGAGCTGCTCAGAGGGACAGAAGGATGAGTTCAAAAACACGCATCTTAAACTTTACATGTGGCTTGTCTTCAACCTAGAAGGAGAGCTTAAGCTATAGCTTAGCATTCTTCTCATTCCATCTTTCCTAATTAACAACACATGACCTTCACTCCCTTCCCTCAGTCTCCTTTTAGGAGTGCAAAATCTCAACAACATTTAAAATTCAAAGTGGCTTCCACAGGCCTTGTCTTCTTCTTTCAGTGATGTCCCAAACCATTTCTTTCTATATGTAAACTTGTTTCATGATCAGATACGATCCAACATTATTATGAAAAGACAAGTGGAAGGGAACTTGCCCTTCTATGCCTTCTTGGGTCTGACAGATGTTCCCTGGCCCAAGCCCCCACACTGAATATAAAATGCAAGCAAGCAAGCAGGCAAGCTCTGAACCAGCCCTTCCTATAACAAGGAGTTTCAGTCGCATCAGCCCAAACATGGTTTTCAACTCCCAGTAACACACCCTCCCCATTTACTCCTTTCTTTTTCTAACTGTATGTTTTTAAACAGAAAATTTCCCAGCATGCTATTAGAGAATGAGGAAGTCTGGCTTCATAAAAATAATGGACCTCAATGGCACAGTTCAAAAGTAAGCTATTTGGGACTTAAAGGAACTTCCTAGATCCATAGAGCACATGGCCAGGGTGACAACTCAAAAGCACCTGAGTGAGACCCACACTTTTTCAGGCCTCCATCTTATTCTTAGAGTTCCCTGAACTTGATCCGAGGAAACAGTTTCTGTGCCCCACTATAGACCTCCCACAAAGCTGATGTCTGTTGAGTGTTACGCTATTCTTAGGCCACACTAAGAGCTGTTCTTAATGGATGCACAAATAAAAGCATGGGCAGAAATATAGCCTGAAGGGTCCCTGGCTTAAAGACCACCCTTGCCCTCCACAGGAAACCCCCTGCTACTAAACACACATACAACAAAAAAGGCTTGTCTATTACATAGAGAAGTCCCATGGGAAATATCCTGCTTTTACCTGAGTGGGTCAATTGCTTCCATTGCATGGTTTAGAGCGACCAGAATTTATAGTTTGTTGACATACATCATGGTTAAAAAGTTGAAAGGGGACTCAAAAAGGTACAATATCTGCAGAAATGATAGTGGCTATATAGATATATACAACCAGTCTCAATCCCTATGAGTTGGTCAGTAGAGGAAAAAAATAACAGCACAAAATGACACAAAGAAATAATCTTAATAGGAATTGTCCTTCAGACTGGAATACCTTGTGTACTATATTTCCTAAACCTTTCTTAAGCCTTCGCCACCATTAACTCTCAGATAAAACTGTCTGATCTCTAATATAATGATGTACATACACATAGTGGCCAATCGGTATATGTCATATGTTTCTCAAATGAGTAAATGCAGTACTTAACAGTTAGTAGCATCTATTGATTAATTCACATACAAGTTTATTCTAGTATGACAATTCCAGCTTATTAATGACCCTTAGTGTGGGAATCACTACATGAAGAAAAAGTGGAAGCAAATTAGAGCACAAAATCGTTGCAAGGAAAGAGCCAGGAGTAGGAGTTCTTGCATTTAGAGGTACCGAATCCGAAAGCAGGAGGAGCAATGGGTACCCTACATAAAGCAGGGGCAACAGAGAGGAAGTAAAGGACAAAGGGGGAAATGTGCTAGTCTCACAATCCAGTCAATATCAAGGAGTTGGGGATGAGTTTTTTATCCTGTATTTCTGTCCCTTACAAACAGTTGTCACGAGCTACAGGAATTTTTGTGCTATTTTTTTTTTTGTCTGTGTTTTGAATCTTCAGCATCACCCAAAGGTCCATGTGTTAAAGACCTGATCCCATCTTGTTGCCACTGGGAGGGGCTGAAAATTTTAAGGGGAGGGGTTTGTCAGGAGGACTTTAGGTCATTGAGAGGATTATGGAACCCTGGCTTCATGAATAACAAAGAAATTGCCTCTCTACTGTGGCTTGAATGCTTGTGTCCCCACTCCATAAGAGACATTTCCTAAGGACGTAATCTCAGTAAATTATTACAGTAATGGAAGGTCAACTACAACATCTTCTATTTTATTATCAAGTAAGTTATAAATTATAAACAATAAAAATACAAGTTTTCATTTTAATGATCGTAGTCACTACCATCAACAAACTATGAAGCAAGTATAATGTGACATAAGTCCCCAGTCAACCATCCAAATTTCATGTCTACTTCATTAGACATGGAGTGCTCTTAGAATTTTCTTCTGTCTTTACATATCTGTCTCTTCTATTCTTCTAATAAAAATTATGCCTGACTTGTTGTTACATGCCCTTAATCCCAACAGTTTGTGGGGCAGAGTCGGGAGGATCTCTGTGAGTTCAAGGCTAACCACATAATAAGCCACATAATGAGCTCCAAACCAGTCAGGGGTACATAGCGAGACCATGTCTCAAAAAATGTATATCATACAACACATACTGGGTGGTCAATTTTGTGTGTCAACCTGTCTGGGCCACTTGGGTTCCAATATAGTTCATCATCCATTCTTCTTAGTGTGGCTTTAACAGTGGCGGAGGATGATTCAATTGATTGAAAGCTGGAGAGATGATTAATTGATTAAGAGCGTGTATTGCTCTTGTACAGAACTCAAGTTTGGTTCCCAGCACCAATGTCAGGCAGCTCACAACTGTCTATAACTCTAGCTCTAGGAAATCTGACAACTCTAGACTTTTAGACACCTGAACACATGTCCACATGTCACACTCAAATAAAAATAATTAAAAATAGTAAAAAATTTAAACATTTAGTAGGCAGGATAAAGCCAGATCCATCCTATTGTAGATGGTCTCCAGTTCATTGGATGAACAGAACAAAATGATCACGTCTCTGCTTTGGTTTGAATGTGTCGTCACTCCCAAAATTCATGTTTAAAATTAATACCTGAAGCCGGGCGGTGGTGGCGCACGCCTTTGATCCCAGCACTCGGGAGGCAGAGCCAGGCGGATCTCTGTGAGTTCGAGGCCAACCTGGGCTACCAAGTGAGTCCCAGGAAAGGCGCAAAGCTACACAGAGAAACCCTGTCTCGAAAAACCAAAAAAAAAAAAAAAAATTAATACCTGACTCGACATTTTTAAGAGGACTCCATCTTTAAAAGTTGAATATTTCCTTATAAAATGGCAGTGATACAAGTTTGCCTCCTTTGTCCCTTGTACTATGTGGAGATATAGCTTTCAATCTCTCTGAAGGATACAAGCACAAAGGTGTTGTGTTAGAAGTAGACAGCAACCCTTATCAGATATTGCCTCTGCTAGGACCTTGATCTTGGACATCCTAGCCTCAAAAGCAGTGAGATGTAAGTTTTGGTTCATTATAGGTAACTTGGTCAGGTAACATAATACATCGTATATTTTATATAACAATGTGTTGCATTTTTCCTGCCCTTTGACTCAAGCTAAAAGGTTGCATCTTCTTTGTTCTTTTCTATTATTTTTAAACTTTGATCTTTAGTATTGTTTTAGGTGTTTTCAAAATCGAACTCTCTTTTTTTCTAATATAAAAAGTAATGTTCTTCTGGAATTCCTATTCACAACACCTTCTAGCAAAGCAGAAGATAAATTGCAGCAGTGAAAGTGTAAAAAGTAAACAAGAATTCTTAACAGTCTGTCAAAAGTGATAGAAAAAGCACAATTTGAGTGTCAGATTGTACCTTTGGGAAAAAAAGGTAGCAATCTCATTTCTTCCTGTAATTTCATGAAGAGAAATCACATAAGAACTAATTATCAAGTTTTACTATATGTAAAATCATTACAACCATAAATACAATTAATATATAATGTATTTTATTCATTTTCCAGTTTTATTGATACATTTAGCAAATAATAATGCATATAGTTAAGGTTTATAGAACAATGATTCTACACACACACACACTGAAAAGCTTACCATGATCAATTTACTTAACATGTGCAAAGTCTTGCAGAGTTAACATTTTTGTATGATGGGAGCACTTTAAATCTGGGGCTGAGGTGGGGCATAAGGATGTCTGGGTTAGGGAGAGAATGGATATGAGCATAGGGCGATGATATATTGATATGCACTTATTTCATACACAAAACAATAAAATGATGTGCTATTTTAACAAATTTCAACTATGCAATGCATCATTATTAGCTAAGCTATATTCACTAAAGTGTACATCAGATCCCCAGATGTATTCATCTTCAACTTACAATTTGTACCTTTAACTAACATCCCATTTTCTCCATTCCTCAGACCCTGCCAACAATTCTGTTTTATGCTTCTATTGAACTTTTAAAAAATCCCATTAAAAAGTAGGATTATAGTCTACTCATTTTCTTTTCTTATTCACTTGTTTCACATGATATTGTGCTTGCTTGGCTTACTTACGATGTCATAGTGGTATCTATATGGCATCTATAGCTGGACAATGTTCTATTTTACATATTATCACATTTTAATGCATTAATTCATTAATAGTTATTGTCATGTCCTGGGGAGGAATGTAAACTGTACTGCAATAAGCATGCCAATGTTATTGCTTGTGAATGATAACAAGCATGTGAATTTTATCTTTTTGAGTTACATATTTCCTTTCCTTTAGATATATACTCAGATTAGAATAGCTGAATCATATGGTAGTTCTCTTTGGAATTTTTGAACTTCCATACTGATGTACATAATGTCTCCATTTTCATTTATCCTCACTAACACTTAGTATCTTTTGATTATTTTTTGCTATTTGGTTGTATGTATTTCAGACATAGTTGGGAATTTTAACTTGCTATCAGATATATGGCTTGGAAATATATTCTTCTCTTCTAGAGATTACATTTTCATTCTTGGTTGTTTACTTTATGTTCAGGAAAGGAAAAAAATCATTTGATGTAGTCCCATCGGTATATATATACCAAAACTAACATCAAGAGATTTTTTTTTTCTCTGTGGCTTCAATTTTACAACTTCAGGTCTTACATTTAAGTCGATACTCCATTTGGAGTCACTTTAAAAATATTTACTAGAAAAAAAAATAAAATATTTACTTACTTAGCACGAGTGTGTGTGTGTGTGTGTGTGTGTGTGTGTGTGTGTGTGTGCGCGCGTGTGCGCACGCGAGCGTGCATGTTCCATGGCACATGTGTGAATGTCAGAAGATAACTTGGAGTAAATTCTCTCCTTCTACCATATCGGTTTGGAGATTCAAACTCAGATTGTCAGGCAAGGTGGGAAGAACCTTTGTCTGCTAAGCTGTCTTGCTAGCCCCAGAATCACTTTTTATGACAAGTCTAAGATGGGGAAACTGTTTCATTCTTTGCATATGGGTATCATCTTTCTAGTCATTTATTGAAGAGATTCTCCTTTCTACATTATGACACCTTTGTTAAAGTTAGTAGGCTGTAGATTTATGAGTTTATAACTGAGCTCCGTTCTCTTACATTAGTTTATTTTTAAAAAAAACATACTTGTAGGGAAAGGGGGCTGGTTAAAGAAACCCACCCTGACCCTAGAGTCCAGAACTATGGAAAGATGGCTCAGATCAGGGCAGAAAGAAACACAGTTTGGCTCAGTCAGATCAGAGCCATCTCTGCCCCTGGACAACTGACTTGTGAAACCAACCAATCACAGAGTAGCACCCTGGCCCTGGGCTCAGTGATATCAGAGCCATCTCTGCCCCTGGCCAACTGACATGTGAAACTAACCAATCACTGGTTGACTCCGTTCCCAAGACATCCTATAGAAACTGCCCTGCCTGGTCAGTTAAAAAACTGTTCCCTCCACCCTGGTAGAGGCAGCTACTCTCCTGGACCCTTCCATCCCAAATAAATCTCTTTCTCGAAAGAATTTTGGGTGTGAAGATCTTCATTCACTGGCATAGAGAAGATCCTTGCTGAGACGTCCCTGAGTGGACAGAGCAAGAGAGAGCTGAAAAAGTAACACTTTTCTCTGGAGCCAGTGGAGATTGCTACATTTCTGCAGGGGTTTCCCCTTTTGCAGAGTGAAGCAAAAGAAGCAGAGCTCTGCTAGGAAGCCCCCTTAAGTGGAGGCTGAGCAAAGCTCAGCTGTAGTGGCTCTCAAGGAGAGGAGCAGGATTGCTATATCCTGTGGGGAGACCGTCCTCCACCACACCTGGTATAGCCTGACTCTCCCGAACAATCAGGATACCCTTTCCTGCAGAGTTCCTGGCAGCTCCAGACCTGACTTTCCCGAACAGTCAGGAGGATACCCTTCCCTGCTGAAGCAGTCCTAGGCCTGACTCTTCCAAGCAGTCAGAAAAACTTCCCTTTCAGGGCTGAACTGTCTCTTTGCAGCTCCAGCCATCAGAGCTGTCCTAAGCAGCTCTAGGTGTCTGGGACACCTCCAGGGCTAAGCTGTCCTGAGCAGCTCGAGGTGTCTGGGATACCTCAAACTTTGGGGCTGAGCTGTCTCTTTTGCTCCAGCCATCAGAGCTGTCCTAAGCAGCTCAAGGTGTTGCCTAATTCCCCAAGTAGTCAGGATACCTTTCCCCAGAGTAGCAAAACTCACATTTTGATGCCAAAACGTGGGACCAAACCCACAGAGTTAAAGCAAATTTACTTATAATACTGCTATCATACTGTTTTGATAACTATAGCTTTGCAACATAGTAAGGTCAGGAAGTTTTGGGTTAATTTTTCCCCCTTTGGCAGTTTCATGCATTTGTGAAGAAATGTTGACAGGCCAAATTGAGTGTAGATCTCATGCAGATAACTACAGCTACAGTGTGTTCATGAGTACAATGGCTAGGTCATGTGCAGGAGACACATTTTGCTGCACATCTCTCCATTCTCTGGCTCTTACATTCTTTCTGCCTTCTCTTTTGTAATGTTCCTCAAGTCTTAGAGAGGGTGATAAAGCTATCCCATTTAGGGTCACTTATTCTTGGCACTGTGTTCAGTTATGAGTTGAATCTTCTCTGATGAAAACTTGGCTCCACATGAATCTATGAGTATAAACATGAGTATCTAGGAGACAGTTTGACAGCATGGCCATTTAGTAAAGCAGTAGTGTGTTCTTCTCTTGGGCCTATAACCTCCCCAGCTGTGGAGACTTCAGATTTACAGAATCCTGTGGAAAGGGTCTCAAATCCAACCAGAAAGTGGTTGATTACCTCCGTAACAGTAACACAACTATTGCATCAGTGGCGAAACTTGCCTAGGAGGTGATTATTATAGCTTGCAGGATTAAAAGCTGGGTAAGAGCATCGATGACTTTTCCCAACAGTTGTGGTGAAGGCTAGCTAGTAAGGAGGAAGCTTTCAGCTCAGCTCCAACTTGACTGCTCTATGACTGTGACAAAAGTATATATCTTCATATACTTTGTCTTCAGCAATTGGGTCTTACCATAAAATTCTGGTGGGCAACCAAGTGCATTGGCAACAGTCCATATTTGAGGGCCATCCTCTGGAGTCTCATAGACCAACAACATGTAGGTAAGCACTCCACACATGGCACTGGGACTTTGATTTAATAACCTATGGCTTCTTGGGAGAGCATTATCTTTCCATGGAGATTACCTCCACTCAATTTTTTCTTTCAAGTTATAATGTTAAACATGCTTGTAAAATGTAAATTTCACGTTCAATGTGTTCTGCTATCCCCTCCCCCCATATAATAAACCTTTTATTTCTTTTTTGCTTTTATCATCAATCAATACTGTGGTGGTATTATGTTACCCAAAATATTGTGCACCCTAGTAAACTTATCTGGGGTCAGAGAACAGAACAGCCACTAGAAATTGGTGGCACTCACACCTTTAATTCTAGCCTTCTGGAGGCATGGATCTCTGTGAGTTCAAGGCCACACTGGAAATAGCCAGGCATGGTGACTCATGCCTTTAATCCCAAGAAGTAAGCCTTTAATCCCAGGAAGTGAGGGCAGAAAGCAGAAAGGTATTTAAGGCATGAAGACCAGAAACTAGAAGCTTTTAGCTGATTAAGCTTTTAGGCTTTCCAGAAGCAGTTCAGCTGAGACCCATTCTGGATGAGGACTCAGAGGCTTCCAGTCTGACGAAGCAGGATTAGCTGAGGAATTGGCGAGGTGAAGTGGCTGTGGCTTGTTCTGCTTCTCTGATCTTCCAGCATTCACCCCAATACCTGATTTTATTAATAAGACTCTTTAAGATTCATGCTACACAATACTAAGCACACTATTCTAAAAGATTATAGCTAGGCTTTCATGATCAAAGGGATATCATGCAGGACTTGTCTGGGCTTGGCTTACCTTATTCAGTACAGTATTTTCCAGATTCATCCATTTTCCTGCAAATTTCTTATTTTTATTCTTTTTTACTGCTGAGAATCCCATTGTGTGTATCTACCACATTTTCATTATCAATTGATGAATATCTAGGCTGGTTCCATTTCCTTTCTATTGTGAACAGAGCCATATGAACATGAAAATACAAGTATCTCTGTTGTAGGTTATGAGCTCCTTTGGGTATATGCCCATGGGTGGCATGGACAGGTCAAATGGAAGTTTTATTTTTAGTGTTTT
Organism: Peromyscus eremicus; assembly: GCF_949786415.1. NCBI lineage: Eukaryota > Metazoa > Chordata > Mammalia > Rodentia > Cricetidae > Peromyscus > Peromyscus eremicus. The sequence goes on along the minus strand of NC_081439.1, from coordinate 89,987,356 downwards.
GAAAAACCTTCACACTGATTTCCACAGTGGCTGCACCATTTTACACTTACACCAACAGTGAAGAAGTGTTTCCATTTCCTGATATCCTTGCCAGCATTTGTAGTCATTTTTTAACTAATAGCCATTCCAATTGAAGCAACATGACATTTCAAAGTAGTTTCCATTTGTATTTCTGTAATGACTAAGAAGGTTGAACATTTTAAAAAGGATTTATTAGTCATTTGTGTTTCTTCTTTTGAGAACTCTCTGTTCAGTTCCATAGACCATTTTAAAATATTTTTATTTATTCTCTGAAACTTTTATACATGTATGCAATGTATTTTGATTTATTTACTCCTAGTACCACTCTCTACCTCCCCCAGGACCCAGTAACCTGTCTCTCTCCTGACTTTATGCCATCAAAAATTAGCATCAATAGCTCTCTGAGCCCAGTTAATACTGACCATATGCACATGGGTATGGAGCCATCCACGAGAGCATAGGCAACCTACCATTAGCCATATCTACAAAGAAAAGTGACTTTCCTCCTCTCAGCAGTCATTACTGCCAATAGCTTCTCAGGTAGGGATGGGGCCAGGGGAAGCCCTCCATCATCCATGTTGAAATTTTGACTTTATTAATCTTATTCAGGCAGTCACAGTGGCTGTGAGTTCATGAGCAGATCAGTCATGTACTATCCAGAAGACAGTATTTCATGGATCTCCTCCCTATCTTCTGGTTCTTCCATTCTTTCATGAAACTTCTTGAGCCTTGGTTGGGGGAGAGATCGATATAGATGATCTATCTGTGGCTGAGCACTTACAGTCACTGATTCTCAACACTTTGACCAGTTATGAGTCTATATTATCTATTACCCACTGCTAAGGGAAGCTTATCTGTGTAAGATTGAGACAGAACAAGTCTGTGGGTATAAACATATATATTTATGAAGGTAGTTTGATAGCATGCCCATTTAGAAAGGTGACAACAATAGTTAGCGTCTTCACTACGCCATTCTTGCCATTAGAAGTTAATTAGACAGAAAACATTGGAATTTAATACTATAGATCAAATGGTCCCACCAGACATCTACAGAATATGCCACCCAAACACTATAGGTTTCACATTCTTCTCAGCAGCACATGGAACTTTCACTAAGTTAGATCACATATTAGGACACACAAAAAAAGTCTCAGCAAATGCAGAAAAATTGAAAGAATTCTTTGCATTCTGTTTGAAGTCACTATTTGTGTGTTGGAATTATTCTATGACCTTATACATAGTATCATTGTTTTAAAAGTCGAGTGAGCCTGTGTTTGGTGTATATATATTTAGACTTTCCATTTCTTTTTGAGGGGTTGTTCTTTGATTAATACAAAGTGACCCTCTTTGTGTCTTCTCACAAGATTTGCTTTGAAGTTTGTTTTGTTAGATATTAGAATATAGCAATGTCTGCTTCTTTTTCCACTTTGGTTTTCTTTCTCAAGATTAACTATTTGTGATATTTCATGTTTCCTCAAATTCTGAAATTTCCTCTATTTTTATGAGAATGAAAAATGCTATTGGAATCCTTGTAGGTATTATTCTGAGACTGTAGATCAATTATTGGGAGTATGGGCATTTTAGTAATATTAATTATACCAACTCATAAAATATCATTTGTTTATTTATTCTTTCATCACTATTTAATAGTTTTCTCTATGTATCTTTTATCTCATTAATCACTTTATTCCAATATATTGTTTTTTCTTTAAAAAATTTTTATTATTGAAAATAGATTCTTTTCTCACAGAGTGCATCCTGACCACAGTTTCCCCTCCCTCCACTCCTCCCAGCTCCATCCCACCTCTCCTCTCCCCCAAATTCACTCTCTCTTGTCTCCTCTTCAGAAAAGAAGATGCTTCCAAGAGACAACAGCCAAATAAGACAAAACAAAATGAAAAAAGGCAAGGAAAAGTCCTCATATTGAGGCTGGACAACACAACCCAATTGTTTTCTAATGGTCTTGTACACAGGACTCAAATGGCTTATTGTTATGTGCAGGAATGCAATTGGATTTTTATTTTGTGTTTTGGAACTTTTCTGAGTTAGTTTTTACTGTTTTTATTTTGGTGGGGTTTCTTACATATATGCTCATGTCATATGCAAACAGATACAAATTTATTGTTTTACCCTCTGAGTTAGACACTAGTTACTTCTTTTAGGTGCCAAATGCTCTGAATAGGATTTTTAACACTGTGTTGAATAGAAATGGAAATAATTGGGGTCCTTGCCTTGTCCCTGGTGTTTAAAAATTTCACCTTTTGCCATTGACTGTAATGATAGGCTATATGCACCCTTCTTTGTTTGGAAGTATATTTGCTTTATTCTCTGTCTGTCTGTCTGTCTGTCTGTCTCTGTGTGTGTGCGTCTGTCTGTGTGTTCGAAGAGATTCTTGCATTTACATTCATCTGAGATATTGGTCTCTAACGTCCTTCTTGTTTCCTTCTCCTGTTTTCATATCAAGGCAAATGTTCACTGTCTTCCTATCTTCAATTATCTCTAAAAGTTTGAGAAGAATTGGTATCTTCTAAATACTTGCTTGAATTCATCAGTTATTGGGACCTGCAAGGATTTTTTTTTTGTTGGGAGGTTTTTGATTACTGCTTCAATCCTCTTACTAATTATTCTGTTAAGGCCCATTTCTTCAGGATTGTGTCTTGGTATATAGGATGTTTCTTAAAATATATTAATTTCTTTTAGATTTTCCAATTTGTTGCTACATGGTCGTTCATAGCATTAACCTAATGATCCATCCTTTGTATTCCCAAGTTATCAGTTATAATGATCCATATTTCTTTTATAATTTATTCATTTGAGTATTATCTTTTTTTTTCTCACTTAAATTGTATTTTGTCCTAGACTCCATTTCATTTATTTCTGATCTGTTCTGTATGATCTACTTTTTTCTCCCATCTTTGTCCTCTTGTGTTCTTTGGTTATTTGAGGTGAAAATTAAAGATGTTTGACATAGTTGTTTTTCTTAATATTCTACAAACTTTGTTCTCAGAACTGCTTTTGTGTCAGCCTATAAATTTTTAGAATGCTGCTGTGTTATTTTCAATTGTCTCAAGATATTTTTTTTTTTCGAGACAGGGTTTCTCTGTGTAGCTTTGCGCCTTTCCTGGAACTCGCTTTGGAGACCAGGCTGGCCTCGAACTCACAGAGATCCGCCTGCTTCTGCCTCCCGAGTGCTGGGATTAAAGGCGTGTGCCACCACCGCCCGGCAATCTCAAGATATTTTTATTTGGATTTTGATTTCTTCTTTTATCCATTGGCCCAAACAGGGATGTGTTTGTAGTTTCCACCTTTTCATCATTTTTTTTCACTTTTTTTCCTGTATTTTCTAGCTTCATTTATTGTGGTTTAGGAAACTTCCTTGATACAATTTTAATCTTGGTGAATTCTTCAAGACTTATTGCATGGCCTAACATCTGACCTGTCCTGGAGAATTGTCTGTATGACTTTGATAAGAACGTGTACTCTGGTATTATTGGATAGAAAGCTTTGCATATGCCTGTTAGGTCTATTTAGTTTATAGTACTGTGCATGTCTCCTGTTTTCTTTCTAATATTCTGTTTGAATGGTGTACCTAGTCTTAAAAGTGGGGTGTCAAACTCTCCTACCATAACCATGTATCTGTTTATTTCCCTTGAGCATGTTTAATATTTACTTTTATATTTAGATGGTTCAATGCTCTTTCCATGAATATTTGTAATTTTTATATGGTCTTGATGAATTGATCCCTTTATCATTATGTAGTGACTTACTTGGTCTCTCAAGACATGTCTAGATTTTGTCTGTTGTAAGTATATCCCCCTCCATTTTCTTTGCTTGTGATTTTCATGGGGTATCATCTTTTCATGCTTAGGTTTTAGTCCATGTGTGACCTTAAACCTAAAGCAAGCAGCATAGAATTGATTGGGTTTTAGCTGTCTGCTCATTCTATCACTAATGTTTTTGATTGGGATATTCAAGTCATATACATTTTTAGTAATTACTGGTAGATAAGGACTTGCTATTTTGCTATTCTTTTCTGATTGTTTTAAAATTCATTTTTCTTTTATTTGTGTCTTGCTATCTTTCTTGGTGATTTGATAGTTTTTGTCAATACATGGCTTGATTTCTTTTTCTAAAAGTATTACAGTTCTAACATCATTTACTAGTGTTATAACAACTTACTTGTATATGAAAATACCAATTTTATCTTTTCCTCACATTTTAGGTTGCTTTTCTCATCATTTGTTTTAAATATTGTGTATCTATTAAATTAATGTTGTGTTATTTTATTTCATTCTTCTTTTTACTTGTATACCAAATTTGAAAGGATTTGCATCCAACAGTTATGATTTGGGGAGATTTTGAGTTAGAGTGTGTGGTGGTTTGAAAGAAAATAGCCTCAAAAGGAGTGGCACTATTAGGAGGTGTGGCTTTGTTGGAGTAGGTACGGCCTTGTTGGAGGAAGTGTGTCACTGTGGAGGTAGGTTTTGAGATTTCATATATGCCCAAGCCATGTCCAGTGTCTCAGACCACTTCCTGTTGCCTGTGAGTCAAGATGTAAGAACTCTCCGTGGCTGATATGTAAAATTAAATTAAATTATAAAATTTTAAAAAAAGATGTAAGAACTCTCAGCTCCTTCTCTGGCACCATGTCTGCCTGCATGCTGCCTTTTTTCCCACCATGATGCTAATAGACTTAACCTCTGAATTGTAAGTGAGCCACCGCAATTAAATGTTTTCTTTTATAAGAATTGCCATGGTCATGGTGTCTCTTCACAGCAATAGGAACCTTAATTAAGACAAAGTGTATAGTGATCTTTATTAGTAAGTCATTTACATTTTAACTTCAATTATTAGTGTCTGTTCCTTTCAACTTAAAGGTCCCTTTTTAATATCTCTGGTAATGCAGTTTGTGTGGTAATCACAGCTCTTTAAGCTTTTGTGTATTTTGGAAGCCTTTTTATTTTATTTCCCCTTTTTATTGAAAATAGATTTTTCTATTTATATTTCTCTCTATATGTATGTGTGTGTATGTATTACATACATATAATACATCCTGATTACATTTTCCCCTCCCTCTACTCCTCTCACTTCCTCCCCACTTCCCCTCCCATTCAGATCCACTTAGTTTCTGTCTCTCATTAGAAAACAGGCTTCTAAGGGATAATAATAAAACAAGATAAAATAAAAACTAACACGTTGGAATTGAACAAAACAAACAGAAGGAAAAGAGCACAAGAGAAGGCATAAGAAACAGAGACAGAGACCCACTCGTTCACACACTCAGGAGTCCCATAAAAAACACTAAACTGGAAGCCATAATATATATGTAGGGACCTGGTACAGACTCGTGCAGGCCTTGTGCATGTTGCCTCAGTCTCTGAGTTCATGTGTGCTTTGATCATGTTGATTTAGTGGGCTTTGCTTTCTTGGTGTCCTCCATCTGCTCTGGATCTTATACTTTTTCCACCTCCTCTTCTGCAGGCTTCTATGAGTCCTGAGGAGAGAGATTTGAGGGAGACGTCCCATTGAGGGCTGAGTGTTCCAAGGCCTCTCTTTCTCTGCATAATGTCTGTGTGTGTCTCTGGTTTTTTTTCCCCATATGCTGCAGGAAAAAGCTTTTCTGATGAGGGCTGAGCAAGGAGGCACCAATCTATGAGTATAGCAGAATGAAATTAGGAGTCATTTTATTGCTATGGGTTTTTGTTATTTATTTTTTGTTGTTTTAACAGTAGTTTTACTCTAGGCCCCTCAACTATCTAGTCTCATGTTCTTGGTCATTCATGCAGTGTGGCAGGTATGCATTCCATCTTGTAGAGTGGGTCTTAAGTCAGATAATATTGGCTGGTTGCTCCCACAAGCTTTGTGCCACCATTGCACTAGCATATATTGCTGGCAGGACACTATTGTAGATTTTAGGGTTTGTGGCTTGGGTGGTGTTTACATTTCTCCTTTGGTGGTATGTAGAATTCTTTCATGTACCAAAAATGCTAGAACATGGGGGTGAAGGCTCTTTTAGGCACCATCTCAACTTCTTCGTGTTCAATGGGTTATGTAGATCTCTTCAGCAATGAGACCTTGCTGTCAGTTTGTGGAGAGTAACCTATAATCTTGGTCACAACCTGAGTTATTTAGAGGTTCCCATTGATCTTTTTGGCCGACAACTCAATTAGATGTAAACCAATCCCAGGAATGGATGTTTTGTTTGATGGCTCTGTCTCCCTGATTATTTGTCAATTTTCCTTATATATATATTTATAAAAGCTTCTACTGTATTAGGTTTTCATACTATCTATCCCTCAAATTATCTTAAGGAAACGTTGATTGTATATACTATTCTTAACCATTAGTTTTTTTTTTTTTTTTAATACTTTCCCCTATGTCCTGGTATGCAAGGTTTCTGCAGAGAAACCCTGTTAGAATTTTATGGGGACTTGTATGTGATGTGAGCCTGCCTTTCATTTATCTCAGACCTTTTAAAAATTTGACCATTTGATCCTGATCTTTCTCCCTGTATGTCTATTTAGGTTCGACATGTATAGAAATATCCAAAATCTGGTTGCCCATTTCTCTTCCCAAATTTGAGAAGTTTTTATCCACTGTTTCCTCAAGTAGATTTTATTCCTATCTTCATTTTCCCTCTCTTTTCTCACAGACTTTCATAATGTACATAGTGTTCTACTACACAGTTCCTTATAAATCCAATAGTACTCTTTCAAGCTTCCCTTTTCTCCTCTGCTTTGCTCTGATTGAGTAATTTTAAATGAACTCTCTTTGACTTTACAGGTTGGTTAATTTACTTAATACAGTGTGGTTTAAGCATGCTAATGAATTTTACTTCCAAGCTTGTTTCTTTAGCTGCAAGATTTCTGGTGTCTTTTAATAAAATGTTTTCGATTTCTTTGTTAAACTTTTCATTTTGCCTGTGTATTGTCTTTCTAAATTTGCTTAGTCTTGAATCTGTAATTCACTAAATTTCTTAAGAGAAGAATTTTGAATTCTTTGCCAATCACTTCACAGATCTCCATTTCTTTATGGCTGGATATCGGAACATTAGTCTCCTCAGGTGCTGTTTTAGTCTGTTCTATTGCTGTGAAGAGACACCCTGGCAATGGCTACTCTTATAAAAAAACATTTAATTAGGGCTAGCTTACAGATTCAGAGATTTACTCCATTATTGTCATGGTAGGAGCACAGTGGCACGCAAGCAGACATGGTGCTGGAGAACGAGTTGAGAGTTCTACATCCAGATATGCAGGCATCAGGAAGAGAGAAAGTCACTGGGCCTAGCTTGGCCCCTTGACACCTCAAAGCCCTTCCCCAGTGACATATTTCCTCCAACAAGGCCACACCTCTCAGTCTTTTCAAATAGTGCCACTCCTTAGTGATCAAGTATGCAAATTTATGAGCCCATGGAGGCCTTTCTCTTTCATACCACCACAGGTGGTATGATATGTCCCAGATTCTTCATAATCCCTGTATTGGTAGTTGTATATGTGGGGAAGTGATGAATTAGTCCAACCTTTACAAATTTGCTTCAGTTGCTAAAACCTTCACTACTTATCCTGTGCAAACTAGCTTTCAACATATGCTGGCAAGTAGAACTTGCTAATATGGTCCTTTTCTAATTTAGGGTTACTTATCATGTGTTGAGATTCATTGGGTCTATTGGCTGACTGATGGTTACATTCTCTCTTGGGGTAGAATTTCTGGCTGAGCTCTGAGGTCAGCAGTAGCTACTTGCTGGGCCCCATGATCTCCTGTGATTGTATGAAGCTGTAGATGGCTTCCTGGCTAGAAGGTGTCACTGATTTGACTTTGCATTCCGACAAGATCTCACTCTGGGTTTTATAATTGTCCAGGGCATTTGGCTGTGCTTTATAGACAGAAAAGGGTACTTGCTGGTTAGTTTACAGGGCCAATTTGGGCCACTGGCTGGGTTTCACAATCTCATACAATGTACTGGGGTCACCATGTGGTCCCTGATCAGGTAGTACCACCAACTGGACTTCATGATCAGAAAGCGTTGAAGTATGGGTTATAAAATGGGGCAAATCTGTGGGTGTAGTCTATTGTCAAGTGAGAATAGTGGCTAGCTGTATGTCCAGACTAGACTTCAAGTAGGCAGAACTACCTACTGCCTGTGCTTCCTGGCCAACTAGAGCCATTGGCTTGATCCACAAGCTGAGAGACATTGCTGGCTGAGTTTTCTGGTAAGATGAGGTCTCCAACAGATACAATTTCTCCACCAGGACTCACACACTGATCTCTTTAAGCTCTATACATTCCCATTTTACTAGATGATTGTTGGTTAGATAGCCTTGACAATTCTAGAAGTGTTTTTGATGAGATGAAATAGAAATTGACCTCCTAGCAATTGCTCCAGATCACTAGGAAACCAGATTTCTGTATTGGCTTTATTTACTCAAGAAACTGTGGGCTTGGGAAATCCCTTGTGGTATGATGTAGTGCTGGCCTGGGGAAGAAAAATACAATCAAAGTAAAATTGTTCTGCTTGCCTTTTTAACACAGCTTTCTCAGTTCTGTGCACCAAAGAAGTATTTCAGTCTCACTACTGGGTTCTGAGATTTTCCTGAACACATTCTGGCCTGTGAGTAATTGACATGAATAATTTCTTCAAGGAGAACTGGAGATGGAAACTTCCTGTTCTGTTTTGTTGCTGGTAGCCATCTTGCTGTTATTCTTAGGTCTTGTATCTGTTGGATTTTAGGCTTGGGTTTACAACATTCTGGATCTTAGGCCTTTGGGTCTGGACTAGAATATACTATCAGTTCTCTCAGGTCTTCATTTGCTGCCTACATAGCATAATATTATATCTTGGAGATATTTAAGCATAGTGCATACAAATTTTATTCTATCATTTATCACAGTGTCTGAACATTTGATATTGCATGTTTATCTATAGTCAGCATGCCAGAAGAGGAGTTACAGTTTCAAAGGGCACATACATTTATCCTTTTTATTTACATTGTCAAATTGCTCTCCAAATGGCAACACATACTCTAGTTAATGGTATCTGAAAGTATTTATTATTACCCCCCCAATATAAAAACATGGATTTTTATTGCTCTTCAAAATTTTACCAATTTGATAGGCTAAAAATAACATTGTATTGTCACCTATTTGGTATGCATAATATCTTCACTAATTTACTTACACTTTTCATAAATGATCCTTGTATCTGGAACCACTAGAAATTTCTTGGGAAAATTCTAATTTATTCAAGAAGAAGATCACAACTGCATACAATTATCACCGATCTTTGGTATTTTTTTTTCTGGTATCCTAGTTAAACTCAGTGGGTCCTGTATCAGGCTCTGTTTTACCATATCCTTTGGGAGAATACTTTCTGCACACAAGGAAAGTACTCTGTCACTTTTAAGGAAAGAAAATGCTAACATGGTTTCAAAAGCAAAAACCAGATAAGGAAATCACATTTATCTAGTTTGATTACTGATTGAATAAGTAGTTGCCTTTGACAGCAAAGCAGACCAGCCTTCATCCTTACGAATAGCATTTGCCACAGGTTCCAATGGTCACAGTCATTTCATTTACCACAGGTCTTCTGGGGAAATGTGGGTAAGGATACATACTTTAATGTTCAAATTACCTTTCAGTGCTAAGAGTTAATTAGCACCCACCTACTAAGTGACCAAGTTCTAATGAAATAGAATCATTAACAAATGTGCAAACATATTATATGTTTAGCAAGTTATAAAAGCCATGACCATGTCAACTGAATCATTTCTCAGCTACTGGGGGCAAATGACATGGCTGCAATAAGATGGTTCTATTTTAAAGGCCACCATGAACAGGCTTCTGATAAATCACACTTGACAGTCCCACAACAAATCAATGATGACTAAACAGGTTTGAACTTCAAACAAATACACAGGATGCCAGGAGAAGAGTCATTAAATTCATCCCCCTTCCCAATTAACACTGGGTTCTCGAGGTGGTGCTAACTTAGGAAGAGATTCATGCCCTGTTGGCTTTTTTGTTTGAGTGCTGATGAAGGTGGCAGTGCTATACCAGAAATGTTAACATATACCTTACCTCTATAGCCTATCAGTCACCTGTGTGCTTGCAAAACATCTTTTTTATCTGTCCCTTTAATTTTATAGCCTCTCCCATCAATCTAGTTGAAGTGTTTCTCCATTCATGATTAATCGTACTATTTTATATGTCTAAGTAATTTTTTGACACTTTGCCAAATAGTCAGGTATAACATGTCCTGGTGTAAAGAGGAGGCATTAGAATACTCATTTCAGATATATAGCTCTGCATTCACTCAAAAGAGAGAAACTGAAATGTCTCTGCTGTGATGCATGTAAGAGAGGACTTGGTTTCCTGGGCTACAAATAGAAGCAGAAAGCATGCCGTTGAGTGATTCAGTTCCTGTGCAGGAAGCTGCTATTGTTTATGTCACTTATTCCTCTTATTCCATGTACTGATGCTAGAACAGAGCACATCATATCACTAAGTGAATTTACCAACAAAGGACTTGAAAACGCAGTTTCTGTAGTACTGTGTCTTCTGTCCAGTCTTACCTCAATCAGTGGCTATATTTAGTTGATTGCCAAGCAAGTATTTGGTTGGTCACCAGGCAAGTATTTATAGAGGGACCTAGAAGCAAAGCAGTATGGTAGGTATGTAGAGGAGAACAAAATATAACACACAGTTCCCATTTTTGAATAGTTAATAGTCTACTGAGGAGACAGACATTACATGAAGTTGGCTTATCAGATTTAATGGAATTGTATTTGGCACTGAGAGGAGCTGGAAAGGTGTAGCAAAACGCATTTAAGTCAGTTCACATTTTTTTTTATTATTTTTGGTCTGAAGCTTCCATAAGACGTACAGCACAAAGTAGATATAATGTGCTCTTAAAAATAAACTAACAAGATCAAAGAGAAGTTAGGAAGACTTTTCTGAGCTGAAACTCAGGAAAGATTTCCCAGTTGTTTTCATAAAAAGGAAAGATCAGAGCAGTAACACAGTTGGATTAACTGTAGCATCTTAAAGAGCTTCAATGTGCATTTTAGTGGTTGGTAGAAGTAAGTCTAGTGCTTACGAAACTCTTTGGGCCCAAACTAAGCCATTAACTTCTATCATTGCTCTAAGGTCAATGCTAATTAAAACTGTCACCGAATTCCCTCCAAAATAGTCTGTCAACTCAAAAGAGTGCTAGAGTAATATTTTAGCTTACAAGCAGGTTCACTTGAGTAAAGGAGTGAAGTGGAATCTACCATTTCGAGTGGCAACAGGTATAGTTTGGGAGCAACAGATATAGTTTAAAGGCTTGCTGATGCCCATGCAAGACAAGTTTGACTTAGGAAACAAGATATGCACCTGGCCCTCTCCTTCACCCCACTGAGACCTCAGCTCATTTTCTCACCACTCTCTGTTCACATCCTGTTTTATACATATCTAGATCTGTGATTTTCACCTCTCTCATCAATGGAAGCACAGTCTTCCTAAGGGCAAGGACTCTCCTGCTTTGTTTGAGTGTATAGATCTCGATCCTAGAACAAGAGCTGGCATAAAACGTGGGCTTAGTAAATAAATGCCACATTTGAGAAAAGGCTATATCTACTCCAAACAGATGGCTGGACACCATATTTTGAAGCAACAATCTCGTAGACATTAGCGTTTTCTTTAGAAATGGCTTATGCTTTAAGAAAACATAAAGATACCCCTTTCTGAACATTGTTACTCAAGTTCTTCCTCTGCCATCAGTCCATAAGACCAGTCTTTTCAAGCACCTCCATTCCTCCACTGATTCCCAACTGCATGTGACTGTCCTTGCTCTACCATTTTAAAAGAAATTCTTTGAAAGTGAAGATGATATGCTATCTTTATCATTCCATGTTTCACCTGCTTCTATTTTATCTGCAGAACACATAGTAGGCTCCCAAAGTTTTGTTCCACTTGCTGCTTAATTACAGATGGAGGAATTGGCAAGTGTAAGCTACTGTAGGTGAGTTTTTTTCTAACACAACCTAATCAAGTGATGTTAAAGGAATTACTCATAAATCCTAACAAATACTTGTAGCTATAAAGGTGAAGTTGATTCAGCAATATCCCTTGGGCACACTTCACACTTGCTAATGAATAACTTAGGGGTCTAGAAACACCCCCCACACACACACACACAAATGATCGGATCTAGCATTTGAGAGGTTGTCCAATGAACACATTAAATTTCCCATCTGCCTCTGCCCTAGGCTACATGGGGTGGGGTAGATAGCCTGCAAAAACGGTTCTGTGCTTTGTTTGCCCTTTCCAGAATTTGCATTTTATGAGGTAAATGTTGTATTATTTTTAAAATATGAATAACTTACAGCCGGGCGGTGGTGGCGCACGCCTTTGATCCCAGCACTCGGGAGGCAGAGCCAGGCGGATCTCTGTGAGTTCGAGGCCAGCCTGGACTACCAAGTGAGTTCCAGGAAAGGCGCAAAGCTACACAGAGAAACCCTGTCTCAAAAAACCAAAAAAAAAAAAATATGAATAACTTACAATTTGCAGTGATTTCTGGAGGCAGAAAATTCTGCAGTGTAACCTTGAGACAAGAACTGGTACCTCTTTCCATCATCAGCAGCTTCAATAGCTTCTTTTAGGCACATCAAGCTCTTCCTGGGGCTGCTCCAGCCCAGAGTATACTAATGCAGTTTGAAAAATTTCATGCTTTCTAAACTGAAATGAGTGTTGCTTCCAATGGTATCTTGCACTATATTCTTTTACCCTCCCCAGAAGATGTGCCACACAATTTGGAATATAGAGGTCTGCCTACTGAGGAATGGTGCTCTTCTGGCTAGCCACATTTTAAAAAAAAATTTTTTTTTCACACTATATTTTGATCACATTCATTCCCCTGCCCCAACACATCCTAGACACTCCCCAGCTCCTTGCCTACTCAACTTCATGCTCTTTCTATCTCTCTCAAGAAGAAAAAAGCAAAACAACAATAAAATAACCTAAAATCCAGAGAAATTAAGAAAGGAGAGTTTTGGTGTATTAAATATCCCACTGAGAAGTTAATTTTACTAAAAGTATTGTTACTAAAATAAAATTGAATACCCAAACTAAAAAACAAACAAAAACCTCAGTAAGATAAAAAATACTAAAACAAAACAAAAGCCCATGAAAACTATGAAGTCCATTTTGTGTTAGGCAACTTCTTCTGGGCAAGAGGACTGCCCTGGAATGTGATTGATATACCCAGTGTCACTCCATTGGAGAAACCTGATGTTCCCTTTTGTAGTAGGTATCAATTGCAAACAGGTTTCTAGCTCATTTCAGAGATGCCCCCAGATTCCAGCTGTCTCTCCCATTACTCTCTATCTCCATCCTCCCCCTAACTGATCCCTCCTGTTCCCATTCCCATTTCCCCTTTTAGGTCTCTTCCCCCATCCACTGGCAATGCCCATTCTATTTCCCCCATGGTGAGATTCATGCATCCCCACCTTGAGCCCTCCTTTTGACTTAGTTTCTCTGGGTCTGTGGATTGTAGCATGGTTCTCCTTTACTTCATGGCTAATATCCACTTTTGAGTGAGTACATAGCATGTTTGTCTTTCTGGGTCTGGGTTACCTCACTTAGGATGATTTTTTTCTAGTTCCATCCATTTGCCTGAAAATTTCATAATGTCATTGTTTTTAACAGCTGAGTAATAGTCCATTGTCTAAATATACCACATTTTCTTTATCCATTCTTCGTTTGAAGGACATCTAGGTTGTTTCCAGTTTCTGGCTATTATGAATAAAGCTGCTATGAACATAGCTGTGCAAGTATCCTTATAGTATGGTAAAGTGTCCTTTGGATATATGCTCAGGGGTGATATAGCTGGGTCTTGAAGTAGATTGATTCCCAATTTTCTGAGAAACTGCTATATTGATTTCCAAAGTGGCTGTACAAGTTGGCACTCCCACCAGCAGCAGAGGAGTGTTCCCCTTGTTCCACAATGGATGTTGGATTTTGTCAAAGGCCTTTTCTACATCTAAGGAGATGATCATGTGGCTCTGTCTTTTAGTCTTTTATGTGGCAGATTCCATTTATTTATTTATTTATTTATTTATTTATTTATTTATTTATTTATAAATAAATGTTGAAACATGCCTGCATTTCTAGTATAAAGTCAAGTTGATCATGGTGGATTGTGTTCTTGACTTCAGTTTGCAAGTATTTTATTGAGAGCTTTTGCATCTATATTCATAAGGGATATTGGTCTTTAATTTTCTTTATCATTGAGTCTTTGTTGTTGTTGTTGTATTTGCTGGTATCAGGGTAATAGTTACTTCATAAAACGAACTTGGAAATGGTTTTTCAGCTTCTATTTTGTGGAATAATTTGAGGAGTATTGGCATTAGTTCTTCTATGAAGGTCTGGTAGAATTCCTCACTGAATCCATCTTATCCTGGGCTTTTTTTTTTTTTTTGATTTGGGAGATTTTAAATTACTGCTTCTAGTTCACTAGGTTTTATGGGTTTATTGAAGTTTTTTATTTCTTTTTGAGTTGACTTTGGTAGGTCATATATATCAAGAAATTAATCCATTTCATTTAGAATTACCAGTTTGGTGGAGTACAGATTTTTAAAGTGTGTCCTTATGATTCTCTGAATTTCTTCTGTGTCTGGTGTAATTTCTCCCCTTTCATATCATTTCTAATTTTATTGATTTGGGTTCTCTCTTTCTTTTGGTTTATTCTTCTAAAGGATTATCAATTTTGTTAATATTCTTAAAGATTAAAAATTTAGTTTTATTGATTCTTTGTATTATTTGTTTGTTTCTATTTCATTGATTTCAGCTGAATTTGATTATTTCTTCCCATCTACTCATTTTGGATATTATTTCTTCTTTCTTTAAAAACATTCAAGTGTTCATTAAGTTATTAATATGAAATCACTCCAGTTTTTTTTTATGTATGAACTTCCTTTTAAAACTGCCTTCATTGTGTCTCATGGGTTTTGGTATATTGTGTTTTCATTTTTATCCAATTCTAAAAAGTTCTTAATTTCCTATATCCATTGAAACTTGCTTTGTGTTCTAATATGTGGTCCGTTTTGGAGAAATTTCCATGAGCTGCTGAGAAGAAAGTATATTCTTTAATGTTTGGGTGGAATGCTCTGTAGATGTCTGTTAGGTCCATTTGATGCATGATGTTACTTTACTCTGTTCTCTGTTTAGTTTTGTCTGCATGACCTGTTTATTGTTGCAAATTGGGTACTGAAGTTACTCGCTATCACTGTGTGAGAGTCAACATGTGATTTTAGTTGTAGTAGTGTTCCTTTTATGAAAGTAGTTTGGTGCATAAATGTTTAGAATTGTAATAGTCTCACGATGGATTTTTCTTTTAATGGGAATATAGTGTCTTTCCCTATCTCTTTTGTTAGTTTCAGTTTTGATATATTTTGTCAGATATTAAAAAGTCTACATCTATTTGCTTCATGGTTCCATTTGCTTGGAATACCTTTTTAACCTTCTAAATATCTTTTTATCTAAGGTGCTATCTGTCCTTGATGATAAGGTGAGTTTCTTGGATAAAGCAGAAAGATGAGGCCTGTTTTCTAATCCAATCTGTTAGCATATGCCTTTTTATTGGGGGGAATTGTGACTGTTAATATTAAGATATTAATGAGCAGTGTTTATTAATTTCTGTTATTTTGTTGTGGGCATTTCCCCTCTTTTGATGAATTGTTATTCCTTGTGTCCTCTTGAATGTTGTTACCATCAATTCAGACTGATGTTCCCTTTCTTGCACCTTCTGTAGAACTTTACTGGTGGACAGAAATTGCTTAATTTGTTTGTTATCATAAAGTGCTTTTCATTCTCCTTTGGTTACAGTTGATAATTTTTCTGGGTATCATAGTCTGGACTGGCATCTGTGGTTTTGGGGGGCTTGTACCACATCCATTTAGGCTCTTATGGCTTTTAGAGTCTCCATTGAGAAGTCAGGCATAGCTCTAGTAGGGCTGCCTTTATATGTGCCTTGGTCTTTTCCCCTTGCAACTTTTAATATCCTTCTTTTTCTCTGTACACTTAGTGTTTTGATTATTATGTCTCCTGGAGAGTTTCTTTCCTGGTCCTGCCTATTTGGTGTTCTGCATACCTCTTGTACCTGATAGGCATATCTCTTTCTTTTGGCCTGGGAAATTTTATTTTTATATTGTTAAAATATTTTCTGTGTCTTTGATCTATTAATCATAGCTTTGGTCTTTTCATAGTGTCCCAGACTTCCTGGGTGATTTGTGCCTCAACTTTTTTAGTTTTAACATTTTCTTTAACTGAACTATCCTCTTCTACTTTCTTTTCAGAAGCTGAAATTCTCTCTCCCATGTTTTTTAATCTGTGAGTATTCCCTCTTGACTTTTGCTTTGACTTCCTGAGTTTTCCCTTTCAAAATTTCCTTCTATTTTGCTTTTCTTTGGCAATTCTATTTCTTTGTTACATTCTACTTTTATGTCTTGAATAACTTTCATTATTTCATTCAACTATTTGTGTTTTTATTGTCTTCCTTAAGTTGTTCATTGATACCTCTTAAAGATCCTTGCACATGGATGTAATTGCTATTTTGAAGTTATTGTTTTGTGCTGCAGGTTAAATTATTTTCTCAGGGCTTATTACAACAGAGTTGCTGGCTTCTGGAGATGCATATTGTCTTGGTTGTTCATGTTTTTTTTGTTGTTGTGATTTTTTTGTAAGGGGATCTAGGCATCTGGAGTTATGATATTTGTGGTGTTTTGGGTATAGTTATCCAGTGGCCTCACCATTAATAGATGAGTGTTCTATTCTTTGGTTGCTGTTGATTCAATCAGGGTCCCAGCCAAGTATGGTAGCTGTGTGGTCCCTGCTAGAGACCTCTCTGTGGGTCAATACAGAGTCACTATGGAATGGAGAGATGCTGAAAGTAATGGGTGGGTCTAGCCAAATGTGGTGGCTGTGGGGTTCCTGGTAGAGAATGGTTCTTGGCATCAGTGGAGAATCACAAAGGAATATAGAATACCTAGAAGGAAAGACTGAAATGGGTAGTGGAGAAGAACTAGATGGTCCTGCGTCTACACCAATAAGTTGAGTCCCACATTATGGAAGTGGTCTGTGGTAAGGGCTCAGGTGGACAGGCAGCCTCAGGTCTAAGGATAATCCAAAGAGACTGTAATGGAGGAGTAAAAGGAGGCTAAAGATAGCCTACCCGGGTCCTAGCCAAGTGTGTCAGCTGTCGATCCCTGGCAGAGTGCTGTTCTGTGGTGCTAGGAGTCACAATGGAATAGAAATTGGCTAGAAGAAAAGGGGTAGTAGGAAAGAACTTTGGGGACCCTGGGTCCATGCCAAGAGGCTGAATCCCATGAGGATGGAGGTGGACTGGGAGGAGGGACTCATGCTGGCAGACAGAAGCAGGTGTAAGAGTAGTCTGGAGAGACCAAGCAGACCAGGGTTGATAAGGAGAAGCAGGTCCCTAGCCACATGGTTATTCAGTACTGCAACTGACCCAAGGTAGAAACAGGTCCATTGCCTTATTGCTTATAATGTTCTCTACTTACTCTTCATTTTCTTACAAATTGCTATAGAATTAATTAGTTTCTTGCTCCTTTGCCTACAATATTCCCTGCTGAATTGATTTGAGATACAGATTTCCCTTAGGTCAGCCTGTCTTTAATTGCAACATTCCTTATAATGGATGATAGGGAACAGAATCAGCATTCTTCTCAGGCTGCTATCCATCTTCAATGTCAGTGACTTGTAATATTTTTTGAGTCGCTTTGATTTTGCAACACCTCTGCTCTCTTTGCTGTCTCAGGAGAGAGAAACTTTTGGCAGATAGCTTTAATGACAACAGCAGAAGTAGTGGAACGTAAACAATATTGGGTAAGCCTACAGGAGTGGGGTCTTCTTCTGAGGTTTAACTATTAGGCTTAATTCTAATTGAGACTTTGTGACTAGAACAGGTCATTTGCCTCCTTTGTGGGAAAAGGATCTCAGTTTTGTTTATGAAGAAACTGTGGACTTTATCAGTGTTTGTAAGCCTTATTTCACCTCAGAATCACTAGGCAAAGGTAACAGTAAGGAGGCAGAGGCAGGCGGATCTCTGTGAGTTCAACACCTGCCTGGTCTACAGAGTGAGTTCCAGGACAGGCTCCAAAGCTACACAGAGAAACTGTCTCAAAAAACAAAACAAAACAAAACAAAACAACAACAAAAAACCTGATTCTAAAATGATATCACTACTTCTAAATCCTTACCACAGACCTGTGAAATCATGGCGAGCATATAAAAAGTCATTAATGTTTCTAATGTACCAACAAGGTTAAGACTAAATGATGGCTTCTCAGCTTTCTGTGTGGCTAAAAGTCACCTGGGAATACTGTTTAAATGTTTGTTTTTTTCTGATTCAGTAAATCTAGTTTGGGGACTGAGATCTTGTTTATCCAGTGGGTTCCAAGATAATGCCTATGCTGAACTTTGAGAGAAAAGGGGCCTTATGAGATTAGTGGTTCTCAAGTAGGGGGTTATTCACCTGTAAGGTTGAAAATTAAGATGCACTTCCTAATATGCCAATACCATCCCCAACAGACATTTAACAGTCTCTGGTAATACTTTGGGTTGTTACAAGTAGGAGAGGTGCTATTGGTATCTATTGTGCTAAGGCAAAGCATACCACCAAACATCCTAAAATGCAAGAGAGAGAGAGAGAGAGAGAGAGAGAGAGAGAGAGAGAGAGAGAGAGAGAGAGAGATCCTGTTTCCCCAAAACAAGGGGAAATTTGGCTCAACGTGCCAATGCTGACAGTTGAGAGATACTGAACTAGATGGCCCAATTGAATATCTCATTGGAGTTTTATATTGCTTTATGCTACCCTAGGAAATAATTAAAATTATATATATGTACACATACACACACACACATACATACATATATATATAGTGACTAATAGTCACTACAACATTTTATTTCCTAACTCCAATTAAAAATTTTCCAAGGTTTGTTCTGTTGTATAATAATCTTTTTGTACACTGTGAAGATGTGTCTTTGCCAAGGTGTCTTGTTATTGGTTTAATAAAAAGCTAAATAGCCATTAGCTGGGCAGGAGGTATAGGTGGAAAAGCCAGACACAGAGGACGCTGGGAAGAAGAAAGGCAGGGTCACTAGGAGATACAGAGGGAGCAAGACATGCTGGAGGACAGGTAAATCCATGAGCCACATGGCAATATGTAGATTAATAGAAATGGATTAATTTAAGTTGTAAGAGGTAGATAGTAACAAGCCTAAGCTAAGGCTGAGCTTTTAAAATTAATAAAAAGTCTCTCTGTCAATACTGGGAAGCTGGCAGTCCCAACGAAAAGGTCCATCTACTTTGAAATTGAAAAAGTTCAATTTACTTCTCTAAAAATAGCACTTGAGAACTGAGAATAGAAAAAATATTCGGTGTCAGAACCTGAAGGGCCTTTTGTAATCAATTCAAGACTTTCATCCCACAGATGGAGATACTAAAGTCTGCTGTGGGATGGTCTGTATGGCAAATGTGTTGCTGATTGGTCAATAAAACACTGATTGGCCATTGGCTAGGCAGGAAGTGTAGGCGGGACAAGGAGGAGAATAAAGCTGGGAAGTGGAAGGCTGAGTCAGAGAGACACTGCCAGCCGCCATGATGACAAACAGCATGTGAAGATGCCGGTAAGCCACGAGCCATGTGGCAAGGTATAGATTAATGGAAATGGATTAATTTAAGCTGTAAGAACAGTTAGCAAGAAGCCTGCCATGGCCATACAGTTTGTAACCAATATAAGTCTCTGTGTTTACTTGGTTGGGTCTGAGGCTGTGGGACTGGCAGGTGATAGAGATTTGTCCTGACTGTGGGCCAGGCAGGAAAACTCTAGCTACAAAAGTCTATAGAGGGCAGTGGTCAGCCAAGCTATGTTGTTTTAAGGAAATTCTTCACATAGTTGAAATTGTTAAGGTAAGCAATTGTTTATAAAATAGCAATAGTACTGTCTGCTTCCAATTGGCACATTCTTTAAATAAACTGAATATGAAGGCATATTCTTTCTTCATTTGGACAACACTATACTTGGATTCCATTTCTATTCACATATTTAGAATAATATTCTAACAAGCTGAATTACCTCATTCTTTACAGCTATACTGATAGGGCAGGGTTTGGGAGTAATTAACTTTGGCTTAAGTAGTGATTTTATATAAATATTTATTGGAGGTTTACATTACACCAGTTTTTATGTGCTTACCTGATCTAAAAAAAAAATCCCACCAATTATATTTCATAGATCAGGAAATTGAACAATACGAAGGTTAGTTCATGTGTCCATTGTCATATTATCACTAAGTGGTTGTATCTCAGTTTAAGTCCTGCAACTGGACTCTAGTGCTCATTAATTATAGGATGAATGAAGAGTGAATGCTGAGATTTGGCCCTCTTGGCAAAGAAAAACAGATAAAATAGTATACACTTCCCTCCTTTTGCTATGGGTATTATCTGCTGTTGTCACTAGCCCTGACAACCCACTCTGTATTGTAAATAATCATTATTTTCTCTTTGCCAAGGTAAATAGCATTTATGTTGGAAAGTCAGAGCCAGGATAGCCAAATCTGTGAGATAATAAATGTGGCCTAAGCAAGAGGCCTACAGGTTGAAATTCTTTAAAGGTCTTGAGCTCAGCTTGGGCTCTGCAACTGCCTTCACCTTTCATTGCCTTTGATTTCATTTGTGAGCTGGCAGTGATAGCCATACATTTGCAAAGTGATGTTTATAAGGAGACCCAGTGATGTTGGACCAAGAACATCTTCAAGATTCAATGAAGACTAAAGATAGCAGTGGTCAGCCAATTGATGTTGGGGGTGGGGGATCATATTGGGTTTGTTGAAAGAAATGGTGAGTCAAGCTAGTTGGAATGAGTCTAAGTATCTTGAGAAGAACTTTTTTTGCAGATATGTTTATGCAGTAATATTTGTTGTGTTGAGGTAATTACATTGCAAGACACCTGGAACATGGTTAAAGCACAAAGAAGAAGTTGCCAGTCATAAAATTTTGAAATCCAGAGATAAACTTTATTCCAAATACTCATGTCATTTCAAGCCAGTGGGTTTTTTTCTCTCAGTAAGGAAAGTACCACCAGGAGGTACACGCCTGTTGGTTATGAATACAGTGAAGCCACCAGCCATGATTTTTCTCCCTACACATGGTAGAATTGTATCTAAATCGAATCATATTTTGCATCTAGATCATAGATGTTCTTGTATCAAGCATTTTCTATTCATAACTATTAAAGTCAAGATATCTAGGCTGTAAGTGAATTAAATATGTAAATACTTTAATTAAGTGGAGGAAGCGTTTTAGATCTCAGACTGCAGTGAGATAGCCAGGACCATGAACTGAGTTATCGGGACTATTCCACAATATCATAAGGACATGACCTGCCGTCTCTACTGAAATATTTATAAACGATAACTCTAACAAAACACTTGGCTTATACATTACAAAACTACATTAATCCTGAGCCTTTGGCAAAGATCTGCCACAAGTCAACATTGAAAACCTGGATAATCCATCTCTTTGGGCCTCAGTTTTCAAAAGTAAAGGCAGGGCACTGAACTATATAACATTCTTCTAGTTTTCATATTTGCCAAATATGTGGTAGTGTTAGATATAGAAATGGAGTTTGACCTTATACTGGGAAAGCAAACTTGAGTTTAACCTTTTCTGGCATCTAACAGAGGAAGAGTACCAATAAATACCTTTCTCTTGTTTCAGTATTATCACAATGTTACCCACTACTTTCAAGGGAAAAGGTATGCGTGTGGGAAAGATAAGGAGCTGTGTCTATGCGCTGAGATTTTGCCATGTGTTTCATGTTTGCCTAGATTCACACATGGCCTAAAGCCTGTCTGTTCTGTGCCTGTATTGTTTCAATTTCCATCATTTCATTGGTTCTAGAAATTGGCTTTAACCCAGTTCTTTCTGTTTTGGTCATTAAAGTTCAAATTGGTCCCTGGCTTTGTCTACAGTCTTCTTTCTTTGATAGAATAGATCTCCTTACCCAAAATGATGATTGGAAACTTGAAAGCAGACTAGTTCCTGCTCCTTTTATTGTGTTCAGTTTCCCCCAATTTACCTTCTTTGGCATTTACTCTATACCAGTGTCTAGCATCTTAGGCGTCAGATTCTTCTTTGATGAGGTGAGAACGTTCATGTGTGAGGAAGCCAGATAATCCAATATCCTTGAAAATATGTTGTTAGGACTGCCACAACAAACATTACTCAAGTGAGGGACTGAACAGAGATAGCCTGGTCCTAATACTTGGAAACTCTTCAGCTTGCAAAATGCCCTCAAGGTTTGCCAAGAGTCTCTAAGGTCCTGATGGTCCTCACCTGGCGACATAATGGTGCTGCATCTGACACAGTAACAGTGGATCCTGTCTGGAGATGTGTTGGCAAATGTTTGGAAACTTGGTGGTTGGAGATAAAGCCCTGATTTGCCAATGTCCATGGTTACTGTGGTTAATTATGAGCTAGTAGCATGATATTACAAAATATGAATTTGAAAAGAGAGAATACAAATTGGCATTCAGAGAGTGCAGGCAAACTCCAGTGTACCATGATACCACCCTTGACTGACCCATACCCTAGTCTTCAGACCTGGGGCTTCTGGGGCTAGTAAGGCTTGAGGAAAGGAGAGAGTGTAGTACTTACACAGCCTTGCCTCTTCTACCTGCTCCTTGGAAAAGAGGTATAAGAAAAATCTAAAAATAGTGTCCATGGAAACAGCAGAGCCCACTGAACTCAATCCCTAAAGGTTTTTCAGATGTTCTTCTGGTGACCTGGAGAAGCATGAAAGTTTATATCCTATCTGCATGAAACAGAGCCACTTTTAGAGCTTATATGTGTGGATGTGGAACAAGAATGTTCAACTTATGTTTCTTCGTTAGCCTAAAATATCATATATACTGAGGTTTGCAATGGGAAAGTGGAAAATAAATTTTAACATTGAAGAAGTAATTGCTTCCCGTTTCACGGAATGCCAAGTTTTAAATCCAAACCAATAGTCAGCCTGAACAAAGGATGATCCACTTGGCAGTGTTTGAGGCTATTGTAAAAGGAAATTGTAACTCTGACTTAAGGAGACTTCTCTAGACTCTGCTTCTTTTGTTTTGGCCAAAACAAAGATGAGTGCTCATGGTTTGCTTGGCTTTAAAATCAAGATACTTTTCATTATGTGTGATATGATAGCCAAAAGAACAATTCTATGTTCAGAACATTAAACTTTAGAGCTAGAAAGACCATGGAAAACAAAACTTCACTACCAAGAAGCAGCATCATCTGCATTGGGACTTAATCACACTCCCCTTCCCAAATCAACATGGACAAATCACAGCCATCTTGGAAGAGGTTTTGCATGCTGCAATGTGTATACTGTACGTATACATTTGGAACGTTTTCTTGGACAGCTGACCTTGTAGATTTGTTATTTTCTGCTCTTTCTTGCCTTTCTCAATAAAGTAAAAGACACATATGGCAGATAAAATCATATATAGTGGAGAATGCAACTATTTGCCATTATAGTTGGGATATAAATGATAAGTATCTATAGCTTGCATTAATGTTATAGCAACACTTGGTAACAAATAATGAATGTAGCATTGGAAATGAGTGTAAAATATCATTTACTTAAAGATCCCCAGGAGGTAAGCTCTGTCACATCATATCCCTTTCAGCATGTTTTGATTTTTTTTCCCTTACATTTATCTCAAGATAAGTTTTATTCCTCAGTCCCTGAAAAACATTTTAAAGAAAACACATACCACAATAATTAGAGAAATTCCATTTTTGGTACCTAATGAGCATCTACATTGGTAGTTCAGCAGAACTGCCTAAAATGAAATTGTATCAGGGAGATTATCAGCAGATTGATAGCCCCACAGTCAAGATAATTTCTTTCTTTGGTTTATTTCATATATGTTGTTTGATAGATGTTATGAATAATATTGATATATATTAATGCCATTTATTCAGCTATGTGTCTACCTGACCAATAATTAGTAAGTGCTCTGATATTTTACAGAAGGGTGAGGAGATGACTTAGGGGTGAAGTGTTTGATGTGCAAGCATGAGGATCTGAGTTCAGATTCCCAGCACCCATGGAAAAACTTCATACCTCAGCATAGAACCGGGGAAAGGGTGGGGGGTGGGAAGAAAAGCACGCGAACCCCAGGGCTTTACTGGTCAGTTAGTTTAGCTAAAAAAATAAGTGAGTATAGCTGTGTGTGTGTGTGGGGGGGGTACTCTTGAAGAGAGAGGAATGAGAAGCTTGTAGATAGAATGATAGACCTAGCCAACGAGAAGAAAGACAGAAACACAGGATAACTTCGGGAGAACCTGGGTTAATACCCAATAGCCCAAAACTTTATGCAAAATGGCTTTTTATAACAATGCCATGGTTAGAGGCAAAAGACCCCCCCCCTTGCTTGATACAGCCAAGTGTAGACCCTTTCAAACACCTGGGATCCAGGCCCATAGTCCAGTCATCCTCTTATGCAGCCCTGCTAGTAAAGTGAGCTCAGCTCTCACTAGGAAACCTCTAGGGGCTCCCACATAGCTGCCTGGGGGGCCATCCTCCAGCAGCACAGGGCTCAAAAGACAACATCAGTGTGTACTAGTCTTTTCTATCTGAGGGTTAGGGAAAAAAGCCACTCACACTCTCTCTTGATCATTTCCTTCTTTATTCCCTATTCTTCCACATTCTTTCTGTGTTCTTTCATTGCCGGTTGAAGAAAAAAGGCACTCCAAGATGAAATTTTAAGGCCCATGTGACAGTAGGAAGTTCCAGCCTCTCCTAATGCATTGAACTGGACTGGACCCTGAACAGCTGTACAAAGATGTATTTATTGATTGTTACGCAAAGTATTTCCTCATACCAACGTCCCTAATCTTAATTTACATATCTTATTGAAGAAGAGCATCACATGCCTCCATGACTCTAGTCCTTTATTGTGTATCGTGTGTGATACACAATAATACAAGAGCCTCAGGTGTGCCTGAGGTGTCTTGTGATCAAAGTCATGGGATGGCTGCAAAGCCCCTTCAGAAAAATAATCACTGTTTTCCACAAGGATTCTTCAAGGTCAAGGTACTTCTAAAAAATAGCTGTTCGTTCTAATAGCTACCTCATACAGTGCTTCTGCTAAATTCCTACAGAGTACAAGTAAATACATGTCTTTTATCTCCTTTACATGATTAAAAACAAAGTCACCCTAATAACCCATATACATTTATGTCTAAGTAATTTTTTACATATTAACAGAATATGAGCAAGCAGAAAGTATTTTTTCATAGCCAACTCTTTTGTTGGCAGGTGATAGCAGCAGCGAACATGTAAAGGCACAGCAGAAGCAAAAGGCATTCCAGGGTCTGTGGTCTCAGGGGGATGAGAAGAGCCTTGTCTAACTGAGATTCCAGTGGGGGGGAGGGGGCTGCCTCCTGGTGTGCTGACACCTTGAACTTCAATTGCCACATGCTGTTCCACTGGCATGGCCACCAGCAAGTGAGCTCCATGTTCAGTGGGCAACGCTGTCTTAAACAAACAAATGATTAAAAAAAACAATAAGAGAGAAACTTGATGTCAACCTCGGGTTTCCATATGCATGGACAAAGATACTGACACATGTACTCACATACATACATACACCATGAACACACACACAATGTCATATAGACAATATCTAATGCTTTGTGTATTGAATACTCACTGTGCTAAGCTTTGCCCCAAAGGTTCTAAATGTAGTATCCTATGTAATTTCCTCTAAAAAAATCCTCTGAAGGAGGTATTATTATATCTCATTTTATAGTTGAATAAACTGAGAACGATTAAGCTTCTTGCTTAGGATCCCACAGCTGGGAAGTAATAGAGTCTAAATTCAAACTCTGGCAATAGAGTTCAGTAGTCTTTGTGTTTAACCACAATAAATACCATAAACACAGAACTGAATGAGATGTCAAACAAAATAGCTCTCTTAAGTCTGTAGTCTTAAGAAGGCTGAGTTCTGATTCTGACTTTGCCATCGGCCTGTAAGACCTAAGCTCCCTCTTTTCCTGCATCCCTACAATATACAAATATCGAGAGAACACGAGGTAAAGGTGTTGAAGAACCACCAGCTTTTCACAAGAGAGTTGAAGGGGCCCTAGGTGTTATACTGTTTTTGACCATCTTTCACAGATCCTACGGGGAGGAAAAAGACTTGCTTTTCCTGGCTGTGTGTTTTGCAGTTTGACCCCTATTGTTCTCCTTTCGGTCTCTTCAGGAGAAAAATCCTTAGAAGAGATACTTGACAAATGTCCAGTGGGGTGGTCAGCCCCTTGCTTGTTGAGGCAGGACTGACTGCTCTGCATGATGCACCCCATGTGTTTTTGTTTAGTGTTTCCACCATTCTAAACAAAGCATGCCTTTTCCCTTGAATTCTTCGTTGGGTGTTTTGTCCAAATCTTTTCTGTCTTCTGTAAAGTCGATATGTTACAATGAGTTTTCATCTTCTCTGTAACTAACTATAAAGCACTGAAAAACTGTTCCTGTTTGTTTTTGAAAGCTCTAGCCATGAACATTCCTCAGCACCATCATCATGACTGCAAGATACTAGATTTTGTTTGCCCCAGGAAGAAAGGCTCTACTTCTCAGAAAGTACTATCATGTTGGCTGTGTCAGGAGTGGGGATGAAGAAACCCCTAGTACCTACATCTGGGTCTGGTTATTATTACAGAAACTGGGTGGTTACCTACACCATGACTCAAACACTGGTGCTCCCAGAACAATATCAACATTCTATGTCTTTCCATCTTTTTCTTTTTCATCCTGTCTCTTTCCCTGATAGAGTAATAGCTCCCTGTGTAATCCAAAGTAGGATAATCAGGCAAATTATCATGTAATCAATGTACTCTTAGAATAGGCATAATGCCTCAATCAAGACAGCAGGAGTGAGCTAGACTGTCTGCAGAAAACCAAGGGACTGGGTTCCTTAACCTAGAAGTCACAGAAACTCTTCAAATCTCCAAGATGTGGGCCCACAGTAGTGAATCCTATTCTGTGCCTACATGTGACATCACAGGGATGCCGAGCAGAGTTGCCCAGAATAGCACAGTGAAATGAAGCAACCAACTAGCTAGTATTCTCATGTAGACATCTGTGCAGCATATTGTTGGGTGAAATTGCCATGCTGAATGCAAGAAGGAAGAACAATTAGAACATTAATTAATTAGAGTCTTGCTTTTATTCTTTTGTGAAAGGTAATTTTTCATTAAGGTGAAATAAAATTCTAAGCTTACCCCAAGCTTTAATTATAGTGTTATTATTTTAAAATATTGGCTGGCCTTGTTCCAAGATACCGAACTGTTTATATTTCAATAATCTAAAGGTAGTTCAAACACATTATAATTTACTAATGACCTGAAAGAACTCTAGTTTGTTTTGCTCAAACAGTTGATTAAGATGACAACAGACTGGGAATTACACTAATCCTATTTCAAAGTTCCCTTGGCTAGGGAGCATGGGGACCCCAAAATGGCTATGCTTATATCTGCTTATAGATACGTGAGTTGTCATGAAGGACTGCAGCAGAAGGGAAGAGCAGAGTGTCAGCTTTTCGGGACACGGGTCTGATTTGGCATTCCTGTTCTACTGTAACCACAGGAGCTTCATGACTCATGTTTAACATCCCCATTTGGTTAACGAGTCAACACATTAAAGTGATGAGCACTCAGTAAAGTCCTGTGTGCTCCTCGATATATGAAAGCAATTACAATTTGCACAACTGTCTTGTTTGTGATCGCATTCCCTCATGCACACCTCTCTGGTATTCACATCTGAATTTGTGTGCATGTACTCATGGAGATGCATAGGTGTGCATTTCAGTGTTTAGCAATGTACACCTCATTCTGCATCTGTGTGAGTTACAGAAGTTTTGGCATGCAGCTGCATCCGTATATTGAATAAAAGTACGCATGTATGAAGATGTTCTGTCTCCACAGCTGTACATGTGTCTCTGTGCTTTCTATACTTCATTATCTCAAACTGAGATGGAAGGTCACTTGAAGCATGATTCTTCTATTTGTAGTACTCCTTCTCTTCTTTGACCTTGATTTTATCCCTATGGGGGTGACCCAGGTCATAGGGATGGTTTGCTTTTTTTTTAAACTTTTTTTTGTTTTTGTTTTTTTGTTTTTCGAGACAGGGTTTCTCTGTGTAGCTTTGCGCCTCTCCTGGAACTCACTTGGTAGCCCAGGCTGGCCTCGAACTCACAGAGATCCGCCTGCCTCTGCCTCTCAAGTGCTGGGATTAAAGGCATGTGCCACCAGCGCCCGGCCTGCTTTTGTTTTTAATCTGTGTTGTGAGTGTATGTAAACAAAGGATCTTTATCCCATGATTAATTAGTATACTTCTTTTCTCCTCCGTTGTTTGCTCCCCCACCCCACTCTCAGGTAACATCTCTTGCTCCCCCCCCCTTTTTTTTAATGTATCACCTTATTGGCGTTTTATTCCTATTACAGCATTGAGGGGCAGCATCTAAAGTGGATGGAACAATTCTGAAACAAGGTGTGAGTCCCTGGCTGATTTGCCCTTAGTGGCTTCCTCCTTTCAGGTACAATTCAAATCCCAGGAGAACGTTCCTGAGGGTTCCCAGAACTCTTCACAACATGAGACTATAGAGTCACTAAGTAAGACAGAAGCGCACCAGACAGACCAATGTGAAATGTTTTGGGTTGTCTTTTTCCAGGTTGGTTTTTTCTGTCATTTCAGAAGCAAGCCTAATGTCAGCTTCCTCTCTCTCAGCCTACACTTAAATAAGCAGTCTCCGGAGGTTCCCAAATTAACCTTCTTTTTCTTCCTTGCTCAATGAAATCTCCCATTTCTTTCTTAGTAGAACCTGTCTATTTGTTAGGGAGGAAATATTTCCAATCAAATTAATTTGACTTACAGTACGAGTGGTAACTATATTAATATGCTTATTTTACTTAAAAATTAAACATAATATTATAATCTCAAAAATAAATGTACATTTTGAGGGGAACTTGAGCCTAATAACTGGAGGTAATAATATCACCTGTTTTACAGGCTGCTGGAGTTGACTGCATGAGAAAAAGGCTAGAGCAAACTCCTGATAACTGTAAGTGCTATATATTGCTAATAATTCTATACATGCCATATATTATTAATAATTATTCATTACACTTTAATGTAGAGACAGTCATGATATTAACTTTGAAGATTAGGAAACAAGGTTGGAGCGATAGCTCATGGGTTAAGAGCATGTACTGCTCTTGCAGAGGAACTGAATTCAGTACCATATCGGGAAGCAGCTCACAACTACCTGTATAGTTCCACCTCCAGAGGATCCAACACCTGCTTCTGTACTCCACAGTCACCGGCATTCACATGCACCTCACCACACACAAGACACATGACCAGGAAACTGGAGGCTGGATAGCTCAGAGACCTATGATAGAAAAAAAATCAATAAAATGATTCCTAATGATATTCTTATATACTCATAGATTGGTGCCTAGCCCAATTGTCATCATGGAAGCTTCCCATGGCAGCTGATGGGTGCATATGCAAAGACCCATAGCCAAACTTTAGGCGGAAAGAGAACCCAAATTGAAGATGTCCACGGGTCCCTCCTCTTGGAGCTCTACGAACCACATGGAAGAGGGGGAGGAAGAATTGTGGTAGCCAGGGGTGGAAGACTCCAGTAGAACATGGCTCACAGACATTAACTAAGCAGAGCTCATAGGGGCTCACAGTGACCGAAACAATCATGTAGTCTGCATCTGTTTGCTCTAAGTCTTTTGCATGCATGTTATGGTTGTTCGCTTGGTGTTTTTGTGGGACTCCTAATAGCGGGAGTGGGGGTGCCTCTGACTCTTTTGTCTGCTCTTGGGGCCCTTTCCATTCTACTGGGTTGCCTTGACCAGTCTTTATAGGAGGGTTTGTGCCTAGTCTTATTGTATTTGCTATGCTGTGTTCTGTGGATATCACTGGGAGGCCTGCTCTTTTATGAAAGGAAATGGAAGAGGAAAAATAATACATAATGAATAAATAAATAAATAAATAAATAAATAAATAAATAAGTGATTTTAAAAAACGTTAATAAAATTGAGGCTCAGGGAAGGTAATTCACCAAGATCAAACATACGTGTACAACTAGTGCTAAATTCTAGTCCGTATGACTTTAGTAATTCAGAGCTATCCACTTTGGTACTTTATATTTTCTAGTGCATTGCTTGTTTTGTCATATTTGTAGTGTATATGACAGACAAAAGCAATGATTGATGTGTCAGTCCTATTCACACTTTCTTTATTACCTTTCCATACAATTCTACCTTTATAAAATTTATTATTAAAGAGTAGTAAATTACTGAGTTGTAATTCATCCCCATGCATCTAAATTTTGCATTTGTATTTTATAATAGGCACACTGGCAGTGCACACTTTCATACTCTAACATCTGTAGCCAAAACCTAATGATTTTACTTAAGCTATTAAATCAGAGCACTGTACATTAGCATTATCAGTAGAATTCTGAGTCGTGAACTTAAAAACTGTTATTTTTTGCAGAAGTGATTGCTTTCCTTTCAATTTGTGACTGACACAAATTCTACCAATGTAAATGAGCAGTAAACACACTTTAGTTGAAGTAAGATAATGAGGGCTAAATACATGTTTGTGGAGAGGAAAATAGCTGTGTGTGTTTCTCGTTCTGGATGAGCCTGCCTCCACAAAAGACAAACAACCACAAACAACCGAACAAACCTTTGTCAGTTGTCCAATCAAGCTGAGAAGACTGGAAGACTGATAGGGTTTCTTAAGCTGTTTAAATGATGGGAAAGAACATGTGGCTGCCTAAAGGGAAAGTACTCAAGGTGGAATTGCTGTTTGGAAAAGGTTCCAAAAGGTATGGAAGTGGGATGTGGCATTGGAAACCCTGAAGCTGGTATGCCTTCACACATGAGGTATAACCTCAGAGTGATGAATGGGATTTCATTATAAACATATCTGAATTTCATACTCAAGGAAGTGCTGTCATCTCCAAAGCAGTATCTATCTTCTTAACATTAGCTTTTAAAATATACTTTTGAAAATTATTTTCTGATGTATAAACTGTGTCCACTTACTCCAGAAAATGGAAATGGATAGCTGGAATGTGACAGGGTTTCTGAAATCTGGAAAACAGTTATCTTCTTAGCCATTACTGAAGATGATTACTGGGGAAGCTAAAGGGGCACTGTCTGTGCTATTATAACAAATGGAGCCATCGTATGTGATTAAAGGTAGTGAGATTCCCAGGGCCTGGAATATTCTCTTAGGTTTAACTCTCTCTTCTTTTTGGCATTTAATTTGAGTAGGTGCTAGTTCACCGTGTAGGCATTCATTTTTATATGGAGAACTAATTGAATTAAGTGAAAATGTTTTATGAAATGTACCCCATGAGATCAGCAAATGGAAACAGACAAAAATAAGAGATCTGTCAGAGGGAGCTGGAGTGATACAAATCTGAACAGGTAGATGCTCTGCGGGTGAGGTCCAAGGTGTCTGATGAAACTTGTTGGGTCAGGACTGTTGTCTTGGAAGCCTTTTTAAAGAGCTTAATAGTGTACATGGGATTTGTTCTAGCAGAAGCTTCAGAGAGACTCACCATTTTAAAAGCATACCTTTACATTTAATAATTAAAAAAGTACATGAGAAAATTAAACAGTTTGAAGAAGTTACAGGACACCAAAGTGACACTAGACATGGTTCTGGTAAATGCTGTGGCATGTGCATTTCATGCTATGTGTGTAAACAACGTTATTACAATGTTGTAAAAACAGGGCAGACACGAATGGAGTTAAGGGCTCCAGTGCATCCAATGTTAGACAACATGAGTAAAAAGGTAAGGATGACCTGTAATATTTATTGTTCTAGTTCCCTTTCTGTTGCTGTGATAAATACCCTGAAAACAAGAAACTTAGGGGAGAAATGGGTTGTTTTAGCTCACAATTCCAGGAAAACTCTAGTCCATTTTAGCTCCATATCCTATTACTGTCCATCACTATGGGGAAGTCACATTGGTCACATCAAAGCCACAGTTAAGGGCAGAGAGAAATAAATGCATGCATGTTTGCTTACGTGCATCCTTGTCTCTATACTTCTATAGTCCTTAGCTAGGGAATGGTGCTGCCCACAGTGTCCTGTGCTCTTCCATATAAGTTAACAGTCAAGTTAACTCACAGAAATGTCCATGGGCCAATATGATCTGTGCAACCCCTCAATTAAGACTCCCTTCTCAGATAACTCTGGGTTTGTCAACTTGACAATTAAAACTAAGCATTACATTTGTTAAACACTTACTATGTGCTAGGTTTCTTAGAGGGATGGAGTGAAAGAGCAACGAAAGAGATGGAGGGAGCCATTATGGGGTTGGGGAGAAACCTGGTGCTAGGGAAATTCTCAGGATCATCCCACAAGGATGACCCCAGCTTAGACTACTAGCAATAGTGGAGAGGGTGCCTGAACTGGCCTACCTCGGTAATCAGATTGATGAATACCCTAACTGTCACCATAAAGTCTTCATCCAGTAACTGATGGAAGCAGATGCAGAGATCCACAGCCAAGCACGAGGCTGAGCTCCAGGAGTCCAGTTGAAGAGAGAGAAGAGGGATTCTATAAGCAAGGGCATCAAGATCATGTTGGAAAAACTTACAGAGACAACCAAACCAAACTAGTAGGAACTCATGAAATTTAGATCCACAGCTGTGGAGCCTGCTTGGGACTGGTCTAGGCCCTCTGCATAGTGAAACAGTTGTGTAGCTTGATCTGCTTAAGGGGCCCCCTGGTAGTAGGATCAGAATCCATCCCTGGTGCATGAGCAGGCTTTTTGGAGTCCACTACCTATGATGGGACACCTAACTAGCTCTTATAACTTAAATGAGCCCATTTCTATTAATTTACGTGCTGCTATGTGGCTCATGGCTTGTTACCTCATCTCCTATATGTCATGCTTCCTCTGTGTCTCACTGGCGACTCCTCCCTTCTCTTCCCTGCCCCCAAAATCCTGCCTAGCTACTGGCCATTTAGCTTTTTGTTAAACCAATCACAGCGACATAGCTTCACACAGTGTAAAGGAATATTTCACAATGTTTAAAGCCTGCCTGGGCTATAGTGAATTTCAGGCCAACCTAGGCCACTTACTAAGATCATCTCTCAAACTTACAAAACAGAAAAAAAGTAGCTATGGCTACAGCTCAGTGGTAGAACATTTGCCTAGCATGTGCCCTAAGTTCAGTCCCCAGTACTGATTTAAAAAAAAAAAAAACAGTGTGTGAACTAAAGCTTATTTTGCTTATTTTAAGAATGAAGAAACTAAGACTGAGAGAGGTAAAGAAACACACACAATTATGCACATATAGTAACGGGTACAGCTAGTGTTGGACACAGACTTCACAGACTCCTAATTTCATGCTCTTCTTTGATATATTAAGTTACTCTTCAAAGACAGGTACATCTGGGTTTGCCCATGGAGAAGAAAGAGCTACAATAGAATAGCTTTTTGAAAAATACTAACAGACTGAAGAAGTGGGACCCAAGCAGGTGACCAGCTAATAATAGTGAATATAGGAGAAATAATTAAGTAGTGTTTTGAACCAAGAGTGTAAGAGTGTTGACCAGCTCTATCCAGCACACATTTTGTTTGGATTGCATAACAAGTTTTTGTAAAACTTTTTGCCAGTGTCTAAAATGAGAAAAAAAATCACAGAAAGATTCTGCTTTTCAACTTTATCCCTTATGCCCTGGAAAACCAAAAAGCCTGAAAACATAGAGCCTAAGATCCTGCAAGGCAAAATTAGCTAGAGTTAAGTTGTATATCCACCAAATACTCACTTTCCAGGCTCCAGAGTCTCTATCTTAAACACAAGCTGCTTTACATGTTAGCTGATCTGGGTCACTCTAAAATGTTTTGGTTTATAAGTAGTAGCTTAGGTGCTTACTGTGGGTGTTTATTTGAATAAAATGCCATTTTCTGAGAGTGGTGACAAAGAAAATAGGGTGTGACATCCTTCATGAGGTTCCTTAACATACTCCAAGTTCTACATGGCTCATTTCCTAATGCTTGAAACAAATTGGAACCATTGTGATATCCCTGACAAAGTTGAAGGTTAAAACTCTCTTCCTTTCTGTCAGTTTCTTAGGTACAGGAGTAGGGATACTGAAAATCTTTGTCATGTTTTGTAATTCAAGTTTCAATAATAATCAGGTTTATTTGGCAAATAAAAATGGCAGTGTCAGTGTCCATTGTCTTGGTAAGGTGATGTCCTGATTCTGACAGTATTTTCACCATTAGAAGGAGTCAGATATGGCTAGATGCACTGTTGTCCCCTTAATTTGGAGATATGTGGTGATATTTTACTTGTGCGTTAATAAAATAAAGCTTACCTGGAGATCAGAGGAAAGCCAGCCACTATAGTAAACACAAGAGTCAGGCAGCACACGCCCTTAATCCCTTAGCAGGCAGGTCTCTGTGTGTTCAAGGCCACACTAGGAAACAGAGCCAAGGGTCGTGACCATAGAGACCTGGAAGTCTGTACAGACAGACAGAAAGTGACAGAACTGTGTAGGAAGAGGAAGTGAGGTAGCTGGGCTAAGAGAGCCAATGAGAGGGCAGAAAAGCAAGGCATATAAAGCCTGGCTAGACAGGAAGTCGCTCATTTGGAAGCTGCAAAGTTGGTGAGGTCAGGTTGGCTGGTGGCTTTCCCTATTTCCCTGATCTAAGGATTTCACCCCTATATTTGACTCCATGTTATTTAATAAGATCTTTTAAGCTTCATGTTATAGAGATAGTAGCTTTGAAGTAATAAACTTAATAGAAGATCATTCTGCTCTGATTGCTACACTTAGGGTTAGGGACAGAGTCTAGAAGGAATAAACTGTGGCGGTTTGTGGACATAGTGCTTCTTCTCAGGATTGTTAAAAAATTCCAAAATTAAATAATGTTGCTGATTGCAGATCTCGGTGAAATATTGAAAAGTATCGAACTGCACACATTTGAGTAAATTGACTAGTATGTGATTTAGGTTTATAACTCATATTCAGTTACAATGAATTTCTAAAAATCATTACTGCCTGCATTGCATCGCTCCCTAAACTTGAAGAGATTTCTCTCTCTTTTTTTAAACTGAGGTTTCCACTCCTTAACTTCCCAAAAGGCCTTTACATCACCATCCCTCAAGAATACAGGTTATGTCTTTAAGTGAATTAAGCAAGCTGAGGATTGTTTCTCAGGACAGAGGTCCCATTCAAATTGAAAGCCTTGTTCATCTTCCCATTTATATGTTTACTTCACCCTCTAGGCTGCTCTCTTCTGTGTATCTCTTCTCTCTCTGAGCATAGATGAAAAATAGCATTGAATAAGAAATACAAGTTAACTAGCTGATTCAGTATAATTCTAAAAAGCATCCTCACAATGTAACAATGAAATGGACCTTAGAATGGAAGGATATACACTAGAAAGACGGAGACAAAAAATTCTGTATATTAACATATCTACAGTGATGTGGTTCAGAGAGTCCTTTTGCCCTTTCCAGCAGTTTCTTCTATTCTGAAACATCAACATATGGTCTAGAAGCCCCATAGAGTGTCCAAAAGACAACCCTAGATCTCTAGAAGAGCCCTAATGAATAAAAAAAATGAAGTAGGGTAAGGAGCATGGTTGTTGGAGGAACTAGTTTCCACCACGGTTTATAAGCTAACCAGGAGACAGTACTTCAGCTCTTAGACCACAAATATATTACACAAGCTATGAGAAAAAGCTTTCCTATTGATGCAGAAAACAGTGGCTTTAAAGAGGAAACTCCGAGGCAATTCCTAGTTTTATCTAAGACGTCCCTTTCTCAGTGTAAAACTCAATGATTTCCTCCTGTGGTTTTTATCAATGGGTCAGAGGTCTGATACAATTGTTTCCTTCCTGCACTTGGAACTTGGCCATCTCACTTGGAAGAATTAATAGATTTGTCTTTCTGGTCTGGCTCTGAGCTTAGTGGGATAAGAGGCACATGAGAAGTGGGCTCAGAGAATGTAGAGAGGGATGAATGCGGCTAGCCTAAGGTAGTGTTTGACTCGAGTCCTCTACCTCTATTTCTGAGAAGATTGGCTTTTCTGCAAATTGCCATGCTTTGCCAAGATATTCCACAAGTTGAGTAAAGGTCATAGTTTTTGTGTTAGTCTATTTGTGTTACTATAACAAAGTGATAACTATAAACAGTGGATAGTTATTTTGCAGAGCTCCAGAGTTTGGAAGTCTAAGATCAAGGGTTTACAGGTTTAGTTTCTTCTGAACACTTTGTTTCTACTTCCAAGATGATACCTCATTGCTATATCTCTGGAAGGAACATGGTAGAAGAGATAGATGGAGAAAAAAAGGAGTAAACTTAAGTCAGGTTCTTCATAAAGGCATCTAGTCATATTCATGAGGACATAATCACTGCATAAGGGCATAAATGTGATTAGGTTTCAAGACAAATTTGCAGGACATTTAAACCATATTATTATATTCCAGTACCCCAGTTGTGCTTTTTTTCACATGCAAAATGTATTTATTACATCTTAACAACCCTATATGTTTTTCCAGCACCAGCTGAAAATATAAAATTCAGAGTATCATTAAGTCAGATATGAGTTAGGCTCAAAGATACGTTGTATCATAAGGCAAATACCATCCCCCCCAACTATCAGCCTATGAAATCAAAGAAGTTATATGCTTCCAAAATATATTGATGAAACAGACAGAATAATTATTCCAATTTTAAAAGGGAGAACTAGATAAGAAGAAAAGAGTATCAGGTCCCAAAATGCAAGAAGGCAATAAACATTCAAACTTGAGGATTTAAGAATAATCTTTGACTCCATGTCGTCTCTTCTAAACTCACTGGGGCAGGGTTTGAGTTCCCAGAAATCAAGGGAATCCCACTTATACAGGTTTGCCAGGCACAACTCATATTGATGTTTTCATGTGTTGATGTATCTTCCAAGTTAGAGTTGCATGTGAGTAGCTGTATAGTTCTGGGGGCTCCTGGGTAGCCCCCCTCCCTGGCTTCATTAAGCACCATATTAGTGTGAAATTTCTGTGATGTCCCAGACCATACTAGGCATAATTTTCACACTTGTATTCTGAGCATCCTTTGAAGTCTGTAGATAGAGGTGGCCTTGTGCATAGTGAACACCTACAAAATCAGAAAAACTTGTAGGTCATCAAAACTAATCACATGAATCCTTTGTACCTTAGCCACGTGATCTACAGATAGGGTAGTGAAAAAGGGTTGTAGCACAGTTTAAGGAGCAGAAATGTGAGGT
The DNA here is from genome assembly GCF_949786415.1 of Peromyscus eremicus. Taxonomy (NCBI): domain Eukaryota; kingdom Metazoa; phylum Chordata; class Mammalia; order Rodentia; family Cricetidae; genus Peromyscus; species Peromyscus eremicus. Next base: position 89,949,941 of record NC_081439.1, on the reverse strand, counting down.
TGGTATTAGCAGTAACAAATGAGGTCCTATAGGCTCCCCAGTCTCCTCCTTTGAACTTTTTCTGCTACCAAAGCCTGCCCTGATGGACCTGTGATGGGACTAGATACCTTGAAAATCTGTAAAATGTCTTTGAACTCAATCTCCAACTATCTTGATTAGTAGCACCCAGATTTTTTATAGCCATACCTTGGCTTTGGCTTTCTCTCCTAAACAAGCGTGTGTGTGTGTGTGTGTGTGTGTGTGTGTGTGTGTGTACATATATGCATATATTATATATCTCTGTGTATATATATATATATATATGTATGTGTGTATGTGTATTTGTACACACACACACACACACACACACACACACACACACACACACACACACACCAGGCCAAGAGCTTTCCAGATAGTTATGTTTTGCTTTGCCTTTGGTTAAAAATTCCAGCTTTTAGTCACTTCTCCCACTTCACACATTATTGTAACAGTTCAGAGAAGCCACGTAGTACCTCAATTTCTTGCTGACTAGAGTTTTGCCTTATATCTTCATTCATTACTCACAAGTTCATTCTACAAAGTCCTATGACATTGACACAATTTGGCTAACTTTTTTGTGACTTTGTAATAAGGATGTCCTTTCCTCCACTTTCTACTACCATTTCTATCTGATACCTCATAAGAATAGCCTTTATGTTGGCTCATTCCTACCAGTATACTGTATATATAGGGAGAGGCTTTCATTGTAGTTCTCCTTTCCTGAGCCTTCTCCAGAATTTCCTTTGATGATTTCCTCACAGGATCTCCAGTGTCTTAGTTAGGGTTCCTATTGCTGTGAAGAGAAACTATGACCACTGCAACTCTTACAAAACAAAACAAAACAAAAAACAACATTTTGTTGAGGTGGCTTACAGGTTTAGAGGTTTCATCCATTATCATCACAGTGGATCATGGCACTGTGCAGGTAGACATGATTCTGTAGCTGTAGTTGAGAGGCAACAGGAAGTGGTCTGTGACACCGGATGTGTCTTGAGCATATGAGACCTCAAAGCCTGCCTCCATAGTGACACACTTCCTCCAAAAAGGTCATACCTACTCCAACAAAGCCACATCTCCTAATTGTGCCACTCCCATTGGGGACCATTTTCTTTCAAACCATTCCACCCAGTATTCACTAAATAAACAAAAGAACTATTTCAGGTTTGACTCATTACCTAGGTCCAAAGCCACACCCTCATTTTTAGGCATAGTCACTTGTCAGATTGGTTTCAGGACCTCTGTGGATAGCAAGAGTCTGTAGATGCTCAGATTCTTTATTAAAAAATAAAAGATAAAAGGGTGTTATTGAGGCTGGAGAGAAGGCTCAGTGGGCAAGAGCATGTATTGCTTTTCCAAAGTCCCGAATTTCAATTCCAAGCACCCTTTCAGGCAGCTCACAACCACTTCATTCAAGCTCCAGGGGATCTGACACTTCTGGCCACTACAGGCACCCACATACATAGCATATACTGCCACATACACATAACTAAACATTTAAAAAGTATTTTTTTAAATGGCATGGCATTTATATACAGTTTATGCTTATATTCCCATGTGGTTCAAATAACTTTACATTATATTATAAATAACATTTAATAAAATGTAAATATTGTGTAACTAGTCATTATACTTCTGAGGGAATAACAACAAGAAAGCAAACTTGTATGGATTCAGTAGAGGTGTAGCTTTTTACCAAAGTTTTTTTCTTTTACTTTTTAATTGAAAATAAATTTTTAATACAATTTTCTGATATGGTTTCTCTTTCCCCAACTCCTCCCAGATCCTCCCCACTTCCTCACTCACCCAAATCCACACCCGTTTTTCTTTCTCTCATTAGACTACAAACAAGCATCTTAAAAAACATGATCATCTTATTAGATGATAAAAATGTTTTTGATAAAATCTAACACCCATTCATAATAAAAGTCTTGGAGAGAGCAGGGAGGGATACAAGGGACATACCTAAACATAATAAAGGAAATTCATAGCAATCTTATAGCCAACATCAAATTAAATGGAGAGAAACTCAAAGCACTTCCTCTGAAACCAGGAACAAGACAAGGCTATCCACTCTCTCCATATCTATTCAATATAGTACTTGGAGTTCTAGCTAGAGCAATAAGACAACTAAAGAAAATCAAGGGATTACAAATTGGAAAGGGAGAAATCAAAGTATCATTATTTGCAGATAACATGATAGTATATATAAACAACCCCAAAAATTCTACCAGGAAACTCCTACAGCTAATAAAGACCTTTAGTGAAGTAGGTGGATACAAGATTAACTAACAAAACAAAACAAAACAACAAAACAAAAACAAAAGAAAACAGTAGCCCTCCTATATCGATAAATAGGCTGAGAAAGAAATCAGGGAAACAATACCCTTGTAATAGCCAGAAATAACATAAAATATCTTGAGGTAACTCTAACCAAGCAAGTGAAAGACCTGTATGACAAGACTTCAAGTCTTTGAAGAAGATATTAGAAAATGTAAATCTCTCATGCTTATGGATAGGTAGGATTAGCATAGTAAAAATTGCCATCCTACCAAAAGCAATCTACAGATTCAGTGCAATCCCCATCAAAATTCCAACACAATTCTTTATAGACCTTGAAAGAACAATACTCAACTTCATATGAAAAAAAAAAAAACCAACCCAGGATAGCTAAAACAATCCTGTACAATAAAGAACTTCTGGAGATATCACCATCCCTGATATCAATCTCTATTACAGAGCTGTAGTAATAAAAACAGCTTAGTATTGGCATAAAAACAGATGGGTGAATCTATGGAATTGAATCAAAGAACCAGTAATAACTCCACACACCTATGGACACCCGATCTTTGATAAAGAAGCCAGAAATATACAATGGAAAAAATAAAGCATCTTCAACAAATGGTGCTTGTCTAACTGAATGTCAGTATTGAGAAGAATGCAAATAGATCTATATCTATTACCCCGATCAAAACTCAAGTCCAAGTGGATCAAAGACCTCAACATAAAACCAAATACACTGAACCTGATGGAATAGAAAGTGGAGAATCACCTTGAATGCATTGACACAGGAGCCAAGTGCCTGAACAGAACACCAACAGCACGGGTACTAAGATCAACTAATAAATTGAACCTCATGAAACTTAAAAGCTTCTATAAGGCAAAGGACATTGTCAATAGGACAAAATGGCAGCCTATAGAATGGGAAAAGATCTTCACCAATCCCACATCTGACAGAGGGCTAATTTCCAAAATATATAAAGAACTCAAGAAGCTAGCCATCAACAAACCAAATAATCTAATGTAAAAAATGAGGTACAGATCTAAACATAGAATTCTCAACAGAGGAATCTCAAATGGCTGAGAAACACTTAAAAAAATGTTCAATATCCTTAGCCATCAGGGAAATGCAAATCAAAACAACCTTGCTGAGCGGTGGTGGCACACGCCTTTAGTCCCAGTACTTGAGAAGTAGAGGCAGGCAGATCTCTGTGAGTTTGAGGCCAGCCTGGTCTAGAGTGAGATCCAGGACAGGCACCAAAACTACACAGAGAAGTCCTGTCTCGAAAAACCACACACACACACACACACACACACACACACACACACACACACACACACGTTAAAAAAAAAGACTTTGAGATTCCATCTTACACCTGTGAGAATGGCTAAGATCAAAACATACATGACAGCTCGTGCTGGCAAGGATGTGAGCAGGGGAACACTCCTCCACTGCTGGTGGGAGTGCAAACTTGTACAGCCACTTTGGAAATCAATATGGTGTGCTGTGGATGATTGACTGACAAATAAAACTCTGATTGGCCAGTAGCCATGCAGGAAGGATAGGGTAGGCGGAACAAGGAGGAGAAGAATTCTGGGAGGTGGAAGGCTGAGGCAGAGAGACGCTGCCAGCCGCCGCCATGACAAGCAAGATGTAAGGTACCAGTGTGCCACAAGCCACGTGGCAACTTATAGACTAATAGAAATGGGTTAATTTAAGATATAAGAACAGCTAGCAAGAAGCCTGCCATGGCCATACAGTTTGTAAATAATATAAGTCTCTGTGTTTACTTGGTTGGGTCCAAGTGGCTGTGGGACTGCTGGGTGAGAGAGATTTGTCCTGACTATGGGCCAGGCAGGACCAGGAAAACTATAGCAACAATGGTGGTTTGTCAGAAAATTGGGAATCCATCTACCTCAAGACACAGCTATACTCCTCCTGGGCATATTCACAAAGGATGTTCCATCCTACTACAAGGATATTTGCTCAACTACATTCATAGCAGTTTTATTCATAATAGCCCCAAACTGGAAACAACCTAGATACCCCTCAACCAAAGAATGGATAAGCAAGATGTGGTACATTTAGACATTGGAGTATTACTCAGCTATTAAAAACAATGACATCATGAAGTTTGCAGGCAAATGAATAGAAAAAAATCCTCCTGAGTGAGTTAACCCAGACCTAGAAAGACATGGTACATACTCACTTCTAAGTTGATATTAGCTATATAGTAAAACATAATCATGCTAAGGTCCACAGACCCACAGAGAGGCTAAGTAACAACAACGGATTAAGGGGAAACGTAAGGATCTCCCTGGGAAGGGGAAAAAGAATAGACTTTGTAGGTGGACTGGGGTTGGGTGGAGTTGGGGGGAGGGAGAAAATACTGGAAGAGATGACTGGAATTGGGGGGCACTTGGGGGACATTTGGGGGGTGAGGTAAAACCTAGTGCAATGGAAACTCCATGGAATCTATGTGAGTTATCCTAGTAAAGATTCCTAGTAATGGGGGAATACGGAGCCTGAACCAGTGGTCTTCTGTAACCAGGTAAGGCCTTAAGTGGAGGCATTGGGACACCAATCCAGCCACTAAACTTTCAACTTACAGTTTGTCCTGTCTGTAGAGTGTTTTGTGACCAGAGCCTAGCAGAATCCTCATCAACGAGACCAAAGAGACTTCATCCAGCAACTGATGGGAACAGATGCAGAGTCCCACAGCCAAACACTAGGCAAAGCTCAGGAATCCTGTGGAAGAAAGGGATAAAGTAACAGAGGAACCAGACGGGTCAGAGAAAGAGAACGTAGGCCATGGAATCAACTGACAGGAACTCATGGGGGCTCGCAGGGATAAGGGAGCCTGTAGGGGCCTGACCTAGGTGTCCTCTGCATATATGTTATAGCTGAATGGCTTAGTGTTCTTGTGGGACTCCTAACAGTGATAGTAGGGGCCATCTCTGACTCTTTTGCCTGATTGTGTGACCTTTCTCCTCCTACTGGGTTGCCTTGTCCAGCTCTGATGTGATGGTATGTGCCTGATCTTATAGTAGCATATTATGCTGTGTTTGGTTGATATATCTGGGAGGCCTGTACTTTTCTGAGGGAAGACAGAGGAGAGTGGATCTAAGGGGAAAGGGGAGGTGGGTGGAGAGACTGGGGGAGGAGGTTAAGGAAGAGAGGGAAAACTGCGGTCTGGATGTTATGTATGAGAGAATAAAAATAAAATAAAAAGGAACCAAGGAGTTCCTTTTATTTCTGATTTACCCTAGCTCAAAACAGCACATTTTGAAATTAAAATAGCCTTGAGAAGTTTGTATCAACCAAACTCCTTTACAAACCCAGATTCCCATTTTTGTATGTAAATAACCAATTTCATTATTTTTCCTTTGGATTTTTAAAAATTATTTTATGTGTATGGGTTTTGCCTGTGTGTATGTCTCTGTACACTTGTGTGCCTGGTGCCCATAGAGGCCAGAAGCTGATGTCAAATTGTTGTGGATATTGCTCTGTATAAATAAACACTGATTGGCCAGTAGCCAGACAGGAAGTATAAGCAGGACTAACAGAGAGGAGAACTGAGAGAACAGGAAGGCAGAGGGAGAGACTGCAGCTGCCACCAGGACAAGGAAGATGTAAGGTACCAATAAGCCACAAGCCATGTGGCAAAGTATAGATTAATAGAAATGGGCTAAATATAAGAGTAAGAGCTAGACAATGGTAGGCCTGAGCTAATGGCCAAGCAGTTTAAATAATATAAGTGTCTGTGTGTTTATTTTAAAAGTGGTCTGTCGGACTGCCAGGGCTTGGTGGGACCAGGAGAGAAAACTCTCCAGCTACATCAAATCCCCTGGAACTAGAGTTACAGATGGTTGTGAGCATCATATGAGTGCTGAGAATTAAACCTGCATCCTCTGGAAGAATTGCAAGTGCTCTAAACCACTGAGCCATTTCTCCAGCCACTAGACTCCTCTTTTGATATCCTAAGAGATAGTTGTTTTCCTATTTTACAGCAGTAAATTGAACTTTGGCATAATATAATTCTGCTTTGTGAGAGAGAGTCACTTACCGGGGATCAGCTTGTCTCAATGTGATCTTCCTATGTCAATGTTCAATTTTAGGATAATCTGAGTGTGATTTTGTTCAAGCATATGCATCTGTCACTTAGAAATAATATGATTTTTAATGGAAAGATTCACCATCTAGTTCTAGAGCGGGAAGATGGCTTCTTCCTAATTAAGTTGAATAAAATCCCATATAAAATATGACAATTAAAAAGATTATTATTTTATAGACAGGCAGCAGATTTACTAGATTGAATAATGATCTAAGCAGGCAAAAGTCTAGCTACTTTATCTTCTTTGATGAGCTTACCCTTAGTGTCCTAGTTATTGAACAGATGAACCTCATGACTGCTTCCCATTTCTTGTGGGTAAGCTGTGTCCACTATAAGGACTGTCATGAAGGACTCTGTACCATACTTAAGTACAGGGAAGGAGAGTCATGCCTTTGTAAGTGTGAAAGAGCATGATATTCATTTTGAACATTTAGACCCTGTGGTCCTTTGAATGAGAAATGTCCCCTGTAGATTCTGGCATTTGAACACTTGATCCTCAGTTGGTGGTGCTGTTTGGGGAGGTGTGTGGTCTTGCTGGATAAAGTACCATGCTGGGAGTGGGCTCTGAGAGTTCATAGCCTGACCACCTCCAGTTGCTCTGCTTTGTGCTTGGGGTTGAAGATTGATGTCCAAGCTTCCTGTTCTTGTCACAAGGCCTGCCATGTTGTCATGTGTCTCTACTTTGATGAACTCTTACCTTTCTGGAACCATAAGCCCAAATAAACTCTTCCTTCTGTAAATTACCTTGCTTGCAACAACAACAACAACAAAGATGAAACTAACATAGGCCCATTCTAGGGTGAGAAATACAATTCATTCTCAGATGTAATTTAGGAGAACACATGTTTAAGAGGTTCAGTTCTTACGCAGCCCTGGTGCAGGGAGAGGGGACCTGCCTCTTCTGAATGAATGTACCAGGCTCTGCTGACTCTCCACTGGAGACCTCGCCTTGGAGGAGGTGGGAATCGGGGGTGAGTTGAGGGGAAGGCTGGGGGGTGGGAGGCAGAAAGAGGGGGATCTGTGATTGGTATGCAAAATGAATAGAGAATTTCTTAATAATAAAAAAAGGAAAAAAAGAGGCTCAATTCTGAGTTACATATTATCTTGCTGCACATAGAAATACATAGTTTTAATAAGTATTCTAATGAAGGAAAAGAAAATAGATTTTTAATACAATATTCTGATTATGGTTTCCCCTCCCCCAATTCCCTCCCAGTTCTCCCCCACTTCTTCATTCACCCAAATCCACACCCTTTCTTTCTTTCTTTCTTTCTTTCTTTCTTTCTTTCTTTCTTTCTTTCTTTCTTTTCTTTCTTTCTTTTCATTAGACTATAGACATCTTAAAAACAATAAAATAGAATTAGATAAAAACCAACCAACCAACCAACCAGAGTAGGACAAAACAAAGAAAAAGCTCAAGAAACACATATAGATGCAGAGATACATGTGTTCACACATGCAGAAATCCCATAGAAACACAAAACCAGAAACCATAATACATTTACAGATGACCTGTAATGAAAAAAATAAAAGCCCCCCAAAAGCATTATGTGATAAAAATAAAACAAAGAAACAAACAAAAGCAAACCTCCAAAAATGCCATTTGGCTTATTTTGTTTTGGCCATCTACTTCTGGGTATGGTTTGCTGAAGTAGTTTTGATTCACATTTAGTTGAATCCATGGATGCAGACCCCACAGACATGAAGGGCCAACTCTATCTCTTACACTAACACCTCTACATTGCTAGCAACACCTTATGTCTTAATCCATTCATACTACTCTAAAAAATACCTGAAATTATGAAATTTGCATATAACAGAAATTTATTGTTCATAATTCTGGAGCCTGGGATTCTAAGTTAACGTGTTAACAGATTTTGGCATCTGGCAAAGGCTTTGTCTCCACTTCCAGTATACACCTTATCACTACATCTTCTGGAGTGGAAGAATGCTGTGTCCTTACATTGCAGAAGGTGAATGGTAAAACAGTAATGACTTATCTTCATTAAGCTCTTTAAAAATACCTGTTTTACTAATACACATTAATTTCACATGTTAATAGGATTCATTGTACTATATTCATACATGAATACAATGTCTATTGATGATGCCTATCTATCCTCCTTTAACTGAGCCCTCTTAGGATGACTATTACCATTCACAGAGTCTGCCCTCACCCAGTCTCCTTCCAAAGGCCCCCTCTACCAATACTGTTGCATCAGAGATTGGACTTCAGCACCAATTCTGGCAGAGACAAAAACTTACATGCCACAGTACCACAGCATTGCTCAAATTTTAGCACACATTTAAGTTATTCATAGAACTCATTAAACTGTAGAGTGGACACTGAGTATGAGTTTTCCTAGACCTTTTACAAGGCACTAATCCATTTGTGAGGCCAAATGACAGAATCATTGCCCCCAATTCCCTTCCTATTCCACCACTAGAGCTGGTAACAAGTTTTGACAAATAAGTTCTGTGAGCCATTCAGACTGTAGCAGCTTGGAAGCAATCATGTGTCATGCATGATCCTTGGGAATATACCAGGGCTCAAAAGAGTATCTTTTTTGTTGTTGGCATTCTGGTTAATATAGCTTCAGAGACTTTATTCATTGTAATAAATACCATGACCCAAGAAAGTTATTGTATGGATCTTCTAAAGGTAAGAGCTCTTGAGAATTTGAACAATAGGGCAGAAAGTTAAAATCACTTTCGGTAGCTCTGGTGCTCCTTTACCCCAACCAACTTTTTAAAAATAACAGAGCAACCTTTGTGCTTTGGCAAATGCCCCTGGTGACCCAATAGTATGGTCCTCATCCTCACAATTGCCTTTTCAGAAGCAGAATAGACAGATCTCTTGTCTCCACATTTTTCCTGCTTATAGTCATTCTTGGTATTCTATCTTTTGAGGGTGATTCCTTTGGGTTAACTCCTATGCAAATACAAAGATAAAAAGGAATAGTGGCACAAAAGCCACCAAGTACATTTAACAGCTCTGAAAGAGTCCTTTGTGCAGCGAAAGGAAAAGCAACTTCATGACCAAGGTAATCAGATGTTACAGAAAAATCTTGAGCGGGATGCTGGGTAGAGGACAATTAAGGTAAAAAGGATGGTTGTGCTGAAAGGACAGGCAGGAGGATGCCATAGACAGTCCGCCCTTCTGAAGTAGTACTTGAATTCAGAGGAAAATCTTTGAAAAGGGGAACCTCTGTGCCTTCCCAGAACACCCAAGATAACTGACTGATGTGACTACTTAGAGCAGCATGGCAGCAAGAGATATGGCAGCAAAAGAGACCAACTTGCAAAGCAGCATCTTTGTCAGACACTGGAGGTAGATAACAGCTTTTAAGCAAGAAGGGATGTGACAAAGGCTCATACTTGCAGATGTGTGGCTTTGGTGCCATGACAATGAATATAGGGAGAAAATGGGGATGGAGAAGAACAGTAAAGTTTCAGTGAGTATCAGTGGGGAGAGGTGATAGGAATACAGTACGTAAGATATGTGGAATCCAAGGCCCTTATGTGGGGCCCTCGTAAAAACGCAGTGCTTGTTTCCATTCCTACTTGCTCCATATTCACCTTGGACTTCTTATTTCTCTCTAGCACTTCTTCCAGGCTCAGGGTTCTAAGATGCCAGAGGTCCTCTTTAGTGTGTCTTTGCCCCCATCCCTATTGCCATCTCAATTGGTGTCTCTCAGGTCTCGTGAGGCTGTCAAAAGACATCATATTCACAGAATCAAATCACATATCAGTCCCCAAATTTTCCACGAGTTATGTTAATGATCACCTCATTGATGCATTACGAGCAGCTGCACTCTTTGTGTGGTTTTCCAGAGCTTCATAGGGAGCCCTGGCAGCTATCACTTGGACTCTGGGCTCCGTGGGACTTGAAGGGTCAATTTGTATGGCTATTGGTGACCTGTTTTATTTTCTCTGCTTCTCCTCGATATCCATAATGTTCCCTTTCACCACCTGTGGTGATCCTCCTCCCCTGGCACAGGGTCAGTACCCACCGTTCCAACACAGGAGATGGTAAAAACAGAAGGACTATCACCTTACTCAGTGGTGGTTTCCTGGTTCTCATCATCAATTTTTCTCCAGACCATATAATCCTAGACTAAGAGAATATAAGTATGCAGTGTCTTCCACGAGGACCTCAGAGATCCTTTTAGGGTGTTAAATGGAGCCTGAAGTCACACTTGGCACTCAACTCTCCCACTGCATCAATATTTTAAGTAAGAGAAAGGTAGGGATGGTTGTGAGTTGAACATGAAGGAAGTGCTATTTTTGTCCTGATTGCATATGCTGGCTGGTGTGCATGAGGAATAGTGGGATGATATTTTCATGCCAAGTACGTCTCCTTGCAGATTATAGGAGTATAGGAGGCCTCATGACATCTTTTTTTTTTTTTTACCTGAAGGGCACTGGCAAGAGGGGGTGGGTCATAGGAGTCCTGGCCTCTGACTTCTCTGTTCTAGAGATTGAAGCAATAGGGAGAAAACCCTTTCCCATAGATGTTTCAAAAGCCAAGAATATCCCTGAGCCTCAAAGGTAGTCTAGGCTTAATTGGCTCCTTCACCCAAGAGTTCAGCTGCTATTGGAACTTACAGCTGGCATGAGCAGTAAGTAAGAGGTCAGAGAGTTTGTTGGGACTCTTGGACAAAGCAGAGTCTTGGGAGCTGGAGGTGACAAAATGGTGGTAGGAGTCACTGCATGAGCGTGAAGAGCAGGAGGCCCATATGAAAGTTTTCCAGAAAATGTAGTGGTCTTTGAAGTCTACATTGGCAACTTCCATTTCGTGTAAGATAATGACCAACATTGGTTATGCTTACTGAGCTGAAAGAGAGAATGAAGTCACAGATTTCATTGCCAGGTTTTCTGTCATCATATGGATGCCTTGGAAAAAGGGGTTAGAAACACACACACACACACACACACACACACACACACACACACACACACTTGTAAGATCCTCAAATAACACTGCATCTTGGTTATAACCATTATACACATAAGGAGAAGATTTTCTATTTGGAACACACATTAAATGCTAATTGAGCATTGGAATATCAGAGACCCAGAGAGGTGAACTGTTTTTTGAGCTTCTACAGTGAGAAGAGGAATAGATCATTATACCTGTACTTTAACTCCTGTTTCACTATCAGAATAACTTTTTATCATTGTGGATACAATAGCAAAAATGGAAATTCTGTACTTTTGAGAACTTCACACTCACTTTTATTCCTAACCTAAAGATTGTCAATTTACCATGAGCAAGAATAGCGAGGGTGAAAGAAGTAGTGAATCCTTGCATATAAAATCCCATTCCCTATGTAAGTTGTATTCATTAGAACTCCCTATAGACTTGTAACAGTGTTACAATACAATGAATATTTTTCACACATTCACAATTAAGAGCCTGCAATATCTCATGTTTGGTGTGTCTCCATGGCACATTTCCCTTTAAATACAAGTATCTTTTTCATTTTATAAAATGCTAAGTCATACAATGGTTCCTTTTGCACATTCATTTTCTTCTTGAAAACATAATTTTTCGAAAAGCTTGCATCCATTGGTTTATAGAAACAAGCTTTACTGTTAACGACACTGTATCCAAGATGTTGCTAGCCAACTCCTAATTACGCTCCTGGTTTTTTGCCACTCCTCATTTTTTTTTTATCATGTAACTATAAATAGTGTAATGTCCAACTTGACAGGCCTGCTTTTAGGATGTCCTAGCCAAAGTCCTGAGGATCAGCCAGTATTTTGCAAGTGTGGTTTGGACACATACCCTAGAATTTTCCCTAGTATCCAATTTGCTAAACTTGCTTAGCAATCTCCTAAAAATTACTTTTTCTTCTGTGTGCTATACTTTGGACTCCCAGATGATTTATTCAGTTGGGTCTTTGTCTTCCAAGAGGCACAGGTATGCTGGTATCTGAGTCATACATATCTATCTAAACAAACTGAGCAAGCTGGTGAGATGCTTACGTTGTCACCATCAGAAGACAGCTTTCCCCTTCATTCATATGTCGTCACATTTTCCAACAAACATTAAGCACTTAGTTACAGAGGAAAAGACAAATTCCCTGGACTCCCAGGCTCCTGTTCTGCAAGATCCAGTAGACACACAATCAATAGACACACAGATAACAATGACATGGCTTGGAAATGCCAAAGTTGACAGAATTGAACAGTGCACTATGTGCCCGTGCGTATGTGTTAAAACTACATAAATGGGCTAGGCAGATGGCCAAGTGGGTAAAGTGTTCTCTAGCACCTAAGTAAAAGATAGGTGTGGTGGAACATGTCAGTAACCTCAGCACTGGCAGAGTGAGGAGGGTGTGGAGACAAACAGATCTAGGAGGATTGTTGAGCAGCCAGTGTAGCCCGAATGGTGAGCTCCAGTTCAATGAAAGACCCTGTCTTAAAAATAAGGTAGAAAGCAATTGAGGAAGAGATACCCAGTGTCTACCTCCAGCTTCCACACCATGCATAGAGGGGTGCTTGTACTCCCACATAGTGTACACCCCTGTACACATACAAACAAATCTATACATAAAATGGAGGCATTTTCCCCTAAGGCTTTTGTCTTTTCCAGAAAATTTGGAACTGGAAAGAGCATAACCTAAATAGGACTGTTAGCCAATAATAGCCTTCTAGGCTAGCATTCTCCATCTCTTTTCAAAACAGAAAAGAAAATCCTGCAATGATACAGATATATTTTAATTTTATGTAATAGAGACAAAGGTGTTCCTATCTTACACATATTTGTCCATCATTTCCTGCATTTCTTCTGCTTCTTCACTCATTTTAGCACTTTGCTTTCTAACCCCTTGCTCCTTCAATCTGCTCCCCTTCACTTCCTTTCTTAACTCCTAGAGAAGGAAGTTGAAGAGAAGGGGTAGAGGAGAGAGGGAGAGACAAAGGGACAAAGAGAAGGAGGGGAACAGAAAGAGAGAATGAGATGGAGCTAAATGACCTTGAGCTGCGTCCCAACTATCCATAGGTACTCTACTCTACAAAGGAATATAGCCCTTATGAAGAACTCATCATTTATTCATCTGTTACACTCCTAGCTGCAAACTTGCTGTTAGAAAGGAACAAATCCAGATACTCTGTAGGACCCTCCTCTTCCCAGGGATTTCTTGCATTTAGCTTAATGTTTTTGAAATGCTTTGTTGGTGGTCACTTTAAGCTACCCATTCATACATAACTCAAACAAATAAACACAAAAACTCCCTACTTGGTGTAGACTGTAGTTTGTAGTTTTTTTTTTTTTTTTAATTCTTTGCTCTTAGGGGACCCACCACCCACCTCCCAAATAAATACACAGGGATTTATTCTTAGTTATGAATGCTTGGCCTTAGCTTGGCTTGTTTCTAGTCAGCTTTCCTAACTTAACTTAAATTATTCCATTTCTCTTTAACTATGTTTTGCCTCTGGGCTTTTTACCTTTCTTTATTCTATATATCTTGCTTTCCTTCTTACTTTGTGGCTGGCTGTGTGGCTGTGTGGCTGGCCCCTGGTGTCATCCTTTCTTTCTCACTCTTCCTTCTTTTTCCCCTTCTATTTATCCTCTCTGCATGCCAGCCCTGCCTATCCTTTCTCTTGCCTAGCTATTGGCCATTCATCTTTTTATTAGACCAATCAGGTATTTTAGACAGACAAAGTAACACAGTTTCACAGAGTTAAACAAATGCAACATAAAAGAATGCAACACATCCTTGTGTCATTAAGCAAATATTTCATAACATAAACTAATGTAACACATCTTAAAATAATATTCCACAGCAGTACCCCATGCTAGATAGTGCACAGACAGTAGTGAATAATATAGCGTAGACAAAGTGTCATGGAATTTGTTTTTCTAATGGTAGAAGTAGAAACAAAAGGTAGGCAAAAATGTAATCTCAACAAGTGCTAGCTACAATGAGTCCAATGGGTAAGATCATGTCACTATGAATGAAAAAGTCATGGACACATACTTAAAGAAGTACTGTTTAGAGTAAGGTCTGGAGAAACACAGAACATTAATTCTCAAGGACAGAAAAAAGGCTTGGCACAAAAGGAAATATATTTTTACCCTTCTAGCTAGGGTGTTTGCTTTCTGACATTTGTCAACTACGATCAATCTCTGTCTAAAAGTATTAATTGGAAAGTTCTGGAAATTTTAATGCATGCACTATTCTGAGTAGACTCAAGAAACATTGCAGCACTTTTCATTGTCCTGCCTGAGATGTGAAGCATCTCATTGTCATGTATGCTCATGCTGTATACACCACTTACCCATTAGTCACTTAGGAGTCATCTCAGTCATCTGATCAACTTTTTCAGTATTGCAGCACTTTATTTAAATAACCCTTACTTAACATAACCTTCATTTAACAATAGCCTTAAAATACAAGAACAGTTTGGTTGACAATTTGGATACATCAAGGATAAGCAGAGTGCAGCGCTTCTCCTGTATGTGAACTCATAAAAGATTCTTGACTTAATAAAGGAAGAAAGAGTTGTACATTGATGTTTCTTCTGAGGTAAAAATGAATTTTCCATGTTTGAAGTTGTAAATATGGAAAGAGAAATTAATGCTAGTTTTTCTGTCATCCCCCCCCCCCCCCGCAAATGCAAAAGTTACATTCATAGTGCATGTCAGGTACTTAGTAGAGATATTTGGGAGGCATCAACTTCAGTTTTGTACCGGTGAAACCACAGCATATGCAGGGTTTCCTTCTACATGTTTTCAGGTACTTAACAAAAGTCTGGAGACATACATCCATGAAATACTGGGGAACTGTTGTAGCTTTCATTGTGTAGTGTGAACAAGTAGGACAAATATGAAGAACTGAAGGCAAAGACTGCCCAGTGTATAAAGAAAAGGCAGTGTGTAGTAGGGTGTTAGGAATACATCAGGCTATCATATACATCTTTTTGAGTATACAGGCATGTAAGGCATTTTTTCATCAAACTATATAAACATGATGATGCTACTGCAAAGATTTCTAAGGCAGTCATAAATTTAAATATTCCATTGCTATTGCCAATATCACATTTATAGAATGAGTATATGTGTTGTAATTTATAGTTTAGAGACTATGGTATAGCTGTACATATCCTGAAGTATCCGTCCCACGCTTATTTTGTAGGATGGATAGGTGGACTACAAAAAGTTTATTAATAATGAAGGAGACTAGGGTTCAGGATATATAGCTGGCTATTTATACGACTGGTATGTTAGTTACCTTTACACTGCCGTAACCATAATAGCTAACATAAGGTTTTAATCTGCCCTAATGTTTAAGATGGGGAAGAACCGCTTAGTTAATGGCAGTACAAGCATGTGGAGAAAGATATTCACATCACAACAGACAGGAGGCAGAAAACAACGCTATAGCTAGAGACCAAGCTATAAATCTTCAAAGGCCTGCATTTATCGATCTGCTTCTGCTAGCGAGGTCTCACCTCCTAAAGACCCGACAGCCCACTCCCACTGCCCACACCAACACCACAGCACTGCAAAAGCAAACACAAACAAAAACTACCAACCAACCACAAGCATTTAGAGCAGTAGTTCTCAACCTGTGGGTTGTGACTCCTTTGGAGGTCGCATATCAGATATCCTGTATATCAGATATTTACATTACAATTAGTAAAGTAACAAAATTACAGTTATAAGTAGTAATGAAAATAACTTTATGATTGGGGGTCACCCAACATGAGGAACTATATTAAAGGGTCACAGCATTAGGAAGGTTGAGAACCGCTAATGTGGAGTATAATCCTGAATGTTATAACTCAGTTAGTAGAGTGTGTAAGAGTGCATACATACCATGTGTAAGGCCCTGGGTACAATCCTCAGAACAAAACACACACACACACACACACACACACACACACACACACACACACACACACACACACAAACATCTCATGAACCTGTTTGGGGACATTTCCTATTCAAACCAGAACAGGAGGGTTCTAGGTCCATGGAATAAACCAATCTCAGGTCAAAAATAAAATAATAAAAAGAAACTTGTGAACATTTCAAATCAGCCAAATTTGAACTTTTTGGGTGCTGAACACTATGCCAACTCTATCTAAACCCAGTGATGTGTAGGCACACTGAATCTCCCAGCATTTCACAGAGCTTCATTTTTCTGCTTCACTTGATTAATCATTGTTCAACTCATACTGGATGTACATGAAGTATAATTAGGTTTATGATGACTGTGTCCTCAGTGAGCAGGGATAAATGTTTTTCTTGTAATTTTCCCTGAAACAATATAGTATAGCAGCTATTTATGTAACATTTACATTATATTTGCTGTTACAAGTAATCTTGAGGCACTGTAAAACACAGAAGCATATGCATTAGCAAATATCATAGCATTTTTAAGCAGGGCTTGAACATTCACTGATTGTGATATCCAAGGGGGTTCCTGGAACTAGTAACCCCTGGACACTTGGGGAAATGTGAACTAGGAAGGAGAATTTATACAAACATGACACATTAGCTGTATATCTTTCTCAGAGTCTCTTTCTGCTTCCCACTCGCCTACCTCAAGGGCTGAAACAGTGCTGATATTAGCCAACTACTTTCAGAGTAGAGTTTTTAGGGGCAGAATCTTGAATCAGTCAGAAAAAGCAAGGGATGCTTGTTCTTAGTGCTGAGAGGGGCAAAAACTGAATGTGGTGAGCCAGAGAGGCAACTGCAATGCTATGAACAAGAAACACTTCAGCAGTTCCAAGCAGGTCTACCTGGATAGGCAAGGCACAGAGAAAAAAGTAAACCCAGACCCATGAGATGACTCAGCAGACAAAGGTGCTTGCTCCCAAGTCTGATGACCAGATTATCCTAAGATCCTACAGGATGGCTGGAGAGAACCAAAAGTTGTCCTCTGACCTCCACAGGTGTGCTGAGGTACACGTGTGCCTACATTCACACAGACACATACAGATAAACAGATAGGTAGATAGATATTTTTCATAAATAAAAAGATTTTTAACAAATAAGTAAATATTTTTAATGTCAATGAATAGAAAGGTCAGGAATAAAATTCAAGGGTTTAGGGCAGTTGTGTCAAATGAGGTCTTGAGGTTGGGGAATTTTCTTATTTGGTCACCTGCCATGAAGTATATGGGTGAATTGGCTCAGAATAATGGCAGGGGGTTGAAAATTCCCTAGTTTTTTCAGTAAGAATTTGTGGCCTGTTTAGTAGCCTTCTTGAGTTAGAAGGCTGATTCCCACGAACACCGTGATAACACACCAGCTTCTGCCATGGCCTCTCCCTTTCCTTCCAGCACACAGGTGACATGGTGCCAGAGAGAGGGATATATGAAGGCTGGGATTAGCTAAGAGCAAAAAAAGCCACTTAATCACTATGTGCTTAGGGTTAACAGGAAAGAGAAGGCAACACTTTCAATAGTTCTTGAACTATTAATACTCACAGCAGTATCTTTGAACGCTTAGTGGAGTGGATACGGTGTAAGCTGGGAAGCAATAGTGTTCAGTGATAAAATATCTGATGATTTAAAAGCACACAGATTGAAATCTGATCCCATATCTGCCATACTAGTTGTGTGATCCTGGGTGAGTTACTCTACTTTTCTGCACCTCAATTGCCACAGATAGAGAACAAAATTAATAAATTATTGTTTTACAGTTTCAGTGAGGTTATATATAAACTGCTTAGCACTGTACAAGGCATAAAGTAAATGTGTATCAGTGGTGATTTTTATTTGGGAACAAAGATGGGTGGAGTCTCCCATCTAAATTGTCTCCCCAGGTGCTCATAGTCTATATGGCTTGGGATGGTGCTTAATAATGCAGAAAAGTTGTGAGATGGAAATTAGCATTGCAATGGTTGAGGTCAGGATGCATTATTGATACAAGAGACTCCTGAGGTGAACTCAGTGATGAACAGCTTTCATGTTGTTGCATAACCTGTTCTAGGAAAGGACTAGTAGCCTAGGGCTGGATTATTCAGATGTAGGTCTAGGATTTGGCTTTTCAGTGATGGGTGGAGCAGCCACACACAGGCAGATCCAGGGGGTAAATGTAAACCTTTTCCTAGAAAGTACTGAAGATCCAGATAAGAAGAGCACAAATGAACAAATCTTAGAGAGCTGTGGGAAGACAGACAAAAAAAATGTATTGCCAAAACAAAGAGGCAGGTACTTACAGGGACCAGTCTAGAGGAAGCAGGGATCCAGAGCACCAACACTGTTGGGGAAATTCTAGTTGATTGGCACAAAGAGGACTTGAAGACTAACATTTGGTTTTATTGACAGTCTGCTAAGTAGTGGGTTGATATAGGCTTGGGGTGACAGTTTTAATAATTCTATTAGGTGGATATCATTTCTGTTATGAGAGGAAATAGATAACTAAAGGTATGAAGCAATTTGTCTTATGTCACTCAACTGATCACTCAAAAAGATAAGAAGGTGGAAATGAATAAATGGACACCTTATGTAAGATGAATCACCATAAGTAAGAGAACATTAGTAGTTATATTATTTTCTCAGAGACTTTGTAGATTAGAACTGCAACCATAAGGAATGCATTACAGTTTAATGGCTAAAAAATGTTTACTGGAGTCAGACAATTTATCAGTTGTGTAGTCTGGAGCAAATTACTTAACCATTCAGTGCTAAGGTTTTCTCATCTATAAAGTGAGCCAACAATAGTGCACTTACCCCTCAGCATCTTTAGTGAGATTTGCTCCAGGCTGCCTTGCAAAAATCCCAATCTACAGATGTGCAAGTCTCTTATTTAAAATAGTAGAGTATTTGCACAGAATCTGTGTACATGTTCCTATACATTTTAGCACTTGCACGGAACTTCTTACATGGTTTTCTGGAGGGAGGAAAGGAATGGGAAAAACGATGCAATGATATTTTAATTTCAAAAATAAAAAATCTAAAAGTTATTTCTAAAGTAGTTATTGATACTTAATATGATGCAAATGTTATTACTTATTAAGTTGTATTGTTTAGGGAATAATGACAAGAAAAATGGACATATTCAGTAAAGATGCAAATTATTCATCCAAATCATTTCAGCACACATTTGGTTGAATACATAGATGTAAAACCTAGGGGAAACAGTGATGGCTGTACCTACTGCTTCGAGGTGTTATATGACTTAGTTAATATAAATAAAGTATTTATGAAAGTGTCTGGCTCATAATACATACTATTTAATTGTAGCTATCAATAACATCATTATTATTACTAATTAGGATTATGAAAAGGTTTAATTTAAGTAACATATATAAAACATGTTTTAGAATGCCTACACATAATAAATATTCAATATATAAATATTACTTTCTTTATAAATAAAACATTTAGAAATAAATTAATATTGACCTCAGAAGAAATGAACCAGCCTTACAAGACTGTGGTAGACTATCTTCCTTCTAGACATCTGAGAAAGACCTGTTGGTCAAAAACAGTTCTTTCTGAAATATATTTTTAGTTTTCAGAGCTATATAAAGCGTATTTTATTTTACCTTTTTGTGTTGGGGTTCAATCCAAGGACTTTGTGAAGCTACACAAGTTTTCTACCTCTGAGTGACATCCCCATCTGCTAATACACCTTTTTAATTGCTACCAAATGGAGCATCCTAGAATGCACATTGTTTTCATCAGTGAAGGCACTAAAGGGCCTGGTGCAAGCTAATTGTTTGGCAAGACTGATCTATAGGTTAACAGATAATCATGATGCATCTAATACAGATAATGTCAGTGTCTCCATTTTACAGATAAAGACATTGAAGTGCCTAAGATAATGTAGCCACTAAGTAGCAGCGATTCCATGCAACTCTGTGGCATCTTCCCATGAAATATACCAGATTACTGCTTAATACTGTAACATGTGATCACTGGACTCTGCTTTCTTCAAGTAAGGATAAAAGGAAATGATGGTGAGTACTAGATTTTGAGCGATGCAATGGAAAAGCAGAAAGATGTATAAGTGAGTACAATGGCTCCAACAGGGCCACTCAAGTCAAACTTTATGACCCAATATTTCTTTGGGACAGCCTTAAGACCTTGGACATTGACACATAAGTTCCACACTGCATGAGTTCTTATTTCCTTGAGATCTCAAGGGACCTCGGGATCAAAACTAGCCCCAAAGCTCCCAATTTGTGATGCCCTTGCCCACATGAAATAGTTCTACCTAGTCTAGGCTGCAGGGGGCTACTTGATTTTGCTTACTACCATAGGCTCTATTTATGTCATGGGTTTAATTTATCATCAGCAATGTTCAGAGAGGAGGAGAAAGGGACTAGAAGAGACTCTTGGCATGTGGAACCATTTGGAGACAGGGGTGAACAAATCATATTTGCTAACTCAGGAAATAACATTACTTGACTGGAACAAAGAATTCATGGTAGACAGTAGTAAGGACTGAAGGAAATTCAGTAAGGAAGGGCTCTTTAAAGAAGGATTTGACACATAACAAAGTTGTACTTCCCGTGAGAAGTTATTGAATATCTGAGCAGGAGAACTATATGCAAATACCCCAGAAATATTTTGCTTACTTCTATGCCCTGCACTGGAAGAAGGTAAGACAGAGGTCAAGAAGGCTTGAAGTTAGGGAGTTCTCTGAAAGACAATGGAGTATTCCCTTTTGGATACAACTGTATGGGAAGGAAATTAAAGCCACAGGAAAAAGACTGGAAAGAAGGGATAAGAAGTAAGTAAGTGGTGGACACCAAGAAGGATTGCTTGTCTATTTAACCAGTTTACTGTTTGAGATGAGACCTCTGCCTGGAACCAACTTCTTACTTTTCTTTATTTGCCTAACACTCATCCTTCTAGACATAATCCATTCTCCATGAAGGTTCCATGATCTCTCAGACCATATTAAAGAGATTGGCCCATGTATCTGTTTTCTGTACTACATTGAGAATTTCCTCCCTTCCTCCATACTTCCCATCCTCTTTACCCCTCCTTGTCCTCATCTTCCTTCCTCCCCTCCTCTTCTTTCCATCTCTCATTTTTCTCTAAATATTTTTGAAGACAATACAGTCTAAGGAAAATCAAAGAATAATTGTAGACAAGTATTTCCTCTGACTGACTACACCACATCTGAAAAGTGATTCAGTTTTTTATGTGGTGCTATTTTAAAGGCCATCAGAGAAAATAAAATCTTCCAATGTTGCTAACATAGAGAGTATGGCATAATAAATAATGCACCTGGGCTTGGAATTGCCTGAGTTATAGGACTGTCTTTGCTACGCTAATTAAAGAGTCAAAGTTTGTAGGATACATGGTGGTTGCCAAAAAACCTAGCAACATAATTAGAAGATTAGAGCTAAAAGGAACCTTTCATGGAAGTTGGGGAGACTATAGGCTGAATATGATTGTGTGGCTAATGATTTAACTAACTATGCCTATGCAATGGAACTTGGTACTGGACATATTAATGTATCGAAAAAGTGACATGCCTGGATTCCACAAACATAGTATTAGAGGCTTTCTATCACTCCCATCCTTAAGACCTTGCGTTATGTATGTCTTCATGTGGGTGTTCATTTTTTGTAATTCCTAATAAAACGGTAAGCATCAGCATAGCACATAATGAAGCATTAAACCTCAAAAGGAGTATGGGATCCCTTGAATTTGGAGCTCGCTAGGTAGAAGTATGGGTGAGTTTGTTTTACTTATGGCTAGCATTTGAAGTGGGAGTAGTTTTATGGGAGTGAGCCCTTAACTTGTGAGACTCTCCACTAACTACAGGTATTTAGTGTCCAAACCAAACAACTTGGTCCTTATCTTGAAGACTAGGCAGTCATTCTACACAGCCAGCTTCAGAATAGAATGGATAATCATAGTAAACCAAATTAATACCAGACAAATGACATAAGAATAGTAAGGGGGAGTTGAAAATGATACATTATGAAGTCTTGGCTTAGTAACAGAGCAAGTACTAAAGAGAAACAGCAGCAATTTATGAAACAGGGACAATTATCCTGGCTTATAATGTAATCTGACCAATGTAATTTCAAGGATCTTTAAATGTGTGACAGACAGGTAGAAAAAATTTCAGAATGGTATGACATGAGAATCACTTGATTGATCATTGCTGCATTTGAAGGTGGGATAGAAGCTTGATGAACAGGATTCGATTATGCAGGCATTAAGAACAATAATTAATAAATGGGAACTTATGTAGCTAGAAAGTTCTGTGAAGCAAAGACCACCACCATTCAGGCAAAGAAGCAGCCAAAAGAATGGGAAAACTTCACCAATTACATACCTGACAATGGGTTAGTATGCAGAATATACAAAACAACAAGAAAAAATAAAAACAAAACAAACAAATAACCAAAAACCTGAGCATCAAGAAATCAAGTAACCCAATTAAAAATGGAGTAAAGAACTAAACAGATTTCTGAAAAGATGAAAAAAAAATGACTGAAAACCACTTAAGGGGATGTTTAACGTCCTTAGTTGTCAGGGAAACACAAAGTAAAACTACCCTGAGATTTCATCTTACTTCAGTCAGAATGGCTAAGATTAATACAAACAAATGACATCAGGTACTAGCAAGGATATGGAGAAAGAGGATACTTATTCCTTGCTGGTGGAGGTGTGAACAGCTACAGCCACTATGGAAATCATCATGCAGGTTCCTCCAAAAGCTGAAAATTGTTTTACCACAAGATCCAGCTATACCACTCTTTGGTACCTGTAGTGGGTAGCTGTTCCAGCTTTGACGTGGAAATACCACCCCCATTGAGGCTTCGGTAATTGTCATGCCTACAAGGTGGAGCTGAGACAGGACCCCTGAAGACCCAAGATCCTGATGGGCCAGCGTTCTTGGTTCCTGGACCCATATATTTCATAAAATATATTTTGATCATATTATTACCCCTCCCTCAACTCCTCTCAGATCTTCCTCAGCTTCATGTTTGTTTTCTGTCAATCTCTATCTCTCTTTCTCAAAAATAAAGTGAACCAAAACAAACAAATAAAAATCCAGTAAGACCAAACAAAAACAAACAAATAAAAAATATGAAGTACATTTTGTGTGGGTTAACACTTCCAGGACAGGAGACTAGTCTAGGAGTTTGGTTGATCTATCTAGCTGTTCTTCCGGACACCCTGAGATCAATTCCCAATGGTTCCTGGAGGTAGACCAAGCAGAGTTCTCCAGAGAACACCGCTAGACTGTGCTATACCTTTCCCAGACCCTGTAACCTATCCCTTCACTTGTAAGTTACCACACAAAATAAACCTCCCTTTTAACTACGTGGAGTTGCCTTAATATTTTAATCAATAGGTACCTGCCTCAAGGATTTTTACAGCTTATTACAGAGATACTTGTTCACTCACGTTAATGGCTGCTGAGTTCATAATAGCTTGAAGTGGAAGTAGCCTAGATGTATAATGAAAATATGCTACATTTGTATAATGGAATATTATTCAGATGCTAAGAAAAATGAAATTAAGAAATTTGCAGGTAAATGTATGGATCTAGAAACAATCATAATGAATGAGGTAACCCAGATCCCAAAAGACAAATGTTGCATATTTTCTATTATATGTAAATGTTAGCTCTTAAGCTTTTTTATGTGTGTGCTGAATAAGCACAGATATTAGATACATAATAAGGGATCAAGAGGATAAGAGGATATCCCAAGGCAGGATAAATAGAATACAATATTGTTGAGTGATAAAGGGGAAACTAGAATCAGAAGATTAAATGGGGAAGAGGATGGGAAAGCAAGATAAAGGAGGGAATATGGAGAGGGACGACTAATATTAAAGACCTTTAAAAAATCATGTGGAAACATACTACTATAAAAGCTTCCTAAAATACATACTTATATGGAATGAATTTAAATGGAGTGACCCTATAATGGGGGAGACAATGCCCTAACTAGATATCTTATGCCACCAAGTAAAACCTCCAGTGCCAGGAACTGGTTGCATCTTGTTGAGTCATTGGCCAAAGGGGGTTCATAGAATGCCCTCAAACACCACAGGCTATTTCCAGGGTTGTTGATTGCTTTCTACAGCCTGATTGTAGGGTCATATTGCTGAAGTCAACATCTAGTTATGTCAACAAACATGGAGAATTTGAACTGGTGCCTAACCAGAGGTTTTATTCTATCATTCATGATTCTGGAGTGTATTCTGCTCACTACAGGAGAAGAAAAGTAATCATCAATGCCACTCAGCTAAAAACTCTGTGAACTATCATAGCAAGACATACTATACTGGTGCAATGGTGGTACCAATGTTATGGGGATAATCAACCACTTTTTAAATTGGATTTAAGAACTACACTATGAGATTTAACCCATACCTGACACTGCTAAGGTGACCAACAACCTGAGACTAGATAGGTCATGGACCTACAAGGAAACTTAGTATCATTATTTTTCTAAAAGAACATAGCAATAAAATAACTCTTGATGACATAGTACTGTATCCATAGATCAGTGCCTCACTCAACTCTCATTGGAGAATCTTCTTCTTATAGTAGATAGTAATTAACACAAAGACCCAGAACTGGACTATGTGTAGAGAGTGAGAGACTTGGGAGCACTCACTCGTAAATTGAATGTCTTTATCAAACCCCTCTCCTCAAGGCTCAAGGATCTTTGTGGATGGGGAAGTGGAAAGATTGTAAGAGTCACATGCAGTAGATTACTCCAAGGTAATAGCATTTTCCAAATACAGCTGTGCTGATACAGCTATGAACTTACAGACACCGTGACAGCTGTAGAAACCCTGCACAATTTCAAGCCAAACAAAACACCACATAGAGAAGGGAAAACAGGCAAAAAGGCCTACCAAGAAGTTATTTGCAATTCATAGCTGCAACAAGAGGGAAAATTCGTTTTCTCCAATGGAATAACAATGAATAGATCAACCAAACTCCTAGACTAGTCTCCTGTCCTGGAAGTGTTAACCCACACAAAATGTACTTCATATTTTTTATTTGTTTGTTTTTGTTTGGTCTTACTGGATTTTTATTTGTTTGTTTTGGTTCACATTTTTTTTTGAGAAAGAGAGATAGAGATTGACAGAAAACAAACATGAAGCTGAGGAAGATCTGAGAGGAGTTGAGGGAGGGGTAATAATATGATCAAAATATATTTTATGAAAAAACTTTAAATAAATAAACCTTATAAGTCAATATTTTTCATTTGACTCTCTGATGCATTTCACTTAAGTTTTATATTTGCAATGCAACATACAACTCAAAGTTCACTTATTTGCAATTACACCACCAACATTTGTTAAAAATAATTTTGCTCCCACAAACTTTCTTGAAGGTTTGTTAAAAATCAACTGTCCAGGGCTGGAGAGATGGCTCAGTGGTTAAGAGCACTAGCTGTTCTTCCAGACACCCTGAGATCAATTCCCAGCAACGACATGGTGGCTCACAACCATCCATAATGAGATCTGGCATACATGCACACAGAACACTGTATACATAATAAATAAATAAATCTTTAAAAAAATCAACTGTCCACAAATACATTTGTGCCATGAATTTCATCCTTATATAAACGTATTGTACATCTTTATGCCAATACCATACTCTCTTCACTATGGTAGCTTTATAATGTACTTTGAAAATGAATAAAAAATTTCTTAATTAAAAAAATAATATATTTTGAAACCAAGTACTGCTAGCTGACCCTAACTTTGTTTTTCTTTTGAAAATGTGAACCTCCCACAGATTCTTCTCTTTTTATAGGAATTTTACAATCGTCAGCTTGCCACATTCTATAGAAAATATCTCTCATAATTTGGTTGGAAATGCATTGACTTTATGGATCAATTTGGGGAAGAATGACATCTTCATGTCCTGCTTTCTGATGTTGTAAACAATGAATAATTCTCAATTTATTTAAAGCTTTACTTTCTTTCAACAATGACTCTTATCAGCTTTGTCACAAAGAAAGTACTTAACATTTTATCTTATTGTTAAATATATTTTATACTTTAGTTTACCATATATGACTGTTAACAGAAAGACAATCGAGTTTAATTTGTAGACCTTATATTTTGCATCCTGGATGAACTCATTTAAGGTCCAGTAGTTTTTCTGTTTAGTGTCATGCAATCTGCGAACAAAAAGAAAGTTATTTTGGTCTGGATATCTTTTATAATTTTCTTCTTATCCCATTGCACTGGTCAGAATTTCTTGTCAATGTTATCTGGAGATGATATCAAATTTCCATGTCTTATTCATTGTCTTAGGGGGAAAGCATTCTCACCTTCACCATTACCTATAGTATTACCTCTGCTTTTATTTTTTTATTGGCTTTTTTACACAGTAATTTTGATTACATTCTTTCTGCTCCTATAACTCCTCTAAAGAGACAAAAATACATATCAACCACTGTAGGACATGCAGAATAGTATTAGGCTCAACTTCCCCCAGCTTAGTTTGAAAAGAGAATACATATTTCCTTGAGAAAAGTCCAAACACACACAAACACACCCACTCAAATGGAAATGAGGGAGACAGTGTTGTGGAGTTCATTATGATGATTAATTCTTCAATGCAATGCAAAGCACTATAACAGTGAAGGAGGAGAAAGAAATACCCACTAACTAAAATACTTAAGTAAAACTTCACAGAGAAAGAGGATGAGAAATTTTTGATGGTGGCAGATATATGAAGGCAACAGGACACAGGTTAGGAAGGCCAAGTGGTTTGTTGATAGACTAACAAGTGGGGGTGACAGAGAGAGGTACTGGATAGATGCCTAAGTGATAACTAAGGTAAATCTTGATTTTTTAAGTTGTAATAAGATCTAGGAAGGCATCAAAAGCTGTACTAGATAGTTAAAATTTTAAGGAAGAGGGTGGAATATAAGTTTCAACCATCATCTTTCCAAAGTAAAAGTTATGAAAACAAGCTATGAGTGGTTTTTTTGTGGTTGTTTTGTTTTTGTGTGTGAAGGTCTAGTAGTCAAACAGGTAAGTTCTAAGCATAAATCAAAGAATATATACATTGAAGAAAGTAGGAAGTATGTGTTCAATTTATCTATATCATCCCCACCCTAAGTTTCAAGAGAAAGTGATTTACTGTTGGGAAAGTTGATTTACTGTTGGGAAGAGAGGGTAAACTGAATGGACACTAGGTATTGTGGGATTCATCCCAAAAGCCCATCTCTTTCTTGTCTTATACACAGTACTGAAAAGATTTGCATAGCCAAGTGGCCCAGGAGATGCTTAAAAATGTGTGTTATGTGGGTGAAATTACAAAGTTTTTATAGCAATTGAAGACGAGTTGCTTTCAGACTAAAGAAGATTGCTAAAGCTATAAAATGTGTGTAATCTCCATATTAACCACAAAACAAGATGTATAGTAAATACACAGAATGTAAAGAGAAAGGAATCAGAACACACAACTACATGAAATGCTTAAGCAATAGACAACCACAGCAAGGGAGGGAAAAGGGAAGAATGAAAGAGACACAAATCAATGAACAAAATGGCAATAATAAGTCTACTTACTAATAATGGCTAAATTATCCAATCAGAAGACAGAGAGTAATCAGATGAGTAAATACCCTAACTGTCAGCCTTTCTCCAGTAACTAATGGAAGCAAATGCAGAGATCCACAGCCAGACACCAGGCCGAGCTCCAGGAGTCCAGTCAAAGAGAGAGAAGAGGGATTCTATGAGCAAGGGGCATCAGGATCATGATGGGGAAACCTACAGAGAAAACCAAACCAAACTAGTGGGAACTCATGAAATTTAGACTAATACCTGTGGAGCCTCCATGGGACTGGACTAGACCATAAGCGAGATAGTTGTGTAGCTTGATCTGCTTAAGGGTCTCCCAGGCAGTAGGATCAGGATCCATCCCTGGTGCATGAGCTGGCTTTTTGGAGCCCACTACCTATGGTGGGACACCTCGCACAGCCTTGAGGCAGGGGGAGGGGTTTGGACCTGCCTCTACTGAATGTACCAGTCTTTGCTGACTCCCCATGGGAGGCCTTAGTTTCTTGTAGGAGGGAATGAGGGGTGGGGGGGAAGGCTGAAGGGGTGGGAGGAAGGAAGAGGGGGATCTGTGATGGTATGTAAAATAAATAATAAAATTTCTTAATAAATAAAAATAAAATAAGCATATTTTAACTAAAATATCTTGCCAAAATCAATATGGCCCTTATATAATAATAAAGCTGTCAATACAATACTGCATTTATCATCATATATGCAATTTATCATAACAATACAAACACATAACAATTTATATAGCAAATATTTATAGATGTGAAGACAAACGAATATTTGTACTTAGTTGTGGGAAAAGCAATGTTTTCCTCCATGATTAAACGAGAATTCTTACTGTATTCAATACAGTACTAAAGGCTTACATACAGCAATTTGTTAAGAAAGAAAGGAAGCAAAGAAGGAAAGGGGGATGAAGGGAGAGGCAGGGGTAAAGAGGAAGGTATGGAAGGAGTGAAGAAGGAAGGAAAAAAGGAAGAAAGGTCATCTCGAATGAACAGGAAGATGAAAAATTGTTTCTGCAGATTGCATGTTATTATATATAGAAAACCCTGCACACTCTGAAAAAAACTCTTAGAACTAACAAATGAATACACTAAGCTTTTGGTACACAAAATCAAAAAAGAAATCAGTGACATTTCTATATTTTATTAGTCAGCTTCATGTTACTAGAAGGAAATGTCTGAAGTAGATAACCTATAAATATAAAAGGTTTGTTTTTGTTTATGGGGCTGGAGATTCCTATCAAAGACTGTGTGTCCTCATGGCTTTATGTCACTTGTGAGAACATCAAAGCATAGTGATATCACATAATGGAGCAAAGTCACTCACCACACAAGGCAGGAAGCAGAGCAAGACTGGAAGAGATCAGAGTCCCATAACCCCCTTTGAGAGCATGTTTCCAATGACATAAGGACCACATACAAAATTCCATGTCTAAAAAGTTATAACACCTCCAAATAGTGCCACCCTTTATCACATGGCCATTTGAGGGCCCATTATCTTAACCATATTATTCTGCCCAGAACATCTAATAGTTCATGGTTCATGTCCATTTCACAATGAAAATTGTAGTCAGTCCATCCTTGACTCTGTACAATCTTAACTGTTGCAGTATTGTTCAAAATTCAAAATGCAAACTCTTAGAATCGAGGCACTTCTGTAAAAGTTTTAGAAATGAAAAGTAAGTTATATAACAGAGTAAATGTTTGTGGTGTAAAAGGAAAGAGGCTTGGCCCAAGGTATGACCACTACCTAGCCAAATGTGAATCCCCAAAGACCCATGCCTGACATCAAGGGGACCCAGTGGTAGGTATGGTCCCTCATGGGCTTGTATAAGCTCACCTTTATATACTAACAGGCTGTAGCCACCATAGCCTTTCTTGGGCTTGCTTTCCACACTGCCTGTACCTTTTCCTGATCAGCATGTGCTGCTGACTGGCTCCTCTGCCTTCCTTAGTTGATATTGTATCTTCGAGCGTACTCCTACAGGTCTATTACGTGCTGAATGTTGGGGGCTTCACGGAAGGATTTTCACCCTGTAGCACATGGTCTGACCATGCAGGGTTTCCTTTGCAGTCTTGCCATGACCCCCTTTAAAAACTATTGTATTCTGCATGCCTGAAAGATCATCATTACATAGATTATACTAAGTATAAACTGTACTTGGACCCCTTTAATCCCCAACTACAGCATCCTCTGAATGTCTTGGTGGTTAAACATGAGAAAATGAAGCCACAAAAAATAAACTCTGATGTGGTACTTTTTGTAGAGAGCACCCTGGAGCTCTTTTCTGTACAGGAATGTCTTTAAAATCAATGTGCATTTCTGTACCTTCGAAACTGTGGTAATGACATGAGATTATAGAATTGTTAATTACCTTGATTGGATAATTATTTATCCAATAATAACATATGTGTGTGTGTATATATACATATGTATATGTATATGTATAAAGTCATACTGTGAACCTTAACTGTATACATTTTTTAAAAAATATTTCAACTATATATCAATAAAACTGTAAAAAATGTATACATATATGCACACCTATAAAGATGTGTGTGTATATATGTATGCATTTAATTTTTGAGATTGTAATTACAATATTTCTCCCCTCCCTTTCCTCCCTCCAAACTCTCCTAATACTCATTTTTGCTCTCTTTCAGAAGACAAGATCACTGCTATGGGCTTCAGTGAATAAATTTGATGATAATGTGGAAGTTGAAACAAAGAAGAGATTGGGAGGTAAATCAGGTTGTCACGGTATATTATGCTTGAACATTCCACCTTGTTAAGAATTCTCTCTTTCTCTCCTCTCCTGTTCTCCTATTCTTCCCTCTCCATCTCCTCTCTCTTCTTTCCTCTCTCCTCTTTCCTCTCCCTATCCCTCTACTCTCTTCACTTTTCCTTATTTAAACCCCTGGCCACTGGTTTAATAATATCCTTATGTGTTTAGAACTACTACTCATTAGGCATGTCTTGGCTGGTCTTGGTGAATAGAAAATTTAATTTCTATGCTGCATCCATCCACCCAGACTCCTTCCAAGCACCACTGAGTTGAGCTGCCTGAGTCTCAGATTCAAGCACCTTTTGCCTGACACGAACTTCGTGTCTCATTGCACTGCCTCTCCTAGGTGGCCTATTTTCCAAACGTTTACACAAACAGCTTATCTGCAACATCAGTTCCATTGCCCCAGCATACAGAAGGCCCTCAAACCACAGTGACTTCTTAAGAGTAAGCAATCATTACAGGTGTCTAAGAACTGGAATGGCATTCGCAAACCCAGTCCAATTAACTCAGGATGAGGAAGATTCTCTTCCCTAGGGCAGCCTATGTTTTATTTCCTAGAATGTCACAGCTAATGGCTTCCTCAGAGATTATTCTTTTATGACGAGGTTACTAAAATCTGCAGAGAATAAGTAGATTTTCCTATATGCCTCTGCTAATTAGTAAAGACTGGGATGAGGTACAATTTCTGAAGCCCCAGGACTGCCTTCTTTTCATTATATTAAGCTCTCAAGAGAATATTGTTCTGATCCCTGTTGCTACATCCCAAAGAAAAATTTGTTCTCATGTGGCTATTTTTCAGGAAATTGAAGATGTGCAGATAAGGAAGATTTAGAGACCTGTTAGAGTGATTAATCAGCTACTGAGAATTACAAAAGAAGTAAGAGGTAATATGTGAGGATCACAGAGTGACCAAGAGCATAGCAGCAATATTTTTTTATTTTACATACCAACCACAGTTTCCCCTCCTTCCTCTCCTCCCGTTCCCTCCCCCTACTTCCTCTCTACCCACCCCCCACCCACTCCTCAGAAAGGGTAAGGCCTCTCATGGGAGTCAACAAAGCATGGCATATCAAGTTGAGGCAGGACCAAGCTCCTCCCCCCTGCATCAAGCCTGAGAGAGGCATCCCTCTATAGGGAATAGGTTCCAAAAAGCCAGTTCATGCACCAGGGACAGACCCTGGTCCCACTGCTGGGGGCCCACAAACAGACCAAGCGACACAACTGTCACTCACATGCAGAGGGTCTAGGTCGGTCCCATTCAGGTTCCCTAGCTGTCGGTCTAGAGTCCATGAGCTCTCACAAGCTCAGGTCAGCTGTCTCTGTGGGTTTTCCCATCACAATCTTGACCTCCCTTGCTCATATAGTCCCCTCTCCCTCTCTTGAACTTGACTCCTGAAGCTCGGCCCCGTGCTTAGCTGTGGATCTCTGCATCTGCTTCCATCGGTTACTGTATGTTCTATGATGACAATTTGGATAGTCACCAATCTGATTACAGGAGAAGGCTAGTTCAGGCATCCTCTCTGCTATTGCTAGGAGTCTTAGCTGGGGTCATCCTTGTGGATTCCTGGAAGTTTCCCTGGCATCAGGTTTCTCCCTAACCCCATACTGGCCCCCTCTATCAAGAAATCTCTTTTGTTGCTTTCCCTCTCCTTTGTCCCTCCCCCAACTTGACCATCCAGATTCTTCATGTTTGTATCCCCCATCCCTCCCCTCTCCACCCCATAACCCCTCACCAGT
Organism: Peromyscus eremicus; assembly: GCF_949786415.1. Taxonomy (NCBI): domain Eukaryota; kingdom Metazoa; phylum Chordata; class Mammalia; order Rodentia; family Cricetidae; genus Peromyscus; species Peromyscus eremicus. The sequence continues at coordinate 89,917,496 of NC_081439.1, read as the reverse complement.
TTACCCAGGAGATCTCATCTATTTCCCCTTTCCATGGTGATCCATGTGTCTCTCTTAGTTAGGGTCCTCCTTGTTGTTTCTCTAGGACTGTGTGTTATAGCCTGGTTATCCTTTAACAGTAATATTTTTAAAAATCTGTTGTGTTTATGCAATTCATTTTACCTTAAAACTTTTTAGTTTGAATGAACAGTATCAAGCATATTTTAAATACTTTTTTTTTGTATTTTGAAATTAAAATATAAGTACATCATTTTCCCCCTTCTCTTCCGCCCTTTTAACATTTCCCATGTAAAACCTTGCTCTCGTTCAAATTCATGGCCTTCTTGTCCTTAATCGTGTATACACACACACACACACACACACACACACACACACACACACACACCACCCTGCTTGGTCTATATAATGGTACTGGCATGTACATGTTTTCAGAGCTGACCACTTGGTATTGAATAAGCAATTGTGGGACCTCTTCCCTGGAGAAGACTGTTTCTCCCGCTCTCAGCACGCTTTGGTTGCCTGTAGTTTTTTGTCTAAGGTTGAGGCCTAGTGAGCTTTACCCTTCCTTGTTAGCATGCCAATTGGTGCTGTCCTTGTTCTTGTCTAAACTTTAATTTTAATTAATGAAGACATAAAATGTATTTAAGGACAGGTATAGAATAATGTTTCAATACATATATACGTAATACAGTGTTTAAATATAGTTCAATAGATTCATCTCCTCAAATGTTGATTATTTCTTAATGATGAAAGCTGTCAAAAATTCTAGTTTTTTAAAATCCACAACATATTATTATAATTTAATTTCTTTAGTGTGCAATATTGTACCTCAATATTCATGCTGCTGTCTAACTATAACAATGAATGTGTTCCAGAATTCTACTCTCCGTAGCCTCTAATTACACCTTTTTCTTTTGTTTTTTTCTTCCCGTCTCTTCTTGTTTCATTTACTCTGCTTCTTGCTCCCCTCCTTCCTCCTTTCCTGCAAATGAAAGCATTTTCAACTTTGGTGGCTTTATGCTCCTTCCTTTATGTGGAAGCACTGTACTTGGTTTTAGCAGGTTGATTTTACATCCCATGCTCTCACTGAATTAACATTCATTTTATAAGATTTATTTTTAGCTTATTGGGAAATTCTATGCAGATAAATCATATCATCTTCAAAAAAGGAAAGTATTTATTTCTTCTGGTATATAAACCTTTCTTTTCTTGCTCTTTTGCATTGCACAGAACTCCCTTTATTGCTTAAAAGGCTGTCATTTGTCATCGTTTACTGTAATGCTAGCTTCAGGTACTTTTCAAATGCTCTTCACGCTGAGGAAATTCCCTTCTGCTCCTATTTTTTTTCTAAGAGAAATTATCATGAATGAATGTTGAATTTAATCCAGTTGCTTTCCTGAATAGATTGATATTAACATACATTTTTCTTTTGTAGACTGCTAGCATACCGAATAGCACAGATTTTCAGATGTGAAACAGACTTGTGTCTCTAGAGTAAATGCTACTTGGTTATGGTATATAATTCTCATTATATACATCTGAGTTCCATTTTTAGTATTTTTTTTTTTGGTTTTTTCGAGACAGGGTTTCTCTGTGTAGCTTTGCGCCTTTCCTGGAACTCACTTGGTAGCCCAGGCTGGCCTCGAACTCACAGAGATCCACCTGGCTCTGCCTCCTGAGTGCTGGGATTAAAGGTGTGCACCACCACCGCCTGGCCCATTCTTAGTATTTTGTTAAGGTTTTTGCACCAGTGTCTATGAGTTACGCTCTCTATAGCTTTTGTTTTTATGCTATATTTAATTTGAGTAACAGGGTAATAGTAGGCTTCAGAATTCTCACCACTATTTTCCCTCCAAGAGATTGTGAAAAAGTTGAATTAATAATTCTTTAAATGTTAGCCTGAATTATCTGGTGAAAACTATTGTGGTCTGGAACTATAACCAGGAAACCAGTACAGGGTATAAATTACATCTTTTCCAGTTTTTAGTCAGTGGGGTCCCATTGGCCCACTCCTAAACATTATAGGTTATTGCTATTGCTTTTAGTTACTCGCAAGAAATTTATAGTAAGACCCTGTTGTTAGCAATGCCACACACTTGCATCATGGGACATGGAGAAATCAAGCTGGTACTGACCTAGAAGCTTCATTCCTATTTGCTAGCTTTGGTGGTTCTGGAAGGTTATATGCATGCTCTCAGGGTAGAAAAGTAATCAACAGTTTTACTTAGCTGGGAACCCTTTGATCTACAGTAATGAATATCTTGTAAAGATATATGTACTGGGGCAACAGTAGCATAAATTTTATGGGAGTGACCAACTACATTCTGATTATTTTTAAAGTCTACTCCAAATAACTGAACCTACACCTGGTATCATTAACTGGGACAAAAACCTGTGCCTGGCTAGGTCATAGTTTCTAGAGGAGAACCTAATAGTACTATTATTTTGTTAAATGGACATAGTAGTAACCTTCCTCATAAGTTCTTGTCTTTATACCCATAAGTTGGTGTATATCACAGCCTTCATCAGAGAAGCTTTTCTTTTTCAATAGCTGGAAATTAATGCAGAGATCCACCATGGTCAAAACGCAGAGAATAAGATTGTGGATCTCCAGTTCAAAGTGAGCCATCCTTATCCCACCCTCTCCCCTTAGTGCTCAGGGATCATTGCAGAAGTGGGGTGGGGAGGCTGCAAAAGCTACAGGTAGTAGACATCTGCAGCAAAATAAGATTTGTCAGACATGACAATGCTGCTGCACACATGAACTCACAGGAGTTGTGACTGCATGCACATGACCTGCACAAGAGCAAGCCAAAATTCCAGCATGGACAAGGGAGAGTGCCATCGAGTCCTATGCTTAGTTTAGAAGCTACAGGCAACTCATGGCATCTGGGAGAGGGACAGTAGTCAGTTTTCTTCAGGGATGTGGCCCTTGAAAGGATGTTTACATTCCAGGAGATGATTGCATACCTATGAACATATAGTTTTTTTAAGTGCAGGAGAAGTTGGGAGGGAACGTGGTGAAGGAGTTAGGGGAAGAATTGGAGGGGAGAAATGGGGAGGGCAATTTTAATTAAAATACAATATGTGCATATATGAAATTCTCAGATAAGAAACATTTAAAAAATCCTATAAAATGTTAGATTATTGAAATCTCTATTCATTATTGAGTCGTGGTAGTTTTATTTATATCCTTATTTATACTATTTCCTCTACTTGCTTTGTATTTATGTTGCTTTTTTTTTTTTAGATTTTAAGAGTTGAAGTCATTGATTGCACGTTTTATTTTCATGCAGTGCTGTGCATTATCTCTTGGGTGTTCTTTTAGCTATGTCCCAAATATTTTGGTATGTCTTATCCACGTTTACATTCAGCTCAACGTATTTTTTAAAAAATTATTCAATTTAATGACCCATTGATTACAGTTTGAGCTACCCACATGATTCTGGGTGTTGGACCATCAGATAGAGTATGGTCTACCTACCAGGAACCATATCCTTGAAGAACTGACTCTTCCTCCTCCAGAAGCCATCAACTGTCTAGTTCCTCACTTATGTGTGGGGGCCAATGAACCCCTTCCTACTCCATGCCAGAATATTAAGTGGCTTGACCTTTTGCAGACCGTGTACAGGCAGCCACAGCTTCTAAGTTCATGAGTGCTGCAGTCCTGTCATGTCCAGAAGACACTGTGTTGCTCAGATTCTCCCTGACCTCTGGCTCTTACAGTCTTCCTGCACCTCTTCTGTGGTGGTCCCTGAGCCTTGGGATGGGCATTGATACAGATCTCCTATTTGTTGCACACTCCATAGTCACTCATTTCCTGCACTTTGACTGGTTGTGAGTTTCTGTGTTAACCCCCATCCACTGCACAAAAATGTCTGTGATGAAACCTGAGAGCTACAGTACAGTATGAATAGAGAGAGATTTAGAGGGAAGTTTTACACTATTTCCATTTAGCAAAATAACGGTAATAGGCTCAGCCCTGGGGCTCCAATTATGGGTTCTTGACCAGATTTCCAGTACTAGGCAAGGGTTTCCTCCTGTCAAGTGGGCCTTAAGTCTAACCAGAAAACAATTGATTATCCCCATAATATTTATGCTTCTGTCGCAGCCATAGACATACCTTGCCATGTCAGTCATTATTGCAGTTTACAGAGTTTGCAACTGGGTACAACTGGTAGCGACTTTGTTTTCTTCCAGCAGCCTCATAGCACCTTCAGTATGCGAGAGCTATTAAGCAGAAGCTTCCTAGTCAGTATCGACTTAATTTCTTCTTCTTAATGTCTTTTTTTTAAAGATTTATTTATTTATTTTGTACACAGAAGAGAGCACCAGATCTCATTACAGATGGTTGTGAGCCACCATGTGGGTGCTGGGAATTGAACTCAGGACCTCTTGAAGAGCAGTCAGTGCTCTTAACCTCTGAGCCATCTCTCCAGACCCCTTAATGTCTTCTTAATGTCTTCGGTGTCTGAGCAATAGTATTACATTCTGATGGGCAATCAATTGCAATGGCAATAGTTTGTATTGTTTGGGAAATCTCTGAGATACCTGTAACCAATTTGAAAGGAAGTATCCCACATCTGAAACTGGGTTTTGTTTCTTTTTAATTTGGTAACCTATAGCTTCCAGATGAACATAATCTCCTGTGTAGGATAACTCCAATTATATTCTTTTATATGAAAAATATATACCTAAAAAATAGCAGAGTTTCATATGGCTTTTCAAATGACCTTAGAGTTAGTTATTCGTCCCCTCACCTCTTCTTCAATTTCTTTTTTCAGTGTTTCAAAGTTTTCATTGGTAGGTCTTTTAGTTCCTTGGTTAGATTTATTTTAAGGTCTTTCTTTAGGTTACTGTGAATGGGATTATTTCCTTAATTTCTTTTTCTATATGTTTGTCATTGGTGTATAGGAAGGATACTGATTTTTATGTCAATTTTTCATCCTGCTACTTTGATGATTTTATTTATCAGGTTTAAGAATTTTTCTGGCAGAAATATAAAGGTGTTTTATGTAGAGAATCATATAATCTGTAAATAAGGACGCTTTGACTTCTTTCTTTCATATTTGTGTCCCTTTTATTTACTGTTCTAGTTAAGACTTCAAGCACTATGTTGAACATGAGAAGGGGGAATGGACATTCTTGCCTCATTCCTGATTTTAGTGAAAATTTTCGATTTTTTCTTCATTTAGCAACACCATCTAAATATATTTTTAAATTTCTATTTGTATTTTCTCTTTGATGCTTGGATTTAGAAGTATGCTTATTTAGTTTTTTAAAAGCTTTGAAATGCATTTATTTTCTAATTAGAGTTCATTGTGACTTTATTGCTTTCAGGTTTGTCGAGGTTTACTTTATGGCCATTAATATATTCTAGTTTGGCTACTCTCTCATAGTATCTTGAAGAAATATCCACTTAGAATATATATTCTGTTATATCATGAATACTTCCTTAATTGATTGAATGGTTGAATTCTTCAATAGCTTTACTGATTTTTCAGTTCTAGTTCCTCCAATTATTATTGAGAAGAATGTTATAATTTCTATCCAGAGTTGTGGATGTGACCATTTTAGTTGTCAATTTTGTATTTTGCATTCTGTAACACTATTGTTTAATCCACATACACTTACTAAGTCTATGATTTTCTGGTTGTTTATAATTTTGTTATTATGCAATTTCTCTCTGTCCTTGGTAAATCTATATGTCTGAAGTTTGAATATATTGGTAGGTAGTTTAGGATTAGGTCATATTTTTTTCTTCCAGACTTCCACTCTTTTAATTGCTATACTTAGATTGTTTACAACTAATGTAATTTTGATATATCATGGTAGCTTTCTACTTGATTCTTTGTTCTTTGTTCTGTTTTCCTGTGGTGATATATTATGCACCCTAATAAACTTTGGCTGAAGATCAGAGAACAGAACCGGCCACTAGACTAAACATAGAGGCCAGGCAGTGGTGGCACACACCTTTAATCCCAGTACTTGGGAATCACACACCTTTAATCCCAGCACTTGAGATCTCATGCCTTTGCATGGGAAGCACAATGCCTTTAATCCCAGTAAGTGATGACTGGGCAGAGAAAGGTATATAAGGCTGAGGAGAAAGGAACTAGAGGTTTTGCAGGCTGAGGAATTGGTGAGTTAAGAGGTGGTGGCTGTGGCTTGTTCCTTTGTCTTTCTGATCTTTCAGCATTTACCCCAATAGCTGGTACCGGCTTTTTTATTATAAGACTGATTTAAGATTCGAGCAACATTTTCCTTCCCTGTATTCTCTTTTGTCTACCTTAGTATAGGTTACTTTAGTATACATTTAGAGTCATATCAGAAAATGTTATAGATTTTGTTTCAAAAGTTGAGAATAATAAGAACACTAAATTTGAGGAAAACATACTGTATTCATCAAAGTTTTTCTTTTTTCTTTTCTTCCTGAAGTTTAATTATGCCTTCTTTTATTGCTTTTCTGCCATTTAGAAAACTTTCTTCAGGGAAGAACGTTTTTCTTTGTTTGAAAATTACTCAATTTTTTGCTACAATTTGAAGGATATTTTGACTGGGTATAATAATATGGGTTGACAGTTTTATCAGTACTTGAAAACTGCAATGGAACTAGCTTCTAGTCTCTATATGTTGCATGTATGGAAAAATTGGTGTCATTGTCTGTGCCCTGTTCATAAGGTGCCATGTCTCATCATAGCAATATACTCTCTTTGTCATTGGGTTTCCAAAAGTTTAGTTATATGGATTGGTATGAATTTCTTTGAGTTTTGTCTTTTGGGTTCACTCAAATTCTTGAGTACTTGGTTATTTTTTGTTTGAAAGTTCCTGATTTTTTACTAAATATAAGTTTTCATTTGGTTCCAATTTATAAGTATATATACACTGCATTTTAGTCAAACATCAATCATTTATGAGCATATAGATTGATTCCATATCTTATCTATTGTAGATAGAGCAGCAGTAATATGTACATACAGGTGTGTCTTTGATATACAGATAGAGTCTGCCCTGGATATTTTGTAAATAACTAAAAGAAAAGTGCTAGAAGGCTCCAGACACAAGGTAGTGAAAAGAAGATTGAAATATTATACATTTGCAGACTTTGTTGACTCCCCACAGGAGGCCTTACCCTTTCTGAGGAATGGATGGGGAGTTGGGATAGGGGGAAGGTGAGGGGTTGTGGTCGGGATGTAAAATGGAAAAAAATTAAATAAAATTTAAAGAAAGAAAAGTGAAAAAAATACGCTGGTTTGATCAGTATCTACTGTATACCAATATTAAAGTGTCACCTTATGCCCTATAAATTTAGAGAATTAAAAATAATCATTAAGGTTTTTTTTTTAAGTAAGTAACTGTGTACTGGAACATTTTAAAGGGGCTTCTTTAAAGCATTTGTCAGAAAATATTAATGTCACTGTCATCTCGGAGCATGTATTGATTATATTTTTACTGAGTTTAAAATCTTAGTTGTAGGTGCAGCAGTCGAGTTTACTAAAACCTGGACATATTATGTATACTGTATCAGACTCCTCGGTCTTATTTCCACCTTGTATTTTGGTTGCTTCTCACACTGCTTCGGAAAAGAAGGCCATTTCCCTTATTACTGACAGGTGAGAGTAGAAGTCCAAATTATCAGTCACCTTCCCTTGACATTGAACTTGCATAGGTTCCTTATTACTCTTGCAGACAACTCAGGGTTCTAGTGCCTTTACTAGTTTACACAGAGACTTCCCAGTTGAGAATGGTAAGGAAGACTTGTTACTTCTTTCCATGTGCCATTCTATCTGTGAGGGTGGTGCAGTGAAATTATGGACAGACTGTGCGGGTGTCTCTTTGGTATGTGGGGAAGGGTGGACAGTGGATGTAGCATTGCTGATCAGTAAGGAAAGTTCTTGCACTTTGTTCTGTTCCCTGTGAAACCACTGCAACAGGAACGGGGAGGGCACATCATCACTGCTGGGCTCCACTGACATGTGGAGATTCAAGAAGGTGTCCTTATTTCCAGCTTGCACTGATTAAAAATCCCAGTTCCCTACTTGGGCTTCTCTCACAATAGCCTGTTGATATTTAGCTGCCTGGTTATAGCCCTGAGAGGGTTGTAGGGAGTCTACATGTCCTTTACTGGCATCTGTGGGATAGAGTCACAGAATTTTTTAGTGGTGCTTGGCTAGGGTAGAATAGTTATTATCTAAAAGTTTACTGGCTTACTAAGCTGTCCCTTTTGCTTGTCCTTTGGCTAGGGAGTATAGGCATTTATTGGGAACTTTTTGTTTTCACCCGTTGGTATTTCTTAGTTGAAGACTTCTTCTGTTTCATGTCTGGGATATATAAGGCAAACAGAAAATAAAGGGAACTCACCATTATGCTATTCCTTGGGACCCAAGATCACTATTTGTCCTGATTTCTCAGTCTTTTTTAGTCTTCTACTTGTTTCATATATAATGTTCAGTATTTTTGCCTAAAATTAAGTTGAATTAGTAAGGAAAAGTGAGTCTATTCCATCTTTCCAGTATCAGATATAATCAATCATCTTTTAAAGTAGAATTTAGTATGTGTATGTGTGTATTTTACTCATGTGCCTTTTCTTCCCTTGATCGATTTCTTGCATCTGACTATTTCGTGTCGTGCCTTATTTACTTATGCCAAGAAGGCACATTACATTGGTGTAAGTCAGTACTCCAGAGTGTTCAAGGGCATAAACTCTGGAGAGACTTATTTTGAGATTGAATCTCAGTTCTGTTGCTCTGAAATCTCTGGAAAAGTTACTTAAGGCTTCATGCCTGCCTCATTTTTGTTTGGTTCCTGGAGTGGGTACAATGAATACACTGATCTCAGAAGACAGGAACAAGAACTAAATGAGCTAATATATACAAAATGCTCATAGCTATTTTCAATTTATTATTGGCCAAATAATTTTAAGTCGTGTGCTCACACTTTACACAATTAAGGATACCTTGTTTATGTCTTCTAAGTCAAACTCTGAATCATTCCTATCTCTCTAGCTGTGACACCACTCTTCTCCAGTTCCCTATAAACCAGTTACTCTCAATTTTACACACTTCCATAAGTTCATAATGGTGTCCTTCAGCTCTCAGCCTCCACACTTTATCTTCTTCATCCTTGACATGCCATAGGTACCTTTTATTAAAAAGCAAACCAGTGCATTGTTTTCCTGTAAAACATTGTTGAGTTGCTGTTCTCAGCTTCAGATCCAGCAGAGAGTGATCTCTGATCACTTTTGGTCATGTCTTAGGCGTTTTTGGAATGTAGTAATCCAGTGAGACTAAGTTTGGGATACAAATACTTTTTTTTTCCGAGGCAAGTTTTCTCCATGTAACAGCCCTGGCTGTCCTAGAGCTCACTCTGTAGACCAGGCTGCCCTCAAACTCACAGAGATCTACCTACCTCTGCCTCCTGAGTACTGAGATTAAAGGTGTGCACTACCACAGCCTGGCTGGGATACAGATGTTTTGAGATCAGATTTTGGAGACTGTTGAGAATGCAAATATGTATAGGTCTTACGAGAGCATAATAGGTTAGCCTGAAAAAGCGAAGAAGGAATCATTATTAAATCTGCTCTATTTCACTTAAAAATAAACAAAAGACCCTGAATAGCCAAAGAGATACTGAACAAAATGAAGAATGCTTGAGGTATTACAATACCTGGTTTCAAAGTATACTACAGTCCTGTAGTAACAAAAACAGCATGACACCAAACAGACATGTAGATCAATGGAGTAACACACAGGACACAGAAACAAACCCATTCAGTTACAGCCACCAGAGTCTTGACAAAGGTGTCAATAAAAATGCATTGGTGAAAAGACAACCTTTTCATAAATGGTTCTGAGGAAACTTAACATTTAATATGATTCTTCACAGAACTTGAAAGAACAATTTCCATCTTCATATGGAAACACACACACAAAAAATCCAGGATTGCTAAAATGCTCCTGAATGATAAAAGAATTGCTGGAGGTACCACCATGCCTTCTCTCAAATTGTACTACAGAACTATAGTGATAAAAACAGCATGGTATTGGCACACAAAAAAAATACCCAGACATGTTGATCAATGGAAACAAGTTGAAGTCCCCAACATAGGTCCACACACATACAGACACCCGATTTTTGACAAAGAAGCCAGAAATACACAATGGAAAAGAGACAGCATCTTCAACAAATGGTGCTGGTCAAATTGAACGATTGCATGTAGAGGAAACCAAATAGATCCATCTCTATCACCCTGCACAAAACTCAACTACAAATGGATCAAAGACCTCATCATAAAACCAGATACACTGAACCCGATAGAAAAGAAAGTGGGGAATAATCTTGAACTCATTGGTACAGGAAAAGACTTTCAGTAGCACAGGCACTTAGTCCAACAATCAGTGAATGGTACCTCATGAAACTGAAAAGCTTCTGAATGGCAAAAGATACCGTCATTCAGACACAGCAGCAGGCTAAAGAATGGGAAAAGGTTTTACCAACTACACATCCAATAGAGGGCTAATATAAAAAATATATAAAGAACGAAAAAAAAACCTGGACATCAAGAAAACAGTTTTATTAAAAATGGGGTATAGATCTAATCAGAAAATTCTCAAAAGTGAAAACTCAAATGGCTGAGAAACACTTAAAGAAAAGCTTAACATCCTTAGTCATCAGGGAGATTAAAATCAAAACTACTTTGAGATTTCATCTTCTACCAATCAGAATAGCCAGGATCAATAAAACAAATGATAGCTCATTCTGGCAAGGATGCGGAGTAAAGGAACCCTCCATCCATTGCTGGTAGAAAGGCAAACTTGTACAGCTACTAAAACAAATGATAGCTCATGCCGGCAAGGATGTCGAATAAGGAAACACTCATCCATTGCTGGTAGAAAGGCAAACTTGTACGGCCACTATGGAAATCAGTATGGCAGTTCCTCAGAAATATGGGAATGGAGTTACTTCAAGATCCAGCTATATCATTCTTGGGCATATACTTAAAGGACAGTTCATTCTACTACAGAAACACTTGCTCAGCCATGTTCATTGCAGTTCTATTCATCATAGCCAGAAATTGAAAATAACCTAGATGTCTGTCAATGGATGAATGGATAAAGAAAATGTGGTACATTTACACAATGGAATATTACTCACTCGTTAAAAATGAAATTATGAAATTTGTAGGTAAGTGACTAGAACTAGAAACAATTATCCTCAGTGAGGTAACTCAGGCCCAGAAAGACAAATATGGTATATATTTGCTTATATGTGGGTGTTAGCTGCTAAGTTATTGACAAATAACCTACAATCTATATAACCACAGAGGTTAGGTAGAGAGTAAAGGACTAGGGGGGCAGATAGATTTCCCTAGGAAGGAGAAATAGAATAAATAGTTATGGATGGATGGATGGATAGGGGTCTGGAATGGGATAGTCAAACTAGGGGGGAAAGGGGGAACAAGAAGGGAATATAGGAGGGACAGCTAAAACTAAGAGTCACATGAGAAACAAAATGGAAACCTAATACAGTAGAAGCTTCCTATAATATATACATATATGAAGGTGATCTAAAATGAAACTACCAAATAACAGGGGAACAAAGCTGCAACTGTACATCTCTGGTCACCAAATGAAGCTTCCAGTCCTGGGATTGGGTTACGTCTAATTGAGTTGTTGGCCTAAGTGGTCCCATGGGAACTCCTAAACACCCCAGGCTATTGGTGGCTGTCCACAAACTGAGAGTTGCTAAAGACAACACCTATACAATTCATTGGATATGGAGAAGTCAAGATACTACCTACCTAGAGCTTCACCCCTACAGATTAGTATTTATGATATTGGAAGGTACTGTACATGCTACCAATGGAAAAGGTAAACACCAACCCAGCTATATATTTTTGATCCACAAAAGTGATCTGATTGTAAGATATGCTAGTGTAATAGTGGTACAAAGCTTGTGGGAGTAACAAACCAAAATCTAATTTGAGTTAAGGCCAATACTATGGGATGGAACCTGTACCCAATGTTGCTTGGTTAATCAAGAACCTGAGAGTAGATAGGCCAGGGACCTAGGGGAAAACAAAATACTACTTCTCTGTTAAAGGAATCTAACAATAAAATTACTCCTAACATCATTCTTTTATGTTTATAAATCTGTGCCTTGCTCAGCCATTATCAGAGAAGTTTCCTCCTGCAGCAAATGAGACCAAATACAGAGATCCACAGCCAGACATTACACAGAAAGTGAGAGACCTTGGAACACTCGGCCCTGAAAGGGAAGTATCCATCAAATCCCTCCTTAAGGGTTCATAGAATTCTCTAGAAGAGGAGGCAGAAAGAGTGTAAGAGCCAGAAAGGATGGAGGACAACAAAGACTTAGGGTCTTCTAGACACTGCAGGACTAGCACACATAATGAACTCACAGAAAGGGAAACAGTATGCACAGGGCCTGAATGGGTCTTCACTAGATGGGGGTCCTAGAGCTGAGAGCAGAAATGGACACATGCCCACATCCCTAACCCGGAAGCCATCTCGAATTGGTAGCCACTTGCAAATAAAAATTTAATTTTCTTCAAGGGAGTCTCATTGGAGAAACAAATCACTCTTAAGGGTAGGCCCCTTGCCCGACAGTAGACGGCTAACACAAAATGAACTCAGCAGCATCATTGGAGGGTCTTTGTCTCATGTTAACTCAAGACTTTTTTTTTTAACTTTTGCATATATATTATGGCTTCTTCTGGTTTGGGCTTTTATGGGATTCCTGTGTGTGAGAATAAGTGTATATCTCTCTATTTATATGCATTTCTTGCGCTTTTTCTTTGTCTCTTTTTCTTGTTTGGTTGTTTTGTCATATTCTGATTGGTTTGTTTTTTGTTTATCTCATTGTATGTATTTTACTTAATTATTATCCCTAAGAAGCCTGTTTATTTTCTGAGGAGAGACAGAAAGGGTGTGGGTCCCGATGGGAGAGGAAGTTGGGGAGAACTGGGAAGAGTGGAGGAGGGAGAAACCATCCTCAGAATATATTGTATGAAAACAAACTATTTTCAATAAAAGAAAAATGATCTATGTGGAGCAATGCATTTGGCACATAAAGCCTGCAATAAGAGTGAATAAATGCTAACTTGGCAAGGTAGTTCTTTAAGTTTTCCAACTCCTAGGGGAGATGCCAGAACAGCCAGTGTGTGGCCTTTAGCAGCAGTTAATCATTGTTGCCTTTTACCTCCCAACTCAGAGGTCATGTGTCCATTGGGCCCTTTCTGCAGGCTCTTTCCCCACTTTTCCCCTTCCCCTTTAATCTTTCTGCCCATTAGTCTACCATTGTGAGCTCTTCTGTAAATATCTCATCTATCTTTCTCTTTTCTCCCATCCCTGTCCAAGGTCAAGCTGGTTCTTCTAAGGATTAGTGCTGAAGGCAGATAAGCTATGCAGCGACTGTTATCAAAGTTTGCTGATTTTTTTTCTCCCTTCGTGTGGCCTGTATAAGGCATTGCATTTCCATGGAGACTACCCTTAGTCAGGACCCCATTATCTCACACTTCCTACTCATTTTTCTTGACTCTAATAACTACCGTCCCTTCAATGCATTCTAAATTCCACTGTCAAAATGATGTTCCTATAGCACACTTTTAAGAATATGGCCCTTTATCAGTTTGCCATTAGAGTAAAGGCAACAACCTTAATCTAGTTTCAATTCCTCCTATATTCTTATTCCAGTTCCTTCCCCTATTCCAAATCCTACTGTTTGACCTGAAGAGGATTATGACATCTAGAACTTATATCCTTATAATTAGAGTAGGCCATTTGAACTGTAGTAACCAGTAAACAGTGAGCTCAAATGATGTATATCATTTCCAAGCTTCATCCAAGTTTAGAGTCAAAGTAACTATCTGACCTGTGTCTTCTCCTATTCTGCTGCAGCAACCTTGGAAATAGTGTTGAGTTGTCAGGGTTACAAAATGAAAGGGAATGAGTCCCTGAAGTACCAGATGGATGAGAACCCTTACCAATCTGCACCTGACTATGCAGAAGTTCAAAATCAGTTCTTTGATCTCTTGGTATTTCCTGGTTTATCTGTTACTTTGACCAGCACCACTTATCTTGACAGCGTTTAACATTGACAGCATAGCCTTACAATTTATTGAGCCCACTTAACTCCAACAAACACCACTTCCACTCAGCTTCAGCAACTCAATAATCACAGTCTAGACTATTACCATACTGAACTATTTGACCTCCAGAAAATTTACCTCCAAACGTTCATGTTCTGATAAAATCATCTAATATTCTTCCATTCAAATTGCATTGATTCCATTGAAATTGTTCTTCATTATCCTTGAGACACTAGAACATTTGCCCTTTCTTAGTCTCAGTCTTTCTAATTACATCTTCATGCTCAGTGTGAAGGTCAGGCACCATGATCACTTGTTTTGTTTCCTAACCCTCGTCTTCCATTCCCAAGTCTAGTAATTTATCTACTATACCTGCTCCATAAACTTCTTACCACCACTACCAACAACTAAATGTGAAGATCTATTTCATTTTAATTTTTAGCCTAAGAGATACAGAACCATTGCCCAAAATGGCATAAGCACGCTGGTGGGAGCCATGTTTTCAAGTTAACATTTATAAATTCATATATACCCTCAAAATCGATAATCAAGTTTTTTCTGATAGGTTACCACTTTTCATTTGTCAATAACATATGTAACAAGAGGGAAATTATGCCTGGTATTAGAAACCTAGATAACTGCCCAGGGATAGTGAGATCATGAATTTTAGAAAAGACTCTCTACCAATGCCACTCTGCTAGACCAGCATAATTCCTAAATGCATAAAAAAAAAGCTTTCCTTTACAACATATGGAGACCATTACAGGAAACCACAATTGGTCCAGATGCAGAGAACAGCTGATCATAGGGTACCCAGACCCAGTGGATACATCTACAACACAACTTCTACACCTAAGGCTCAGAGAAAAACTTCAGAAGAACAGGCAGAGACATGGTCAGAGCCAAAGGACCTGGAAGTCTGTCAGGGTTTCCTAGAAATGCCAGAGAAGGTACACCCATGGTACAGTACAACTGCCTAAACAAGACCTGAACAATAACAACACCAATAGGCATGCTAATGTGGACAGGGTAAATCTCACAGGACAACTAAGGCCACTAAGGAATGCTGAGAGCTGAGTTAGTCTTCCCTGGGGATGAGCCCTAAAGTGGTTATCCATTACCAAAGGATCATGATTCCTTTTTTAACCAAGAAATTCAAAGTAATCTTTTCTTTTTAAGATTTATTTATTTACTATGTATACAGTGTTCTGCGTGCATACAAGGAGAAGGCACCAGATCTCATTATAGATGGTTGTGAGCCACCATGTGGTTGCCGGGAATTGAACTCAGGACCTCTGGAAGAACAGCCAGTGTTCTTAACCTCTGAGCCATTTCTCCAGCCCTCAAAGTAATCTTGAAGAACTCAAAACTAATCTTATACTTGTTGCTTTAGCTCTTTTCTTAGAAGAGGGTTCTTATTTTTTTAGGCAAAAAAAAAAATCTTACCCATGATTTACCTTCACAGTCATTTTCCATCAATGACCCTTTATCTAGTTATATGCTTTAATTCTTCCTTTGCCACTGGATGCACATGTATGCTTAGAGGCATATACTAAAATCCTGTGTGTTAAATAAGTCACCCACCTTTAAAGATTGTATCTCCTATTATGCCTTGAATGCTCTTCACAGCTAAACTTGAAGGAACAGTTGGCAGTCAGTAACTCTGTTGTTTCTTTTTCTCTGAGTTACTCTTCAGTCCTCTGCAATATGTCTGCTCTTATCTCTGCTGAAACCAGTCTTACTAGATGTACTGATTAAACCAGATTCAAACAAACAAAAGGAATCCTCTTACAGTAGAAAAAACGTTCTTGGCCTCTCAGAAGTGTGCAACCCTCCTCTGCGCTGTTTCTTTCATGGCTTCTCAAAGTCCTCTCGCCTAGTTCTGTGACTGACTGCTTCTCTGTTGATTGGTACATGCTTCTGTTCTTGATATTTCCTCCTGTGACTTTTTCTCATATGAATCTAGATATTTAAAAATTCTCCATCTACTTGCCTGTACTCATCCACTCTGTGGGAGCTGTTAACTATGCTTATCTGATTTGCTATTTTTCTTTCTGCTTGGATGTTTCACAGAATCTTAAAATTGAGGGTGTTCGGCTCTGAGTGACCCAGATGGTATTTGTTTTAGCGTTCTCAGTCACAGAAGTCTCTTGTATGCTCACAGCAGAAATACAGAACTCATTCTTTGCCCCTTCATCATACCCAGCATCCCTCTTCCTAGATTCTTTAAAATCTTAGCACAAAATCATCAGTTCTGTTAGAAATTTTTTACAGATTTGGGGCTGGGGAGCTGGATCAATGAATAAAGCATGTGACATTCTAGTATGAGGACTGGATTTCAATTCCCAGAATCTAGGGAAATTCCCAGCAAGCGTTATGTGATGGCCCATTTGTAATAATAGCACTGAGAAGGCAGAGACAAGGAATCCCGGGATCAGGCTGGCTAGTTAGACTAACTGAATTGCTGAGCTGTAGGTTTCAGAGAGACCCTGCCTGGATATACTTATATGTGTACACACGCACATGTGAAACCCACACACATGCAAATATGCATACACACATGCATGTATACATACACAGGCACACATCAACAAATTTTAGAAATTTGTCTTCAGTTTTGGCTTGTTTTTGAGATTGTAATTTAGTTACAACATTTCTCTTTTTCCTTTCCTCACTCCAAACCCTCCCTTGTACACCTCCTTGCTTTCTTTCAAGTTCATGGCCTATTTTCCTTTAATTGTTATTGCACATACACACACACACATATATATATATATATACATATATGTATGTATGTATAATCTGTTCAGTCTGTATAATGTTACTTGAATGTATGTTTTCAGGGCTGACCATTTGGCATTGGGCAACTAATTGGTGTGCTCTTCTTTTTATTCACTGCACAAGCTTTCCTGTTCTGTCCTTACTTCTGCAAAAGCCTCACAGAGTGTCTCTTTGATACTGCTATTATCTACAATAATCCAAATTTACTTCTGAAAGCACTACTTATCACATCAAGCACTCACTCCACAATCTTAAATGGCTGTTCATTGTCCACAGCATAGCTTTCACTTTCTTGGCATAGCATGCAAGGTACACTTGGTACACTTTAATCTAACTTTTTAATTTCATTACCCTATACTCCCACACACTCTATAGTCTAGCCGCATCGAGTTATTGCCATTTTCAAAACATCATGTGCTTGTAACAACTATGCCATTTGCCTACACATTTCCTCCGAAATGATTATCTTTGAATTCCTCTCTGTTTATTCTGCTTCTATCTTGAAAGGTCATGTTTGCTATATCTTCAGGTGTCTTGGAAGTACTCTTCTGAAGCACTTAATTTAGTGTTATCCTTGGCCAATGAATTTTTGAGACATTGCCCTTTCCTTTTTTGGTTACCTAATTTCACTTTTATTATTTCTTTCCTCTTAAATGCGTTCATTTACTTTCTTCTTATGTTCATGTGTCTTTTTAAATCTTTCAGCATATTTATACTTGTTTTGCTTCTCTTTATTAATTCCATCTCTTTTGAAATTTCTGAGTCTGTTTCTATGAAATGATTTTTCTTGTAGCTATGGGTCATATTTTCCAGCTAATATGAATGTCTAATTTTGCTTTTATTTCAGGTTGCAGTTGTGAATATCATGCAGTTGACTGTGGGATCTCCATGTCTTCCTGCAAAAGTATACTATTGGATACTTTTCTGGAAGACTGTTGACTTGCTTGTACATCATCTAACCTTCCTGGGGTTTTACATATGTTAGATGATCTTTTATTTTTCATCTTTGCTGAGGAATAACTGACAAATAAAAATGTTTTGATATTAGTATACATTATGTAGTTATTACACAGTCAAACTAATCAATAAACCCACCATCATTTTCTGATAAGAATTTTAAAGATTTACTTTTTTAGCACATATCCACAAACATACAATATATATACTCATTAACTGTATACAACATACTGTACACTAGATCTGTAGATCTTAATTGTGTTAAAACATGAAAGGTTTTATTCTTTACCCAATCTGTCTAGAGTCCACAGCCTGTTGTAAGCACCATTCTACTTTCTACTTTAATAGTTCTACTTTTTCTTTTCCATGTACAAGTGAGGTCATGCAGTACTTGGATTTCTGTGCCTAGCTTATTTCGCTTGGCAGAATGTCTTCCAGGTTCATCCATGTTGTCACAAATGGGAGGATTTCATTCATTCCTTCTTCTTCTTCTTCTTCTTCTTCTTCTTCTTCTTCTTCTTCTTCTTCTTCTTCTTCTTCTTCTTCTTCTTCTTCTTCTTCTTCATATTGGTTTCAAACACAAGTTCTGGCTAGATAGCCCAGAGTAGCTCGAAGTTTTCTGTTTCCTTGCCTCAGCCAGGCAAATGCTGGAATTGCAAGTGTGTGATATCATGTCAGGGTGATTTGCTTGTTTTTAAATGCTGAGTATTATGCCATTACAAATATGTGTGAATATGAAAATATATGTGTGTATGATTTTATATGTTCCTAAACAGAAATGGGTTCATTCTGTATCTCCTTTGTTGTAAATAATGTTGCAAGGGGCGTGGGAGTGCAGAGACCTATTTGAAACAGTGGCTTTACTCCATTCATATATACACACAGTGATGGGACTGATATAGTATATAGTAGTTTTGTCTCAATTTTCTGAGGAAACTCTGTATTCTCTGTTATCCCTATACTAGTTTATATGCCCATCAGCAATGCACAGATGTTCTCTATACTCCTCATCATTGGTGAGACATTACCTTGTGACATTCTGATAGCAGTGATGGTTGAAATAATAAGGTTGAAAGCGTTCCCTTCCCTCCAGTTTTGGAGAGAGCATGAGAGGGATTGGGAGTCATTCCTTTTTAAAGATTTTGTAGAGTCTACCAGTGAGGCAATCGGGTCCTAAGCTTTCTTTTAAGGCAACAGTTGCTTTTTTTTTTTTTTAATCACCAACTTAATATCTTTTCTCTTTATCAGTGTTGAGGTTTTCTATTTTTATGAACTGATTTTGGTAGATGGTATGCTTCTTATAATCATCCCATTTCTTCCAGGTTATTCAATTTGCATATAGGATGACATAGTAGTTTCTTTTTCTTTTTTTTTTTTTTTTTTTTTTTCGACAGGGTTTCTCTGTGTAGCTTTGCGCCTTTCCTGGAACTCGCTTTGGAGACCAGGCTGGCCTCGAACTCACAGAGATCCGCCTGGCTCTGCCTCCCGAGTGCTGGGATTAAAGGCGTGCGCCACCACCGCCCGGCGACATAGTAGTTTCTTATGACCATTTTATTTCTATCGTATCAGTTGTAATATCTCATTTTATGTTACCTATTTTGGTGCAAAAGACAGCTTTTACTCCAGGGAAAGTTTATTCAGAATCAAATATATGATCATGCAACAGAAGCATGGATTCAGTTTGCTACAAATAACATATTCCACCATGGAAGTAGTTAAATGAACTCTTATAGTCATAGAATAAAATCATAAATCAAAATGTTTACCAAATACAATGCTGGGGACATCATATTGGTCAGTTGTAACTAAGTGGGGGAAACTCTGTTACAAGGTTTAAATGTTATCTGATGACATTCTCAGCTTTTGGGCTGGTAGAAATTAGTGGTCAGCTAACAAAACATTCCAAATGTTTTACCAGACTGTCAAAAGATGTTAGATCAACGTAATACATATATAATCTTCTGTGTAAGTTTCCTATGCATCACAATGAATATTGTACAGTTCAGTGAATACATACAGTGAAAGAAGTTTTAATTTTTAAAAAGAATGTTAGGTCTGACACAGGTGAACAATAAATAAAATTTAAAAGGACTAAAGATAATCCACTAGAATTTTGTTTCTGGATCTGTAATATTCTCATTCTGCAAGACCATGAAATTCCAATCAGTCTGTAAGTCTTATACAATCTTCAACATAGGCAAGCTTTTTTTTTCTGGGAACTTCAGTTTACATGTACGTTAGCTCAATTTTGTTAGTCTTAAAATAATGGTTTGTGTTTGTTTTCTTACCATTGTTTTAGTTGTCTTCTGTCTTCTGTTATTTACTTCCTTGTGTTAACATTGGGACTGATTTGTTCTTTTATTTCCAGTTCCCTGATGTGTAAACTTAATTTATTTAAACTATTTCTTTTTTCCAACATAGATGTTTATCAATGTAATCTTCCTTGTCTTTTTTAACTGTATTTCTCAAGTTTTAGTATTTTATCTCAATTTTCATTTTAATCATGATATTGCATTAATTTCCCTATTAATAATTATTTTGGCACATTTGTTGCTAGGAAATCACCATTTAATTTTCACATGTTGTTGATCTTATATTTTCCTTTTTTTTTCCCTTGGAGAGACGTTATCTCACTGTAAAGCCTTGGCTGGTCTGGAACTCACAAAGATCCACCTGTCTCTGCTTCCTGAGTGCTGGGATTAAAGGTGTGTGTCACTATTCCTGGCCTTCATTTTCCTTTTGTTAGTGACTTCTAGTTTCATATTGTGGTTGAAAAAATATTTGAAATGATACAAAAAATTTCTCGATCTCTAATTTCTTAGCACCAGCTTTGTGGTCTAATATTTTATCTATTTTTGAGAATAGAGTTTTTATGTTTTAGGTAAAAAATATGTTTTGCTTCTTTGGGTTGAACTTTTTATTTGTTATTGGCCTATTAGGTCAGTTTGATCAAGGGGTACTTCAAATCTGCTGTTCCCGTGCTCACTTTGAGTCTACATGATCTGTTCATTATGGCTAGTGAGGTGTTGCTATCCACTCACATTAGCATATTGCTATCAGTTTGCTCATTTTTGCTTTGTGTACATGCTGTGATGTGGCAGGCTGTTACTCCATCTTTTTGATCTCTTCCACAGTTGCTTTTCATTTTTTTACTCTTTATTTGTCATTTCATATATTAAATAGAGCTGCTCGTATCATCTTCAGCTTTCCATCTTCGGGAACACTTTTGCCATGTCTTCATTTTTAGCCCATGATATAAAGGCTTAAACTAAAATCAAGGTTTTTGGTTATTTTAGCCAACTTGGCACTTTGTGTCTTTTGTTGGATAATTTGTTCTATTTACATTTAAACCAGCTGATGATAAGTATGATGTTACTATTAACCTTTTGGGTTTTTCCTGGCTGTTTTGAAGTTTCTTTTTACTTTTTTTTTTCTGTGATTTGTTGATTTTATCTAATGGTATCATTTGAGTAACTTCCCTTTCCCTTTTGGTTTTCTATTAGAGGTTCTTGCTCTGCAGCTATTAGGAGCTTACATTAAGAAATTTATAGGCTGGGCAGTGGTGGTGCATGCCTTTAATCCCAACACTCGGGAGGCAGAGCCAAGCGGATCTCTGTGAGTTTGAGGCCAGCCTGGGCTACCAAGTGAGTTCCAGGAGAGGCGCAAAGCCACACAGAGAAACCCTGTCTCAAAAAAACAAAAAAAGAAAAAAAGAAAAAAAGAAAAAGAAATTTATGTATTCAGCCAGGTGGCGGTGGTGCAAACCTTTAATCCCAGCACTCGGGAGGCAGAGCCAAGCTGATCTCTGTGAGTTTGAGGCTAGCCTGGTCTACAGAGCAAGTTCCAGGAAAGGCGCAAAGCTACACAGAGAAACCCTGTCTCGAAAAAACAAAAAAAAAAAAAGAAAAGAAAGAAAGAAATTAATATATTCAATTCTCTGTTTTATGGTGACGGCAAGTTAATTTCAATCACACAACACATAATATTTTTTTCTGACATCTTACTTGTGTTTCTTGGTCGTTCTCAGAACTTCCTTAAACAATTATTTTTATTCTTTGTTAACATAATTTGTAGGTCTCATTTGGGAGGAGGATAAGCTGATGGAAAATTCACTGTATTACTTTTGTCAGATTACAAGCCTTTAATTTTCTTATAATACTTAAAGTTGTACCTTGCTTACTTTGTATTTGTAAAAGAAGTCACGGTCTACTCACTGACTTTGAGAGGCACTCTTACCAGTACGACCAGAAAAGGATTTTGAAGTTTTCACAATTCTCTATGGATGTTCCCACTCTATGACCTTTTTTCCATTTTGGGGTATACCAGTTAAGATTATATGCATTCTTTTGGTCCCACAAAATGTGACAGGTATTTAGAGTCTCCTCTTGGTTTTACTAGGGACAATACCCTGAAATGCTTCTTTCAGCCACACAGTCAAGTCAACTATATGCATGAGACATTTGTCTCAGAGTACATTCAGGGATATGTCCAGTGGGCGATAATGGATGAGTTACATGGAATGTTCAGAATGCCCGCTAATGATAAACATCTCAGTTACCTCATAAGAAGACTTACTGAGTCCATAGAGCAGAAAAGTCTGTTCCTATGGTTTTTTGTTTTGTTTTTTGTTTTTGTTTTTTGTTTTTCTGTCTTAGCCTCACCTAAACACCTAACCATGCCAATCACTTTAATATTCTAGGTAGAATGAGAAAAAAAAGAGTTTCTTTGGCAGCATCCTGAATCACTGCCACAGGAATAGATGGTTTTCTCTTGCTTTTGCATGTATTGCTTTTTCAGAATTATTGTTCCAACGGTGTTGGAATTTCTCTGTAAGACTCCTGGTCTTGCACAAAAATACTCTCATCTGGTGGCAGTTGTCAAAATCGGTGTTTCTATGGGAAACATTGTTAGACAATTCCATCATCTTGCTGATGTCACTCCTAAAACAGTCTGTTCTTGGCTCATTTAGTCATATTGGCAAGCTCCCTGTGTGCAATGGAGTGCTCTAGGTGCTAAGGCCTCTTTGTTTGGCTCGTAGAAAACTTAATGCCTTCCAGTCTTCAGTTCATTCTGAGAACTATTTAACTTATGTCGTTCTAGCTATTCAGTGCCTGTCTCAGAGTTTCACATCAGACATGCACCACTGACCTATAGGCATAGACTACAGGGGACCAAGCACTCTTTCCTTGTGTCACTTTCTCCTCACAATCTACCTCAGCAGAATGGATGTTTTTCTGTCAGTCACTGCGCTGTGGTCCAGATAATGGCTTTAGGTAGAAATTCAGAGTTCATTTCTCCTATTTCTTTCCATTTAGATCCAAAATACAGTACTTCCTGTTTTTTGGTGTCTGAAAAACTTTTCTCTCTTTAATTTTTGAGGAAATAGACATTAACAGTTTAATTACCTGATGTACTTTTCCATAAGGTCAGGAAGTCATGCTACTGGATTACCATAAAAAAATCAATGTTGAAATACTAATTCTTTAGATCTTATAAAACCTTTTTCCTGATGTGAAAAGTCTCAAAATGCAGGGACTTTGGCTCTGATATACCTGTCCTATTGTCCTATTGTTTCCTGCTGTATGTTTACAACACAGTATTTTTAGTATATTCTTCAGAAAAGTTAAAGGAGAGAACACAGACAGAGGGAGAGGGCCGAAGAGTGGGAGGGACAGAGAACGAGGAAGGGAGAGAGGGGACTTTCCCCCCTTTGATAACTTTAGTAAATAACCAGGATTTGATTTCTACTATCCTTCCCAGATCCAATTAATACAGCAACTACAATCCACATTGGGTTGCACTTTCCCCCCCCGTAATTGCCTGCAAAAGCAAATAACACCCAAGTAACACCTTTTGCCATGGACAGTCCTGGCTTGCTTTGTGTCAGTCTACTGTTCTATGTCATTCAAAGATCATGACACACACCTAAGTAAAAAGGAGTTGGGGGACGTGCCATGGTGGAGATTATCTAAGTGATAACATGTCATATGGGCTCCAGCAGAGCTCACAGAGAAAACATGTGCTGGCTTGTGTCTGATATCGCTAATCAGCAACCGAACCTGCCTCTTGCTAGTCTGACACTGTTCATCCGTTGATAATGAGACTGCTCAACAACACATTTTACAAGTGGCACTTGGAATGTCGCCATTATATTGAGTGATCGTATTCCCGTGGAATTCTGGAGAGTCTGCAGATACACCAAGTATCTTTCTGATACGACATAACTGGAGAAACTGAAAATTCGACTCTTGATATCAGGTTCTGATGTAAAATTTGTATGTAAGATAAGTCCCCTGTTTGCAATGATGGGGTTCAAAAGACAACAGAGATGGGAAACTACCTTTCTTTTCCATCTCTGCTTTCCACTCGTTTCTACCTCAGTATTTTCTCAAGCCTGGACCATACTCTACATTCAGCCCACTTAAAGGCAGTCAGAAAGAGTTGTGGTATGTTTAGTCTTGAAATTAACTGAACTCTCATCAAGTTGATGGATGACAGAGCCAGGAAACAGAATCATGGATGCCTTAGCTTGGAGGGGTAGAAACCATACTTATCATCTATCTTGATTTGGCAGGTGAAGTAAGGACCAAAAACAATGGAGATGTTCTTGTCACCCACTTAATACCCATCCACTTCTTGTGGCTTCTTGGAAAGTTCCAGAACTTGTTTTTTCAGTAAGAAAAAAAATAACAGGGCCGGGTGGTGTGGCACATGCATTTAATCAAACCAGAGAGACAGACAGACAGACAGACAGACAGAGAAAAAGAGACAGAGAGAAACAGGAAAGAGACATCATAACAACAAGCAAGCAACCAGACAATGAAATATACAAACTCATAAAACAAACAAAATATAAATTCGAAGCAGAATAACCTTGCAAATACCCTTTGTATAGCAGTGATAGTGAAACATTAAAAAAAATCACTTTTTCCTGAAGTAGTTTGCTTTGCTTTAATGAATGATATGTCTCATGTTTTGTGAGCTCTGACAATGTAGAAACATATATTATTCAGTGTGAGACAAATAAGTGTTTTATTGAAGTAACTGGTAGATTGCTGAGTGCCACTGCTGTGGTTTGTTGGACAAACGTGACATTCTACCTCCCCACAGTCTCACTTTCCTGGGTCTAGGCCTCCATTTCTACTCACTGTAGCAGGAATCTTAAAAAGTCTTTATTAATAAAATAAACCCAGAACCAAGTATTGGAGTGAACACTGGAAGATCAGAGAGACAGAACAAGCCACAGCTAACCTCACCTGGCCAACTTCTCAGCTGATCCTGTTTCCTCAGACTGGAAGCTTCTGAGTCCTCATCCAAATGGATCTCAGCTGAACTGCTGCTCGAAAGCCTGAATGCTTAACCAGGCCAAATGCTTAACCAGGCCAAATGCTTAACCAGGCCAAATGCTGCTAGTTTCTGGTCCTCACGCCTTATATACCTTTCTGCTTTCTACCACCACTCCCTGGGATTAAAGGCGTGAGTCACCATGCTTGGCTGTATCCTTGAACAGATGGATTTCTGCCTCTGGAATGCTAGGATTAAAGGCGTGTACTACCACTGCCTATCCTAAGTTTCTAGTGGCTTTTCTGTTCTCTGACCCCAGATAAATTTATTAGGGTACACATATTTTGGGGAGCACAATACCACCACAACTCACTGCTTATATGAGGGTAATGGCTCCAAATGTTAATATTCTGTTATAAAGGTTGCTGAATTTCAGATGTTCACAATTTGTTTGTCACAGCAAAATAATAATAATACTTAATTTACGGAATACATTTTTCATACCAACTTTATTTATTTATTTATTTATTTATTTATTTATTTATTTATTTATTTATTCATTTTACATCTTGACCACATCCCTCCTCTCCTTCTGCGCTGTCCCCCTCCTCCCTTCTGCCCTCTAATCCACCCCTCTTATCCATAAAGGGGCAGGCCTCCTTCCCCTGTGATTCAGCAGGGCATGGCATATCAAAGCTGCCATAAGATCAAGTACCTCCCCCTGTATTCAGGCTGGGTAAGGTAATCTAGTATGAGGAGTAGGTTCCCAAGAGCCAGTCAAAGCACCTGGGACAGACCCTGCTCCCATTACCAGGAGTGCCACAAATAGACCAAGCTACACAACTGTCACATATATGCATGGGGCCTAGGTCAGTCCCATGCAGGCTCCCTGGTTGTTGGTTCAGACTCTGTGAGTTCCCATGAGCCAGGCAAGCTGTTTCTGTGAGTTTTCCTGAGATGTCCCTGACTCCCCTGGCTCCTACAATCCCTCCTTCCTCTCCTCAGTAAGACTTTCCAAGCTGGGCCTGATGTGAGTCTCTTAATCTGCATCCATCAGTCACTGAATGAAGCTCTCTGATGAGAATCCGGGTAGTCACCAATCTGATCACAGGAGGTGGCCAGTTCAGGCTATGCATCCACTATTGCCAGGAGTCTTATCTGGGCCATTCTTGTAGACTCTTGGGAGTTTCCCTTGCATCAGGCTTCTACTCAACCCCACAAAGCCCCACTTTCCAGTAATCTCTCTGCACTCTCCCCCTCCACCCACCTCCCAGCCTGATCCCTCAAGTTCCCATGCCCACCCACCCCTAGCCCAACCAGTAGATTTCCTCTATTTCCCCTTCCCAGGAGATCCATGTTTTCTCCTTGGGCCATCCTTGTTACTTAGCCTCTTTGGGTCTGTGGATTGTAGCATGGCTATCTTTTACTTTAAAGTTAATATCCACTTATGAGTGAGTATATAGCATGTTTGTTTTTCTGGGTCTGGGTTACCTCACACAGGTTGATTTTTTTTTCTAGTTCCACCCATTTGCCTACAAATTTCGTGATCATATTTTTTAACAGCTGAGTAGTACTCCATTGTGTAAATGTACCACATTTTCTTTATCCATTCTTCAGTTGAGGGGCATCTAGGTTGTTTCCAAGTTTTGACTATTATGTATAATGCCACTATGAACATAGCTGAGCAAGTGTTCTTGTGGTATGATTGAACCTCCTTTGGGTATATGCTGAAGAATGATATAGCTGGGGCTTGAGGTAGATTGATTCCCAGTTTTCTGAGAAACCACCATATTCCAATTTAAAAAATGGGATACAGACCTAAACAGAGACTTCTCAACAGAAGTATCTCAAATGACAGAGAAATACTTAAAGAAATGTTCATCATCCTTAGCCATCAGGGAAATGCAATCAAAACAACTCTTAGATTCCATCTTACACCTGTCAGAATGGCTGAGATCAAAAACACAAGGGACAGCTCATGCTGGAGAGGATGTGGAGCAAGGGGAAGACTCCTCCACTGCTGGTAGGAGTGTAAACTTGTACATACCCATACCAACTTTTTGAAGTTTCTTACTTAAACTAATATACAAACACTCTGACATGTATAGGTAAGTATACATACACATATATTTAGTAATTCAACAATTTCATTTGTCAGGTTTCACTCCACTTCCATTTCATTTCACTTAAAGCCATTTCTCTTAATATGAATCACATTTTGCGAAACATTGCTTTGAAGAATAATTGACAGAATAAAATAAAATATCATAATGCTTTCCCTCAATCATCCTGAGACTTAGGAGAACTGTTTCAAAAGCAGCCAATACCTCAACAAATTCCATTCTTTATTACTGTAATGTGCAAGCATGCTCTGAAAACAGCTTCCTAGTAAGGACTTCTTACATCTAAGCATGTATAGCTATGTAAGTAGTTTTGGCCAAATAATACAAATGAATGTGATGATTTCATTTCCAAGTCATTTTCTTTTCTTTTCTTTGCACATTACTAGGCATGGGAAGGTGCACATATTCTTTATATTGGGTATATATTAAAAAAATAAAGCTGGGCGGTGGTGGTGCACACCTTTAATCCCAACACTCAGGAGGCAGAGGCAGGCGGATCTCTGTGAGTTCGAGGCCAACCTAGACTACAGAGGGAGTTCCAGGAAAGGGGCAAAACTACACAGAGAAACCCTGTGTGTGTGTGTGTGTATATATATATATATATATATATATATATATATATATATATATATATATCAGTGTCAACCCTTTCTCAATGTATATTTTTTAAAGATAGGCTTGAAAACCAATGCTATGTAGTGTCCCAGAAAATTTCACCACTATCTCTGGAGAAAGAACATAGAAACTATCCCATTCATTAGGAGGAAGTTTAAATGTTACTAAGATGTAATTTATTGACTCTATTGCAAGTGATAACCACTTGCAAATGAAAATTTATTTCCCTCCAAAGAAGTCTCACTGGGGAAACAAACTAATCTTAAGGTCAGGCTGCACACCCAGCAGTAGACGGCCAACAGAAAATGAACTCAATGACATCTGTGGAGGTTCCTGGTCTCATAATGTCATGTTAGGGCATTTCCTATTAAACAAAAAAAACCATTATTTTTATTGTCATGTAACATGAATCTTAAAAGGCCTTATTAATAAAAACAAACCCAGAGCCAGGTATTGGGGTGAGTGCTGAAAGATCAGAGAGACAGAACAGGCCACAGCTAATCTCACCTTGCCAACTTCTCAGCTGATCCTGTTTCCTCAAACTGGAAGTCTCTGAGTCTTCATCCAGAATGAATCTCAGCTGAACTGCTCCTAAAAGCCTAAAAGCTTAACAGCTTCTAGTTCCTGGTCCTCATCCCTTAATATACCTTTCTGCTTCCTGCCATAACTTCCTGGGATTAAAGGCGTGGTCACCATGCCTGGCTGTTTCTAGTGTGGCTTTGAACTCACAGAGATCCAGATGGATCTCTGCCTCCAGAATACTAGTATTAAAGGTGTGCGCCACCATTTTCTGGCCTCCATGTCTGTCTAGTGGCTGTTCTGTTCTCTGACCCCAGATAAGTTTATTATGGTGCACAATATATTGGGGAAGACAATATCACCACATTTTTATTTTATTATACACACATACACACACACACACACACACACACACACACACACACACATACACACACAGATTCTTCTGTCTTGTTTGCTCTATGTGTCTTTTGTGTATCTATTTTGTCTTACAATTTAGAGTTTTTATGGGATTCTTGAGTTTGCAAATGAATGGGTCTCTGTTTTTTTGTGCCTTATCTTGGGCTCTTTTCCTTTTGTTTGTTTTGTCCAATTCAGATATATTAGTTTTTATCTTATATTATTTTATTTAATTATATTATATTTTATTATTATCCATTAGAGGCCTATTTATTTTCTAATAAGAGACAGAAAGGGGGTGGATCTGGGTGGAAAGAGAGGTGGGGAGGAACTAGTAGATACAGAGGGAGGGGAAACTATAATCAGAATATATTATGTGACAAAAAATCTATTTTCAATAAAAGGAAAAATTATTTTTAAAAACATTAAAATGATAACATTTATGAAGTGATATCAATAAAATAACAGGTTAAGATGCCATAATGACTGTTAATTCTCTACCAAAAATAATGAGTGAAGAAATACATACTAATAAAAATTATTCTGAAAGAATTCCAGAATCCAAATTGCTGTGGAACAATTTTTATACTCTGTAAATATGTATTGTTCTTATTGTTAATAAAGAGCTGACTGGCCTATAGCTGGGCAGGAAGAGATTGTGTAGGAGAGCCAGACCAGGAGGACTCTGGGAAGAAGGGCAGAGTCTGAGAGGTCAAGAGCCAGATGCAGAGGAAGCAGGATGTGTAGAAAATGAGGTAAGAAGCCATGAGCCATGTGTAGAACTTAGATAAAAAAAAAAATCATGGTTTAATTTAAGTTGTAGTAGCTAGTTAGTAACAAGCCTAAGCTATTGGCCAAGCATTTATAGTTAATATTAAGTCTCTGTGTGGCTATTTGGGAGCTGGCAATTGGTCCCAATGAAAAACTCTGCCTATACCAAATTATTCTGGAGAAAATCTACAAAGCACAAAAACCAAGGGTGGGCCACATGGAAAGCAATAAAAAGCATTTTATTTTTGTCATCCTTCTGCCTACTTTTAAATATTTTAGAGCTCCAGCAGGGATCCCCTTGGGGAAATTTACCTTCAGTGAGGGAAAGGAGAGAAGGATGACCATAGTGATTCTAGCAATCACTGTGCATAGAAGCATATTGTACCACTGAGAACCCACATATCTTCACTGACACTAAACCCAGTTGATAGAGAAACTCAAGAGTAGGTAACATCATAACATAGAGAAGTAGTAACCCAGGAAAAGCCACCATAGTACTCTCAACAAAGAAAAAGCCATCTATGTGCCCTTCATTCTTAGCCCCAAGGCAGGGGTCACTGTTACAACTTATTTTCCTGGGGTCAGAGTAGCTGCTATATACTATACCATCGTCCAAGGCCTAAATCATCACTGTGACCCACTGTTCTCATTATAGGTCTGGCAGTGCACCTAAGCCTTCTTTCAGGGAGCCCCACATACCACTATGTACTCATACTGAAGTTCAGCTCTAAGACCACTCAACAGATACCCATGCCTTGTACACTGGTGCCATTACCACAGCAAATGTGCCCATATACCATATCTAGTGCAAAGGGGGCTCTTGTTAGTTGTGACTTCCATCTATAGGTGAAATAGGATGACTCCAGCACCTTTTACCACTGAGAACTCTCAATGCTGATGCAAACATCAGTATCCTTGGGTGCCAAAGATCCTGACGATCTTCAGTGATGCTGAACTTATCTTACAATGCCACAAACATTATGCTGTTTCAACCTCTCTGAAGCTGGACCATTCAATGTACTTCCTTTCTGAAGCTGAGACTGTCACAATCCACTCACTCAGGACCCCTAAGTTCACCCATAGGGGAAGATATTTCCCAATGAAAGTAAGTCCTTAAAATATGGAAGAGATGATTGCTTACTTAAGTGTGAAGACATCATTGCAAGGCCACAAGAAATGTGTGTGTGTGTGTGTGTGTGTGTGTGTGTGTGTGTGTGTGTGTGTGGTGTATGATGGTGGGTGGGGGTGGGGGCAAGAAAACATGACGTCCCAAAAGGAACATAATAATTTTTCAGTAACTGACCCGAGAGAAGTGAAAATTCATTAATTGTCTGACAAGGACTTTAAAACTCACTTTAAATAAGCCACAAGAGAAGACAGATGAACACTTCAGTGGTATCAGAAAAACACTACAGGAATAAAATAAGAGGTTCAGAGAAGAAGCGACCAGAGTAAATGAAATAGAGATTCTAAAGCGGGGAATGGACAATACATGAAACACAAATGAAATGAAGTTTCAACTGTAGAAATAATGAAGCAGGGGAGAAAATCTATTCATTTTAAGACAGATAATGGTTTGATTTACAATGCTTTTTTTTTTAACTTCACAATGGTATGAAAGCAAAATGTAGTCAGAAGAAAATGTAATCTGAACTTGTGATTTGTATTCTTTCCCAAGCAAGTTATCTGTGGTTTGATTTTGTCCAGTGATCTGAGCAGTAGCAGTGAGCCTTAGCAACCAATCAGCCACAAGACCATGCATGCAAACATGACATTCCATAGGACTATGTTAAGCTGTGATATGTGGAAATGAAATTTGAATTTATGATATTTTCAACAAATATTAGGTTTATTAGGACAAAATCTCCTCGTAAGTCTAAAGGGATAGGCTTCTAGTCAGAAAAGAAAAAAATAAGGAAAAAAACTATAGCATTTATAGTACATTATAAAGCCAAATAAGCACAGATTGTAAAATTATTGTAAGGAAAAGAGAGACAGTGGCAGAAGAAATAATGATGCCAGGTGCAGTAGCACACACCTGTAATTCCAGCACTTACAAACCTAGAGCAGGAGGAAATTACAAGTTTGAGGCCATTCTAGACTATACAGAATGTTTGAGACCAACATAGATTACAGAGCCATACCTTGTCTCAAAAACTAACCAAACAACAACAAAATTGGCTTATAATAACGGTAATGACTGAAAGTTCCTGAAATATTGATAGTAAAACTGGCACTCAAATTTATGAAGCTAAACCAGGTGTTGAGGCACATGCCTATAAATCCCGGCACACAAAAAGTAGAGGCAGAAAGATCAGGAGTTCAAGACCAGCCTCACCTACATAGCATAATAGTGTACCTCTATAAAGTTCATGGAGACACATTATAATCAGTGTCAAAAGTCAAGTAAAGCCGGGCGGTGGTGGCGCACGCCTTTAATCCCAGCACTCGGGAGGCAGAGCCAGGAGGATCTCTGTGAGTTCGAGGCCAGCCTGAGCTACCAAGTGAGTTCCAGGAGAGGCGCAAAGCTACACAGAGAAACCCTGTCTCGAAAAACCAAAAAAAAAAAAAAAAAAAAAGTCAAGTAAAAAGAAAAACTTGAAGGCAACAAGAGAAAAGTAACTTGTGACAAGCTACTTGTGTTCCTTAGATTTATGTCAGTTTGACACAAGCTGGGGGCATTGTCTTGGTTACTTTTCTATTGCTGTGATAAAATGCTATGACTAAGGTAACTTATAAAAGAAAGAGTTTATTTGGGGCTTACAGTTTTAGAGATATAGAGTCTATGACCATCATGATAGAGAAGATGGCAGCAGACAGGCAGGCATGGCACTGGAGCAGCAGCTGAGAGCTTACATCTTGAGACACAACCACAAGGCAGAGAGACACACTGGGAATGGCCAGACTCCTTTGAAACCTCAAAGCCTGCCCCCAGTAGCATATCACATCCAAAAAAAAAAAAAAAGCCACATCTTCTAATCCTTCCAAAATAGTCCTACCAACTGGGGGAATAAATATGAGCCATTCTCATTTAAACCACCACCGTCGTCTGGGAAGATGGAAACTAAATAGGGAAAATGCCTCTGGCCGAATGATCTGTAGGCAATTCTGTGGACACTTTATTAGTTAATGATTGAAGTGGAGGATCCGCACCACTGTGGGTGGTGCCACACAAGGGCAAGTGGGCCTGAGAGGAAGGTAGCTGAATGTGAGCAAACCAGTAAGTAGTATTCTCCGCTAGGCATCTGCTGAAGTTCCAGTCTCCAGATTCCTGCCTTGAATTACTGCCTTGGTTTCCCTTGATGACAGTGAATGTGATTTGTAAATAAACCCTTTCCTCTCCAAGTTGTTTTTGATTAGAATTTTTAATCACAACAATAGGAAGCGAACTAAGACATAACCAAACCCCATAAGACAAATACCAGGGTTCACAACAGAAACCTAGCAAAAGAAACTAAGAGGGTATATTCTAAATATCAAAAGAAAACTGCCAACCGTGAACACTATACCTGTTACAATTCTTCTTTTAAAATGAAAGAAGAAAAATCTTTCCAAGGGAAACAAAAATAGAGTGGGTTCATCAGTGGTAGACCTGTCTTACAAGATATGTTTAAGGAAATTCTTTCAAATTAAAATGAAAACATGATAAAGAACAGTGCAAAGGCATAGAGGAATAAATATCACAGAGAAGAGTAAACACATAGACACATAGATTATTGAAACACTCTAAAGGTCACAACTAAATTACTTTTACTCAAATATAAAAGTCAGGAAATAAAATTTGCTTCTGCTGACTGACTATACACTGCAAATGAAATCATCCTAAAAATGAGTCAGAAAGTGAGTGGGGAGAGAAGTAAAGTTCAAGTGATTTTTGTAAATGCAATTGAAGTTACACTAACTTAAGAGAGAAGGTTGGAACTGTAAGGTAATATAGAAAGTCTGGAGCCAACCACAAACAAAAATCCTTTTATGTAACAAACATGATACCTCACTTAAAAGGGACTAAAACAAAGAAAATTACTTCAAAATGCAAATAACATAAAAAGACAGCCAGAAAGGAAGAGAAAGAAAAACCGCATGATAATCAGAAAACCATTCTAAATTGCCAATCATAGGTTCTTGTTTATCAACAATGACTTTAAATCTAAATGGAAAATACTGAACAATCAACATGACTGAACAGATAAAAACTATAATAATAATATAATAACCATAATGTTATCTATAAGAGGTACATGTTTGAATTAAAGTGAAACACTGGATGAAAGTAGGTAAAGGGATGGTCATGTTTACAATATTAATTCTGCTAATCCATGAGAATGAGGTGACTTTTCATTTTCTAGTATTTTTCTCTCTTTCTTCAGAGATTTATAGTTTTCATTGTAGAGGTCTTTCAGTGCCTTGTTAGGTTTGTTCTTAGATATTTTATTTTCTCTGAAGCTGTTATGAATGGAATCATGACCATGATCTCATTCTCTGTGTGTTTGTTGGTGGTATACAGAAAAGCCATTGATTTTAGGAAGTTGATTCTGTATCCTGCCACTTTAAGCCAAAGTTACCAAAGGTTGGTATCTACTTTTTATTTCTATATGTATGATTATTTTCATTTTCACAACAAGGGCAATCATACAGTATTTGTCTTTCTGTGTCTGAACTGTTTCACTCAGAAAAATGCCTTCCAGTTTCGTGCATATTGTCACAAATGGCTGGGTTTCCTCCTCTTATGTGAGGAATAATCTGTGGTGTATATGTATATTTTCTATTCCCACTCACCTGATAACAAACGTTTGTATGTCTTGGCTATTGTGAATAGGACTAAAATGTGACTGGACATGAAATATCTCACTGAGATCCATATTTTCTTTTCTTTCCATACCCAGGAGTAGGATGGCTGCATCACATAATTCTGTTTGATATTGTGAGGACATGCCACACTATTTTGCAAAATGGTTATGCCAGTGAACAATCCAATCTGTAATTTTCTCTACACCTTTATCAACCTCTGTTGTCTATTGTTTTTCTGATAATGCCATTTGGACAGGTTTAAGGTGATATTCAATCCTGCTTTCAATTTTCCTATTTTCATTTCATTTCTATGAGTAGAGATGCTGAGCAACTTTCCACACGTCCTGGATGTCTGTACATCTTTTTCTTTTCTTTTTGAAGATCTAGGACAATTTTATCAGAGTTTAAAAGAAACAAGCAAAGGCAGTCAAGCCGTAAATCACAGCAGCTGTCTGGAGGAGGGAAATGGAGAAGAAAAGGAGAAAAAAAAAGTTATACTGTTTGAGTTAAACCAGAATGGAGGTCAGGCACGTGTTAGGAAAGAGGGCTTTAGAAATAGGAATTCCAAAGTACTAGGAAGAGCTAAGTTCTAGCCAGCATCCAAGAGAAGGAAATGGAGGGGGGGGGGGGATAGGGAAGAAAAAGGAAAGGTTGAACCTTCCTAAGTCAGGAAGGTGGGCAGACCTAAGGAAGGAAATGTACATTCTCTCCTAGTCTTTAGCATAACACAGGGTGAATCTGCCTTCCTAGGGGTGGTCCCGCAGTCCTGAGGGGTGGTTCTTTTTCTAGGTCATTGACTCTGCTCAAATGAAATGTTAAGTCTCCACCCAGGTCAGAGATATTATCCTGTTTATCAGAAGGAAATACTTTTCCTTTAGTGGGCATTCACTGCTGCTGTGTTATTTTCCCTTCTGAAGAGGGGATCCGAAAATCATTTAGGAGATGGGCTGAATTGGGGAATAGATATAACTTATCTTCACCATGAAAATCTAGGGATCTAGTCCCAAAGCTGTTTTCCAGAAGAAATAATAATGTTCGGGCTAGAGCTTTAGTTCCAACCCTTAAGTATAGCCTCTAGGCGGGGGTGCTCATTTAAGAGGAGATAAGAAACAAGAGCTCCCTTGTGCCAGTCCCAGCTGGAGAAACAAGGACATTTCTGAAACAGCTGCTTGTGGGGTCCCTGCCCTGAGTTGCCTGTCCAGTTTCTCCCTTTTGTTATCATAATTCCCTTCTCTGAAGAGGTAACCCTAATTGCCATTAGCAAATTAGGGCAATGACCTGTCTGGCTTCTGACAGCTGAATGGGAGCATCCAGGGTGACAGTTGAGGTGCTCCTCCAGTGGGTCGGTCAGACTCGGAAAGCACCACAGTGGCCTGACTTCTTCTGTAACTACCAAATGTAGGGAGGGAAGGAAGCCCTTGACTGGCACCTGGAAAGAGAAGTGAAGGGAAAGTAAAGGCAGGAGTTAGCAGCACACACTCTAGACAGGGACCAGAAAAAGCCAGTAAGGAGGGTGATTGTAAATTGTTCAAAGTTCATTAGAATCTCTCGATGTGCTCACAAGAGCATCCATCCATTGGGTTCCTCTTCGAGGATTTTCTTTTCTTTTGGCACTTAAGAGTGATGAATCCAAGATCTACTTCCAGGCAATTGGATAGCTGTTGGAGTTGCTAGAATCACGGTGTGAGGGACCTCTCACACGGCTTCTAGAGAGGGAGAGAGAGAAGAAATTTAAGCATCATTCTCTTTGCAGGTTAAAACAATAGTGGGCCTGTCTAGGCGGCAAGTGGGTGCTGCAGGGTTGAAAAATGAGCCAAGTTCTGAAATCCTATATCTGGGCAACGTTTTCCTTATTACAAAAATCTTTAATAAGAAAAGAATTGTTTAAACGACATTTCCTATGGTGTTAAGCCTAACGTCTAGGGAATACAGCATTTTAGAGCATTAGCCTCAACCTTACACAGACAACTAGAGGCAACTGAGGTTGAGAGTGGGAGAAATACACTTCCCAAGGGAAGAGTACACTAATTGGCTATCCAATACCAAATGGTCAGTTTTGAAAACGTGTATAGGAGTAGTATTATATAGACTCAGCAGGTTATATTTAGAAATATATACATGCACTAATGTAACAACAAATAATGAAAAAAGGGGCCATGAATTTGAAAGAGAGAAGGGGATACTTGGGAGGGTTTGGAGGGAGGGAAGAGAAGGGAGAAATGATAAATCATATAATAATCTCAAAAAAAGCATTCCCATTATTTTAATCTTCAGTTATATTTTTCTGTTGGGTATTTAAGACCATGCAGGTAGTCCAAATTAACCATTTTTTTCTTTTTTACTCTAAAGGCCAGTAGAAGATATGGTTCTTAGAAGTCACTTGGGCTTAAGAGGAGCCTCTGGCTGCTACAGGTCTTTTGAGAAATACATGTTCAGACCCATGGTTCATTTTAAAATGAGGTTATTTGGTTTGTGGGTGGGTTGCTTTGTTTTGCTATTGAGTTTCACAGGTTTTTTTATATTTTGGATATTACTTCCTGGCATTAAAACTTTCCCCCATTATAAAGATTGTTTTTCTATTCTGATTCTCCTTTGTGGTCCAGAGAGGTTTTGGTTTGGTACAATCCTATTTGGCTACTTTTGTTTTTGTTGTCTGTATTTTTTGCATCTCAGCTTTAAATTTCAAGGAATTAGAAAGACAAGAATAAAATAAGCTTAAAGTTAAAAGTAAGAAGAGGGGGCTGGAGAGATGGCTCAGCAGTTAAGAGTACTGGCTGCTTTTTTCAGAGGACCCAGCTTCAATTCCCAACACCCACATGGCAGCTCACAACTGTCTGTAACTCCAGTTCCAGAAGATCCAACACCCTCACACAGACATACATGCAGGTCAAACACTAGTGCACATAAAATAAAAATAAACTATTTTTTAAAAAGTAGGAAGGGAATAGAAAAGAGTAAGACAGAAATAAGTCAATTATACATTCATATAGAGAATAGGCAAAAAAGTCAACGAAAGTGGTGGTTGGTGTTATAAAAAATCAAATCAACAGACTCTGAACTGGAACAAGAAAAAAAGAGAAAAGACTCAAGTACATAAAATAGATGAAAAACAAATATTACAATAGATGCCTCAAAATGAAGTGAATCATGAAGGACTATCATGAATAATTATATCAACAAATTTGGTAACTAAGAAGCATGATACCTAGAATAAGTGGAAAAGTTCCTGGAATTGCACAGCCTTCAGTATTGAGAATAAGTAGAAAGCCAGAACTGTATGCTAACAAACACAGAGGTTGAATTAGTAATGAAAAACCTCCTAACAAAGAAAACCCTAGAACCAGCTGCTTCACAGGAGTAGTCCATGAAATAGTCAAAGAGCAATTAATTTTTTCTTAAACTCACACAAATAAATGAACATATAGTAAATTTCCAAATCCCTCATTTTCTGAAAGAGGGTATAAAGTTGTCCCTGCTGACCTCAAACTCTGTGTGGTTGAGGATTACCTAAATTTCTGATCCTCTTTGCTACCATCTCCCAGGTGCTGGGATGACCAGTTTTCTGTAGTACTGTAGATAGAAACAAGGGCTTTTTGCATACTAAGCAGGTACTCTACACATCGAGCTGCATCTCCAGCTCTTCAAATTCATTATGTAAGTCACTATTTCCCAGATACCAAAGCTAGACAGAGATGCCGTAAGAAAAGGAAATTATAAATCAATATTCTAAATGAATATTCATGTGAAACTCCTCAAGAAGATGCTAGCAAACCAAATTCAACAGCACATTAAAAGGATTATATCACCGTCTGTGAGTGTTATGGCTTGAATATGAAGTGTCTCCCACAGGCTCATGTGCTGAATATTAGTTCCCGAGCTGGTGGTCATACTTTGCAAGGTGTTAGAAACATTAGAAAGTGGGGCCTAGATGAAGGCAATGGGTCAACAGGGATGTATTCTGAGAAGATATGCCTTGTCCGTGGCCCTTTTTCATCCCCTTTTCTCCTTTCTGACCACTCACTTCATTCAAAGCTTTTGCCACATTCCCCCTGCATGTGGGACGGTCTGCCTTGTATATGTTCAAAGTCACGAATCTAGCTGGCTTTGGACTGGAATCAGTGAAAGAAACGGTATGGCATAGTAAATCGTTCCTACTCTAAACTGTTTCAGGTTTCAGGTATTTGTCATAGAGACAAGAAGTCTGACTAATACAATGAGATACAAGGATGGTTCAACATACACACATTGATGAATATGATACACCACATTAACAGAATGAAAAAATTTCACACATGATCTTTTCTTTAAAGAAAAGCCTTTGAAAAACTTCAACAATCAATTAATGATAAAAGCATTCAACAAAGTATACAAGTAACTTACCTTGACTTAATAAAGGATAGATATGAAAATTTCACAGCTAACAGTTTACTCAATAGTGGAAAGTGGAGAAAACTTCTCTCTAAAATTTATAACAAAATAAGGATGCCCATGACTACTACATTATGTGGTACAGTGCATGAAGTATGAACCAGAGTAACAATCAAGAAACAAATATGCTGAGCATGGTGGCATACTCCTTTAATCCCAGCACTCAGGAGGCAGAGGCAGGCAGATCTCTGTGAGTTCGAAGCCAGCCTGGTCTACAGAATGAGTTCCAGGACAGGCTCCAAAGCTACACAGAGGAACGCTGTCTCAAAAAAAAATCAATACCCAAAATTCAATGCAGTTCCTAAACAATAATGAACAGCCAAAAAAGAAATTAAGAACACTATGTCATTCATAATAGCAACAATAAATATCTTAGGTATAAATCTAACCAAAAGGTGAAACAATTTTATACTAAATTTATATGCAATTTTAATGGTTAATATTGCTTTAACAAAAAGGAGGAAAAAAATTCAGCTAGACATGGTATCACACACCTGTAATTCTAGGAGCGTCATGAATTGAGTACAGCCAAGACAACCTAACAAGTTCCAGAACAGCCTAGGACAGTAAGACTTTTACTCAAACAAACAAGCAAATAAACAGGCAACATCAATTATAACTGAATAGATACTCACAATCAAGCTGACCCTAATTTTAAAAAAATCTGAAAGATTTTCTGTATAATTTTTTTTAAAAAGATTTAAATTTTTCTATGGAAATGTATAAAACCTATTACAGTCATAGTAGTTGTGGAAAAGAATAGAACAAACAAACAAACAAGCAAGCAAGCAAGCAACATCAATTATTGCTGTTGGATGGTCTGTATGTCAAGTGTGTTGCTGATTGGTCAATAAATAAATGACTGATTGGCCAGTGGCCAGGCAGGAAGTATAGGCAGGACAAGGAGAAGAATAAAGCTGGGAAGTGGAAGGCTGAGTCAGAGACACTGCCAGCCGCCACGATGACAAACAGCATGTGAAGATGCCAGTAAGCCACGAGCCATGTGGCAAGGTATAGATTTATAGAAATGGATTAATTTAAAATATAAGAACAGTTAGCAAGAAGCCTCCCACGGCCATATAGTTTGTAAGCAATATAAGTCTCTGTGTTTACTTGGTCGGGTCTGAGCGACTGGCGGGGTGACAAAGATTTGTCCTGACTGTGGGCCAGGCAGGAAAACTCTAGCTACAAATTATATTCAAATGGATACTCACAATCAATATGACCCAAATTTAAAAAATCTATAGGATTTTCTGTATAAATTTTAAAAAGAGATTTAAATGTAAACCCATTACAATCATAGCAGTTGTGGAAAAGAGTAGAACAAGGCTAGAGCACTCTACTACCTGATTTTAAAGTTTTCATGATTTGCTATACTAATAGGAACAGAAGGAGCTACTTAGAGCTCAATGGGAAAAAAATCACCGAAAAAGACTCACAGATTTGATTGGTTGATTTTCGTTAAATGTGGTAGATAATTTAATGATGAGCTAAAATTCATTTCAACAAGAGATGCTGGAGAAAATAGATATCCAAATTGAAATAATTAAGCCTGATCCTTACCTCTCATCTCACACAAAGATTAACTAAGGTGGATTATGACCCCAAACATAAAATCAGGATTATAGTATTTCTAGAAGTATAATATAAAATCTCTACAAATCAGAAAAGAGGCAAAAGTTTGTTTAGACATAAAGGGTAATGAGAGAAAACAAATGTATGAACTAGACTTTTTAAGTTATGAACTTCTGGTGTCTGAGGAGGGGGATTGAAGTGCCTGCAATGTAAGTATGAGGGCCAGAATCCAGTTCCTCAGAACCCACATAAATAATGGGTGGACATGGCAGCCTGCTGATAACTCCAGCACTTGGAAGGCAGAGACAAGGGATGCTAAGAGAAAGCTGGCTAGCTAGAGTAGCAATGTGGCTGACTGAGAGGTCATGCCTCAATGATCAAGGAAGACTTCCAGTGTCAACCTCTTGCCTCCATACACATGCATGCACATGTCCTCCCGCCCCATCTGCAACTACATACACATATCCTACACACACATGAGATCTTCAGTGTCATTAGTCATTAGGCAAATAAAAAGGAAACCACAATGAAATACTAGTACATAATAATTAAAATTTCACAGTTGATAATTTCCAAACATCACTGAGGATTTAGAGCTATCATAACTCTCCTACATTACTAGCAGGAATATAAAATGGTACAACTTTGTATATGGTTTTTCCCCACCAAAACTTACGCTGCAGTTTGACTCTGGATGTATCAATGTTAAGAGGCAGGGGGCTGTTTGGCAGTGGAGCTCCAAAGACTGATGTAATGACATTCTTGTGTGAGTGTGCTATCAATCTCCCAAGATTTGGGTTAGTTGTCACATGAGGAAATATGGCTGCCCCTCATGTTTTACATCTTACACATGCATTCACTAGCTCTTCCACTTTCTCCTATGAACTGAAACAGCATTAAGTCCTCACTAGATGGGTTGTGAATTTTCTGGGCTTCAGAACCATGAGCTAAAATAAATACCTTTTTAAAAAATTAGTTATCTCAGGTATCTTTTCATAGCATTGGGAAACAAGGTAAAAAAAAAAAGACACCTGGGGAAAATATTTTACCTTTTAGTTAAATGTACATGTACCACATGACTTAAAGCTAATTTTTAGACAATTATTAGAGAAAACATGCTCAACTATCATAAATCCATATTTATGGCAGCATTATTTACAATCATACAAAACTGTTAATGACCCAAATTCCTATTGTCTTGTGAGTAGATAAATTGTGGTACATTCACACAATGAAATATGAT
Organism: Peromyscus eremicus; assembly: GCF_949786415.1. Taxonomy (NCBI): domain Eukaryota; kingdom Metazoa; phylum Chordata; class Mammalia; order Rodentia; family Cricetidae; genus Peromyscus; species Peromyscus eremicus. Next base: position 89,875,903 of record NC_081439.1, on the reverse strand, counting down.
TCAGTAATAAGAAAGAAAAAGTTACAGATATATATTATGGCATGGTTAAATCTCACACTGTTATCCTAAGTGAGTGATACCAGAGATGTTTGACTTAACTAACATGAAATGCTACAAAGCCCAAGGTAAGAATAGACTGGTTATTGAGTGAGGATAGGGATGGTGGGCATTGACTATAAATGGGAATGGGAACACTGATTGCAATCATGAAAATGACAAGTATCTTGATTATGTCAACAAACAGGTTAATACATTATTCAAAACTCATGTGTATATACACTTTAAAAAGTGCAGTTTATTGTTTTTAAATTATGTCAGTACCATTAGCTTTCAATTTTTTAAAGTTAAATGTTTTCTCTTACATGTGAATGTTGGCTTTTTAAGCTTTAGCTATGAGTGTTTCATTTATAATATCCACACAGATTAGGTAGTGAGTAAAGGAATAGGGAGAAGTAAAGGATCTTCCAAGGAAAGGGAATAAAATATAGTGTTATAAAAGGTAAAGGGGAAACTAGTAGGAGAATTAAATGTGGAAGCAATGGGAGGGCGCAGTAAAGGAAGTATAAGTAATGCTAAAGGCCTTATGAGAAAATACATGGGAATCTACTACTGTGGAACTTTCCCAAAATATATGCATATATAAAAGGAACATAAATGGAGTCACCATGTAATGGGAGAGACAAAATCCTAACTAGATAGCATATGTTACCAAATAAAACCCCAGATGCCGTGAATGGGTTACATCCTTTTGAGTCACTGTCCAAAGGGGCCCCATGGACCCATCCAAACATCACAGACCAATCCTGAGGCTATTAGTTACCCTCCACAAACTGATAGTAAGGCCCTATTGCTGAACATATCACTTATGTCATCGAATATGGAGAAATCAAGATGGTGCCCAACTAGAAGCTTCATCCCTACTGACCAGTGTTCGTGGTGCTGGGAAGTACTCTACAGGCCTCCAGAAGAGAAAAGTAATCATCATCTCAGTCAGCTATGAACCCTGTGAGTTATAATATCAATATGCCTGCAAGATATGTACACTGGTGCAATAATGGCATGAATATTAGAGAAATAACCAATCTTAGACTGGATCTAAGGACCATTCCATAAGATGCAACCTTTACAAAAGCCTGAGACTAGATAAGTCATAGGCCTAGGAGAAAACCTACTAAAACTATCCTGCTAAATGAACATAGCAGAGAAATGACCTCTAATGTCATGTTGCTATACCTACAGATCAGGGCCTCACTCAACCCTCAGCAGAGAAGCTTTTTCTTGCAGCCTATAGTAATTAACACAAAGACCCATAACTGAGACTTTGGACTACTCAGCCCTGACAGGAATGTCTTGATCACACTGCTCTCATCAAGGTTCAGGGATCTATGTGGAAAGGGGGGCAGAAAGATTACTATAAGAGCCAGAGGTTTTAGAGAATTTTCTAGACACAGCAGGGCAGATGCACAGATGAACTCATAGGAACTGTGACAGCATGAAAGACCGGCACAAACTGAAAGCTAGACAAAATTCCCAACATGAAGGAGGGGAAGTGGGCACAAACTCCCATTCCTGACTAAGAAGCTATTTGCAATTGACAACTGCTGGGAGACATCAAAATTATTTCTCCAGTGGAGTGACACTGTATATCAACCACACTCTCGTGTAGCCCAATGCTCAGGAGGTGATGGCCAACACAAACTGGACTCCATGTTTTTGTGTGCTTTCTATTGGTTTGACTTGGTGGGTATGTTTTTGTTTGTTTGTTTGTTTGTTTTGAGAGAGAAAATGAAGCTGTATGGGGAAAGAATGTGATCAATATCTATTGTATAAAAATCTCTAGAAATAAGAAATAGGAACAAAAACAAGACAAATATATATATAGTTAAAATACTTCCCCCTTCGCTCTACTCTCTCTAGACTCTCTTATGTTCTTCTTTCTCCATCTGAATTTCATGGTCTCTTATTCTTTGATTTGAGATATATGTGTGTATATATATATATATATATATATATATATAATTTGATATACATACATAAATGTATAAATATAATTTGCTGAGTCCATTTAAGTCCATTTAGTGTCACTTGTATAAATATATTTTTAGGGCTGACCACTTGGTGTTGAATACCCATTAATTTTTTGAACATTCAGTGAAACATACAGCTTTGTTTGATCACCATTACTCTATAGCATTGCTTCACAAGGCACATTCCTAAATCTACAGCATTTGATACCCTGGAACTTATTGGAAATGCAGACTCTGTGTCCCCACTGAAGAGTTACTGAATCACAATCTATGATTCAGCAAGATCCACAGGCAATTCCATTGCACATTAAAATTTGAGAAGTAGCAGCATAGGTGAAAATGGAATCAGTAACTAGAAGCAGCCTATATCCCAAAATCATTACAGGGAGGAAAAGCAAGAGCACCCGACATCATGCACATGTGAACAGAGAAAACACTTCTCTTATGATTGAGGCACTTCAGTTTGGGGTCTATTTGTTATGGCACACTACTCTGTGTAGCTATAGCAAGAATGCTTTTCTATTTCTAGGGGATGTAAAAGCACAAGCCAAAATAGTCTTAATGGAAAATAACCTTCAAGTTATATGTTCATACTTCGTCTTTGAAATACACTCATATTACTTTCTATGTCAGTATATTTGTATTCATTCAAATATAAGGCTTATAATGAAATTCCATATTGTTTTCTTGTAGTTTCTGAAGTAAATGTAAGCACTAAGAAGACATGCCATGCATATCTGGCTTTCCCTTTCTCCTGGGTTGTATTCACTATTTAATAGTGGAGCTCAGCATGTAAAACAGACCTATAATTCCACCTACTCAGATGCTGAGGCAGGAGGATTATAACTTCAAGGCCAACCTGAGCATTCTAGTGACATCCAGTCTCAGAGTAAAATTTAAAAGGCCGAGGGAGTAGCATAGTACTAGAGTTCTTGCCTAGCATATCCAAGGCTCTAAGTTCTGTCCCCAGCACTGGAGTGGCAGAGAGCAAGAATGAAGGCAGATGTAAGGTATATGGCATAAAGCAGATGATATTTGTCTTGTTTCTCAAAGTAAGATAGTCAAATCTGAAAGAGAGCTCACTGTGAATGGTGCCATAAATAGAGTAGCCCATTAGGTTCAGGGCTTCAGAGACTTGACAAGAAGTAAAAAGCTGGGACTCTCCAACCATATCACAAAGAGATTTGATAACACTGTAGAGAAAAGGGGACCACAAATGGTTCCATGTGTCTTCAAAAGTGAGCAAAGCACCCAAAAGGATATTATTGAGCTTCTGCTATTACACATGCCAGAGCCTGTGCTAGGCACTTGCCGGCATGTAACTCAGTTTGATACTAGCCACAACTTGGAGCATGAGAATTTTGTCCTTAACTCTGAAGCTAGATAGTGAGAATCTAAGAAATCAGATCACTCACCAGACCTCACAGTAAATGCAGTATAAAACTGTGACTCTAGTGCCATCCTCTTTACAGAAGCACTGTGCCTTGAGCCACCTCTTTGTCCTGATACATTGCTACCAGCTGGTGTGAAAGAAAAAGCCCTGGAGCCAGTAATGCTGAGAGCAGACAGTAAGCTGGAGTTCTGTTCCGGACACATCACAAGCAAGCGCTCCAGTGAAAAGCAGAGGATGCGGCCCCTTTACCACCCTCCCCACTTGGCCCCATTCTGAGCGCAATGCTCCTCACACCTGGCCTTCTTCTTTCTTTTTTCCTCCATTTTCAGCCTCAACACCCAGGCCCCTCTGCAATCCACTTTTCTCTCTTGTCCACAGGCCACCCAACGCTCATCTTTTTTCTCTTCTTTTTCCTTTGAGTCCTAACCAGTGCCGCCACCTCCCTGCCCTCTGTCCTCATCCTGTGAGTGTCCACCCCCCTCACCCCGCTTCCTTTACTCCTTCTGCTCTCTGTGTTCCTTTCTCTCCTGCTCAGCTTTCAAGGCCCCATTAGGGCCCCACTATCGACTCAGCTCTCACAAAGGCTCAGCGGTTTTGAGATGAAGTAAAACGTCACTAATTTGTTCTAATTGGGGGGAAAGGTCAGTCTGTCTTAAACGAAAAGTATGAGTGATAGGATATTGGGAGGGGGGAATGCAATCTCATTACTTTCAAGCACATAAAGTAATCCTAGTGACTAAGACAAGAGGATAAAAGGCAAATCTATATGTTTCAGAGATCTGTGAGTGGTCTGACAAATAGGCACAGCTCATTTATAATTAGGATACGCAGTTTGGGGCAATAAATGCTGCTGCTGAGGTCTTCCCACTGAAGTAGGCTAATATTTCTCCTGTTTATACAGTTAGTTCGCAAAGAGAGCTCTTTCATCATAGATACAGGTACAATTCCATTAGAAGGGTGCACCATTTCAGACCCACTTTCTCAGGCCACATGGCCCACAGACAACGTTTTGTTCAGCCAATTTTGAAAACGAGTAATGGTTAATGACAACAGCAGCAGCAAATACTCATTTTCCCTGCTTTGCTTCTGTGCAAGAGTTATTATCAATGGCATAAATACCCTATTGAGGCCGCATTATTCGCGGGAAGGGATACAGAGGTGTAAGAGAAGTAACTGAATGGACACAAGCTGAGCCAATCCTCAGCTAAACAGCATGCCGTCAAATGCCTTCAGTTTGGGAGTCTACTGATTTAGAAGCCAATTTGTTGAAGTAATTGCAATGGTAAACAAAAAAATTTCCTGTAAAGATTTGTAAAAATTTTTAAAACTTTGTATGCATTACCCAATGCTTTTAAAGTGGTTCCTTCATTTATGTGTAATTATTAAACTAATTAGCTAAACTGCTACAAATCTTTGCAAGCAGTTACCTAGAGAAAGCCCTATTTGGAATGGCTTCTGTGAATTATTTTACCTTACAATGTATGAAAAAAATAAACCCATTTTCTTTTCAAATAGCTTGTAGTTAAGGTTTCCTATCTGCTAGCCTCCTCCTCCCAGCTTGTCCTACTCATAGCTCAACAGAGTTTCTCCTCTGTACACTGAGACAAGAAGGGCCAGAAATAGGGAGCTGAATTCTACCAACATCTTTCTGAATTAGTGGGGGGTCAAAATTCCTGAATTCCCATGCATCCCAGACCCCATCACTGACAACATAGTGACATGGATGTAACTGGAAGAAGGGACCATTCCAGCACACTTCAACTTGTAGTATTGGAGTCACTCGGAAGTGAGATATTTCTTGCTGTGGGGACATAGTGCAAATTTGTAGCCACTTTTATGCAATGATTGCGGGAAGATATTGATGTAAAATGGCCTTTCCTAAAGACCATAAACTAGAGAGCACTTCCAATGATGAGATTTATTTAGCTTTAACACCAAGAGTCACCAAAGGGTTCCTTGAAATTGTTCAGAATGTCAAAGCTAGGAAGACAAAGGAGCAGCTTTTGTTTAGAATTCGAAGCACATCGGAAAGGACTGGCTTTGTTTGAAAGCTGCGAGACATGCGGAACAGGGCATTGGGGCCACTATTCTGAGATTTGTGCCTTCTGTGAATGGAAAGGAGCAACAAGGGTTCTTCATTAGCAGGATCTACTGAATGAGATGTTGGCTACGGGATTAAAGAGTATTGGTCCATACTTGACAACTCTCAAGGCAATCTGAGGAAAGTCATTGCCTTCAGATTTCAAAGAAAAGTGTCCTAGGAAATATTAGAGTGACTTCTCAGTTGGACCTGTGGAAGATAAAAATGCTTGAGTGCCCTCTTCTATCTCCCAAATGCCACACTAGCATATTTCAATGGTGCTACAATCTAGTTTGATATGATAGGCACAAACCAATGTTGTTCAGAAAAGTATTTGCTCCTCTGTTCTGTGCTTTAAACTGAAGTAAGGCCACACCCTAGTCTTTTGTGTTGTTGGTGTTCATTGGGGGTCCTAGATTTGCTTTTGACTCTGTAACATGAGAAGATGGGGACATGGAATTTTCTTTTTATATTCTTGCTTCAAGCCTACAGGAGTAAACCTGCCAAATGATCAGGGGACTTTTAAAACCATATACCAAAAGGAGTCGAATACACATAGAAGCACAGCTAATGAAACCATGAAGCATCCACAGCACACAGACGTTTTGCAGCTAGTTATAGAGGCTTTGCAGGGCTTTCCAGCTAGGATCAGGGTATTCTGAATGGGGGAGGAAATTTGGGGGATCACCCACTCTGGTACTTAGTTTTCTGAATGTATTCTGTTCAAATGTTTTCAAACTGTTCCTCCAAATACAACATAGGTAACCATCCGGGAGCCTGAGGACTAGCCCATCCCCTTGTCAATCCTTCCCCCATTTCCAGACTGAGGAAGCTGAGATCTAAGTGTCTAATAAAATGAATCACTGAAGAGGGCATGCTAGCACAATGGCAACTTCTGCTGTGTGGGGGCATCTTCAGACCACATTCACAGGAATCCCCCTGTCCATCCGATATTTAAAGCAAATTTCATTTTCTTTAAGGAGTTGCCTCAGAAAAAAAACACACATCAGAACTCTGTGCATTTAGAGCACATTTTTGATACAGGGAGTTGGACAAGCAGAATGAGCGTTAAAGGGACTCCCACTCTTACTTAGAGAGCTTCCATTTTACTTCTTTCTGAATAGGTCCAATGCCCCAGAATACTTGGCTTTGTTTCCTCTATGTCTAGGAGACAGGCCTGAGAATATGTGTTTGTGTGAATAAATATGGTGTGAGAGACAGACAGGGACCTTCACAGAGAGAAACACATACACAAAGACACAAACAGTGACACAGACAAACTCACGTATAGAGACACAAAGACACACAGAAAGCAACAAAGAAACACACATAACCAGCTACACGCGTTCACACCCAGCAACACAAAAGGGCGACTGAGTGATGGTAGCAGAGTGAGAAACGGAGACAGGCACATAAACAGTGAAACGAAGAAAGTAAGACTGATAATAAGAGGTTTCGAAAAATGTGGACAGAGAAGTGGAAGAAGAAGAAAATACTCATGAAGACAAGGAGAGAGATGAAACAGAAAAGAAAAACAGTGACAGAGGCTGAGAGTGATGGGGAAACCTGAGACAGAAAGAGGAAATCCATAGTGGTAAAGGCAGACATCACTCTCATTCTCTTGTGGAATCCTCCAATGTTTATTTCCTATAAAATGGAAATTAAATTTCACTACCTCTTATCCATGGCAAACTACTCAGAGGCAATTAAAAAAAAAACTAGCCATTGTACATATGTTCTTTTTTCTCATTTTATTTACAACATTTAATTGTGAGTCACAATTAGAGGAATATAGGAGCCAAGGTGAAAGGAAGTGTTGACAGGGAAGTGACATGGGGACTATGCCAGCGTTTTTCTAGACTTTCAGTGTGAGACTTTTATATCCCTCTGTAGTCTGGCACTGCTGGGTGCTTTTGGTGTTATACTCCATGTAAAACAGATACCCTGGTTATCTGAAATCCGCTTACAGCATGTCTGGGTACCCAGGGCCATTGTTGTCTTTAGGCCCTTCTATGTAATCATGGAGTTGGTGGTGGCACCTATCCCAGCAAAGAATTTTGCATCTTATTTTTTCAACAAGGAACCTTTCCTCTGCTGTCTGACACTGGTCAGCTCACAGCTTCCATTGAGGACTTCATAAGCCAGACATGGTGGTTAAGGCCTGTAAAACCAGCACTCTGGAAGCTGAGGAAAATGGAAGGAACTATGAGTTCTAGGTTAGCCTGTGTTGCCTAGTGAATACCAGCCTTGGCTGAAAGGTGGTATCCTGTCTCCAAAGCCAAAAAGAAAAAATTATAAAAATGGTGCTGAGAATGCATAACAATTTGCAAAACAATGTTTTTGTTTTGTTTTGAAACAGGCTTTTACCATTTAGTCCAGATTGGTCTAGATTGTCAACCCTCCTGCCTCAGCCTCCTTGGTATTGGGATTAAAGGCATGTGTTACTACTCGAAGCTATAACTATATCTTTTTGTAAGTCAGGGGCCAGAAAACTATAGCCTGAGGCAAAAATCAGACTACCCATTTTTTTGTGGCCTTGGTGCTAAGTATTATTTTTATTTTTTAAATGATTGAAAACAAAATAATGATATTTCATGATACTTAAAAATTATATAAAATTCAAAATCCAGTGTCCCTAAATAAATCTGTATTATGACAAAGCCATGCTTCTCACAGCACAATAGCAAAGCTGAGTAGCCTGACAGACCTGTATGGCTTGCAAAGCCTATAATATTTTACTCTTTGGCTTTTATGTAAAAAGTCTGGTGACCCTGGAGCTAAGTGGTAGTTTTGTAGTTGTGAAGACTTGGAAAGAGCCATAGAGGTGTGCATTCATGTTCAGTTGCAAACTATTTTTCAAAGTATAAATAAAGGAAGATTAACTGGAACTCTTTCTTAGATGCTTGATGCACATCAGATTCAGGAAAGAATTCTGAATCAAGCCCCCTCTTTCTTTCTTATAGATGAGAAGCACTTCTTTATAGACCTTCTTTTTTAGCAGGGTCTTACAGGAGGCCTTATTAGAAACAGCTGATATAAATCAATCTACCATTACCATTCTTTCAAATCCTGAAATGTATAATGACGTCTTGCAAGTAGAAAATAAACATGATTAGCATGCCATTTCCTATTCCCCTTTCAAAAGGAGAACAAAATGGTAAATTACAAACTACTTTAGCACTACTAGAACGGCTGAGTCTTATTGGTGGTCCATGTCTGAGTCATGCGTTAAATCACTGTTAAAGGTCATCATGACTTCTCTGAACAGGCATTCGTATTATTAACTAAAGCTCTGCTAAAATAAAAATCCCCATGCTACTCTTTCTCAGGAAAATATCTGTCACTACCAAGAGGCCAGTGTAAGCCAAATGACAGTGATAAATGCACTATAAACATTTCTTGTGGGAAGCTTGTAATGATGCAATTTTGTTACATTGTCAAATTTGTTCCTAACTTCAGTTTCATATTTTGCTGTTTCCAATACTTATAAATTGCAATGCATGTCAAGGAGAACATTCCAGGGTAGAAAAGAACAGTAGAGCTGGAAAAAAAAAATCTATCTACAATATGGCTTCAGGGTGGGAAACGAATTTGTGTTGTTGAAAGCTGGCATGCAAGTTTGAAATCACAGGCTAGCACTCAGACAAGCCAATGACAGCCTTTTCATTATATAGTAGCTAAATTGCATAGTCCTGTTGTTGTTGTAGCTACTGCTGTTGCTCCATCTACAATTGCGAACCGAACAATACGAGAGTGATTAAAATCTTTTGCTTCCTATTAAGGACACTTGATGCCCATCTTCTAATTTGCATTCAGCCTCAGGTATTCCAATCAAGTAAATTTCACCTGTGTTGAAATAGCTGGCTGCTTTTAAATTAGGATTGCTGGATACCTTCAGTGTGCCTCCAGGTCCTTTCTTATGAACTCTGATTACCTGAAGTCTTGAGAGGTTTGCCTGCAATTTGAAGGCAGTCCAGTAAACAAAAGAAATTCGTTTTTACATGGGAACGTGTTCTAGCATGGAGTGTTGTGGGATTAAATGAGAAAATGCATGCAGAGCTCCAGGAGCACTATAGCACAGCAGTACGATGACTGATATTGATGCAGCTTTGTAAGAATTACCTATGACTCAGGCTGGGGGTACAGGCCAGGGGTAGAGGGCTTACTTAGAAAGTGCAAAGTTCTGGGTTCATTTCCCAGCACCACAAAGAAACAAGAAAAACAAATGGATTCAGCAAATTACCTAAAATGTATGATACCTATTAATTAATAATTATAATAATGATACATCAAAGTAAACTCTTTCATGTGCAAAGCCTTAGGATCACACAAAAGTAAAAGGCTATTTTGAAGTTTTGTCTTGGAGCTGGAGAGATGGCTCAGAGGTTCAGAGTGCTTCTTGCTTTTCCAGAGGGCCTGAGTTTAGTTCCCAACACCAACATGAAGTGGCTCACAGTTGCCTATAACTCCAACACCAAGGGATCTGATATCCTCGTCTGGCCTCCTTGGCATCTGTATACACATACTTGTACACAGACACACCAGACACATACACGAAAAAATTAAAGTTTTGTTTCCGAGCTCCACTCACACACCACACACACACACACACACACACACACACACACACACACAGAGAGAGAGAGAGAGAGAGAGAGAGAGAGAGAGAGAGAGAGAGAGAGAGAGAGAGAGAGAGGCTCATGCATAAACTACTTGTTCAGGAAAGTGATTTTTTTTTTTTTTGGCATTTACAGAAAATTTGGTGGTAGTTAAATCTGAAGAGTGAGTATAGAAACAGTAGCAGTATTGACTAACATAGTCTACCTTGATGGAAGTGCCCTATATCTGTGTTCAGTTCTGTAGTTATCTTGTGACTATTAAGCAAACTTAAGATCCTCCTGCCTCAGCTTCCTGAACAGTAGGATGACGGGCTAAGAATATAGGTATGTGCTGTTATGCCTGGTTTGGGAAATGAATTTCTAATGTGACTTCATTTTAATTTAATAATTTAAATAAACCATGAATATCCACATGTGATTAGTGATTCCTGTACCGGGCAGAACAGTCTCTTTGGGAGACTGTTTGCCTTGCTGAAGTAGTTTTTCATTAATTGTTCTTATCTTATTTTGTGCTGTGGGTCCCTTAGGAATCTGAAAAACCCTTCTGCATAATTTTAGTACTATACTTAAAAAATTCTTACAAAATAAAACATCATTGAGACATAATGCCAGTACTATATACTATTCACATTTTTCTTCTTGTTTTGTGAGCCAGAAAATTAATAGTCTAAGATTACTTATTCATAGGAAGTCCCAGAAGGAAAAATAACATTATCTTGTTATAGAATATTATTTTAAGGTGTGTAAAAAAGTTACACCTTTTTCTTAAAGCATGTAGTTCAATAGTTTTTGAAATATAATCTCAAATATTTTCCACCATCACCAAAGTCAATTAAAAATTTATTTTTATTACCTCAAGGAGAAACCCCATTTCCTTTGCCAAATCCAAGGTTGTAGATATCTATCTTATGTTTCCTTCTAGGATTTCTATAGTATTTACTCTCATATTTAAGTATGTGTGTTAAGTTCTGAATATAGTGTGTTGTAGGCAACCACGTCCATCATTTTTGCATGTAGAAATACAATTGTTCCAGCAAAATTTATTGAAAAGGATATTTTTGAATGAATAGTCTTGACACCCTTACCAAAACAAACAAAAACACAAAATGAGTTGGCCATAAATGTTTCAGTGTCTAGACTCTCGAAATTTTTCTACTGACTTGTATTTCTAGCCTTACACCATGGTAACTTGAATACTAATTTCAAAATGAGGATTGTGAGTCCTCCCAACTTACTGTTCTTCAGTAAGTTTCAGTAGCTCTAGGTCCATCAGCATATTTTAGCAACAGCTTAGTTTCGATAAAGAATTAACCTGAACATTGAATTGAATCCTTAGAACATGGGCTATTTTTCCATTTATTTGGATCTTCTATGATACTAAGAAAAAACATTTCAAAACTTAGGAATTTTCAGAGTGTATAAGCTTAGCATTGTACTTACTAAATTTATTGCAAAATATTTTATTCTATGTGCTATTATTATAAAAATTGCTTTGTTAATTTAATGTTTGGATCACTCATTGCAAATATTAGGAACACAAGGGATTTTTTTTATATTAGCCTGATTTCCTGCAAGCATTCTAATTCATTAGTTCTAATAGTCTCTTAGTAGATTCTTTAGGAATTTCTACACATGAGTATGCCATTTGCAAACAGACATGCTTTACTTCCCCCTACCCAATCTGAAGGTCATTTAATTATTTTTTTCTTGCTTACTTACCCTAGCTAGAACCTCCAGTATGATGTTTAATAGAAGTGGCAAGTGTGGCCTTCCTTGTCTTTATACAGTTATTAGGGAGAAAGAGTCCATTTTCTCACCATTAAGTATGATGTTAGCTACGGGGTTTTCATAAATGGCCTTTTCCAGGTAAAGAAATTTCCCACCCATTAAGACATTACTAAAATGATGGAATAGGGTGCTTAAAGGTCCATCTAAGAATATGTAGCAATGCAGTGTGGCGGGGTGGGGTGGGGGACTGGAGGAAGTTTCCTTCTATTGCTTGTCTATTGACTGATGATAAAAGGGTATTGGATTTTAAATAATTTTTTCTGATCTATTGAACTGCTGTTATTTTTAATCTATATATTATGCATTTAGGTGTTTTTAAACTTGCATTTATTTATTTATTTATTTATTTATTTATTTATTTATTTATTTATTTATGTTTGAGATGGGAGGTGTCTTTATGCAGCTCAGGGTGCCCTGGAAGTCTTGCTATCTAGCCCAGGCTAGGTTCAAATTTACTATATATCCCTGACTCTGATTCCTCTTTATAAATTCTTGGATTACATGCTTGCATCACTGCACCTGCCTATATATGATCCATTTTGTTAGTTGATGTTTGGATGTTAAACCAAGCTGGTGTGTAGTTGGAATTTTCTTTGTGCTGCCAATCAGCTCCCAGATAAAGACACACAGACTTATTATTAATTATGAAAAACTCAGCCTTTAGCTTATGTGTATCCCACTAGCTCTTATAACTTAATTTAACCTGTTTCTTTTCATCTACATTTTGCCTCAGGGCTTTTTATCTTTTTTCCTTCTGTATGTCCTGCTTTCCTGCTTCTTCTGTGTCTGTCTCTCTGGCCTCTGGTGTCTCCCTGGCATCATCCTCTCTCCCTCTGTCTTCCTCTGTCTCTGTTGAGCCTAGATTCCTCCTCCTATTTACTTTATCTGCCCAGAAGTCCCTCCTATATCTCCTACCTAGCTATTGGCCATTTAGCTTTTTATTAGACCAATCAAGTGCCTTAGGCAGGTAAGGTAAACAAATGCAATATGTCTTTACATAGTTAAACAAATGCAACACATCTTTACATAGTTAAATATTCCATAAACGAATGCAACACATCATTATGCAGTTAAACTAATATGCTACAACATAAACAAATGCAAGACATCTTTACATAGTTAAACTAATATTCTCCAACACTGGTGTCCCTGGAATATTGTCTCATTGGTCACTGTGTATCATTCTTTTTTTTAAAAAAAAATTTTTGATAAATAGATCTTAAAATTCTACAGTTTACAGCCCCAATTTTATACTTGAATTTTCTTTCATTATTTTTTTTCAAGTCTGTGCCAACAGAGGCAGCCTATGAAGTTTGGCTGTCACATGGGTTCATTTAGATCCACAAACATCTCAGCTCTCCAGAACTGGTACCACAACTCTCCCATTGTAATGTATCTATGTATGATTATGCTGGAGCCTTGCCATGGCCCTACCAATTGTGAGATGTCCTTATGCCTGGAATGTCAAGCAGGTTCCATGCTAAGAGCCTTAGGTTGAGGGTTGGGAGACTCTCTGTGCCCAGGTTCCATGATCTGTTAGCAATGCCTGCTTTGGCAGACACAGGGCCTTACCGAAGGTAGGAGTTGAACACCAAACAGAAGAATTCAAAGCCTGTATTCTGTCCTTGAATTCTATTCTGCTACCCAGACAATATGGTTTCATTACTCAGATGGCTAAAAGGCAGTTTGAAGGCTTCAGAGCTGCCAATGGCTTCCTTGGAATCTAGATGGACCGGGGTAGGTCCCAAGCTGGAAAGGACTGGGCAGGGCATCTCACTGAGAGTCTGGTGATGGTCTTAAAGTTGCAATCCCCATCAGTGTCAGCACCTTATCCTCTAGGGTCAGCCATGTCACTCAGGTGAAGGTGGCTGGATAGCCTCAGAATGTGCCTCTTTGCATACACGGCACATATACAGAAATCACCTTAACTTCTGGATAAATGCAGAACTTTCTAGGTCAAGCTAAAAAGGATTACATTCTAGTATTATCCAGGAACCAAGATTGGGTAAAAAGACAGTATTCTTCATTAAAAATTCAGAATGTGGGGACAGAGTTCCAATAAGCATCATCCTGGTACAGGATAGGAGGGCTCATGCAGAACAATATTTCTAGAAATACACCAAAGATATCAGATGAAACCTCTGCTTGGCCTCCTGCATCTCCTTTAGTGTTGCCCCCACAACAGGAGCTGGAAGTCTACTTGACCTGGTTGACTTTGGGAATGTCATAACACTCATTATTCCTGGCTGTTTGCCGAAGTACTCCACTTTCTGCTTGGATGCTCTCTCTAGGACCCTTTCCGTTTGCCACTCCTACATCCTTTTGGTGTGTACCTGGGTCTGTTTCCACTAGTCCAGACAGTGCCATTACTCCTGGGTCTTTTTTTGCTCATTCCCATGTGTTTTAATTAGTTTCCTTGGTGTTGTGACAAAATACTTGACAAAAGCAATTTAAGGATGAGAGCTTATTGTGTGAAGGTACAGTCCACCATGACAAAGGAGACATGGAGGCAGGATGGTGAGGTGGCTGCTCATATTACATCCACAGTCAATAGGCACAAAGTGATGGATGGTAATGCTAACTTGGCTTTGTCCTTTTTACTCAGCCTGGCACACCAGCCTTTTAGGTAATGCCACCCACATTTAGGGAGGTTCTTCTCTCTTTACTTAAACCTTTCTGGAAATACCCTCATGAATACACACAGTGGTGCATCACACATCATCACTTCCAAAAGTTATGCCTTGTTGTGGTCCTTCCTCTCCTTCGTCACCCGTAGCTCTTCATAGGTCCCTTTTGGATTTGTTCACAGGCTTCCATGGCACCCACTGAAGTTCAGTGAATATTTTTTTAAAATACGTTGAAAGTTTCAGATTGCTATTTTCTCAAGGATTCATATGTTCATGTTTATATGATGATTTAGGTGATAAAGTTTTTGTGATGCCTTTTCTGACTTTGGAGTCAGGGTATTACAAGAGCCATAAAATTATTTAGGAAAAATTTCAGCATTGATCTCTTGAGTCTTTGGTACAATTTAATGAAGTCCATTAGGTTCTGTCATTTCCTTTGTGGGAAGGTTTGTTGTTTATTTATTTATTTATTTATTTATTTATTTATTTATTTATTTATTTTGTGTGTGTGTGTGAGAGAGAGAGAGACAGAGAGACAGAGAGAAAGGCAGACACACACACACAGAGAAAGAGAGAGAGAGAGAAAGAGAGAGAGAGAGAGAGAGAGAGAGAGAGAGAGAGAGAGAGAGAGAGAGAGAGAAGAGTTGTTTTGAGCAAATGGCCTTCCTAGATAGCCCAGGCTGCCCTCCAACTTACTGCCACAACTTTCTTGGTGCTCAGATTCCAAGTTTCTACCATTGTCTGTCCTCTGTGGGTACCCTTTGATCCAGTCTCTTCTCTTGCTCGAGATGTAGTCAGATTGCCTACCCTTTTTGTGTTAGGTTCAATAGTTTATGTCACTCTAGAAATTATTCCTTTTCTTGTGAGTTATTCAATATATTGGAATAAAATAGCTCATGATGTTCCTTTATATAGTCCATTTATTTTTATAAATTTCTGACTCTAGAAATTTGGCTCTTCTTTTTGTTTTTCTTGGTAGAGTTGTGTCAATTTTGTTGAACTTTCCAAGAAACAAACTACCACTGTTATTCAATGTTTTATTAATTTACATTCTAATGGTTGTGTTTTTTTTCTCCTGTTTTCTTTAGATTTGGCCCCCCTGCCCTCATTCATTCACTATTGTGCCTTTCCTACTTCATTTCCAAACCATATTCCCTTTGAAATGACTGAAACACATCTGTTAAAAGTCTCCATTCTTGTTACCATGGCCACCTTATGCATCCTCTCTGCAGACCTCTTCACTGAGTCCCAAATAAATTGCTTGCTATTAAGAGTGGCACCTTATTATCCTTATCTGAGAAATTCACCATCACATCACTTTTAACATCGTCTCCCATTTCTTCTTTTCCCACAAAGGTTGGTCCAGAATGTAACATAATCATTCCAGGGCTGTGAGTTGAAGGTGCTTGTTAGCTCTTCCTTACCTCTACCCCCGCATCATGAAAAGTAATAGCACTGTTACCCAATGGCAAGCTTGTTTTGTTACACACTCAAGGAGAAGTCACTCTGGACAAACATTTCTGGTCTCTGTGGTTACTTTAAGATGCCACTGTTATTTAGGTGACCATTATCCTGATCTTTTGCATAACCATTATATATTTATTTGTCTGGTTTCTTCTCTCTCTTCTTTCAAATATGTTTTAAAATGTCTTTTTTATGTATATGGCTGCTCTTTTACTTTTGGAGAAAATCGGTGACTAACTTATAAATCCAGCTGTCAACACCTGTCCCTAGAATATTTTTCTAGTACATTCTTGTGCAACAGGGAATTTCAACATGTAGGAGTGTACTCTGGTTCCCTCAGAAAAATTCTAACTAAATAGAAGTCTATAGGAATGTATTGTTTTCTTACTGTTTTTGATTACATGTCAATCTTGTACCCTTATAGTTTTACTTTTTGGCTAAACTTTGTGTCGGTACTATATAGGAGTCTATCTTCAAATAGGTAAGTGATGGGAGAAAAGAATGAATGATTCTCTTTCCTTTTCAACAAGTAATGCTATCCTTTATTTTGCTAAGTAATACTTACTACAGGTAAAATGCTACTATTGGGGATTGTTCAATATAATAGAATCATTTCCAAGTCTAGGCAGATGGTCTATTTTAATACTGTTTAGTTTCTTATTTTCACATACACATTTCCTACAAGGATTACTCTACACACAAAGACACTCCCTGCCACACACCTGTATCTATCATAGTCTGTTTCAACAGTAGAAATCTCTGATCCTATGCTATTTTCAACGTCTTCAGAAGATAAGCATTGTACTGTACTGATGTAGGCTCTTTAGTACTCGTTGGATCTACTACAAAGTGGAAACCTCAGTCCAATAAATCTTACCATAGCATTATTAACATATGTCTCAATCACTACCTATCTCCTAGAAATCTCCTTTTTTCTCTGTCTTACACACACACACACACACACACATACACACACACAAGCCTAGATTCTCAAACAATTGAAATCAAAATCAAACAAAACAAAAGACAGTGTTGTGAGAAAAATACTCTCCATGCTTCTCTTCTAGCTCAAAAATATTTCTTTCTACCTGCTAACTCATTACATGAAGAAGGTTTTATCTGTGGTATCCTCTGGCTGGGGTAGCACAAACTTTAATAAAGCAAAATTCTCTCTTCTCACAAAGTAGTTGGAGATTTTCTGAAGTCAATAGAAAGTAAAACCAGTGGGTAGGAGGAGGTTGGGGAGAGCATCCACTAATTTCTTCTTGGACAAATAGAGCTTTCAGCCTTGCTGAATATTGCAGATACCGAACAGAATGTTAGAAAATCAAGCATATCTGTACTTCCCGAATTTTATGTTTAAACCAAAATACTAAGGTCACATTTTTGGACATTTGTAGTGGTTATCAGAGTAGAAAGTTTTTCTTAGACAACTGTTCTGGACCTATTAGAGATAAAATGTGAAAATAATAAACAAATGGATTTAGTATTGCATTCTTGTTTAGTGCATTACACTTGGTTCACTCTTTGACCCTTAAAGTATGACCTTGGAAGGAGTTGGCTCTAAGCTACACTTTTTTTTTTGTCTTCATATGGTGTGACATAATAAAATATGGGCTTACAGCTGTCTAATTATGATATCAGAGAGGTACTCCATTTTCACTGTTTCCAGAAGCAACAATTAATGTCTACGTGCTTTTCCTCATCTGAACATCTCCTCTGAATTCTAGAGTTCAGCTATCTTTTCAGGAATTTGAAATGTGAAGGCTGGCCTCTCAATCCTCTTTGAAAATTAAGAAAACATTTTCTTCTAGTAACACTAATAAAGTCAGTAATGTAGCTGGAGTTTTCTCCAGTCCTGCCTGGCCCATGGTCAGGACAAATCTCTCTTACCCACCAGTCCGCAGTTGCTCAGACCCAACCAAGTAAACACACAGAGACTTATATTGCTTACAAACTGTATGGCCATGGCAGGCTTCTTGTTATCTAGTTCTTCTATCTTAAATTAACCTATTTCTATAAATCTATACCTTGCCACGTGGCTCATGACTTACTAGTATCTTACATGTTGGTACTCATGGCAGCAGCTGGTGGCGTCTCCTCCTCAGCCTTCCTGTTCCCAGAATTCTCTTCTCTGCTTGTCCCACCTATACTTCCTGCCTGGCTACTGGCCAATCAGCATTTTATTTATACAGAGTGATATCCACAGCACTTCCCCTTTTCTTTTTTTTTTCAAAAAGGAAGGTTTTAACTTTCACATAGTAAAATTACATATAACAAAACAATTATCAAGCAAGAATTACAGTTACACTATCTAGTCTATTTATAATATCTAGTCTATTTGTATTTGGCAAAATTAAAGAAGATATCCTATCTATCCTACATTTGTGAGTCTAAGGTTTCATATCTAATTTATCTCTTATCATAACTAAGGAAAATTATAACTATCTAGTCTTCAACTACATCAAAGACTTCAGAAGGATATAATATTACCTGAGAAATGGGAGAAGGACACAAGCAACTTTCGGGAGTCTTGCGAGAGTAGACAGAGACAGCTGGCAGCCTAGGCAGTCACCTAATGTTTCTTTGTAAAGTTGGGGCATCTATCTTCAGCCCACAGGCCTAGAGGCTCTCAGTCACTTCTCTCTGTGTCCTGTAGAATGTCTGGCAGTTTCCTCTGCGAAGCAGAAACCTGAAGGACCATTTCACCAAGCAAAGTTCAGTGGTCACCTTCCTATGTGTCCTGTATATCCAGTCGAACAAACAGTCCAGGCAAGAACAGTTTCTTGCCCAAATGGCTATTTTTGTCAAGGTGAAGATAAACTCCATATGGAGTGTCTTCAATTACCATCCTCCTCTCTGAAGTAAATAGGTGCTGCTAGGAGTAGACATGTCTCATTGTCCAGAAAGTCTAAATTTTTAAAACATTTTAAATGCCATATTGTAGCATGAATCTTAAAAGTTCTTATTAATAAAATCAAACCTGAGGCCAGTTATTGAATGCTGGAAGATCAGAGAGACAGAACAAGCCACAGCTAACCTCACCTGGCCAACTTCTCAGCTGATCTTGTTTCCTCAGACTGGAAGCCTCTGTGTCCTCATATCCAAATGGCTCTCAGCTGAACTATGCTCCAAAGCCTAAAAGCTTAACTGGCCAAAAGCTTCTAGTTTCTGGTCCTCATGCCTTATATACCTTTCTGCTTTCTGCCACCACTCCCTGGGATTAAAGGTGTGAGTCACCATGCTTGGCTGTATCCTTGAACACATGGATTTCTGCCTCTGGAATGCTAGAATTAAAGGTGTGAGTGCCAACATTTTCTAGCCTTTGTATCTAGTGGCTGTTCTGTCTCTGACTCCAGATAAGTTTATTAGGGTGCACAATATTTTGGGGAACACAATACCACCACACCATATTCTGTAGGTCTTTGAAGTGTTTGAACATTACCTACCTAATTGAATTATGTCTATGTATACCTAGAAAACAACATGATTATAAGTTTGACTATCATAGAAGACTAATTATTAATCTGTATTTCTTAATTATCCATTACAATTTAAATGAGTTACATAAGCATAATACCTCAAATGAGAATAGAAATATATATACAGTATAACAAAATTAAGTTTAAACTTGTATCAATAAACTAAAATCCATAGCAATGTAAAACATTTTAAACAAGTTGCTCTTTAAAAGTAGATTCAATAATCTACCCTTTCATTCTATCATATCTATATCACAGTAAAGTTGGATAATCTGTCTCTCCCCAAAGAAATGATCTTACTACCCTTTTTACACATCTACCATTACCTAGGTAATTTAGGCAAAAAGCATCTGCTTTTACATGAATTGTCTTGGATTGTCATGTGGTTATTTTCAGCCAGAATTGTCTAGATTGATACAGTGTGGCTTCATGAAAGTGAAGCAGGCTACCTTCAGATAGATGTGGGAGTGGAATTTTATGCATTAGATGCATGCCATTTATCACTACTGCCTTTGATGTTTGCAAAGAATACCTTTTGTGGAGAGCAGAGAAGACATGGTACATAGAAGCACTTAGGGATCTTTACACCCAAATCTAAATGACAATAATGGGATGCAGGTTACTCTACAAAGCTTTGATGAAGTGTATACCTCAGATAAGATACTGTAGTGATTCTACCTTCACTCCTATGTAGTTGCTTTCTGGAAACATATTGGATATCTTTTCAAAAGATACGTAAAATGTTAGCATTTTATGGAAACTGAGCACAAAATTTACTTACCAAGAGGATTAAAAAGAACATAACCTGATGGTCCATAGTACACCAGTCTATAACTTCTTGATATAGGGAACCTTTGAATGAGTGGTTAAGTAAGCACGAAAGTCCCATATTGAGGCCAAGGGCCATGATATGCTGCATCTAGTTGAATAAAAGCCATGGAGGACTTTGGAATACTTTGAAAATTATAATACATAAACCAAGAGTACTTTTTTGGATCAACATATAAAAAAGGAATTCACAAGTCTTATCTATGGATTCTAAGCCCTCTAATCTTGAGATTTTTTTAGTAAAACATGGAGATTTAGGTGAAAGTTGGTGTTCCATCTTAGGAATTTACTTAAAAGGGAAACATGAGCAGAATGTCCTTGATAGTCTCGCGTTGGCTATAGTAATGCCCCTGTAGCTCCTCAATACTTGCTAGACTTTGTATAGAAACCATACGAAGTATTGATAAATAATTTATTTTATCAAGTTTTTCCATGACAAGTGGTCTTTACAATGTAACAGTCTGAACTGAAGAATAATTTCTATTTTCCTTATGTGTTAATATTACTAACAATCCTACACTTGATAAACCATACTTTATGAAATACAGTTTTCAAATGCAGAAATACATCCAAAAAATGTTGGACAAAAGAATGATATGTGCTGTCAGATAATGAATTTGAAATGACCTCAATGACATATACAATTGGCTGGCACTAAAAAACACAATCAGTATTGAAAGTAGTGGTCAAATCTAGCCCTGAAGGTTACAGGACTCTAGGGAGTAGTTTTGTGTGTGTGTGTGTGTGTGTGTGTGTGTGTGTGTGTGTTTTAACAAAAGACTATTTATGACATGGAGAATGACATTCTGAAGGCAAGCTAATGGTTAAATCAAGTTGGAAGATGTGAAAAAAATCTGTCTATTTGATCCTAGAGATTCTAGGACTGATTAAAGCAAGAAAGAGTCAATCTATCACAGGAGTCACATGGTCTTCTACTTAATTTGAACTTAAAATGAGTTACACTGGCTACAATCATCTACATATTCCAGGAACTTCTGAAGTCCTGTTGAATTGGAAGCTTGACTATGAAGAGATAAGAAAAATTTCATAGACAACTTTTCTAAGAGCAAGCTTTTGAAAAGGCAGGAAAAATAGATGTGGTCAAACTAGGTAAGGGAATGTGACTGAGTTGGTACAAAGAGAATTCTTCTTCAGGATGCTACAAAGGGTCTTAGTTTCACTTTATATTGTTTGTCGTATTATTACACTGTCTTATGGTTTTATATAATTTGTTATAACTTCCCTGGGCCATAAGGTATCCAGATTTTTGTCAAATATTACCCTGTGTGCCTCAGTGATGGTGTTTTTTAGATGAAGTTAGCTTTTTTTCTCTTTTCTTTTCTTCTTGAGGCAAAGTCTCACTATGTAGCCCAGGCTGGCCATGAACCCATAATTGTGGTGATATCGTGTTCCCCAAAATATTGTGCACCCTAATAAACTTATCTGGGGTCAGAGAACAGAACAGCCACTAGATATTGAGGCCAGAAAATGGTGGCACACACGCCTTTAATCCTAGCATTCCAAAGGCAGAGATCCGTCTGGATCTCTGTGAGTTCAAAGCCACACTGGAAACAGCTAGGCATGGTAACAAGAGCCTTTCCTAATCCCAGGAAGTGATGGCAGGAAGCAAAAAGGTATTTAAGGCATGAGGACAAGGAACTATACCTGGTTAAGATTTTAGGCTTTTGAGCAGCAGTTCAGCTGAGATCCGTCTGGATGAGGACTCAGAGGCTTCCAGTCTAAGGAAACAGGATCAGTTGAGGAATTGGTGGGGTGAGGAAGCTGTGGCTTGTTCTGCTTCTCTGATCTTCCAGATTTAACACAGTACCTGGCTCCGGGTTTGTTTTTATTAATAAGACCTTTTAAGATTTGTGCTACACATAATCCTCCTTCTTCAGCTTCCTGAGTGCTGAGATTTATAGATGTATAGCACCACAGCCAGTTGAGATTAACATGTGGCTGTTAATCTAAGTGAGCAGATTATCCTCCCCAATGCAGGTTGACCTTCTGCAATCAGTTAAAGTTGAATAAAACAAGATGTGTAATCTTCTGCACCTGCTTGTCTGTCTTTATGATGTCAGCCTTTTCTGGCCTTTGGTCTCAAATTGAAGAATCATCTTTTCTTGGTTCTCCAGTGTACAAACCTTCAGGTTGAATCTATACTATCTGTTCTCCTGGCACACCAGCTTGCTGACTTATACTATAGGTGGTGTGTGTGTGTGTGTGTGTGTGTGTGTGTGTGTGTGTGTGTGTATACATTCTCATTCATGCATGCATGTATGTCTCTTTAGTTGATAGACAGGGTTACCCTTTTCCAAATCCATACATTCCCTTTAATCTCACTTTCTCTGACATCTCCAATCTTTCCCTCTCCATTGGCATATTTCCATGTGACTGAAATCATATTCAGAACTTTTCTGTCTAATCAAAGCCATTGCTTAAATCTTTCTTCCCACATCCCATTCCCATAAGCTCCCATCTCAGCTACAACTTTGTTCTCTGTTTTCATCACCAAATTCCACGAGAAGTAGTGGGTATTTGTGCTTTCAATGCCTCGTTGCTCAGTCTACTTACCCTGCAGTCAGGCTCCTGGCTCCACCAAATGAAAACAGTTTCTTGGAATTTTTTTTCTTTTTGAATTGTCAGTTTACCAACAAATGGGTCCTGGGACACAGTTCAGGCTATAAGAAACCAAGTGTTATATAGGAAGTTGACTATGCAGCAAGCTATTCTCTTGAGAAGACTGTGCAGCAAGGACAGGAGAAAGAAGTAATGAAATCTAGTGTAGAGAATCAAGGTAGATGGAAATGTATTTGTTTACCTTGAGCAAAGTCTGCAGGTGGAAGAGAAAGAGCCAGTTTATGATAAAAGCCAAAACAATAAAAGAAGGGACTAAATTATAGAGCAAGGACTCGAGGTTTAAAAAGGGACAGAATCAAATCAAAATTTACGAGAAGTGACTGTTTTACAAGCATAGAGTAAACAAGTTAATAGAATACCCAGAATATCTATTACTACTGTTCCTCTACCCGGAATAGCTCATCTCTTTAATTCTGTCACTCAGCTCCTGTCTCGGGTATTATGGAGGAACTTGAATGCCAGCTGTATTTTCCTTCCTACGGAGGAAATAAACCTTGAAAACCTGACTAGGTACAGTGAAAAAAGTACAAATCCCCTCTTCGGCTGTGTTATGGGAATAAATACAACTTTGTGATTTGTTCTGGAACTCAAACAAGCCCTTATAGCATTGTTTCTAAAGGAAAACAGTCCAACTTCCCTAAAAGTCATACTATCCAGATGGTTAACTGCCTGTTGGTAAATAGAAGGCTCTATACCTCTTGTGAGGGCATCTCCACGAGGAAAAAATGGACTTGGGAGCTCATATAGGGAAACTACTTTCAAAGTCAAATTCTAAACCACTCACAAAAAGCAGCCCATTTTTTTGTAGGCACACCTCCACTTAACCCCAAGGTAGCATTACTCATTTCATTTGGCTTTCCTATGTAACAGTTCAAAATGGTTTTTACCTGCTACCTGTGATCAATGTCATCTTCACAATAGAAATGTTTTGGGCCTCTGAGGAAGCTCCAGAGAACGGATCCCAGGCTCTGAAGCCAAAAGCCAAAAGTAGATTTAGAAAGATTCTTTTGAACAATGGTGACTTCTTCAGAACATTTATAAACTCCACTTGGGAGGTGTGAGAAACCATTTCTTGAAGTACTAATGCGTTCATAAAAAAAAAAAAAAAAAAACAAGAAACAAAACCCTAAAGCATAAGTTATTTTAGAATGCTTCTGGATTTTTTTTGATGGATTTTTTTCTTATCTGCCCAACTAAACTGTAAGTGTCATGAGCTAGGAACTGTGGCTTCTTTGTAGTACTATATCTAGTCTTGATTGATGCCTTTGAAAAGATGTTAGTTAATGAATGTTTTAGATTGATAATCAATATTGGCGAATATTCTATTCAGTCTGATTTTTATGATCTAGACATGTAAACAGTGGTAATTCTTACTAGACTGTTTGGAATAAAACATAGTATATGTAACAAGGGAAAAAAACCTTGCAATGAAGCCGGGCGGTGGTGGCGCATGCCTTTAATCCCAGTACTTGGGAGGCAGAGGCAGGTAGAGCTCTGTGAGTTCAAGGCCAGCCTGGGCTACAGAGTGAGTTCCAGGAAAGGAGCAAAGCTATACAGAGAAACCTTGTCGCAAAAAACCAAAAAACAAACAAACAAACAAAAAACCTTGCAATGAATAGAAGTAACAGGTAGAATGGATGATGGTGGCATCCTGCCAAAATGAGCTTTTAACACACACCAAATCAGACAAAATAGAGGAAGACCCTAGAAAATGGAAAGATTGATCTTATTTTTTTGAGGATAAGTACAGAGCTGCATATTGAATGTTACAACTTAATCTGATAGCCTGGGCGTAACTTGCATGCTACAAACTGCTTCACTTTTCTGCTTCAATTCTCAAGCTTTCCCAGAACCCTCAACCCCTAGCATGTTGACTATCCTTACAACTGACATATAATTTATCAGCTATTACTCCAGGGACTTCTCCGGAAATGACTGCAGATCTTACAAACAAACCTAACTATCTCATTGTCAATTTCTGCCATTTCTTTCTAAATCATCCAGAATACATCCCAAAGACTGTCATTTCCTTAATTTGTGAAAGCACACCAACTTTTAGGTCCGAATCCTAATGTAAAATTTTCCACAGATTGATATTTCAATACTGATGTCATAGTCTTAAAAACATGCAAATGAAATCTGGGTTGTTATTGAAGAGATAAAATAAAAAAATGATGATGTTGGCAAGAACAAGATTACGAATATTCATGAAGAAGGACAAGCATATATTTCCCTAAAATCTAGTGCTCTCTTTCCCAGAGGAAGCCATCTGGCCTTTTTGATTGCTAGTTAAAACCAATTAACACAAAATGGTGATACTATCTTATTGGGTTTCACCACAAGCCTCCTGGTTTCATCCTTAATCTTACGGTTTCCTCTTAAATGTTTTCTGTTAATGGTACAAATTGAAAACAGCAACAGTAACAACTCACATTTGAGCTGAATACAGTCGAGCTCAAGCAGGCATTCCTCATTAATATTTGTAATCATCACCTTGCCCCAAAGAGACAGAGATGATAACAACTCAAGCCTGCTCACGCACACAGACCATTCCCGGTGGCTTTTCAAGCAGCCAGCCAGCCAGCTGACCTCTTACTTTTGGTCCACACTGCCAGCACCTGAGGTCCTGGGAGTCTCTTGAGTGAAATGGCTGTGGTGTCAAAAACACTGATGTCCCTGATTTCGCACCACATTTCTCCAAAGTGGATCATGATGACCTGAGAGTAAAAGAAGTATACATTACTTTACAAATGGTGACAAGAAAAACAGTAATTCAACCTATTTACATGCTACCGTTGCTGGTACAAAACTCCAAGTCTCTCGTTAATTGCCTGTTTTCTCAATGTTCTGGTCCAAGCTTTTTCCTTATAGCTGATGGTCAGTTAAGTCTGTCTGTACTTCCAATTTTCTTCTACTTCTTTGTTTTCAGTAGTGCTGGAAATTAGATGCAAGTCCTTCTATGTGCTTGGCAAGTCTTTTCCACTGAGCCATATCCCAGCCCTGAGATTTTCTTAATCAACAGCTTTCCGCTGCTCTGTTGTTCCACTTGTCACCTCTCACTTTCTCTCAGACCTCAACCATAGCACCTTTCCATAGTCTTCATCGTTGTGTAAATGAATTTGATCTCGTCTGAAGGAGATAAACGAGGTGACACACAACTGTACACGTTTTAACCAGATTGATCACCTACCAATTTTATGTGCAATTGTGACAAATTAACTAGATAAATCATATAGATTAGATATAGATCAGCACATTAGCTTCTAAACTGTTGCATGCATAGCTTTTGTGATCTGAGATGACTTGAAGCAATATTCTTATGTTAATAGTTATATGTTTTTTCATGTTATGAGTCTACACGCATGAGGGAGACGTAGTTTTACTTTTTTATACTTTGTAGATACATTTTTAATTGATATAGAATTGTGTCACTTCCTCCCCTTGCCTTCCTCCCTCCCCTTACCCAGATATCCTCCCTTAAAGCCCTCCCACGTTCCCACACTCTCAAGTTGGTAGTCTCTTTATTATTATTATTATTACACACAAACATGCATGTATGTTTGCATGTATATCTACAATATATACAAATACAAGTTTCTGACTCCATTTTTTGTTGTCTGTGTGGATATGATTTCAGAGCTGACCACATTGCATTGGACAACCAAAAGGAGTTTGTCCCTGGGAGAGGCTAATTTTCCTTTTCCAAGAAGTCATTAGTTGCTTGTGGCTCTTTGTATAGAGGTGGGACCCTTCAAAAGTTTTCCTCTTCCTTGTTAACATATCCACTGATATTGCCATTGCTCAAATCTTGTTTGTGCAGCCATTTCTAGGAGAGACTATTTCCCAGCAAACTTCCCGGTTTCTGGATCTTACAGTCTTTCTGCCCCATCTTCTGTGATGTTCTAGGAGCCATAGAATGCGGGAGCTGTGATATAGATGTTTTCATCAGTACTGGACAGCCCAAAATCTGTTCATCTCTGCATTGGGTCCAGTAGTAGTTTTCTGAAATTGTCTCCATTTGCTGTAAAGGGAAGATTTTTTTGATGAGGGGGAGGGGTAGCTACACTTATATTTGAGTAGAAGGATAAGATTTAGAATGTAGGCCGGGCGGTGGTGGCGCACACCTTTAATCCCAGCACTTGGGAGGCAGAGGCAGGTTGATCTTTGTGAGTTTGAGGCCAGCCTGGTCTACAGAGCGAGATCCAGGAAAGGTGCAAAGCTACACAGAGAAACCCTGTCTCGAAAAACCAAAAAAAAAAAAAAAAAAAGATTTAGAATGTAATGTATTATTGTGGTCTAACAAAGTAGTTGTAGTAGAATTTTTTTTTTGCTAATATCCTCACTGGCTCCAGGAAGCTGGATTGGTTTTTAGTACCAAGCCTGATTCTCTTCCTGGTGACAGCAGTTGGTTGCCAATGACACATAAGTGCCACTTATTGGACCTTTGTGCATGCCTTTCAATGCTTGTCATTGCCATTGTTCAGAGGTGTTGTAGCTGTGTAGGACTGCTTAATTGCTTCCTTTCCTTGGTAGCTTGCATGGTGTTTTCTGGAACCATGAGAGCTAGACCACAAGAAAGAGGCTCTCAGTTGAGATACAGCTTGAATCATCTGAGGCCTGTATCCTAAGTGTGAGGTATCTTCAGCAATGAGTCTTATAAAATATTATATTTAATGAGGCAACCTAGACCCAGAGAGACAGACTCTACATGTTGTTTCTCATCTGCATTTCCCAGCTCCAAATCTTCAGATGTTAGTATGCAACATGGAGTAACAACAAAAACCAAACAAGTATAAAGAGACCATTGGATGGAGAGCTTACAATGGTAATGGCAGGATACAGGTGATATGAAGTGGGAAACGGAATAACAGGGAGGGGGCTCTAACTGGAAAGGAGAGAGAGAGGTCAATACAGCAGGAAAAGGGGACAGAGAACACCAAGGTTGTTGGATATAGCCTCAAGGAATTACATTATTTTATATTTACCTAGAATTATACATAATATATACAGGTGTATGTATATGTATGTGCACATGTGTGCGTGTTCACACATACACATATGATTCTTACTTTCTACCTTGATGATACAGGGTCTCTCTTGTTTCTGCTGATGTGCTGAGTACTCTGTGGATTTGGACTCAGGTGGTCAGGATTTCACAGCATGTGCTTTAACCCACTGAACCATCTCATTTTTTAAATAAATGATACAATTAAGTTAGGGATTGGGCATCTAAATTACTCTTCAGGTAGAAAAAAAAAGGAAATTTCAATTATTGGACAAAATACATGAACATCTAAAAGGAAGATGCATAGAGGAAGGTTGATTCCAGGGAAGAAGAAATACAGTCTTTGAGGAAACAAATCTCTAGGGATACTAGAAGTTGTTATCATTGGTAGATAATGGAGGGATATCTTCATTTGCACAAGCTTGTAACCTGGAATAGCATGTTGATCTTCTAATACCACTTACACATCTCTGTACATTCCATATTTGTTTAGAAGTTAATGTTTCCATGTCTATTTCTGTCATCAATTTATGAACATCTATAAGTTTGCTGACCTATAAAAAAACCAGTGTGTTTAGTCTAATGTAATCGTTCAACCAATCACTATTGAATTGAAAATAAGGAAGATCTCTTGTGATGATTTTAATTGTGGGCTTTACATGATCTAGAATTACATGGGAGAAGGACCTCTGAAACTATCTTTGGAGTATGAACTTGATTACATTGATAGAAATGGAGAGTCTCACCCTAAATGTGGGCTCTGATCTGAATGAAAAGGAGCGAATGAGATGAGCACTAGCTGGTATGTATCGATCCCCTGTGGTTTGCTTTTGACTCCTCTTGAATGTGACTTCCCTGCCATGAAGGAGCACATCCTCCAACTGTGAACTTCATAAGCCCTTTCTCCCATAAGTTGCTTTCATCAGGGGAAAGAAAATCAAGACAACTCTTAAAATTCTGGTAAAATTTTGAGGTGATGTACTATGAACTGACCCCCCACATATTTATGAGAATTAGTGAGATACAGACTTGGAGAGATTTTTTTTTATCAGAATGAATTAGAGAGAGTCATTTATTTACTTTAAATGGCTCCATACTGTTAGAATAATAGTGAATGAGTTTGGATATTATTAAGATAGAAAGACCTCTGAGTGAAATATAAATACTGCGATAGTATAACTTAAGAAACAAACAACAAACAAAAAATACCCACCACCCCAAAACATGTTATTCCTCAAGCAAAATGAGCACTTTGGGAAATATCAGAAATCCTTAGAAATAGAAAGGAAAATGCCACTTCACACAGATGATGGTTTTCAAAACATCTTCCTATAATTTATTGATAAAATTTCTATCATTTCCTTAATGAATCTGGTAATTATGACATGACACCAAAAACAAATCAACTATTCTGCTTTCCCTTATTATTTAAGCTAATTCATGCAAAAGGGGACATACTTATTGATAACAAATTTCTGGAACAAACTCGTCTTCTCTCACATAAAATCATCTTTCCTTAAT
The DNA here is from genome assembly GCF_949786415.1 of Peromyscus eremicus. Lineage (NCBI taxonomy): Eukaryota > Metazoa > Chordata > Mammalia > Rodentia > Cricetidae > Peromyscus > Peromyscus eremicus. The sequence continues at coordinate 89,846,429 of NC_081439.1, read as the reverse complement.
TTTTATTATAACTAACAGAAGATATTAAGAACAGCTCTGATGATTTTCCTGTAATAGAGGGACTATACAAAAGATCCTATTGTCTATTTAAATAACTACCAATCAAGCAATATTTAGACTTAAAACGAGGTATTATTTTTTAATCTTTGGGATTATGAAAAATATCCCCTTAATATTTTAGTCTTTTGACATAATCTCAACAGATTTTCTGCTTGTTCTGTAAATGAGAGGTGGAATTAGCATCTAAGACTCCAAGATGACTTTTTAATATCAAATTTCTTAGAATACTAGCCCATTAATTACTGAGAGCTCTAGCAAACACGACCTAGTAATTATGGCTTGTAGTGTGGGTACAGCTTGATTAAAACTACACTGAGACAGGGCCACTAACTTATTTTCCAAATGAAAAATTAATTATGAAAGACATGATATGATACATGGGAAGACAAATATTTTAAATACTACTATTAATTTGTGGCCATATAAAAATACAGAGATAAGGATTTAGCTAGCTGTTTTTTCTTCACCTATGAGCATTGTCTTTTATTTTGGAGGGATGTAATTCAAGAGAAAGGCTTGTGGAGCACACCCAGGAGACAATTACATTAAGTACATTCTGATGATCTCAGGAATAAAAAAATTCATTAAAACCCTTTAAACATAGTTCTAAATTTAATCTATGGTAGACTGTAGACTACAAGCAAAATCCCAAGGTCTAGACATCCTGATCACTATGCATTCTTTAACTTGATGCAGTAGAAAGAATATTTCTGACCTGAGTTATCACCTCTGACATTTTCAAAAAAGCAAGAAAATGAATCAAGTGGAAGCCAGTAGGCCTGGATTCTAATCCTTAGGTGTATTTCTAACTCTTTTTACCCTGCCTTTTGACCTTTTAGAGATGTGTTTTCCCTATTAGTAAACCAAAAACAACATCTGCTTCACAGGATGGGCTTGAAAATTAATGAGATGATGTCTGAGAAGTACTTGAATATCAGATGTTCTATCAATTCTGAGTATTGTTATTCGGTATTAAAATTCATTACCCTTCTCAAAACCACCTAACCAACCTGCCTCATCTGTGATAGGATCATAACACATAGGTGTAACAAAGAAAACGTCCAACTGGTGTCATGTTCTTCTCAGTTTTACCTACCAAAAACTAGTTAATATTTTCTTCCTCATTTTTAAAAATTCAGAATATTTGAACAAGTAGAATTTATTGATTACAAGCACTTGGCTACCAAAGATAGATACTTTTCAATTTGGTCATTCTCAAATGTACATTTTAAGCAATTCTAAGGATAAAGAATGCCATCTTGGTTTTGGAGAAAATCTAACCTTCTCAATTTTTTTCCATTAGCAGAGGAGAAAGATATATTTTGGTGCTAAAATATCAGAAATAGTTAATATGACAAAATTAATATTAACAGGAGACAATTACATTAAGTACATTCTGATGATCTCAGAAATAAAAAAAATTCATTAAAACCCTTTAAACATAGTTCTGAAACTGCAAATGTTGAGATTAACACAATAAAGACCACATAGAGAATCTCCTAGAACTCTTATTACAAGATATTTAGTTACACTGTGTAAAGATATGTCAGTGTGATTGGTTTAATAGAAAGCTAAATGACCAATAGCTAGGCAGGAGGTGTAGCAGGGAATTCTGGACAGAGAGAGCTCTGGGAAAGAGAAAGGCAGAGTCACCAGCAAATGTAGAGGGAACCAGACATTCAGGAAGAGAGGCAAAAACCACGAGTCACATGGCAGCACATAGATGAATAGAAATGGGTTAACTTAAGTTACAAGAGCTAGTAGGACAAGCCTAAGCTATAGGTCGAACTTTTATAATTAATAATAAGTCTCCATGTGATTTTTTTGTGAGCTAGCTACCCAAAGAAAAAGCCTTCTTTTTTTGTCTTAACAAGTTAATAACTTATGCCTTAAAATGAGGACAATGATCACAAATTATTTGTAGCCATGTACTTTTTAATATGATCACATTTGAAATATGTTGAAATGCTTCATGGAAATGTTATGGGGCTTAGTCTCTAAAAATAGAAACTGAGGCTAAGAAATGTTTACTATTCCACTCAAGTTCATAGAGGGACAGAGCTAATTATTTACCATATATTATAGAACTACAAATTTCATCTAGTTTCTGTCAGACTGCTTTAATTGAATATGATTTTCTGAGATTTAAAGAAAAATCTCTTACACTGAATGTGTAACTCTTCTAATGATTTAGAAACCTATACAAATGGTTTCTCATTGAAAACATTTTGTAAGGTTACTCAATCTGCTTCGCCTTTCCAAGTTTGTCTTTGATTACCTTCTTCAGAGCTAGTATGGCAGGACAGTAAAGAATACAGTTTTCAACACTGCTCCCGGAGAGCAACAGAAAACCAGCCTTCCGTTGTCTCTCTCACATTGCTTGCTTTGCACTTCTCTTTCTTGTCTCAAGATTGCTCTTGCTCTCTCTGTTTTCACAAATCCCTTTGATTTTTTTCTTTTACGGCTCTGTCCCTAGCAAAGTTTCCACTTGATGTGGAGCTATTTCCTACAAGAAATTCCAGGATATGGACAGTTATACCACCACCAAGGACCATATGCTCTAACTCCAGCAAAAAGACTTCTTAGAAAACAGAGTGTTTTCTGTTCTAATAATGTCTCCGCTGCTTGGGGAGCCCATTTTTTTCGCATATTGTTCTTTTTTTCACTTTAGCCCTTTAAAACACTTTGTCAATAGTTTCTTGTTTCCTCCCATTTGAGGGAGAGTGTGAGGCAAGCACCCCAGTGGAAAAAAAGGCGAAAAGTTAGCCAAGTCACTAAACTAGGGGAAAGTTGAAGGGGGAAGGCCTTTAAGAAAACATTCTTAGTATGGATGGTTAAGTAGCAACAAGGGATAAATGTAGACCACAGGTGGCCAACATATGTTTTGAGCAAAGGCAGCATTATCCAACAGACTGCAGAATTCCTTTAGAATATTGGCATTTGCTGCATGGGCTCAAAGAACTAGCAAAGAGGTTTTACTCTAGGCATTGTTTCTATTGTGTCAGGATGTGTTCCACAAAGGAAAACCCAGCAAAAATCTTAGCAAGACTGTACTCTAATTCTACTGACACCCTAATGAATCTCTACAACCTACAATTTAACAGAGTCCAGGGAACGGAATTACTTCACAACACAGTGCCTACTGGTGTACGTAACCCACGTTCTTCCTTATATAAAAGAAGGTCTTTAAACTAACAAAGGGATTCCATTGTGGTGATCAGCTGCTGTGGTATTAAAGTATACTTCAGCCGCTTTTTAGGAACTAGAAAAGCATTACTGCTTTCTTCATTTTATTGTTCTAATATGCAGCTAAAAACCATCAACAGATGGCTCTGTCAGAGAGGAGTCCAGTAGTTTAGCTATTAAAGAAATGTCTGTGTGATAATCTTTACTATTGACATTACAGCAGTGCCACACCTGCCCATCTGCTTCTAGACTCATATGACCCAGACAATGTCTCTTGAATTAAAGAACAGAAGCCCTCATTGGTTCAGTGTCTAGTGAATTAACAGAGACTAAGTGTTGTGCTATAAATGACTATCATTCAGGTCGAGTCCAGGCCTTCAGTCTTCTGTCATGTAGCAGTTGTTTACCAAATGCATTTCACTGTCAGCATGCTATTCTAGAGGACATCAAAGCAACACCCAGAATCTGAACAGACCAATCTTCAACTCTGTCTGAGTAGACATAGCCAGGGAAAGGCTGGAGATGCCATACCATGATTAAATCAATACATTTAACACACTACATTGAAAGGAAATGCTGAAAGAACCAAGCAAACTCCAGGAGCTATTGGCAAGTCTTTCCTGAATAATTTGCATCAATGCATTTTTTGTTGTCTAAATGATTCTTTTGATCATAAGTAATTGCTTAAGAGTCTTGAGGTGTGGTGACGACTGTTCTGAAAATGCTTCTTACTACAGACATCTCATATTCAGTTTGAGAAGGTGTTCTTGGAAAAGATGGAGAACCAAGCACATAGATTTAAGTTCTTTTCCTTTTCCTAGTCTCACTGAAATAAAGAAAACCCATTTCCAAATATAATTAAACCATAGCAGGGCCTGCAAATAGGAAATATGTTAGGATTCTGCCACCACTCCAGCTGCATAACCGCACATGCGCGGTTCAGGAGCTAAGCAAGTGGTCTTGCATCTTACATCATCCATGTGCTGTGTGATTGCACAAATGTGTGCAGGGTGGCCACATAATCAGCGCATGCATGTCATAGCTCAGTAAGCCCACCTGTGCATGTACATGGGAATCCTTAAAAAGCCGGACACAGACTCCTCTCCTCTCTCTCTCTCTCTCTCTCTCTCTCTCTCTCTCTCTCTCTCTCTCTCTCTCTCTCTCTCTTGCCCCCCCCCCAATAAAGCTCTGATACTGGGCTTTGTTGTGTCTCATGATCTTTTCACCCAGTAATAGCACCGCCTATATTTTTAAAACAACAAAATGTATTCAGCAGTAGCCCAGAAAGTTTGAGGACCTTTGTAATAATACAAAGCAGATGGAATTTGCTAAATGGGGAAAATAGAGGAGAAGAAAACAAATTCTAAATCTAGGGTTGTAAGGTTTCTTCCAAAAGAACTCCAGAGATGTAAGCATTACACTTAGAATCAGGAAATACAACAGAAGTGGGCCATGTATTTTCAATGCAAAGTTCTAGATTCAGAAATAGTCAACAAGCTGCTTTTCCTTCCTCCAACCCTCCCTCCCACTGACAGCCTAAAATGTTTGGCAGCTTGATTTGTTGTCAAGATTAACCCTGAAAACAGCATCTGCATTTTAAAGACAGGAAACTGCCTGGAATAGAGAGGCCCTGGAAGGGCTGCATGGGAGGCGGGGGGTGTGTGTGTGTGTGTGTGTGTGTGTGTGTGTGTGTGTGTGTGTGTGATTTTAGGGAACCTATCTGGTTATCAAAGGGGAGTTTCAAGCAGACTTCGAGGTCATAATGGTTTTCTACAAGCCAAACATCCTCATTCCTGCTTGTACATCAGAATCACCTAGGATGCAGTTCTGTTGATAATAACTGCTCAGAAGCATTCCCTTTTCCCCCTGAAGATTATAATTTAATTACATCTCTCTCTTCCTTTTCCTCCCTCCGTTCTTTCCCATACACAGTTCCCTGCTCTCCTTCAAATTCATGGTCTTTTATTTTCACTAATTGTTATCGCATGCATATATGTATTTGCACATTACATATATGTTTGTAATAGAACCTGTTGAGTCCATATTATGTTACTTGTATTTATGTTTACAGGGCTGACCATTTGGCACTGGACAACCAATTAATTGATGTGTTCTTTCCTGGGGAGGACCACTTCTCTTGCTCCCAAGCTTTCCTCAGTTGCCTATAGTTCTTTGTGTAGGGTTGAGGCCTCCTGGGCTTTGCCCAATTCTCTTTGGTGTGTTCACTGGAGAAATACTCCTCTTCAACACCGGAAAACATGGAAATTACCTGAGGACCTTGTTACGCTGCAGATTATACTTCAGCAAGTGAGCTAGGATCTGCTTCTTCACTTCTACGAATCCTCAGGTTCACAGGATCCAAGAACCTAACAAAACAAAACAAAAATACAAATGAAATGATGATGAAAAGCGAGTATTCACTTACATAACTGCATGAAAGGAAAGATACAGTTACACAGTTGGGAAGTGGGAAAAACTAGAGGGGTGAAGATAATCAAAAAGATGCTGATTTCAACCTCTTTCACACCTCACATTTCAAATTGATACTGACTAGTTTAAAGTTGAGTTAAGAAATATAAATTTATCAAAGTTGATAAATATAAAATAATATAACAAATACAGAAAAATATGATGACAATAAGAATCCTTGAGCGTAGATTACATTCTCACCATTCAAATAAAAGTAGTAAAATAAACTGAGCACATAATATCTGACACATATCAACTCATGTAATCTCTTAGATAACTTTACCGTAGGTAGTATTGTTATCATCAATTTTACTCATGAGAAAACTGAAGCCTAGAGAGATCAAGGAACTTGCAAAAAAGTCACCAAATCAGGAAGTAACAGGAAGGAAATTTAAACCCATGCATTCTTCATGCTTCAGAATCTCTGCTATCAACCACCAAATTATCTTAAATGGAATAGGGTCAATAAATGCAATTTAAAACACAAAGAAGGACTGGGGATATAGCTCAGTGGTAGAATACTTTCTCAGCATGCACGAGGCCCTGGGTTCAATCCTCAGTACTGTAGAAAAGTAAATAAATACAACACCAAGAAAAAGAGGTATTTTCTAGTTAAATTTGAAACCATGTGAAAAATAGAAACCAGCACCTGTGTCTTTATTCACAGGACTTAGGCACAGCTGGATGTGAAGATGAGGATGTTAAATTTACTTCTTAGTTTAGTTTTATGAGCAGCTTGGAAGTGCTTTGCCATGTACAAAAGCTTTTATTTACATTTAAAAAAGTCTTAATGCTTTTAAATGCATGCAAAAAGTAGAAAACACAAAAATATTCATCGTAATTGTTTTCTAGGGCGTATTAAGGCAGGAAACTATACGTGTGTTTTCTAACCTCTCTGTAGGCTTTTCAAATTTCCTGCAGTTACTTTTGTCTTCTAAATTGTGGGAATCTCAATGAGCAGGCTGCATTGTTGAAAACAGTAGGACTTGTTAATCCATGCATTGAAAAACAACTGCCTGGGATACCTTTGGGAAACTGTGACAAGAGGTCTCACTCAATGAGTACCTTCCAATAGCCCTCCAAATCAACATGGATCCCTGTCTTCTGGATCCCTTTGTTTCTCTGCTCTCCATCCACATGACAAAGTAGACACTGTTAGGTAGTTACATCAAATAGTTTGTCACAGGTTGTATTCTTTTTTAGTCTTTCAAATACCAGAGTCAATTCCAGAACATTAGAAATTGCTTTTATCTGAGGCTTTCATGCAACAGATCCCAGCTATGCTACATTTAGTGTGACCAAGATAACAAAAAAAAAAAAAAAAAAAATCCCTGCCTTCTTGAAAAACACTGCAATTCCTCCATACAAGGCATTATTTATGGATAGATAATTCATTTTGACAGCTTCAGAGGGATTGAATTTCTTTAGTAGTACTATTATGGATACCCTCTGATGGTCCAGTTCAAGACCCAGGTTAATCTGAGACCCTTTGCAGTTAATTGTGCATTTGATCAACCTAAAACGGTGAATTTGAACCATCTTTCAGCATCAAAATTTCAAATTGGAATGACTCGGCATCACCTGGAGTTTATAAGGGCAGTGCAGCTCCACTCAGTGGCTATGCTGTTAGGAACTCAGCAAGAAAAGTGTTGTCTGCCTAGCAATGCAATTCAGACAACACCACTCTATTGGAAAGAAATCATCAGAGGGATTCGAGGATAGTACAAATAGTAAAGCTATGGAACTACTTGTACATTTTCCTGATTTCTGTTACAACAGGGCTGCCTTGGCAGTTTATATAGATGTCTTATGTACAGATTATGTTGTTGTACTGTGAGCAAATTGCAATGTTACGTTCTGACTTTTGAAGCCTAAGAGGATAAAGACAGAGTTGATGTTCATTTCATCATTCTAGTGTATACACGGAAGCTAGCAACTTACCAGTATGGAAAATGTCCCTGTACTGATAAGCTGCAAACCACAAATGTTTTGCTCATTAAATCGTAATGGGACTCAGAAATTCTTAGCTTTTGTGGGAAAAAATGCAGTAAAGATTGAGCTGCTCCATAGAAATTATATATTATTAGTCTTTTAAGGAAGAGAACTTCCTTGTATCCCCTTTGCCTAAACATGAGTGTCAGGACATACTGACTGAGGTTTCTAGTTGCCTAAAATTGTCATCTTAGTAACTAGGAATTTATGTTTGATTTAATAAATCAAGACTTGAAATAACGACCTTAGAAATTTTTGGAATATTATCAGATTCAGAATTATTGGATGCAAAGTCTTCAAGAAAGATTGAAAATCCCCAAAGAAGGTAATTTAAATCCATGACAAGTTCTTAATTCAGAAAATGTCTTAGAATATTCTCATGAATATTTGTAACAGTATTATCTCTTTTTAAAAATTAATATTTAGGTGAGCATTCAAAGTATTGGCTTTTATCATGTCATTTTTATATGTGTCATTATTCTTTGTACACATCCACTCTCCATCAACCACTGCCCTCCACATTCATTCTCCATCAACCACTGCCCTCCACATTCATTCTCCATCAACCACTGCCCTCCACATTCACTCTCCATCAACCACTGCCCTCCACATTCATTCTCCATCAACCACTGCCCTCCACATTCATTCTCCATCAACCACTGCCCTCCACATTCATTCTCCATCAACCACTGCCCTCCACATTCATTCTCCATCAACCACTGCCCTCCACATTCACTCTCCATCAACCACTGCCCTCCACATTCATTCTCCATCAACCACTGCCCTCCACATTCATTCTCCATCAACCACTGCCCTCCACATTCATTCTCCATCAACCACTGCCCTTCTCCTCCTCCCTCTCCAGTTAGCTTTCTTTCCTCAGCTCCCTTTTTGCTTTCTTATTATATAAATTCCATTACCTTCTATACTTCCTACCTCCCTTAAGATCTTTTTCTCTCCTCTTATGATCCCATGTCTAGTGTTGTGACCTACAAACACATAAACATATAAAAAACATACACAGATATTTACACAGATTTTTAATTTTAAATTTGGGTTCCTCGTATGAGAGAAAGCACACAATGTTGCCTTTGTAAAGTCTAACTTACATTGCTTAACATAATTATTTTAGCTTATACCAATGTTCCTGAAAAATGTCATGATTTCATTTTTCTTTAAGGCTGTGTACAATTCCACTATAAATAAATGTGTGTTTATTACATTTTCTTTAACAATGAATTCATCTATTGCTGGATATCTAGTTTAGTTACATTTCCTGGATCTTGTGAATAGTGCAACTGTAATCCATGTAAACATGAATTTGCAAGTATCTCTGTGGTATATTGATTTAGGATCTTTCTGGTTGATATTCTTTGGCAAGTTCATTTTACTGAGGCTCTCATGCAAGCAAGAATATCAAGGAGTTTCTTAAAGCTGGCTGCACGTCTAAGGCTGTGATGTAGGTGCCTAATTAATAGTTCTCTTGTAATGTCTATACAGTTTCCCAAAGTGTACATTTACTTCTATAGCAAGTATTTGATGAAATGCTCAATTTCTTTCTTTTCTTACACCTAGGGTAAAAGGCATAGGGATTTGGTGCAGCAGCTAGAACTACATTGAGTAACATCAGATCCTTCTTGAAAGTCTGAAGGTCCTCAGAGAATATGTTGGGAAATCTATTTTATAGTTTACTCAAGTTTAAATGTCCCAATTTTATAAATATCTATAACTGATTCCTGTAGGTATAGCTCAGTTCCTCTTAAATGAGCCTTTGTACCACTCAAAGTATATGCAACAGTAGTTTTCCAAGAATATGATAGTGGACCTGCACATCTGAAACACTTAAGATTGGAGAAACACACAGTTTGTGTTTCACTACTCCTGGCTTTCTGCCTCTGGACAATTTTCAAACTCAAGGACAAGGGAATACAGCCCAAGTAGAAAGCATCAGTCTCACTACGGGAAGCAAAGAGAAATCAGAGTTATGCATTGGTATTGTCATTGAAATTTGTTGGAGCTGGGGTTTAAAACTGTAGCATTGCCCTTGGGTTTCTTATCCAAATCTTTAGGTCTTCATGTTCAGGACTGGGTCCTCACAGAAAACATTGGTTAATAGACTTGAGAGTTAGAGATTTCAGAATATATGTAGTGCTGAAGATAGACTGGAGTGCTGACCCTTCAGAAGAAAAAGACCTGAAGAACATGCCAGACATTCGCTTGGGATCTGAGATTGACTACATTTAGGAATAAGAGCCACAATCTAAGAGTAGGGGCTATTTGAAGCCCCTTCTATCACCAACAAAACTTAAAACTAGGCCTTGACATTATCCATGAGAAACTTAATAATGTTTCCCCCTTAGGGCCTTTGATCTCAGTTGACATGTTTTTGTTTGTTTTAAGGTTACAGTTCTAGGGATGAATTCCCTCCTGTGGATGAGCCTTAGGTTCAATCAGGGGACAGCTGGTTAGTCCCATAACAGTAGTTCTACTATTTCACAAATGAACATATCTTGTCTAGTAAATTGGTCTCATACTTAGTAACGTTCACAGCCAGTAAAATTTTGGAGGTAGGGTCTTGCTATGTAGTCCAAAATAACTTGTGATCTTCCTGCCTCAGCCTCCTAAGTGCTAGAAATACAGACACACAACAACATACTCAGCTGATGTTCTCGGAATTTAATTGCTTTCCAGAACAAAACTTACTCTTTGAAAGAAGATCTGGAAAGTGTCATCTACAGTGTCTAGTATAAAATAAATTAATTGATATGAAGAACCAGGAGAACATAAGCAAGATTATTAGAAAATTCATAAGGAAGATATAGAAATTATCAGGCCATTAGAATTAATGAAAAAAAGTTTTTTTCAGGGTTTCTCTATGTAGCTCTGTCTGTCCTAGGATATACCCTCTGAACTCAGAGATCCACCTGCCTCTGCCTCCCAAATAGTAGGATTAAAAACATGTGTCACCACCACCTGGTATGACAAGAAAACATTTTAAACAGTTACCACAAGTACATTTTAGAAATTAGAAGGAAAAAGGGGGAATTCCGTAGAGAGATCTAAAACTTCAACAGAGGGGAAAATAACTCTTAAAAGAACCAGATGAAGCTTGCGGCAGGGAGGTGTCAAAAAGCACAAACAAACAAACAAAATCTACAGAAAAATTCGTCAATTTCATACAACTTATCACAGGAAGGAAGCAATAAAAATAAAAAGTTACAACATCTTGTACATGAATCTGCCTCCATCATTATAGATAAAATTTTGATTGATTAAAAGCCACAAGCAAGTAGTCAATGTCTATCCTATTGAATATCACAGATACAAAACATTTTGACCATTATATAAAATTCTATGGGACATTGATTCAATACAATTCTGAAAACACTGTTAGTATTTATTTATTTATTTATTTATTTATTTATTTATTTATTTATTTATTTATTTATGGTAGAAATTTACAATCAGATTTTAAAATTTATTTAGGTAATCAAAAGACTCCCTAATAGTGAGAACAATCTTGGGGAAAAAAGAACAAAGTTAAAGGACTTTAAGACCTTATAGACTTTAAGACTTTATAGTGAACACCAAAGTGTGACACTTACATCAGAAATAAAACCAAAGAGATCACTGGGAAAGATAGTGTTCATATATAAACTCACATACAAGCACAGTACAAAACAATTTACTGGAATAAAGCAGAATGTCTTCAACAAATGACACTAGAATAATTGAGTATCCATGTGGAGGAAAATCCCATACTACCTCATGCAGCAAATAAAAACAGTATTGAACATGCCTCATAGTTGTATAAAGCCACTAGAATAATATGTATGATACTCCTTTTTCAGACTTGGGGTAAACAGAGTCTTCTTACAGAGAATAAAGAAACCATGCATCATAAGAGGAATAAAAGTTACTGTTTACCACCAGTAGCACAGACACTGAGAGAAACAATCAATCAATGGGACCTCTTGAAACTGAGAAGCTTTTGTAGAGCAAAGGATACTGTCAACAAGGCAAAGCGACAGCCTACAGAATGGGAAAAGATCTTCACCAACCCCACATCTGACAGAGGACTGATATCCAGAATATATAAGGAACTCAAGAAATTAGACATCAAAATGCCCAATACCCAACAGTCCAATTAAGAAATGGGCTATAGAACTAAACAGAGAATTCTCAACAGAGGAAACTCAAATGGCTGAAAGACATTTAAGGAATTGCTCAATATCCCTAATCATCAGGGAAATGCAAATCAAAAGAGCTCTGAGATACCACCTTATGCCTGTCAGAATGGCTAAGATCAAAAACACTGAAGACACCTTATGCTAGAGAGGATGTGGAGCTAGGGGAACTCTCCTCCACTGCTGGTGGGAATGCAAGCTTGTACAACCACTTTGGAAATCAAATATGGCACTTTCTTAGAAAATTGGGAATCAATCTCCCCCAAGATCCAGCTATACCACTTTTGGGCATATACCCAATGAATGCTCAATCATAACACAAGAGCACTTGTTCAGCTATGTTCATAGCAGCATTGTTTGTAATAGCCAGAACATGGAAACAACCTAGATGCCCTTCAACTGAAGAATGGATAAATAAAATGTGGTACATATACACAATGGAATACTACTCAGCAGAGAAAAACAATGACATCATGAGGTTTGCAGGCAAATGGATGGATCTAGAAAAAAATCATCCTGAGTGAGTTAACCCAGACTCAGAAAGACAAACATGGTATGTACTCACTCATAGGAGGATACTAGATGTGGAACAAGGATGACTGGACTGCTACTCACATCACCAGGGAGGCAACCTGGAAAACAGGACCCCAAGAAAGACACAGGAATTTCCCAATGACGGAGAAACGGATGAGATCTACATGGACAGCCTGGACATGAGTGGGGGTAATGAAGGGCGAGTGTCGAGAGAAAGAGAGCTTGGGGGAGCGGGAGATCCCAGCTGGATCAACAACAGAGAGGGAGAACAAGGAATAGGAGACCATGGTAAATGAAGACCACATGAGAATAGGAAGGAGCAAAGTGCTAGAAAGGCCCACAAAAATCCACAAAGATACCCCCACAATAGACTGCTGGCAATGGTCGAGAGACAGCCGGAACTGACCTACTCTGGTGATGGGATGGCCAAACACCCTAATTGTTGTGCTAGAAACCCCATCCAACTACTGAGGGATCTGGATGCAGAGATCCATGGCTAGGCCCCGGGTGGAGCTCTGGGAGTCCAATTAGTGAGAATAAGGAGGGTTTATATGAGCGAGAATTGTTGAGACCAAGGTTGGATAAAGCACAGGGACAAATAGCCAAACAAATGGAAACACATGAACTATGAACCAATGGCTGAGGGGTCACCAACTGGATCAGGCCCTCTGAATGGGTGAGACAGTTGATTGGCTTGATCTGTTTTGGAGGCATCCAGGCAGTGGGACCCAGTCCTGTGCTCATTGCATGAGTTGGCTGTTTGAAACCTGGGGCCTATGCAGGATCGCTTGGCTCGGGGGAGAACAAGGGAATCCGTGGCTGATATGTAGAACTGAATTGTAGTGCAAAATAAAAATAAAAAAAAAAAACAAACAAACACACACAGACACACACACACAAGTTACTGTTTACTTAGTCAAAATTAAAAACTTCTGCTCATCAAATGACAACACTAAATGAAAAAAAGCAAGTGGAAGATTGAATGAAAATACTTACAATGTATAACAAGTAGTTTATATATAATAGAAAGAATTTGTGTGTCAATTGTAAACAAACATCTACCCAGGAAAACTGAACAAAACATTTGAAAATATAATTTTCAAAAGATAGCTGATTAGCCAATAAGAACACAAAACAATAATGAGTCATTGCTTTATCAGGAAAATGAAAAATAAAACCATATTGGGACAATTTTGACTTACTCATTAGAACTGCTAAGGAAAAATGATAATGACGAGTTAGAAAGTATCTTGAGTAGTGGTTCTCAACCTTCCTGATGTTGCAACCCTTTAATAGTTTATCATGGTGTGGTGACCCTCAACAATAAAATTATTGTTGTTGTTACTTCATAACTGTAATTTTGCTACTGTTACAAATGGAATCATAATGTAAATATCTGATATGCAGGATGGTCTTAGGTGACCCCTGTGAAAGGGTCATTCGACCCTCAAAGGGGTCACAACTCACAGGAGGAGAATCATCGATACAGAGCAACAAGAATGCCCATAACTTTACTGATAGGAAGATAAAATGCCACAGTTTTGGAAAGTTATTCAGAAATTTTTCCCATAACAAATAATTCCACTTTGTATACAGTTATCCAAGGTTTGAAAACATTTGTTTACAAAGACTTCTTTAAGAATGGCATAATGTCTTCATTGATAATAGTAAAAAATGTAAGAACAAGCCAGAAGTCTGTCATTAGAGTATAATAAGCAGCTCTGTATTCATAAAATAGACTAGTACTCAGCAATAAAAAAATAATGAACGAGTGAATTAGTATGCATTTTTTCACAGAATAACTGCCTACGATTACAAATATCAGATCACATTTACACAGTGGTGATAGGGCTAACATGGAGAAATTGAGGAAATATTCTCTATCTTGATAGGAATATGGGAAACTAGGCATATGCTTTTCATGGAATGGCACACTGAAGGTCTTAGATTTCCTCTAGATGTAAAATTATAATTTGTCTTGTTCTTGTACCTCCCTAAAATTGATTTTAAAAATATATAGATTCAAACCAATAAGTAACTGAATTACCAACAAATTCGTAAGATAAAAAAGACAGGAAAGGAGATACCAATGAGAAATTGTAAGTAGAAGTTGCAAAATGGTGAACTAGTCACTTATATTAATAATAATGCTAAACATAAGTAGATTAAGCATGTCAATCAAAAGATAAATGTGTACAGGTGTGATTTAACTAATTATCAACATGTTATTTAAGAGACACACTTTAGCAGGGTGGTGGAGGTGCACACTTTTAATCCCAGGTCTCAGGAGGCAGAAGAAGGAGGAACACTGAGTCCAAGTCCAGCCTGGTCTACTAAATGAGTTCTAGGATAGCCAGGGATACATAAAGAAACTTTGTTTTGAAAAACTTAAAACTGGGGAAAGAGAGAGAGAGAGAGAGAGAGAGAGAGAGAGAGAGAGAGAGAGAGAGAGAGAGAGAGAGAGAGAGACTTTAAACATATGGACACTTACAGATTGTGGTATAATTTTAAAAATATACAAAGCAGTCACCATTACTAGAACACAAATATCAGAGAATATAACCTTGAAAGAAAGAGAGAAGGGGGGAGAATCACCAAACATACAATACTAATTTTGTCATTGGCAGGGGTGGGGTGTCCTGTGTCTTATCCAAGGCTCACAGATAAATAAGACTATATTATAATGGGAAAAGGTTCAATTCATCAGAAAGATAATACAACTATAAGGCTTTGTTTGCCCAATAACTTGTCTTCTAAATAAACAAGTAAATATTGATACAAATACACTGGGAAAATTTACACAGTTATAGGCTTTTTTGGTTTGTTTCTTAGTGAGGTAATTTGCCTTTAATTTTAAGTTACATCTATTTATTTATGTGCATTTATGACTGTGCTACAGCATGTGAATTGAGGTTAGTGGATAGCTTGTAGATATCCGTGCTTCTTTCCTTCCACTTTGTTGGTCCTGGGGTTATAATTCAGGCAGGCAGCTTGGCAGTAAGGATCCTTACCCCCTGAACCATCTCAATAACCCAAGGGGAGGTTGTTCATTTGTTTTTAATTATAGGAATAGAACCCAGGGCCTTGACAATGTTAAGGGTATGCTGTGTAGCATTGAGCTTGACTCCCAGCCCCTCATGGTGATAGATGTTTATCTCTTTTCTGATAGTAATTGTCAGAACAAGAAAAAAAGATGCTAATAAGATTATGGAAGATTTAAATAATTTTATCTAATTTACATTATGGAACACTATACGTAACTACTATTAAATAGTGAAAATTAACACTGATGAAAATAGATCAGATGTTAAATCTTAAAACAATTATCAGTAGATTTCAAATGGCTGAAACACTAAAATATTGAAAGAAGAATCAGTTAAATTAAATGCTCAATTTTGAAGGAAAATTAAATAAATCTATCCAGTCTGGTAATAGATGGACAGGCATTCCAAAAGGAAAAAAGAAAGAAAGTAAAAAAAGGAGAGGGAAAAGCAGGACAGAGAAATGGAGATGGGACATTATTTAAGAAATCGTGCATGAGAATGTCCAAGAACTGCAGGACACGAATGATCAGACTGAAAGTTTCCAACATGTTCCCAGTGTAGTTAGTGAAAAGTCACTCTCTGTCTCTGTCTCTGTCTCCTCTCTAGCTCTACTCCTCTCACATATGCGCATACACGGATACACACATATAACTGCAGTTAAACTATTGGAAAATTTCATTTTCCCAGGAATTAAAGAGTTCCTAAAAGTGTACAAATTTAAACAAATGAGAACTAGGATGACTCAGTGCTGTGGGATGGTCTGTATGTCAAATGTGTTGCTCTGATTGGTCAATAAATAAAACACTGATTGCCCAATGGCCAGACAGGAAGTATAGGTGGGACTAACAGAGAGGAGAACTGAGAGAACAGGAAGGCGGAAGGAGACACTGCTAGCCCCCGCCATGACAAGCAGCATGTGAAGATGCCAGTAAGCCATGAGCCACGTGGCAAGGTATAGATTTATAGAAATGGATTAATTTAAAATGTAAGAACTAGATAGCTAGAAGCCTGAGCCATTAGGCCAAACAGTTTAAATAATATAAGAGTCTGTGTGTTTATTTTATAAGTGGGCTCCGGAACTGGCGGGGTTTGCAGGAGCTGGAGAGAAAACTCTCCAGCTACAACTCAGCTTTTGCTAAAACTCTGAATACTTAGGAAATGATGGTATTTGAACTGAAGAGAACTTTGTTTTTCTACCAAAAATCCTACCTGCAGCCAAAGGATCAATCCAAAGAAATCTCCCACTGCCATGCACCTTTTCACAGGAGATTGGTTAAAGATGAGCTTTAGTAAAAAGAAGGAAGAAACAAAGAGCAATAAGTCACAGTATTCAGGAGATGGATCGAACCTAAAAAGCCAGTCAATCATGACAACCTAGGGAGAACAATTGCAGTTTGGGGCAGTCTGCCTGCGGGTGTAGCAAGATTTCTCCTGGATCCAAAGGCTCAGGATAGAAGGAAGATCTTTGGGGAAAAAAAACCCAGGAAGACATTCTAGGGAAGGCACTGAAAAGTGAAAGGGAAATTTACTCTTAACTATGGGAAATAGCTGCTCAGCACACTCTGCACTGCTCAACTTTGCTCTCAAGTGAGCAATTTTTGAGTGTCTGTAATAATGTAAACACTGTTCACTGATTTGACTAAAAAGAATGTTCTAAATACACAAGGAGGTCTGAGAATCTGAAATGGCAACAGAGAATAAGAATAAAACCCCAGTGTTTCATATTTGGGAATAAATAGGTAACACATGAAACTAAAATATTAAAGGTAATACATAGAACACACACATTATTGGAAGTGGTAGGTCAAAAGAACCTGAGCCTGAGGAATGGAGAATAGGCAAAACTGAATGGAGAATGATTATTTCTCACTTACCTACATTCTTTGGTTGTTTTTTTAGAAAGAATCTCACTATGTAGACTAGGCTGGCTTTGAACTCATGATTCTCTCGCCTCACCTTTTAAAGTGATAGAATGACCAGCATATACCATCATACACATCTTATTTCAGTTTTTAAAATCACAAATACGCATTGTTTTTGAAAAATAGCACGTCATGTCATACATTATTAAACAGCACATTAGTTTCATTGTAAATGAGAAATTCCAGCAGATAGAGTGTACCATTATATTTTTTAAAGTATATAAAATAGGTATATAACAACAGAAAATAACTGCAATAATCTTTTCTCTTGAATGTCTATGGCATGTAATGCTATGCAACAGACTACTGAATGCTTTCCTTATATTTTGATTTCTATCACATTAGCATATTTTCATCATATAACTTAACATTCATTGGAATTGCCTCATTGATCTGTTGCCTTTTTAAAAAACAATCCTTGACTGACTTTTCTTCCTCTAGTGTGTCCTCAACATTTACCTCCTACATTTTTCTTTGCTATGCTTTTATCTTAGAGCAGTGCCTGGCACAGAATCCTATAAGTGCTCAATTACTACTTGTTGAGAGACAGTGGAATGCTATGAGAATGATATGAATTTTGGAGCATCAAGAGATAAAAGTCTTCAACAAACTTCTGGAAGCCTTAGAAGCTGATGAAATACTATTAAACAGTAAAAATATTTTGGAAGAAGCCTAGAAAAGAGTCAAAGGAGAGCTGCCGCAGCTGGAGTGGGAGTGAGAAGTGAGATGAAAATGGGAAACTCAGTTGATTCGATATATGCTTGAAGTGTTGATCTACCCACACATTGCCTGTTCCTTCACAAGGAATGCCATGCAACTATTTCCTCTGACTCAGAGACTTCCTGGAGAGAACCTAAGAGCTAATATTAGAGTTAGTGCTTCACCGTAAAGCCCTCCTCATTCTGGTGTCTAGAGTTCCCCAGAACACCAGCGAACTCATTGCCTTTACAAGTTAGAGGAAAGCCTGCCAGACCATACATAGCCTTTTTCTTGTGCACAGAGCTCTTGTTATTTCTGTTTTCGCATTCACAAATATAGATACAAAAAACATTGATTCTTTAAAAAAAATAGTAAAATAAATATACAAAAAGAAAAAAACCAAACTGCTGACCAGAAAACAATCAAGGAAGGCCTGTAATTTGAAAGAAATTGAATTAATAAAGATAGCCTTTGGACATGAGACTATCAATGTGAAAGTGAAGACAACTGCAAACAGCACACACAAACCACATCCAACTAACTTCACAAATACTGTGACGAGGACAAGGGACTACTCGAAGCTAAAAATGTGAATTTTAAAAAAGAAACAAAAATTCAAATGCAAAGGTTGAGAGGTAAACAGATGGAAACTTCCTGTCCTTCACTTGTATACAAAGTAGAGATGGAAAATAAGAAAAATAGATAGAACAAAAGATAGAACAATGCAGAGAAAGAGCGTTTCTCTCTACTTGAAAGTGACATTCAATAAATTAAAAGGCTCTAAAGCTACTTGTCATAATGATTTTTGAAAAGAACTGTATTAAGAGGAACAATGATAAAATTCCAAACCATCAAATATAAAACAGTATTTTAAGAATTCCTATAAAAACAATCAGGCCTGAATAAGTGAAAATGTGATCGGTATAGAATTTATCAAAATCAGATTCTAGAAGACAATAGAACAATACCTACAATGTTTTCATCCATGATTTTAGACCAAGAAAAATGTATCAACTAAGTAAGGTTATAAAATGAAGACATTTTTCAGACAAGGAAAGACTAAGTAGGTTTATTTTGTTGGACTCACTTAAGAGTTGTTATGGCAAAATGAAATAATAAACAGAGAAAAATGAAGTGGGATCAAAGAAAAGGTAAAGAAAAACTGGAATAGCAAGAAGAAGTCCTTGCTTCTATCACAGAGGATATTGGAAAAATAAGAGAGATCTCTGGGAGAGTGCTCACTAGCATTAGTGTGCAGTAAGCCGGGGCAGTGGGAGTCATCTGCCACCCTTGGAGGCAATACGAGAATGCAATTTTAAACACAAAATTCAAAACAATATAAAATAAAATAAAAGTTGGCCAGCTTTTATTACCACCATATGCCAGCAATTCTAAGAAAATGGCAACAATAAATTACCCATCCCTGAAAACCTCTTTTGATGGTCTAAGTTCTAAAGAATTGCTGCAGTGTTCTGGAGTCAGAGTGAGTGTAGCCACCGTCTCGCCTTCAATACGCCAATGGCATCTAGCGATAAGAAATGGAAAAGGTTAGCATTAATACTGTAATTAAATGTTTAATAGGTTGAGAATATTATCAAGTCCATTGGAGTATAAAAATGGTACAATTTGTTTGAATTTTATCCCTGGCATATTCTCCATTGATAAGAGGGACAATTATGTAATAATTCCAGTGTGCAATTTGGCTATACAATGAACATGGTAGTTATAATCATAGAAGCAATCACATGTTACTTATGTTACTTAACTATGAGTGCCTAACAGGATGCAAATATTGCTAACCTTAATAATGTGAAAATAAAAGTATGGCTTACACAGATTAAGAGGTAAGAGCTGATAAGGAGTGGGAGCAGGAAGAGGATGAGTCACTTACAAAGTGATATCAAAAGACATGGAATTAGAGACAGGTTGAGCTACATATAGTTAACATTGCAAAGGTAACTAGGTGTTGAGCTGAGAATAGAGATATGAACTGTTTTGAGAGGAGCACTGGTCAGAAGTGTATAACTAGCATCACAGTATATTAATAGAAAATATCTCAAGGTAATTAGGATTTCATTACATTATCCTATTACTTGGAGATATGAAGAACATATGAGGAAAATTGAAATGTTTGGAAAAAAGATTGCAACTAAGGAGCAAGATTGAGGGTAATGAGGTGTGGGCAGGGGAGAATTGCTTTTCCTCCTTTTTACTATAAACCTCTCTATGCTACTTGATCTTTTGATTATGTACTTAACCTATTACTGTGCTAAGCTTATTTAAAGTTTTTTAAAAAATGAGTAACTTTGAAGAATTTGATAATAAACTCTTACAGAAAAAATATATTCTCTAGTCTGTAATATGCTGTGTTAACAATTTATGGAGCTGGGGAAACGGTTAAGCTGGTAAATCACTTGTCATACAAGCAAGAGAACAAGAGCTGGGATTCTTAACACCCATGTAAATGCCATGTATGTATGGGAGTCCACCTGTAATTCCAGTGCTCAGAAAGTGATGATAGGAGATCCCTGAGCAAGCTGGCTAGCCAAACTTACCATACCAGTGAGCTCGGAAATTGACTGGGAGACCCTGCCTCAGTGAATAAGGTGGAGAGTGATCTCAATGAAGGTTCTTGACATAACATTGGACCTACACAAACACACGCAGGCCTGCATGGTGCCTAGAAACATGCAAACACTGATCTTCATAAGTACATACGCCACCCACAGAAACACATGCAAAACAAATTTTTAAAGAATTTATTAAAGGTCTGTGTAAGGGATATAGTACAGCTCTACAGCTAATATAATCACGCTTTTAGACTACTAATTCTATTTGTCTTAGTTACTCAACTACTGATGCTAAGCACACAAGTTCATGATGGGATTTCATTCTAGCTCAAAGAGCCAAGAATCCATAACTTGAAATACCCAAAGTGGGATAATGGCATATGTTGTACTATCATAGACGGTTAGAAAAAAGCCTTGTATTTTTTTTTTCTTAAGAGCCTCAGAGAAATTAATGTATCTTAATATGAATCATGGGAAGCAAGCTAACTGGCAAACTCTTTAAGATAACTTCCCGTAGCCATTTTAGGTAAAGGATTTATACTACAGTATGAAGATTCTATTATTTTATCTAAAATAATTTCCAAAAAAGTGAGTTTCTACAATATATAAGTCTCAAATTTCTTTAAAAAGAATCTTGTTCTTATAACTATAAAAATGTTGGTGATGAGTACCACGTAACCACACAATGCACAAATTCATCTAAAACCTATTTTCTAGCTATCAAACTGCTCTGGAACTAACTTGCCTCTAATTATATTATACAGCCACTGCCACTAGTAGGGGTGAAAGAAATGAGAACACATACGACAGTTTCATGTGTCAAGGTTTTACACCTAGGATGTCTAAAATCCTGTTTTTAAGTATGCAAGTTTTATAAACAATGTCTTGCTTTATTCCTTTCCCTACATTAAAACCTTAACTTAAGAATAATTTACAGGGCTGGAGAGATGGCTCAGAGGTTAAGAGCACTGACTGCTCTTCCAGAGATCCTGAGTTCAATTCCCAGCAACCACATGGTGGCTCACAACCATATGTAATGAGATCTGATGCCCTCTTCTGGCCTGCAGTCTAACATGCTGTATATATAATAAATAAATAAATCTTTAAAAAAAAGAATAATTTACAGTCCTGCTATCTACATAGAATGATACTAGAAACACATATTACTGGTTACTCTCTCTGCATACATTTCTCTTTAACCATCCTTTTGTGGCTTGCACTGTTATCAACTGGACTAATTGTCTTCTTTTGTTGTTCTTCTTTTTTGTTTCTACTTCTCCTTTGCTCCTACCAATCCCTTAGGTCGGCAGTTCTCAACCTGTAGGTTGTAACACTTTTGGGGGGGGTCACATATCAGATATCCTGCATATTATATATCTACATTACAATTCTTAACAGTATCAAAATTACAGTTATGAAGTAGCAACAAAAATAATTTTATGGTTGGGGGGGTCACCACATCAGGAACTGTATTAAAGGGTCAAAGCATTAGGAAGGCCTTAGGCCTACCGCTGGCAACCAAGGCATTACTGATTGTACCCAATTACTTTTCACTGATCAATAGCATTGATTCTTTGTTGAGGAAAGAACTTTTGATATTTTAGTTAGCACATTAAAATTCTTCCTTAATTTTCAGATTTTTTTCTATAGCCTGATTTTGTTTCTAAATGGCACTGTTCTAAATGTCTTATTTGATGTTATTCAGTGTGCAAATACTACTTGCTTTCTGTTTTCAGCATGAGATGTGAGAAATAATGAAGAGGCTTGAAATAAACTTGAAAGTCTATGCATGACTTGGCAAACAAAGCCCAAATGGGATGTTTATTAGAAAAGGCCAGTCCTTCTGAAGGAAGATGCCAATGACGCGAGGAAATGGGCCCATGAACTGAAGGATCCCACTCATATAAATCAACACCAGCTTCTAGTTTCTGTTTGAAGAGGTTAACTGATGGAATACCTTGAGAATGCCTGTTCTGCTCTCCTCTGTCTCCAAAAGACAAAATGGCATTGTTCAGCCATTTGTCTACAAAGATAACTTGTAGACAGCCTAAGCACACCAGCTTTGTCCAAGTCCCACAATCATAATTCATTTTACAATAGACAGTAGTAGCCTTGCTTCTATGGATACCACCCTAAGTATATGCTGCCATTTAATTTTCATAATTCAGAAACTGAAGATGATTTTAAAATGAGATGGTTTTCTGCTACAATACAGAGCTTTACTTCCCTATACCATTTTCTTTCTTATTTAATAAATGTAGAGAGGTAACACAATACACTCTATGACATCCACCTCTGTCCAAAAAGAACACTGTGCATACAGTCATTTCTTAATTAACTCAGGCCATAGGAGAAAGGCAGGGTATGGATTAAGTATAATTCTACAGGTAAGCCCTACAATTCATTTTTATCCACTCATTTCTACCACTTTCCTAATCACAAGTTTTATCAAGGCCCTTGGTCATTAGGTAAATGCAGAGATTTATGTTTCACTTCCTTTCTTCTCCCTAATGAGCAAAGAAATGAGGAGTGGGAAACAAGAATGGTGGTATTATCTGCTAATAAGGTAGATAATCAGTCACTAGGTCTGAAAGTTTCCATGAGTGCATTAGTAAGACCCAAAATTAGGAGTATAAATAAGTAAATAAATGACTAATTTTTACTACATATTTGTATCTAGTGTGTGAAATATAACCAGTAGCGGTGTACTTCTAGGGTCCAGAACTGCTAATTTAGGCAGAGTTAATCACAATATTGCTTTATCTTTTTCTGCAATCTTTCTATCACAAGTTTCAATTTCTCATCTGGGAAGTAGGGCTTGAAGTTGTGCCATGGTGAGTTTGAAGAAAGGGTAATAATTATCAAAGAGCCTATTTTGTACAAAGATTTGCACAATCATTCTGTTAGTCATTTTGCTATGGTACACAGAAACTCCTGGCTCCAATAAGTTTCCCTGGAAAAGTATGGATCCATAGTCCCTGAATCTTAGCTGTGTGAATGTGCCTGGAGACAAGGGTCACCCTGCAGTCTTCTGTGGGAGTTGTGAGTAATCCTGGGCCTGAATGCTGTTTTATTCTGCCGAACACAAACAAACAATCGAAACAATTGTGTGTGTAAGGGGTTGTGCTGGTAAATAAATAAATATCCCTTGTTTCGCTTGGAATTTCCCTTTCTCTTGGCATCATTCACTGTTTATCTGTAAAATGAGGCAGACGGATGGAGTGATCTCTCAGGTACAATCCAGGAGTCTGAAATTCTTCTCATAGAACTTGCAACTTTACCCTTTTTTCATTCTTTCCTTGGAGCATTGCTCTCAACAGAAAATCAAAACATCTGAAGTCAAGCCCTAGAGGAGATGGGAATGGGGGGCGGGCTGGGGGGAAGGTGAGGGGGGCGGGAGGGGGGAGAACAAGGGAATCCGTGGCTGATATGTAGAACTGAATTGTATTGCAAAATAAAAATTAAAAAAATAATAAAAATAAAAAAATAAACCACAGCCAAAAAACAAAACAAAACAAAAACAAAAACAAAAACAACAACAACAAAACAAAAAACGAAAAACATCTGAAGTCAGTTCAATCGGCTAAAAACGAAAAAATAAGCACAGCCTTTTCCCTCTCTTTGGATACTTTTATCATCCCCTATAGATAAAAATGTTGAAATTAGTGTGGATGCAAGTGATAATTTCTATATTCTAGACCAATATCTTAGTCTGGTGATCTTGCAGCTTTTACCAAGATGAGTCTTTATGTTAAGTGAAACTTGAAAGACGACCAGCAAGATGTCTCAACAAGTAAAAGTGTGTGTCACACAAGCCTGATAACAACCTGAGTTCAATCCCCATAATGCATGATGGAAGGAGAGAATCAGCTCCCCAAAGTTGCCTGCCTTTCTGATCACCACATGCACATTTTACCATCCACATACCTGCTCACCCCACCCCACCCCCACCCGCAAATAAAACCAAAATGTAAATTAAAATGGAAAGGAAAAGAATAAAATATCAGTGCACAACAGTGACTCAGATTGGTCTTGAGGACAAACACTTATCCACTTTAAAATACTGTTGTTATTTTAAGGGTAGAATACATACTCAGAAAAAACTGATCACTGTCATCTAGTATCCCAGAATAACACAAGCATGTAGTATACATACACACACACACACACACACACACACACACACACACACACACACACACACACGATCCCAGTCAACAGTGAATTTCTAAGAAGAGTTCAGTCACAACAAAAAGATGTGTGAATAGGTAAATAATTTGTGTCTATGTATGGCAAGAAGGTATCATGACAAGGTAATAATCAATTTGAAACAGCAAGGAACATGGCCAGAACACAGGGCATGAGGGGCAACATAAAGAGAGGTCAAGTTCAAGGGCCAGATCATAGAAAGCTGTTATTAATCCATTAAATAGTTTCAGTAGTATGTCCCTAAATGTGCTATACATATGCAATGTAATTTTGGTTAATATATAATTTTAATAGGCCCATAGTTATTTTAGCATAGTCAAGAAAAATAAGACATTCAAAAATATTGTTTCACAGATGTTATTTCTCTGGATAAAGTTAGTTTTTTAAATGAGTAAATTTTTTTTTAAAAAAATGCTGCCTAAATAATAGTATAGATAGTATATAAGTATGGCAATAAATGAACAGAAAGAAAAATGTGAGAGTGAAGAGCAGATGACTAATATGGATCATTAGTCTATGGTGTCTGTTGAAGGGGTTTTAGATTTACAGTTTTAAACTATCTGGCTGGCTTAAAGGACAGATTAAAAGAGAGTGGCTGGTCAAGAAAGTTTTGAAGTAAAGCCTGGATTGAGCGGGTAGCAGTGACACTGGAAGACTAGATGGATACGAAGGGTTTTAAGTACCCATCACCTGTACTGCTTAGTGACCAGGTATAATAATCTTTGATCCAACTTGCAAACAAGAAACCATGCTAAGTTGTGTCTGTGATGGGAAAACTGAGGAGACAAAGGGAATCACTAAGTTACACACAGGTTAGCAATGTTAGGAAGTCTTTATTTTTTTAAAATTATTTTTAGTTTTGACATTATACTACATATAATTACAACATTGCTCTCTTCCCTTTCCTCCCTCCAAACCCTCCCATATACCCCTCCCTGCTCTCCTTCAAATTCATGGCCTCTTTTTTCACTAATTGTTATTGTATGCATATATGCACAAATATTTATATATTCCTAAATATAATCTATTCAGTTCTTATAATATTATTGTACTATGTTTCCAGGGCTGACTTTTTGGCACAAGACAATCAATTGGTGTGCTCTTCCCTGGGAGGACCACCTCTCCCACTCCCAGCTTTCCTCAGTTGCCTGTAGTTCTTTGCATAGGGCTGAGGCCTCATGGGCTTCCCCATCCACTTTGGAATGCCCATGAGTTTCATTCTTGTTCAGGTCACGTTTGGACAGTCATGGTGGTGAGACTTTATGGGTGTCAATTCTGATGTTGCCAGGAGACACATTCTCACAACAGGCTAAAAGGACAACAGAAAGAAATGAAGTAGACACAGACCAAAACAGAGGGTCTACTTGGGAAGTTGGAATCCGAGCAAACTTTTCCAATGCTAACTGAAAACAGAAAGGGTAGGCTTGGAGTGTAACACCCTTGATAGGGTGCTTGATTAGCACTCACAAGGCCTTAGTTTAGGTACCTAGCACCACATAAAAATGTGGGTATGGTAGCATATGATTGTCATCACCGGAGGTGGAGGCACATAGATCAGAATTCAGAGTAATCCTTGGTGACAAAGTGAGGCCAGCCAGGGCTACATAAGATCCTGTCTCAAAGAAAAAAATAAGAGGAGATGGAGATGCATCTGCTGGCCTTCTTTCACGTTTCACTTAACATAAGTTTCACCTTGGTAAAACTTGTGAGACCACCAAGCTAAGAGGTCAGACTGGTCTATAGAAATTATAGCTTGCCTCCACATTAATTTCAATATTTTTATCTTTAGAGTATGATAAAAAGCACCCCAACCATGGGTAAGGAGCATGGTTTATAAGAGAGATTTAATAACTTTTCTGGTGGTAGTTAAAAGCGTGACATAATTTGCTCAGGATATTGTAGCTACTGAGACTCTAAAGGGACAAGAATGAGGATTCGTGGAAAACTACAGTTAAAAAAACAGACAAGGGTGGGTTGTAGTGCAGTAGTGGAGTGCTTGTCTCACATGCCCTATGTCCTGGGGTCCATCCCCAGTCCAATCAGTGTTGCAGAAGCACAAAAGAGAGAGGGTCTCCAGAGGGACATTTTCAATAATGCCTAAAATGATGCATTAAAAGAATCAAATCTATAAATGTGTATTGGATTCTTATTTTACTTCACCGTTAAAGCCGAAGAGGCCATGAAATTGAAAGAGAGTAAGGGGATGAACATGGGAGGAGTTGGAGGGAGGAAAGGGAAGGGAGAAATGATATAATTATAATCTCAAAAAAATCTGAAAAAAAATAATCAAGTAAAAGTTCATGGGCCGTGCCTTAGGAGTTTGTCAATTTCTTTTGTAAGAACACTTTCAATGAAGGTTTGGGGGGTATAGAGCAGTTTATTATAATGGTCTTTAAGGAAAATGGGAAGTGAGGAGAGAATTGGAGACAGTGGTATGGCTCAATTTTAGGAGATCTGCTGTGATGGTTGTTCTTGGTTGTCAACTTGGCCACATCTGGAATGAACTAAAACCCAAATGGATGGGCACACCTGTAAGGGATTTTTTTCTTAATTAAATCATTTGAAGCGAGAAGACCTACTTTTAATCCAGATCTTTTGAGGTGGGAAGATCCACCTTTACTCTGGGCCACACCTTCTGCTGGCAGCCTTTATAAAGGACATGGAAGAAGGAAGATTGCTCTCGCTGGCAAGTCCATCCCTTTACTAGCATTAGAGCCTACTTCTTCGGGATTCTAGAATATACTGAAGACCAGCTGCGATTGGACTTCTTATGGACAGAATAACTATTATGGATTCTTGAACCTTCCATTGGTAGACAGCCATTGTTGGACTAACTGGACCACAAGTTGTAAGCCATTCTAATAAATTCCCTTTATACATATAATTCTTTCTATAAGTTCTGTTCCTCTAGAGAACCCTTAGTAATATATTTGTGAAAAAAGGAAGATATTAGCTTGAGTGAGGATAGAGCATCTAGAGTGGGCTACTACATTCTCAGTATGAGAACAACTTGGACTTGTTTGTATGTGACAGAGAGATATAATGAAGATTCCAGAGACAGTATGGTTGACAGAATGAGGCTCCTGAGAGAATACTAAGAGGTAGATACCAGAGGCAGGTAGAGATATTAGAGTTGGGCAGGAAAAGAAAAACTTCTGAGACTAGAGGAAAGAAGGGACAGTGAGTTTAAATAAAGGCGATTTACTATTATTATTATTATTATTTATTATTATTATTATGGAAAGTTGAGAGAAGCTATATGTACTAAGTAACTTTAATTTTCTTTGCCATTAACAGTTGAGATGAGCTTCTTAAGAGATAAGGGAGATGGTGAGCTAAGAAGCTTTGGAATTGCTACTTGGGGATTTGGAGAAGAGCCATAACCAGGGTGAAAGAGCTGAAAGTTGCCTGAGATTGGACAACACAAATTTGACATGACAATCATTTGCACAACTTCCCAATTTCCTCCAGTAGGTTTAGTATTATTGGTTTTGGAAACTGAAAAGTGAGAAAGTGGAATAACCTGTGGTGATATTGTGTTCCCCAATATATTGTGCACCATAATAAACTTATCTGGGGTCAGAGAACAGAACATCCACTAGACAGACATAGAGGCCAGAAAATGGTGGCACACACACCTTTAATCCTAGCATTCAGGAGGCAGAGATCCATCTGGATCTCTGTGAGTTCAAAGCCACACTGGAAACAGCCAGGCATGGTGACACATGTCTTTAATCCCAGGAAGTGATGGCAGGAAGCAGAAAGGTATATTAAGGCATGAGGACCAGGAAATAGAGGCCTTTTTAAACTTATAGGCCTTTAGCAGCAGTTCAGCTGACATCCATTTGGATGAGGACATAGAAGCTTCCAGTCTGAGGAAACAAGATCGGTTGAGGAGTTGACAAGGTGAGGTTAGCTGTGGCTTGTTCTGTCTCTCTGATCTTTCAGCATTCACCCCAATATCTGGCTCCCATTTTTTTTATTAATAAGACCTTTTAAGATTCATGCTAAAATAACCCAAGATTTGAGTTTAGCAAATCAAATATGTCAGAACAAGAAGTAAGGAATACTTCAGTTCTTTCTCAAGACAGTGGTTGCAGGTCTGTGGGTGTAGCTCGGTTGGTAGGATGCTTGCCTAACATACATGAATCCCTGGACTCCCTCCCTAGTACAACCAAAATTGACCATAGTGATTTATTCATCTAATCCCAGAACTTGAGAAGTGGCAGCAAGAGGAGCAGAAGATCAAGGTCATCCTCATAGCTAAAGAGCAGGTATAGAAACAATTGCAGATATGTGAGACCCTAGCTTCAAATTAACTAACTAACTAACTAACTAACTAACTAACTAATGAATTAATAAATAAATATCAAGAGACAGTGTTTGGAATGTTGGAAGGGATGAAAGTGACTTTTTTGGTTGTTTATTTTTTGAGAGAACATTTCTCTGTTTAACAGTCCTGGTTGTTCTGGAACTCTGTAGACCAGGCTGGTCTTGAACTCACAGAGATCCACCTGGCTCTGCCTCTCCAGTGCTGGGATTAAGGGTGTGTGCCTTCACCACCTGACAAAAGTGACTTTTAAAAAAACTAAAGATATTGTTAGCCAAATCACTCTTCTGAAATCTATAAATGTGACGTTGGCATAGCAATGGCTTCTTCTTGGTTTGTTTCTCTTTAGCTTTGTGTCTTTGAAAAAGTAATGAATTACAGAACTTTCTATGGGTTATATTCTAGCTACAGGGTGCATTGTTTTACTAGATATCCATTTTACAGCAGAAGCGCAAGGAGATTGGGAAAACTTGCTAAAATTAACCACATCTAGTTATTAACATAGAAAGGTTCAAATTTGGATCTGTCTGATGTAGAATTCAGTGCTCTTTTCACTATTTCATGCTGTCTAAGAAAAGTCAAAGGCAATTTAAATTTGAGTTACTACATGATCAAAAGAACATGAAGCAGTCTTGGGAGAGTAATACTTCCCAGAATGAAGACTCCAAAAGGGACTGTTAGTGGTCTACAAAGGTCACAGTTCCATAGATTGATCTCTTGTATGTGTTAACATTTGTAGTATGGCAAGGTCTATACTTTGGTTTCTGGCATGAATAAGTAATTTGCTTATGACATTTAAACTAGACATCACCTCATTGGTGTCTCATTTAAAGTAGTGCCAGGCTTCCCATTAGTTTGAAGAAGTTTGGGTTTTTTATTTTTTATTTTTTTGTCTGTGGCAAATGAGAGTTGGAGATGCAGGTGATCTACAGAACTTTTCCTGAATCCATAGATGAAAAGAGACAGAAAGCCACTACATCAATGTCCTGGAAGCTGTGTCTTACCCTTGGAGCTTAGTTGAAGAAGTGACTGTGTATTTGAATGAGGTAATGCTTGACACTCAGAATCTTGACTACAGTCCATAAAGGCCTTGAGTCAGGAGCAGATTAAAGTGGCAAAACAGCCAAATCTGTGAGCCAGAAATCAACATTCTCACTCTAGAAACTCCCTTGGACCCATCCTTGAGCTGAGACTAATATAGCACAGCTGACTCCACCAGACTTCAATGCTTGCTTCCTGAAAGCAGAAAAGAACATCGTTTTATCTGCTAATGTAGGGATCCATTCAGAAATATCTCAGTAGTTATTTTTTATTTTATTTTATTTTTTAAATTTATTTTATTTTATTTAGGTTTTTCGAGATAAGGTTCCTCTATGTAGCTTTGCGCCTTTCCTGGATCTTGCTCTGTAGACCAGGCTGGCCTTGAACTCACAGAGATCCACCTGCCTCTGCCTCCTGAGTGCTGAGATTAAAGGCGTGCGCCACCACTGCCTGGCCATTCTCAGTAGTTATAATATGGTGCATGATGTTTTCTATCCCTTTAAATACTGAAATGAAAGGAAGTAATTGTTTTTTAGACCCAATGTGCATATCTAGCACTTGTGATATCCTCACCATAACACTCTGAGACAGGTCTCATTACCCATATGTCACAGTTCAAAAACTGACAAAAGAAGTAAATTAAGTTTCTCAAAATTATGCACTCAATAAATAGCAGAAATGGTATTTGCCCTTAAATATACATGGGTTTGAGATTTCCTAACATCAGAAAAGGATATTGAAGTAACAAGTAACAAGGAGGCAGACACTTCTGATAGTGACCTAAAAAAGGACATTTCAACCTACCCGTACCAAAACTATTATTAAACAACAACACTACCTGGTATCTTTTACTGCATTCTGAAAAACAATTGTGTGTGTGTGTGTGTGTGTGTGTGTGTGTGTGTGTTGGTGCACAAGGATGCACGTACACACATATATGAATGTATATGGAGGCCTAAGGTAGATGCAAGTTCTCACCCTCAATCACCTTCCTTCTTATTTTTTGAGATAGGGTCTCCAATTAAACCTGGAATTCATAGATTCAACTAGACTGGCTGGCTAGTTGTCCCCAGCCATCCTCCTGTCTCTGCCTTTCCAGTTCTGGGATTATAGGAACACACCGCCACACCTGTTCTTTTTTTTTTTTTTTTTTTTTTTACTTCTTTCTTTTTGACATATATCCCAAGGGATCAAACTCAGGTCATTCATTATGTTTATGTGGCAAGTACCTTACCAACTGAGACATCTTCTTGGCCCTTATAAAATTACACAATTTTCCCTATGTCACAGATTCCTCTAGGAGCCATAAAAGCCTGTTTTGTTTCATTTTGGATTTGATTGGTTTAGTTTTTGCATTTGTTAAAATTTTTATTATCGTATGTGAGTGTATGTGTATGTTATGTGTCTCTGAATGCACACATGCATAGTACCACAACCTGTGTGGAGGTCAGAGGACGAATTGTGGAGTCAGTTTTCTCTTTCCAACTTTATATGGGCTTCAGGACTCAAACTCAGGTCACAAGGCTTGTGTAGCAAGCATCTTTGCCCACTGAGCCAGCTTGCTGGCCCCTGTCTTGTTTGTTTGTTAGTTATGAGACAGTCTTGTTCTGAAGCCCCATCTATGGAACTCATCACGTAATTCAGGCACGTCTGGAACTCACTCTAATCTTCCTGCCCCAGCCTCCTGAATACTTGGACAATAGATATGAGGCATCACATTGCAAGTCTACAAAAGCTTTTTTAAATGTCTAAAATAAATTTTATTACTGTTCAAAATATTCAAATGGCATACACTCTTTATTGATATCATCTAACAGTGGACTTGACTATAACTTTAAAAATATTTTTGGAGAAAATAAACCCTCAATTTCACTTTGATATTAACAAAAAATGTAGGTGACATCTTTCTATAAGATGTTAAACTTGAATTCAGTACAGGAAAGATATCAAAGGGAGCCCTATGGTGAAAATACTTGAATTTTCAGGAAGTTTGCAAGCTGATTGTATCCACTGTCCAAAGGCAAATTATTTTTAACAATAATTTTAGTTTTTCAGAGAAGGAGTGGATTGAGGGGTGGGAAGAGATGGGGGTGGAGAAGGATGGAGAGGAGAGGAGGGAGGGGAAACTGTGACTGGGACATAAAACAAACAAACAAACAAATAAATAAATAAATTTTAAAAATTAGTTTATAATATAATTACATCATTTCCCCCCTCCAATTCCTCTCACCCATTCTGCTTGCTCTTTCCCAAATTCATGGCCTCTTTTCCTTTAGTTGTTACATATATACATACTCATGTATAGTTACATATATTCCTACTCATGTATATATGTATTCCTAAAGACAGAAATATCACCTCCCCAGTTCATACAACAATACCTGGTTATTGGAAATTTTAAAAAAGTCTACTGTATCTTTATGTCACATTTAAAAAATCTATTTCTTGGTCGATGAGCATCTAGGCTGGGTCCGTATCTTAGCTCTTGTGAACAGTATAGTCACTAATATGGATATGCAGGTATTTCTGTGGTGTGCCGACTCAGATTCCTTTGAGTATAGATTCAGGAGTTGTATAGCTAGATCATATGATAGTTTTATTTTTATTTTGTTATTTAGAAACCTCCATACTAACTGCCATCATGGCTGCACCAGTTCGTATTTCCAGCTGCAGTCAATCCGGGTTGCTTTTCTTTCTCCACACTCTGGCCAGCATTTGCTGTCATTTGTTTTCTTGATGGCTATTGTGACTGGGATGAGATGGAATCTCAATGTGGTTTTAACCTACATTTCCCTGATGGTTAAAGATGTGAAGCATTTAAGATTCGTGTTACAATTGGTCATTTGTATTTCGTCTTTTGATGACGGCCAATTCATTTGCACTTTTTATTGACTGGATTATTTGCAATTTTGATGTTGAAATTTTATAGTCCTTTAAAGATTCTAGATATTGATTCCCACTGTGCTATACTGGATATAAAAATAAACTAATCATGTTGAAGAAAGTTATGATAACTACAAAATAGTTTCTTTATTATTTTGTTGCATTTTATTGTCTATATTCTCAAGGTTATTTATATCTAATGTATGTGTATGATGG
The DNA here is from genome assembly GCF_949786415.1 of Peromyscus eremicus. Classification (NCBI taxonomy): domain Eukaryota; kingdom Metazoa; phylum Chordata; class Mammalia; order Rodentia; family Cricetidae; genus Peromyscus; species Peromyscus eremicus. Next base: position 89,813,087 of record NC_081439.1, on the reverse strand, counting down.
AAATGCTATATATTGGCATGCTACTTACAGTTCTTTAGATTTAATTACATTGAGTTGATAGCTTGATAAAGGGTGGGGGAAATCGGCTTTTAATCCTGCAGAGATAGCTGTTTAATATTTAAAACCAGTCTACTGTGTCCCTAGGCTCCAAGTTAAGAATATCTGGTAAGGCAAGTAACACATATATCTTTATGGAACTCTTTTAGATATCTAATAAAGTTTTTCTTTATTTCTTTTTTTTGTTATTACATCAAAGCATAATTCACAAAAGAAGACTGAACTTCATCTAACTAAAGAACATACATTCTTCAATGAATAAGAGTGAAAAGGCAAATCATACCTGGAAACAATACTTTCAAATCACTTGTTTTAAAAAAGGACTTGTATCTAGAATATTCAAGAAACTCTCAACACTCAATAAGTGAACAACCAAATGAAACAGCTCATTAATGAAGAGATATGAATGGCAAATAAGCCCATGAAAAGATCTAATTCATCATTAGAGACATAGAAAGTAAAGTCACAATGAAGTGTCCCTACCCAAACACTAAAATGGCTGAAATTTAAAATAGTAACCGTATCAAATGTAAGCATTGATGTTAGAACCAATAAATTGTACAACTATTTTAGAGGACATTTGATAGCTTCTTATAAACACAAACTTTCTCCTACCATATGACCCAATAAGTCTTGTTTCATGTATTTTCACAAGAGAAGTGTATGTCTACACAAAGGCATACATGACTGTCCTGAGCACCATTGTTTTCAATAGCCAAACTGCAACCAGCCTTTTTTCAATAGATGAGCACATAAAAGGACTGTATTGTAATTAGGTAATTGAATAGTATTCAGAAATTAAAATGAATGTTATTAATACATATAATTTGAATGAACGCTGAAAGTTATGCTGAATGAAAAAAAACGAGCTAATAAAAGGTACACACCATACTATTTCACTTACAGAAAATTCTGGAAGCTGCAAATTAATGTGTCATAGCATAAAGCACATCCTTGGTTTCCTTGGGGACGGAGAAGAGAAGTGCAGAGCATAAGGGAGGAATTACAATAAGGGAAGCTTGTCTGACTGATAGACCCATCCATAATCTTTTGATTGTGGTTACAGTTTCGTGGGTATGCACATATATTAAATCAATCATCAAATCGTGCACTTTAAACTTATGCAGTGTACTGTATACCAATTATACCCAAAATAATCTATTTTCAAAGAGTAATATTGAGTCCATTAGCAACGTTTTTAAACGGCACTGTAGCAAAGAAGGTGCAGAGAGGACAAATAAGATCGTTGCAGACAATTACTACAATTTAACTGTTTTTGAGACCTGCTTTGGCATACTGAGTCACTGGAGGGCAGTTTTTTTGCAGAGCTAACTGTTTCAGATTTACTAAATGGTATTCTCATAAACGTCTAAATGTCATTCACATGCCCCCTTCCACATTTTCCAGTTTTAGGTGATCATATTTGTGAAGAGTAAGTAGTTTTCCTTCAAAAGCAGGCAAGATGAGATAAAGACTTCAAGCAACATGTAGGTCATCCAGTAGGTCAATAGTGGAAATGGGACTGGAATCCAGACCTCGGTTCCTCTGTGGTTCTGCAAGGTGATCAGAATTCTTGTCTGGTTACTGCAAGGTAAGCTTGCCTGTTGGAAGAAAATGTTGCATTCAATTTTAACAAGGCTTTAGGAGAGAAGTCATTATATTCAAAACAAAGTTGGTCCTCGTAAATGTTTGAAGTATGTTTTAAGTTGGTTAGCATTCTTGCATTTTAAGAAAAAGGTCTCTTATCGGGATTCTATTACTCGATGGTGCTAATCATACACAGAAAACTCACATTCAGCACAGACCCAGGAACAATATCTGAGCCAACATTTCATTAACTTGTATATTTTTCCCAAACTAATGATTGGTTGTGTCCCCCTTTCCCTGCGCCTCCTCCTTTCTCTCTAGTTGTTGCTGGGGAGATTTTGGCACAGCCTAGAAAGAGGAGGAGGGAAATGGGTAGGAAAAGGGGGAGTTAGAGGGCGAGTTACCAGGGGCCACTGCTCTCAAAACATACAAAGTGGGAAAAAGAAGAGTGGGAAAACTCAAGCCAAGTCTCTGGACCCTTCAAAGCAGGGTCTGGGCTATGTGAATTCTGCCGGAAAATTTAAGGTAGTTCTAAGAAGGCAGGCCACAGTGGTGATAGAAGATGTTAGTATATGCCAATTTAAGGGCCATTTGCAGATAACATACAACCGATTACTCCCAGACCCCTATTCTTCCATTGGAAGCATACACAGTCACCCACCCACGCGTACACAATGGCAAACAGAGACCACAGCCGCTAGAGAGACACGTGCACACTCTCAGGCAGAAACAAAGGAACAAAGGGACGCATCCAGGAAAACACACATTTCAAACCCTCAGAAGATTAGTTAGGCACAGAGAGGAGAAAGAGCCTAGGTGATAAGAAAGGTGCACTGGACTCAGGGTGGGGAGTCGGGGGTGGTGGTGAGAGATTGGCTTAGCAGTTAAGTGTGAAAGAGAGAGGGTAAATGAGTTAGTGTGATTCCATAGAAACTTCACCTAAGGGATTAGGAATGATTGAGCTACAAATCTCCCCCAGTATTAGTGTTTCTGGACACGAAAATAAATTCTAATCACCTTTTAGATGTCCTCCAGTAGATCTACTTTTCCAACACAAATTCCACAGTTGTGGAAGTACAAAATGATCGTATTAGTGTGTGTGGATAGACTTCAATTTATTTATTTATTCAAGCCTCTAGTACTGTATTTCTAAGGAAATGAGCTTAAAGCTCAGGTGATAGACAAAAAGCCAAATAAAATAATAACGAATTGCTATCTGAGAGCATCTCTGTATCATGGAAAAGCATAAATATGACAATGTGAATGTTAAAAAAAAGCTACCTTTTTCTTCTTTAGAATTATTTTCAGTGTTGGCACACATTTGAAGGCATACATAGAGACGCTAAACAAATGCTCAATATAGTTTCACAGTTGTGAGTCATTGGAGGCAGGGTTTGGGTGAAGTAGTGGAAAATTTGAAATACACAATGTTTTTAAAGACATGCATTTTTATTACTTTTCAAGTGCAGGCAGTTACTCGAACTATGTTAAGAAATTTTTGTCTCCATAAGGACCTGTCTCCGCAGAGTTCAGAATGGATTGTTTAGTACAATTGCAATTGCCCTGAACACAGCGGAGGGTTTTTCAATGAAGCAAATTCCCGCTTGGCACTCTCGGAGAAATAACAATAGCCCCTAGTTACTGGCTACTTCCTATATACAAGGCACTGCCATAAGCAGTTAACATGCATCTTTCATATAATTTTCACAATTACCTTATGAAGTCAGTTCAATGAGTTTTCCCATTTTACCGATAGGGAAACTGATAGGCAGGGAGATTTGTTATGTTGCTGAAAATCAACAGTTAGCAGAATGTACAACCCAGATATAACCCAAATAAGCGGTCTCCAGACGCTGTGCTGTACCACTACTGTACTGCCTCAAACAACCATTTCCCTCAGGTTTAAAGACAAAATGTTATCAAGGATTTATTTCTAAAACGAAAGCAGAATTCAGAGTGTGTTTTGGCATCTGAACACTCTCTTCTACATTCTTCATTTCTGCCGCTACATACGTGTTTCCTAGGATCCCTGACTTTCAGAGTCATGAGCCTCAGGGTCTGCAAGAAAGAATCAGTTCTACTCAGTAAACTCCATAGCTCAACCTGGAAAGTAAACTAGCACCTTTCAGAGGAATTGGTAACACAGATTATAACTATAAAGGTTTTCCACTTAATTTTCAGTGAACAGGGAAAGTGAATCAATTACGACCTCCTATCGCTGAACAGTCTAAGTAATCAAGGCTGTGCTGCAGTGAATGTAACAATTGTTTAGATGTATACTAATGCAGTTCTCCAATAATAACATCTGCCTGGCAAAGCTTTTCTCTATTTTATTTAACTAGAGCGTAGATGAGTTTTCACACAGCCCTGTCTTGCTGCAGCAGTGAAAGATCGTTAATTACGGGAATCTAGATTAGTGAAGATGTATGTGTTCACTAGCGATAATGTAATATGATAATTCAACATTTTATTGTTTAGCAAATAACAGTGCTAGATGAATCTGTGATCATTATGACTATAGACCAAAAAGCCGAGGAAGAAGATTGAAGGAAAACCAAAGAATTATCTTTTGATAGGTTGAAAAGTTAAAAGCTGCTGGGCAAGTTGCCATGGATACCATGTCCTGCATGTAATTCTGGGCTTTTCCTCTCAGTTAAACACTAAAGGCTTGACTCTCCCGCTGCACACCTCCTTCCTGTGCTCTCAGCTACTTGACATGGAAAGTCTGTGTTTTGATGAATGAGAATGCAATGACAAATTTTCTGTACAAGAATCCTGACCTGCTGAAAAGCTATTTGAATGAGCTTAATTCCAAGAGAATTTTTATCCCACTTTAATTTTTTCCAAGATTTCTAAATTAAAACTCCCAGTACAGTAACACTTAGAAATCTATAGTAAAGAATCAGAAATCAGGACTTGGTTAGAACAATACACTTACATGGCTTCATTTTTATTTTTTTTAATCAGACACTTACCACCCAAGGGTGAACATTCTTATTGCCCATTTATTGGGATTTTACAGGATCGTGGCTGGACAAATAATATAGCAGATTAAGAATTCCTTCTGTGTATCACAAAGACAGGCATGCCAGAAACATTTATCAAAAGAAGTCCCTGAATCAAGCGTTCACTGCCAGTTTCATATGTTTTTCATTTAGCAAAATGATTACAATGTTTCTATTGAAACATTAGAGGGCTCATGGGAAGAGACAAAGAGAGCAGAGTGTGTCAGCCCTGTGTGTGGCATGCAGACTGCAGGCTGAAGCAGACCCCAGATTGAGAGTCTACTAGCTGGCTAATTTGGGGCAGGCAAATTGTTCAGTCTTGCAAAGCTTCACACACACACACACACACACACACACACACACACACACACACACACACATTAATTCTATATTGCTATAAGGATGATGGTAGTAATACCCGTATTATAGAGTTGCTGTACAGATAATATAAGTCACATGTGTAAAACATTAATGATAATTTTTTACAAAGTGGCAATATTTCGGTTATCTTCTAACATGAACAAATCATTTATTTCATTCTTTTCCACCTTAACTTATTTGTCACTTAGCATGTCAACAGGCAGTCTACCCTCCTTTTATCTGATTTCTTCCTCACCTGGCAATCCCTGCTATGCAACTCACATTCCTCCGTTTCCCCTTCCCCTCCATGGGAAACAGAACTTCCTTTTTGTGTGGTCTTCATCTTCTTAAGGCTCCAGGTAAGTTTCCACAACTCTCCGCACCTTACCTTGTTCTCAAGCTCTCAGTCCCCTCTTCCCCCACGTTTCTATTTTGCCTGTCTCCTGCATAATCCCTAATGATACTCTCTTTCTGTCTCTGGGGTGGGGATATTCCAAACTCTGTTTTTTCTGTTCCCACTCTATTGTGCCTCCCTTTGAGCTCCATGAATGGGCGCCTTAAAAAATTTTCATAATGAAAACATAAACACAAAAATTTTAAGTTAAACTAATTAAATGTTAACAAGCATGATCAAGAAAAATAAAGGAGATGTCACAAATCAGAGAAGAGGAAAACTGTAAATCCGGATTATAAAATTGGTAGATAATACTATATATAATTTCATGTAACTAAGTTGAAAGACTAGGTGTAATGTACTATAAACAAGATGACATAAATCAGCCCAGAAGAAATAGAAATGTGCAGAGTAATACTTATAAAAGAAATATAAATAATAGTCAAATATGTAATCCACCAAAACCACTTGATGCTTGAATGATTAATGGTCATTGAAAGGAGAAACTTTCTGATTAAACTGTTTCAGAGCATTAAAAAAAAAAGAAGGGCATTTTGCACCCTATTTTCCTCATGTTGTATACCTGGAAGAAAGTAAAGAAGGAAAAAGAGCTGTAGATTAACATAAATTAGGAATGAAGATAGGAAAAAAAATCACAAATAGAATGCTGACACACAGGATCTACGAACAAGAAGACTGGCATCTCACTGTAAAGGGTAGATAAATTTTAGAAACATCAACAATGAATTGTATGCATTAACAAACTCCAAAAGAAAAAGGACCATGAAACATGCATGTTTTTTAAATCAGAAAAGTGATTAGATCTTTCATGACTTAGAAGTTTTGTTTTGTTTTGTTTTGAGACAGGCTTTTTCTGGGTAGCCCTGGCTGTCCTGGAATTCCATCTGTAGACCAGACTAGCCTTGAACTCACAGAGATCCACCTGCCTCTGCCTCCTGAGTTCCAGGATTAAAGGCATGTGCCACCACTGCCTGGCATGATTTAGAATATTTGAAGACATTCCTCCAAACAAAATATCCATCAATGCAATGTTTATTGTAGCATCATTTATAAATGGACAAGTGCAGAGATAGAATAATTATCTACATAATAGAAAGTGATTCAATAAAATATAGTACATCCCAATTAGCAAAGCATCTATCAGGAACCTGTATCAAGCATTGTGGTTAACCAAGAATAATTAATGCTTTTCTGCTTTTCCTATTAAAATAAGAAACAAAGCAATGATGCTGGACATTAGTATTATTTTTGAACATAATACTAGGGTCTTGACTAATAAATCAAGGCAAAATTTATGGAATTTGTAAAGAGAGAGAGAGAGAGAGAGAGAGAGAGAGAGAGAGAGAGAGAGAGAGAGAGAGAGAGAAGTGAAGTACTCTTAGAAAGAGGAAAATATCACACCCACCCCCTTCATAGAAATTCCCAAGAAAAATGTTGGTCAGGCATTGCAGCACATGCTTATAATTTTAGCACTCGGGATGCTAAGGCAAGAGGTTTGTGTGTTCAAAGGCACCTTGGGCCACATAAGTTAGTTTCAAGAAAAAAACTGATTAATACTATAAATAGCTCAGACAGGAGGTAGATACAGGAAGGTCAATAGAATAGATATAGTTCAGACAATGCTATAATCTCACGAGGTCCTAGGTGAGATTACCCCACACTGCATAAACTGAGCCTCATGGTTCACACTTGTATTCCCAGAACTTTATATGTGGAGTTCAATAACATCCTTGTCCACATAGTGAGTTCAAGTCAGTGTAAACTTCATGAGATTGTCTCTAAAAAAAAAAAAAAAGAAAGAAAACAGTTTTTATGGTATAATATAATGGTGGTTTTTTAAATCTCTGGAATAAAGATGGCTTTCTGATAAACAGTATTGGGACAACTGGATAATCATTGGCTTTTTATATATAAAAAGAAAGATCCATAGCTCACATCATAAACAACAAACCTCAATGGATAAAAGAGATTCAATGTAAAATTGGAAATTGTTCCAAATATGTTATTGGGAAAAGCTTTTTACATATAATTCAGAATCTCAGTATAATAAAAGAAGTACTGGTGAATTCAATATGTAATTTGTTATATCCCACATAGACTAACATAAGAAAAGACAAACAGACAAATCATAAACTGTGAGAAAATGGCTTCAGTATATATCATATCTCTACCAGAAAAGTAACCCATACGTTCAGTGATTGAAAGACCAAACCCCAATTTAGAAAAAAAGGGATGTGTGACTAAAGACATGAACAAATAATTTTAAAGTGATATAAAATGGCTCATAAAATTTGAAAAGATGTTCAGTTTCACTCATAGTAAAAGAAGTGGAAACTAAAATGAATCTGATATAGTCTTTGCAACCTATCAAATTGGCAAAAGTTCGACAACGTTTAATAAAACACTTGTAGAGGTTACGTGTAAATATCTCTATCACACATTACTAGGCTGAAGACAGAGTGATACAATACCTATGGCATTGTGGATGCTTTTGCATTGTTTAAGAAAACTACATGTGCTAGAGAGAGCCTGTGGAAGCCAGAGGTTGTTTTCAGCTATCTTCCTGCATTGCTCTTACTTGAGATTGAACTTGGGGCTGCCCAGTTTGGCTTGATTATTTGGCCGGTAAGTCCCAACACTCCTCCTGCCTTCATCTCCCCAGTCCTGAGATTGCTGCTACACCTGGCTTTTTTATATGTGTGGTGGGAGTTCAAGATCAAGTTATTAGGCTTGCATGACAGACAAGCATTTTACTGACTGAACCATCTCCCCAGACTTCAGAATCCAATAGGCTTTTGATCAACTAATTCCATAGTAACCACTGCAGTGCAACTTCTGTTGTGGTATTCATTATTTACAAATACTGGGAACAAAATAAATGTCTGCATAAGGGAAATTGATTCAGTATAGTAAAGAACAGTACCTCCTTACATAGAATATTGTGTAGTTGTAAATAAATGAAAATGATCTTCATAACAATATGTGGTAAACTCTAGGATGATTTAAGATCTTGAGAAAGTCATGTGCAAGAAAGTGTATGTATGTTTTGAACATGACATTTTAATGTTCCAGCAATTTTCTATCTTCTGCTTTTGACTATTGGTTCCTCCAATTTTGAAGAGCAGTGGTAACCTGACCTGTTTGATAGATATGCTAAGAGTTGTTGATGTTTTTAGTTTGTACAGCATTTTATTTGCTTTAGGTAGGGCACAGGAGTGACTTTCAGCTTCTGGTCCCAGTGTTTCTTAAAATGAGTTTTTTCTTTTCTTTTTTTCTCTGAGTTTGATCAGTGGTTATTAATAGATATTTATTTCCTTTCTCTGTACTACTTGATTTTTTTTTTACCATGGGCCTATATTTACATGCTTTTGCAATAATGTCATTAAGTTTAATTAAAGAAAAGGACTCCTGGAAAAATAAAGTCAAGCTGTTGTAAGGGAGGGACAGTGAGGGAAATTCTACATGCCAGGTGCTATGTCTTTAAAGACTGCCTCAGGGAAGATGACTTTCCCTGGAAGACAGCCAATATTGAGACAGCAAAATAGTCTGTGAACACTGTGCTGAAGTAAATTAAAAACGTGGCAGAAGAGTTTGTGGCATATGCTCAAACTCTTTCATTCCATATTCTGAGGAGTTGCAGCATATATATAGGTTTCAGAAACTGGGGATATGGGATACATGCTAAAAATAGGGAAACAGCATATGGAAGGCAGCTTGGAAACATAAGTAAATAATCTGGTATGGCAGCTTGCAGGAGGAATCAGTTCTAAAACAAACTCAAACAAGGAATGTATCCATTAAGGTTCTTAGAACAAAACACATTCCAGTTATGTAAAGCAAGAAAAAATATTTGTAAACAAATGTTAGGTATCCCTGAGTATCTTTGGTGGCGGAAGGTTGCAAGAAAAGGATTAACCCTAAGTTTTCAGGAATATTATCCAAGGCCACAGCCTGGAACTGTCCAGATAACGAAAAGCTGCTTTTTCTGCTACTGGCAAACACCAAGTGCCAAGACCTTTAATTGACTTTAACTGATAGCATGGCCATTGCCAATGCCACATCTGTGCTGCTACTGCTCCCATGATTTAGATCTGCCACCACTTGTGACAGAAATATGAGACCTCCTCACAGAGCCAGTTCGTTACTTGCAAATCAATGTCTCACATGACGGTCCTTGTTTGGTATATCCTAGGTTACAGGCTTGTTTCCTAGCTGCAAAGGAGGCTAAGAATTTGAGATATGACTTTATATTTAAAGAGTGGGCTTTATTACATAAGAACGTTTCTAAATATATAAAACATATTCTGAAGAGATGGAAATATCAATGACGCTCATTGCAGAAATGTTCAGAATCAGACTGAGAAGAGATCTGAATTCCTTTGTAAATAAGTAGACATTTGCACACAATGGGGCTCATCAACATTTCATCATGGGTAGAGGAAGGCCTCATGAGGTCCATTCGGTCCTGATTAGCTGTTGATAGTCAATGTCTACTGAGAGTAAGGGAGTCATTTTTTTTCAGTGGTGTAGCCACGGGCACCAGTAAGTTGCTTGTATTCTAGTAAATAACCCCCACCCATGTTTATACCATTAATCCTAATCGAACTTACAGGATCATAAAGAAAGATATGAGAGTAAGTGGGGAACTTGTTGGGAAGAAAAACGAGAATGTTGTGAGGAGGATAGAGAATATAATAGGGAAAAAGGAACAAAGTACATCATAGACATGCATGAAATTGTCAAACAATATTTTAAAGTAAACATAAAGTTACAGCATGCCTATGTGGGCAATAAGAAGGGTTAAAGGTTTAAAAATAGGAAAATGCTTTTAGGACATTTATAAAGTTTAGTAAAAAAAATCAGAAAATACAACAATAATAGGGGATTTTCAGGTATATAGAGAAAATTATTTTAAATTCTGGGCCAAAGCAGGTAAGAATGGATTGTAATGGACTTAATACAAGACATTTCAATGACAGAATATAGAAGGATGAAGAAATGAAAGTTTCACGAGGTATGATATAATATATATATATATATATATATATATATATATATATATATATATATGGTGGACTGTACTGTTTTTGTATTGTTTTGGTCCAAATTTTCCTTCTTTTTAAAATCTTTTTATACTCTGTCATTGATATAGAATACATGTTTCCTCCTACAAATAAAACTAAATATCTGTTTTTTATGTGAAAATATTTATGCTTTGTATGGAAAGGAATTATTTTGGCTGAGGCCTTCAGGATGCTTTCCAATTTTTATTAGCCCTCTTGGTATTCACCTGATCATCTAGGGAAAAAATTACCTCTCAATTATTTCTTTCATTTTTTGAAAACATTTTCAGTATAATCTATGGACCAGGTTTGAACTTCAAATATCTGAGAGCAGATAATTATACTTACTATACTGATAATAAGGCAATTATTATTATGTAAATATAACATTAAATTGTATAGCATTAGGGTACAAAAATGTATAAAAGGGGAAAGAAGTTAAATATTGTAAAACATATTCAAATAAAATATTTGAGATTTTAGGAATTAATAAATTAGTTACCTTTTTCACTTTGGGGGAAAGAAAGACAGCTTGGACTGACATTTCAACTTGCAGAGTAGGTGGGGTTTCTAAGTGTACATATATGGCCTGAAGAGGGAGGGAACAGCATGAACAGCATGGAATACTTGATGAGACACAAAAGGTCATTTTGGGCTATGGCTGAGGGGACATATTTGAAGGGGTACCATAAGATTATATTATGATTATAAAGATCTTAGATGCCAGGGTTACATTGAATAGGTAACACAAGTTACTCTAGAATTTGGGGTCTAGAGTGATATATTAGAATTGTGCTTTAAGAAACTGGATATGATAATTATAAGGAGAGTGGTCTTGGGATTTAGAGACAGGGAAATGAGAGAGGACGGTATTGCAGTGGTGCAGGTGAGACATAATAAATAGTGATGGAGAGGGGACGGAGAAGAAATGGATCTCAAGAAGACTTTGGGAGGAGAATTGATTAGATGTGGGCTACAAGCAAACAGACCAAATGTGTCAGTGAGATTTTCAGGCTGGATGAAGAAGGAGGCTTTACTTATAGTTGAAGCTAATTAAATAGCTTCAAAGAGGAAAACCATAGTGATGGATACCTAGATGAAGACAAAGAACTGAAAAAACTATTTAGATAATTTGAGTGGGAAAAGCTGCTACTCAGTCTAGAATGGCTCTGTACTTCCGAGCATATATTGTCCTTGCAGAGGACCTGAGTTTGGCACCCAGTGCCCGTGTTGGGCAACTCACAACCACCTGCAACTCCAGATCCAGGGGACTGGACACCATCTTCCTCCATGAGCACCTACACTTACATGCACATACCCACATACCCCATCCTCACACAAATATACACAGATACATACACAGATGTAAAAATAAGGTCTTTTAAAAATTGTTTAAGTATGAATGTTTTACCTGGATATATGTCTGTTCATCATGTGTGTGCTTGGTGCCTGTGAAAACCAGAAGAGATCACTGGATCCGCTTGAACTGGAGTTATAGATAGTTATGAGCCAACCATTTGAATTCTGGGACTTGAACCCAGATTCTCTGGAAAAGCAGCCAGTGTTCTTAAACACTGAGCCATCTCTGCAGTACCCAAAAAATATTTTTAAAAAGAAAAAGCTGCTACCAAGGGAAAAGGAAAGTGTTCATACCTAAACCAAGAGGTTTCATCATCTAATTCACATTACACTCCCTTTTTATCATGGTATGTAGACAGAGGTATGTGAATTCATGAGAAATGTGCAACCATAAATTACGTTATTTGTTGATAGGAGAATCTAAGAGTCAATACACTTCACCAATTAGTAATATGTTAAATGTCATTAGAGCATTATGAGGACAGGAGCTTTGCCTGTATTGTTTACAGCAGTAACTCAACACAACTCAATTTGTACTACTGCATAAGAAGCAGTAAGTAAGTACATAGTGAATGAACATTTATGTATAAATGAATGGAAACTTTACTTTGATCTAATTTTAAGGCCATCTTATGGTAGCCTTGTGGAAAAGGGTAGCCTCTGTAAATCTAGTAGAAAACCTGCACAACATGAACATCATAGGACTGACTCCTGGTGTATAAAAAGGAGAAAAAAACTGTTTCTCTTCTGTTCTTTTGGATCAGTGAAAATATTCACTAACTCATGTCAGTTGAGTAAAAATGACCACTTTTCCACTCCTTGTCTAAAACATGCAGAAACACTATTAGATCTAAATGTATACAGCAATAAAATTTGCAAACAAAGAAACAAACAAAAAAAACGAGGGGCTTGTTTATTTAAAAATCTAGTTCAATGGACTAAATACAAAGCTTCTTTTTTCCTTTTCTTTTTTTTACCCTTTTTTCTTTTCTTCTGTAGTTTGCTGCCTCATCTCTCTTGATCTTCCATAGTAGTTTCTAGTTGTTTTTAGTGACATTTGAAATGAAAATTATTAGCATAAGACTTTACTGCTCTGTTATTATATTGTACAGTGTCAATTTTAGATATAAACATATGGCCTTTGAATTTATCTGTGAAATTATCTAAATGATACAATCTGTACCACATAAAATAATGGCAATTTCATAGCTCAAACTCATGTTGTCTTATTGGAACAGTAGAAACACTGAACAACTGTAACTTTACTCATTTTCCTTCTACTTATCGTGAAACTCAAATTCTACCAACACTCTCTCTCTTCAGCTTGCTGTTGAATATGGAAGGACTCAAATGTAAAGGAGCCTTGATCTGTTCTATCTTTCTCCTTTCTTGTATGCATTATTTTCAGATTAAATGAGTATATGCTATATGGAAGTAACATAAAGAAGACATGGTAAGTTTCCTTGATAGTTCATATTTTTAAGTTATTGTGTTTCTATATTAGAAACAAGCTCTTGTAGGCAAGGAAAGTGTGGAGTCTCTCACCAGCAACATCTTTCTTATTCATGTTGGGCTTCAATCTTTAGAAACTGAATGAATCTACAGGAAGTCTGAATGTTAGGACACAAGAAACACTATATATGCACACAGACAGAGTGGCATGAAGACAAACATTCATGTTGAGTTTATGTTCTCTGCTCACATGCATGGACGATCATTCCACTTGTCTACGCAGACAAGTGCAAACATTGTTCACGTGTTGTTTTACAAAACATAACTAGCAAAAAAGAATACCAAGATAGCAATAGCAGAGCTTTAATCAAGCACAAAGTTCTTCTAGTATGGAACCCTGAATGACTACACTGGTCAATTGCATGTGAGCTGACCCTTGACCTTATTTGTCCTAACTCAAATCTTACATTGTTGACAAAGGATGTGGATGCTGATATAAAACTGAGGCATCAAATTGTGTTGCTCAGAAAATTTATAATGAAAATCATGAAAGAGAACTTCCAAGTCACTTTGGTCACAAAAAGAAGAGGCTTAAAAATAGGAGTATTTTCCTGAGACAGTTGGAGCATCTACAAATACCTTTATTTCTACATAAATAGGTATCATCATGAGATTTTCCTGCTCATCCACACAGATCTTTTACAAGCACACAACCATAGCTAATCACAATCTCCAATGACTCCTAATGTACACTGTTCTAGGAAAACATGTATAAGGTGAGAAAAACCTGAAAACAGGCAAAATGTCTACCATCATAGAAAAAAGGGAAAAAAAGCATGTAAGTAAAAGCAAAAAGCATGTAAACAAAATGAATAAAGGAAAAGTGAATGAGAAGAAAAGAGTTAGAGCGGGATAGAGGATGGAACAAAGAAAAGCAGAGGATAAATAAAGAAACAACTAAAAGAAGAATGAAAACTAAATGATGGATACTAGAGAAAGGGCAAATAGGAGTGAGTTAGACCATGCTGCCATTCTCTGTTGACATACAAAAAAAGTTGAGAAGTTGAAAATGCTGCCTTGATTGCTAATAAAGTTCAAATTTATCTAAAGACAGGAAACACCACCTAGATTATTAATACATAGCTACTTGAGAGATTAGATAAGATTTGGAGATAACAACAGAATCAAACAAGTATAATGTATTCTTTTACTAAGGCATAAAGAGCCCACCAGTCCCTGTCTCTAACAATCTTTATTGAATTTCTTAAGAGGAAACTGAGTTTCTTACCTCATTAACCATGTCTAGGTAATGTTAGTAGCATATTGTTCCTTACTTTATTAAGATTCCTGAGATGCCCGTTAGTTTTAGCTACAACTAGGCATCTGTGCTCACAGGGTCACAGCCAATAAGAGTTGAAGTCTGTCCTCTTAGAGGGGATATGAGGTCTCCAAGGAAACAACACAGGACAATTGTACCAGCTGCTGTTTGGGTTCTTGAAAAGCTTTTGGAAGTGAATTCTTTTAAAACTGAGGCCTTATTGAACTTTATAGTACATTTTCCTCCAAGGACATCAGCAGGCACAGCATTTTATAAAAGATCATTATTATTGGAGAGTAGGTCAAAAGCACTGCACATTTATTTGGTTCAATTTTAGTGCTCCCTCTCTATTATTATTTACCCACTTTATTTTATTCTATTTTGGAGAGGTAGTTGTGGTCTTCTTGTCTATGTACAGTCAGGCTTGTTTACTAATTTTTTAAAAAATGATATTTTGTATTGCTCCAGAACCTTCCATGAATCTGTCATGGTCTTGTCCAGGCATAAGTGGCTGGCATCACAATATTCAAAAGAAATCATGTAAATTGTTTTTCTTTTGCACAATTTACATAACTGATATAAAATAATAATAAATATCAATTCAAATATATGGAAAATAATGAAAATTAGTTGAAAAGCAATCTAAAAACATTCCTAATTTTAATGGGAAATGAAGAAGCCATGGGAAAATGAACTGTTTTTTTATTACTCTCCTTAAAAAATTTTCTTATTTTATGTGTGTAAATGATTTCCCTGTATGTGTGTACAATGAACATGACTAGTACCCATGTAAGCCAGAAAAAGACATCAAATCCCCTGGAACTGTATTTAAAGATGGTTATAAGCCACCATATGGGTGCTGGAACTAAAACCGGGTCCTCTGAAAGAGTAGTAGCCAGTGCTCTTAACCACTGAGCCATCTCTCCAGCTCTCTGTTCTACTTCTTTCCACCTTTCTTTTTTTTCTCATGGTGGCAGTACATTTTTAAATTATATTTTAAAATTTATTTTACATACCAACCAGTTTCCCCTCCCTCATTTCCTTCTTTTCTCTTCCCCCACCTCCTTCCTACCCTCCTCATTCACTCCTTAGAAAGAGTGAGGCCTCCCATGAGAGTCAACATAGCGTGGCATATCAAGTTGAGGCAGGATCAAACTCCTTCCCCCTGCATCAAGGCTCAGTGAGGCATCCCACTATAGGGAATAGGTTCCAGAAAGCCAACTCGTGTGCCAGGAACAGATCCTGGTCCCACTTTTAGGGGCCCTACAAGAAGACCAAGCAACACAACTATCACCCACATACAGAAGGCCTGGGTTGGTCCCATGAAGGCTCTTTAGTTGGTCTAGAGTCTGTGAGCTTCCACAAGCTTGAGTCATCTGTCTCTGTGGGTTTCCCCACCATGGTCGTGCCCCTCTTGCTCATATAATCCCTCCTCCCTCTCTTCCACCTTTCTTGAAGTATAGTTGTTAAATAAAAATTATATATATCTAAAATACAGCAAGTACTGGTTTGATATATATACACATTTAGAATGATTAATGCAATCAAACTAATCAATACATTTATAATCCCCAATACCTACTTGTATTTCTTATGATGATACTCTTTAAGATCTACTAAGCAAATTTTAAGTACACAATACAATATTATTAATTATAATAAGGGGCTGTCTTTTGAAATAGTTCAACAAAAATGATATATTGTTTAGATAAGCTCTTTCATTAACTGACTTTACAAAAATTCATTTATTAATTGAACTATATAGATTCTTACAAGATAGAGTAAATCTGAAGTTTGAACTCAAGGTATTTCACATGCTAGGCAGGTCCTCTACCACTGAGCTATGCAAGTTGCCCCAAGATAGGATAATTATCAATCCATTTTCAGATGATAAGCTACTCAAATAATGATCTAGTTATTGCCAGTTAGCATATACCCAAACAATACTAGGATCAACTAGGGAATTCAGAGTCCTAAAACATTAGTTTTTCAAAAATGTCATTGAAACATAACACACATGGAGAGTATTGAAGAAGATTTTTAGCTTTCAGCTCAAGAAATTTCCATGAATTGAACATCCCCATGTAACAGCTGTCAAATGGAAAGAAAACAAAGGAAAACAAAATAGAATAAAGCTAGCATCTAAAAGGCAACTGCGGTGATATATTGTACACACCAATACATTGTTTACCCTAATACTGTACCCTAATAAACTTATCTGAGGATCAGAGGACAGAGCCAGCCACTAGATTTAACATAAAGGCCAGACAGTGGTGGCATACATGCCTTTAATCCTATCTCACTCAGGAGGCAGAGATCTGTCTGGATCTCTGTAAGTTCAAGGCCACACTGGAAACAGAGCCAGGCAGTGGTGGCACACATTTTTAATCCCAGGACTTGAGATCTCATGTCTTTGCTTGGGAAGGACACATGGCTTTAATTCCAGGAAGTGATGGCAGGAAGCAGAAAGGTATATAAGGTGTGAGGATCAGGAACTAGAAGCTTTTTAGCAGCAGTTCAACTGAGACCCTCAAGGGTGAGGACTCAGAGACTTTCAGTTTGAGGATTCATGGAAAGAGGATAGGCTGAGGAGTTGGCAAGGTGAGGTTGGCTGTGACTTGTTCTGCTCCTCTGATCTTTCAGATTTCATGCCAACATCTGGCTCTGGGTTGTTTTTTTTTTTTATTAATAAGACCTTTTAAGATTTGTGTTATAGGCCACTCTCACATTTCCTTCCATTCTTTCCTTTTTTTTTTTTTTTTTGGTTTTTCGAGACAGAGTTTCTCTGTGTAGCTTTGTGCCCCTCCTGGAACTCACTTGGTAGCCCAGGCTGGCCTCGAACTCACAGAGATCCGCCTGGCTCTGCCTCCCGAGTGCTGGGATTAAAGGCGTGCGCCACCACCGCCCGGCCCATTCTTTCCTTTTTAAACATAACTATATCCTGATTCATAACTTTATGTACTAGTGGTCCTTGTAGTTGTACTTCAGATAACGGAATCATCTTTATATGTACTCTTTTGTGTACACTTTTGTTTATAAAAATTCATGTACTTACAGTGCTGATAGGCATTTGAGACCAGGGTTCAACTATTTTGAATATGCTTGCTGTGTCCATTCTTGACCATGTCTTTGGTTGGTCATATAGGATTATATTGCCTGAGTAGCTAGGAGCAAAATTGCTAGGCTCAGAGCATCACTTCTTCAGTTTCTGCAAGATAATATGAGAGTATCTTCCAGAATAATTATCTTAGTTTATAGTCCTATCAGCTCAAATTGCTTATGATATTTACTATCTTTCTCCTTTTGGCAACTTTGAGGTCAATTTATAGTAACATCTTGCTGTTGTTTTAATTTGTATTTCATTGGTGACTAATGAAGTTAAACATTTCTAATATATTTATTGACATTTTAGATGTCTTCTTTTGATAGATGCCTGTTCAAATCTTTATCTGCTTTTTTTGTTGTTGGGTATTCCATATTCTAAGAATTAATTTGTGAGTGTTCTTTATATGGTCTGGATATATTTTCTGTCAGCAACCTAGATTGCAAATAACTGATTGTTTGACTTGCCTTTACAATGACAAATATTTGTTAGACACCAACAATGCCTTTCAAAAATGACACTCTACATTTCTCATCTAACCTTAGTTTCAGATAGACAGGAAACAGAAACTCTGACTATTTTGTAGCTATGGACACTAATGGGCTCTATATACGAACACATTTGACCTGGAAACCTGTGGTTCAGGTTATTGGTAAAGCATTTGCCTAGCATCCTTGAAGCCTGTGTTTTGATCTCCAGTATTAGAAAGCAAAATATACATTAAAACCCAGACAATAATTACATTACCCTCATTTGAGGGAAACATTAATATCATCTTCTGTTCTGTATTCTTCCATAACTCCTCCATCCCCTGAAGCCATTATATTTCTACATACAATTTGATTGAAAATTTACATTTGGTTTTCTTAGAAGAAAGAACAGTCTTGATGTCTACTGTAATAAAATCTCTTTCTCAGCTGGGTGGTGGTGGCACACAACTTTAATCCTAGCATTTGAGAGGCAGAGGCAGGTGGATCTCTGAGTTCTAGGCCAGCCTGCTCTACAGAGTGAGTTCCAGGACAGCTAGGTCTACACAGCGAAATCCTTTCTGAAAAAAACAAACAAACATCTGTTTCTGGGTCTGTATACTTTTCTTTGTTTCCACAGAGACTCACAACTTGTTTACCCATTTTACATATTTATGTAAGATTAAACTGGGAAGCTGGAAAAGTACCTCACCAATTTAAAGTACAGTTAACTCTTGCTTAATAATGAAAAAAAATCACACTAATATTTTAAAGTTGGCTGAGGCTAAATACTGAGATACTAAAAAAAATTGAAGAGAAAAATATCATTCCAGAAGCTCACTCTATGTTCATTATTAGGAAAAAAGAAAGGTTTCTTTTGTCTCTGGATAGGTTCTTGAAGTGTGTAGGTGGTTAGCAGGACACACTCACTTATTAATTAAGAATAAGAATGTCATAAAGTAGGGAAATGTGTGTGCTATCACAAAAAGGTAAATTGTATATCAAAATGTCTGTACCCTTAGAGCAAGTGTAGCAAAAGTCACAATTGGGTAGAGGGTAAATAAAGGTCATAAAGATGTATCTTCTAGTTTTAAGCAAGGTTTGTTTCCCTAATGCAGGTACTCTTTATCATCAAGTTAAAAATATGCCTTAAATTTTATTTTCTACTGAAGGATTTGCTCTCCATTAAAAGTGAATTTGAGAATTAGAGGTAAAGTATATTGACACATATGTGTGAAAATACCATAATGAAATCCATTACTTTATATGCTGCCTTAAAAAATAATAAAAAAAAAACAGCTAAGATACCCTTAATTTTGAATACTGAGCTATGGACTACCAAAAATTCTTTAAAGTTATTTCAGATAATTTCCTGAAAATAGACTTGGAAGAGGGAAAGCATGTGTATAAGAGACATATTGCAGGCTTTTTAAGATATTGGGACTTTGATGAGTGGTCAAAGCTACATATGTCTTTGGGCATAAGGATAGGTATTTAGAATGCAGTTAAAAAACTATACTGGTTTAGGAAAATGGCAGCATCCTCCAGGGTTCATGGTCTCCCCAGCCATGAATAGTTGGCTATGTTAATAATATCAAGCATGAACACATAATAATTAGGAAGAGGTCATGAGTTTAGGAAGGAGTTGTGTGTAGGGGTGCTGGAGGAGTGGGGTATGGAGATTGTGCAGTGGACATGATGTAAATATAGTTTTATGCATGAAATTCTCAAAAATGTAAAAATATAAAGTGGTAAGGTTAGGTTACCCTATGTGCCATGTTTACAAAAAGGATATTGAGGCTTACGAAAGGGGTTTCAACAGATCTTTTGTCCTGAACACAATTTTCTCTAGGTGTATTATCATCTGATGAAGTCAAGTGCAGTTTTACACTCTTTTCCATGTTTGAGTTCCTTCTCCACAGAGTACCATTATTCTTGAGCACATACTGAAGAAAATCACAAAAAAAAACCCTGTATACTAAAGGAAATCCTTAAAAGAATCTATTTCAATAGAAATAGACAAGAATAATTATTGATTGGCATATCAAATACTTTATGTAAAATAATTTCATTTTTAAGGTACTTGAACACATTTACTATTATTTTATGAAAACTGATGAGAGGAATTTATATCTAATCTTGAGTCTTTTCTGTAGCTAGGGAATTTTTCTCCAGCTCCCACCGCCAAGTCCCGCCAGTCCTGGAGCCCACTTATAAAATAAACACACAGAATCTTACATTATTTAAACTGCTTGGCCATTAGCTCAGGCCTATCATCGTCTAGCTCTCATTCTTATATTCAGCCCATTTCTATTAATCTTTACTTTGCCACGTGGCTCGTGGCTTACTGGCGCTTTACATCTTCCTTGTCTTGGCGGTAGCTCAGCCAGTCTCCCTCTCCTTCCTCCTTCCTTAATTCTCCTCTCTCCTTGTCCCGCCTATACTTCCTGCCTGGTCACTGGCCAATCAGTGCTTTATTTATATAGAGCGATATCCACAGCACTTCCCCTCCATCTCTAAAGCCAGCTTGATATATTTGGGAATTTGGGCGTAGCTTTTCTTACTACTTCCTGCTGGAGGGGGGTGCTGTATCTTATGGGGACACAAAGAAAATTTTAGGATTATGGAGTAGATCTGAGCCAGTTGCCTGAAATCATTCCGGATGTTGGATCATCTGGGCCATGGTGTCATTGGAGACCTTTCAGGGGGTCTTGGCTGGTCAAACCTGATGTATCTTAATCTGAAACAAATCCATAGCCTCTGGCTTTCTGTGGAAACAAAAGCAGAACCTCTTTTCCAAAGTAACGTATCCTTATATCCAAATTTTGAAGTCAAGGTACCTTTAAAATTTACATTTTGGCATAACTGAACAGCTTTTACAATCAAATGTTTTTCTTCAGTTACGAATATCAAAGACAACATAATCCAGATTCTCTGTGTGATAGCCATCTTTACGTGGCTTATTACCTTTATTGTTTTTTTAAAGACTTTACTTTTAAAAACTATTTGTTTATATAACTGTATATATTTCTTTTTATCTCTTTTTGAAGCCTACATACATTTTTACATACATTGGAAACTATTTTATCTGAATCAGTCTTATTGTGAACCTATTGCTTTAAACTGCAGCCTTCTAAGCCTGAAACGGCGCTGTGGCTGCTGGCTCCGACCATTTTAGCTTCCCAACATGGCGATTCCGCCAGCTCTGGGAGCCATCAAGTCTCAGAAATAGTGGGTCTACGCTTTTATCAAAGCAGCGTGTAGCCCAGAAACCTCTCTCTCTCTCTCTCTTTTTTTTAAATACTTGTAAAGACTAAATCTACCACACAGCGTAATGTGCCACTGGCATACGTCTCATTCCTGCCATACTGTAGGTCAAGTGCACACGCCAGGAACCTGCCAGTAGCTCAAACCCGCGTTTTGCGGCGTCTAGCCGCCCATATGAGACATGAAGCAGGAAACTGGTTTTGGCTCTCTTTAGAAATGGTTATTAAATATTGTTAGGTTTAAGGTGGAAACTCGAGCCGTTGGGCGCCATTTGTAGCTAGAGAATTTTTCTCCAGCTCCCACCGCCAAGTCCTGCCAGTGCCGGAGCCCACTTATAAAATAAACACACAGACTCTTACATTATTTAAACTGCTTGGCCATTAGCTCAGGCCTATCATTGTCTAGCTCTCATTTTTATATTCAGCCCATTTCTATTAATCTTTACTTTGCCACGTGGCTCGTGGCTTACTGGTACTTTACATCTTCCTTGTCTTGGTGGTGGTTCCAGCCAGTCTCCCTCTCCTTCCTCCTTCCTCAATTCTCCTCTCTTCTTGTCCCGCCTATACTTCCTGCCTGGTCACTGGCCAATCAGTGCTTTATTTATATAGAGCGATATCCATAACACTTTTCTATTTGGATTGCCTCAGTTCCTGAATTGATACAAATAAAATTTGTGTTTTATGTCTATGTTATATGAATACCACATGTCTGATTAATTATTAATGCATTCTGTACAATACTTATCACAGTGCAAATGAAATAAAAATGATTTATAGGAGGAGGTTTGTCAATAGATTTTGCAATTATTGATTTCATAATTTACAGTATGATATATTAATATATCAAATAACTAAGCATCAATGTCAGATGATATTAAAGAAACTGAGGATACAGGAGATAGACATTAATGTAAATAAGTTATTGAAATGTAGCTGAGAAATACTATAGCTATGAAAAACATAATATCACAAAATGAAAAATTAGTTTTGGTATACATCATTAGAGAAACCTTCTAAAAGAAAGCAACGTTGAAAGGTATTGAAGGGAGGGCAGAAGTTGATCAGGTTGGGTAAGTAGGAAATCATTTCAAATAGAGAAATCAGAATTGATGAACACAGTGTTAGGTCTAGATGGTTTACATAGAAGAAATTTGGGGCGTTATTTTGTATGACAAGAAAGTCTAGAGAACTACTCTTAAAGTGGTATTACCATCTTTTCATAGAAGACACATCACTGCTTCATAATTTGGATATTTCTTTGGATTGGCTTTGGAGGGGCTGATAGAGGATATTAAACTTTTAAAGCTGTATTAAATTCAATCTACATGAAAGAACATATTTAAAGTCCCTATGAGCTACAATAATAACTGTTCTAGCAAGATATGTCCACTGGTACAGTAGTGACATGAAAGTTATGGGAGTAACTAATTACTTTCCTACTGGACTTAAGGCCTGCTCCATGAGATGGTGCTCATATCTGACAGCAGAGTCACGTGCTCAGACAGGTCATAGACCCTTGGGAAAAGCCTACCACTATTATTCTGCTGAATGGACACAGTATCAAACTGACTCATAATGACTTATTGTTACACCAGTAGATTAGTGCATCTCTCAGCCCTCATCAGAAAAGCTTCTTCTTGTATAAAATGGCAGTTGGCACAGAGCCCTACAACTGGCCAAAATGTAAAGAGTAAGAGACCTCAAAGTGCTCAGCCCTAAATGGGATGTCTATAACACACCCTTTCCCCCAGGGCTCAGAGATCATTTCCAAAGAGGGGGCAGGAAGATTATAAGAGCAATAGGTGGTGCATTACAAAACAAACAAAACAAAACAAAATAGTATTTTCTGGACTCAGTGGGGCAATAGCACATATAAACTCATACTGATTGTGAAAGCATGTACAAGCTGTTTTTTAACTCAATCCAGACAAAATCCTACAAGGAAGGGGTGGGTGGGCATGAAGTGCCACATGTAGTGGAGACACTATTAGCATTTGATAGTTGCTTAGAGAAGCAAGGTCAGTTTTCTTTAAAGATGGGATACTTGGAAGGTTGGCCATACTCCTGAGCAAGCTCTACACCCAAGAGTATTTGGGCAACAAAGACTGGACTTGGATGGTTTAAAGAAAAGAGATAACAAGAATTTGAGTGGGTAGCGAAGCAGGGGTGGATCTGGGAGGAGTTGGGGAAGGAGGATGTATATGACCAAAATTATATTGTATGCAATTCTGAAAGAATTAATAAAAACATTATTTAAAAAACAAAAGAATAACAAAGGATTGTTTAAGCTTTGCACATTCATCCAGGTATAATGTGGCAGGGGTGGGACCTGGTAATAGTTCCTTCCCTAGTAAAAATGACAAGGGATAAAGCTTTCCATGTAGCAAATCACTATTCCACCTCCACTGAGAACAGCTGATAATTTGAAAGTAGGATACATTTATCTTTTTGCAACCAAAATAATTCACTTGTTGAGTTTTAGCAAGAGAATATGCCTTCATTAAATTCATTGTCTCCTATGATTAAGCAGTACCATATTTTAAAAATCACATCAGTATTTGAAGCTCATCTATCATGTATTACACAATAAGTGGTACCATAAATACTTTTATAGCTTCCTGATTCTGCTGCTATCCATGGGGCCTGTGAAAAACCTTGTGGGGAAGGGGAACATAAAATGAAGCAGGTTTTTGAAGTTCACCTTAAACTGCATCCATACCATAGAAGATGGAATCATGGATGCTGCCAATTTTGAGCATCTCCTCTGGTAGAGTAGATATATGAACTGAAAAGCTGGGAATCTTGGTGAAGAAGTTGTAACCACTGAAATGAGCAAAAGTAAGATCATTGCAACTTCCAAAAAGTATTTGAGATATCTTGCCAAATAATATTTGAAGATTTGTTCCATGTGGTTGCTTAGAGCCAAGCAAATGAAGTATGCCGGGTGGTGGTGGCGCACGCCTTTCATCCCAGCACTTGGGAGGCAGAGCCAGGCGGATCTCTGTGAGTTCGAGGCCAGCCTGGGCTACCAAGTGAGTTCCAGGAAAGGCGCAAAGCTACACAGAGAAACCCTGTCTCAAAAAAACAAAAAAAAAGAAAAAGAAAATGAAGTATTATATGACTTACACACTAATTAGGATGAACAGGAAGAGTAATATGACAATTAAAATGCATTGATATAAGATGCTTTGTATGAATTCATAAATAAAATTTAGGAGTAAACAACTTAAAAAATAATTTTATATATTGGTCGTTATAATTAGGGCATTAGAACTAGCCAGTTGAATGAAGATGGACTCCAAATATTGATGATTGGCTATTTTTTGTGCTATAAATGAAATATCATTGGCCTTTAAGACAATTGGTTAAAGGCTACTGCAGGCTGATGACTTGAGTTCAATTTCTGGGACCTTCATGGTGGAAGGAGAATACTGACTCTTGCAAGTTATCCTCTGACTTCCATTCACACACACACACACACACACACACACACACACACACACACACGTAATTTAATAAATGTAATATCAACTGTGATGCAGCTCCTGCATTCAAGTATGGACCTAAAAGATAAAAAACTCATAGGTAGCAAAATCTTGCCAAGTATCATGTGGCTAGACTATTTCTAGAATGCACATGAGCTTTGGAATAAGATAAACTAAATTTATAACCAAATCTATCACTTGCAATTTGTTTTTTTTTCCCTTGTATTCAAAGGACGCATTCAAAATGAATGTAAATAGCATTAGCCTCCCCGTGTTAACAATGATAAGCTGGATGCTTGTTTGCTCTGTTTAGGTGGAACCATGACTGACAGCTTCCTTGGTGTTGGCAGCCCTAACCACCTGTGTGTCAACAGCTTAGGGATCAGGCTTGAGGCCACAGAAGCTTAGAACTCTTAAGAACTACAGACTTTTTCCCCCAAGTGTGCAAATCTAAAGATATAGCTTTAGGTGCTGAGGATAGAGAAATCTCTGGGCCTTCAAATCTGCCTACTTCCCCCAGCTAGTGTTGGAGACTTCAGCTCTGGATGTTGGAACCCTTGCTCTTAACTCTTGATGCCTCTGAAACTAGTTCTTCCAATGACCGCAGCTCACTACCTCGGCTCTTTGGATCCTCTTGCCTTTTGGAGACGTGGCCGTCCTCCACCTCTTGCCTTCTTAGAACTTTACAGTCTATGTCACTGAATGAGCTGAGGGCTTAGAGCTTTTGGAGTTCCTGGGACTTATAGCCTAAGGAATTACTCCACAGCTGATTCTTAGGTGCTAGTAGTCTGCCTGTGGCTGGAAGCCAAGGGTTTTAATACTTAATACTATCAGCTTGGCCCACTCTACCCATGATTTTTCTAAAGTGGCAATAAAAGACAAGAAAAGCCATGTTGTCTTCTCAGGATTAGAAACGAAAAAGAGCTCTAGGGCCCAGGCCCTGGGACATAGTCAGTCCCCATGAACCCCCATCCAAATCTGCCCCAAGTAGATGGCCAGCAGGGAAAACTCCTATAGCCAGGCTCCCCCACCAAAACCTCCCATCAGATCCTGCAACCTACAAGACCCACCCCCTACCCCAATACTCATCTGCCTGCGACCACAGTAACTTCCTGCGACCCCAGTAACTTCCTGAGACAACGAATCTGCCAGCTCTCATTGGACCAAGAGGTGAGTGACTCTTCTCCCACCCAGAGAAGTCCTGCCTCTAGTACCCAGGCCCTGGGACACAGCCAGTCCCTGGGAACCACCACCCAACTCTGCCCCAGTTGCTGGACAGCAGAGAAAATTCCTGCAGCCAGGCTCCCCCACCAACCCCCCCCCCAACAGACCCTGCAATCTACAAGACCCATGCCCTACCCCAATACCTATCACCATGCAACACCAGTGGCTTCCTGAGACACAGAATCTGCCAGCTCTCATTGGACCAAGAGAGGGTTTCTGAGACACAGAATCCACCAGCTCTGACTGGACCAGGAGCCCTGATAAGACCATGAGTGGCTCTGTGAGTCACAGAATCAACTAGCTTGGATTGAACCAAGAGCAGCTCCCTGAGATACAGAATCTGCCAGCTCCAATTAGACCAAGAGCTAAGATAGGACACAGAGGGGTCCCCTGAGACACAGACACAACACGCACATTAAAAGTCTCCCAACCAAAAAAAGCCCAGGACCAGATGGTTTCAATGCAGAATTCTATCAGATTTTCAAAGAAGTGTTAATACCAATACTCTTCAAATTGTTCCACACAATAGAAACAGAAGCAATGTTACCAAACTCCTTTTATGAGGCTACTGTAACTCTGATTCCCAAGCCACACAAAGATGCAATCAAGAAGAGAATTACAGACCAATCTCTCTCATGAACATTGATGCAAAAATACTCTATAAAATATTGGCAAACCGACCCCAAGAACACATCAAAAAAATTATCCACTATGATTAAGGAAGTTTCATCCCAGAGATTCAAGGATGGTTCAACATACAAAACTCTGTCAATGTAATACACCATATAAACAAATTGAAAGAAAAAAAACCACATGATCATTTCATTAGATGTTGAAAAGACCT
This sequence comes from Peromyscus eremicus, assembly GCF_949786415.1. Lineage (NCBI taxonomy): Eukaryota > Metazoa > Chordata > Mammalia > Rodentia > Cricetidae > Peromyscus > Peromyscus eremicus. Next base: position 89,786,082 of record NC_081439.1, on the reverse strand, counting down.
TTGACAAAATCCAACACCCCTTCATGATAAAGGTCTTGGAGAAATCAGGAATACAGGGAATATACTTAAACATAATAAAGGCAATTTACAGCAAGCCAACAGCTGACATTAAATTAAAAGGAGAAAAACTCAAAGAGATTCCACTAAAATCAGGAACAAGACAATGCTGTCCACTCTCCCCATATTTATTCAATATAGTACTTGAAGTTCTAGCCAGAGCAATAAGACAACAAAAGGAGATCAAAGGGATATAAATTGGAAAGGAAGAAGTCAAACTTTCACTATTTGCAGATAATATGATAGTAAAACTAAGTGACCCCAAAAATTCTACCAGGGAATTCCTATAGCTGATAAACACCTTCAGTAATGTGGCAGTATACAAGATTAACTCAAAAAAATCAGTAGCCCTCCTATATACAAATGATAAATGGGCTGAGAAAGAAATCAGAGAAACACCACCCTTTACAATAGCCACAAATAATATACAATACCTTGGGGTAACTATAACTAAGCAAGTGAAGGACATGCATGACAAGAACTTTAAGTCCCTGAAAAAAGAAATTGAAGAAGATATCAGAAAATGGAAAGATCTCCCATGCTTATGGATAGGTAGGATTAACATAGTAAAAATGGCAATCTTACCAAAAGCAATCTACAGATTCAATGCAATCCCCATCAAAATACCAACACAATTCTTAACAGACCTGGAAAGAACAATATTCAACTTCCTTTGGAAAAACAGAAAACCCAGGATAGCTAAAAGAATCCTGTACAACAAAGCTACCTCTGGAGGCATCACCATCCCTGACCTCAAGCTCTACTATAGAGATATAGTAATAAAAACAGCTTGGTATTGGCATAAAAACCGACATATGGACCAATGGAATCTAATTAAAGACCCTGACATTAACCCACACACCTATGAATACCTGATTTTTGACAAATAATCCAAAAGTGTACAATGGAAAAAAGAAAGCATCTTCAACAAGTGGTGCTGTGTTTCTTTTTTATTTTATTTATTTTATACTAAGAATTTTTTTCATTGATTTTACACACCAATCAAAGATCCCCCTCTTCCCTCCTCCTGCCCCCCCCCAGCGTTCCCCTCACAACCTACCCCAACTCCCCTCCACAAGAAGGCAAGGCCTGCCATGGGAAGGCACATCCAGTAGAGGCAAGTCCAAGCCCTTCCCCCTGCCTCAAGGCTGCTCAAGGTGTCCCATCATAGGTAGTGAGCTCCACAAAGCCTGATCATGCACCAGTGATGGATTCTGACTTTACTGCCAGGGGACTCCCCAAGTAGATCAAGCTACACAACTGTCTCGCCATGCAGAGGATCTAGTCCAGTCCCATGCAGGCTCCACAGCCATCGATCCAACTTTCACGAGTTTCCACTAGTTTGGTTTGGTTGTCTCTGCAGGTTTCCCCATCATGATCCTGATGCACTTGCTCATAGAATCCCTCTTCTCTCACTCTGACTGGACTCCTGGAGCTCTGCTTGGTGTTGGGCTATGGATCTCTACATCTGCTTCCATCAGTCATTGGAGAGAAGCTCAAATGATGATAGTTAGGGTATTCACCAGTCTGACCACTGGGGCAAGCCCGTTCAGTTCAGGCACCCACTCCACTATTTCTAGTAGTCCAACCTGGGGTCATCCTTGGGGATTTGTGGCGACTTTCCTAGCACTGGATTTGTCTCTATCCCCATGATATATCCCTTTATCATGGTATCTCTTTCATTGCTTCCCCCCTCCATCTCTGTTCCAGCTCAACCATCCCATTCCCTTACGATCTCATCCCGTATCCCCTACCCTCAATTGCCAACACTTCATCCCCAGTTTACTCATGGAGATCTCATCTATTTCTCCTTCCCAGGGTGATCCATGCATCCCTCTTTGGGTCTTCCTTGTTAGCTAGCTTCTCTGGAGCCGTGGGTTGTAGTCTGGTTATCATTTGCTTTACATCTAGTATCCACTTATAAGTGAGTACATACCATGTTTGTCTTTCTGAGTCTGAGTTACCTCACTCAGGATGATATTTTCTAGTTCCATCCATTTGCCTGCAAATTTCATGATGTCATTGTTTTTCTCTGCTGAGTAGCACCCATTGTATATATGTACCGCATTTTATTTATCCATTCTGGATAAATAACTGGAGAAAAGCCTTCAGAAGCAGAGGGCATGGCTTTTTCAGTAGCCCTGCTTACAGTGGTCTCTGTAGCTGAAATGCAGTTTCCTCACATTATCAAACAGTGTACAAATCAGGGAGGAGGCATTCTCAGGTTTGCACTGCCAAAGAAGGGCCTATTTGGCTGACAGCTCCTTGTTCCAGGCAGCTAGGCATAAGCTGTCAGCTGTCATTCAAGGGCCCAGATGGCCAACACCCAACAGTTTTGCTCATTCACAAAAGAAACAAAAAATACTTTAAATGAAGACTTAGAGTTAATATTCTTTGCAGTATTTAACAATGATTACCTGCTTCCAGAAGTCCCAAGGGAGAGTTAGGTCCTTCTGATCTCTGTGATCTAAGCCTTTGCTCCCTCAACATCTTTGTGAAAGGGAAACAGATAAATACAGAATTCAATGGCTAGATATGTAGTAGATATCAACAAATTTTCATTTTTGTTCTATTTAAATTCCTGGAGTGAATTGTTAATATTGTGGATTAAAAATCTTTGAGTCATTCTACCCTCTAATTGATTTGATAGGGTCCCTGAAAAACTCAGAGGCACATCAAAGGGTAACTGTTCATATCACATCAGTCTCTGCTGTTGTTGATACTATGAATTGTTATGAAATCCTAAACATATGCCTCAGTCTGGTCCTCAGGAATATTAGTCTTCATTAGTTTGAATCTCATATCTTTGGCTGCTTCTATGGAGTCTATTTCCACACTTCTACATCAAAGCATTTCCCATTGGCCTTAAGATTCTTACGAGGCCTTTTTTATTGCTATACAAATGAAACACTATCTGTTCTTGGAGAAACTGTTAGAGCTCCCCAAATCAAAAGGACTTATAGACTTTCTCATTAGGAGAAGACGAAAGCTAGTTACTCTAAAAGCTGTCAACAAGAGAGATGGAGGTACCTCTTCCTTGAATGAATGAATAAATCAGCCAAGCTAAAAGTGCTATCAAGAGAGATTAGCTGCTAAGTGCTGATTGCCCATGGCGTTGACTTCTGATGAAATTCAAAAACCACCATCTTGCACAGTTCTGAATATGATGGGTTTACTTTGCCAGGGTCAACACCCTCCATCTCCTGAATTCAATTATCATCTTCGTGGATGACACACAAATCTACTTGTCTGTGCTGCACTTAATCCCTGGGTTCAGTGCTGTATAACTAAGGCAACCATATTTTCTGCACCAAAAGTCAGAAGACACATGCATGGCCTGACAAAAGATTGCTTTCTTTTTTTCCTGATGTGTGAATTATTCATATGAAGACTTGCAGAGACAGAAAAATTCAATCACATTTAGTTGTACTTTTAATGAATTTACTGAAAAGATATCTAGCAGATGTCTATCGCTGTCACCATCAGCATCAACATACATTTATCCTCGGTAGCTTCCTCCAGCTTAAACTTTTCCTACCATCAATAGGAAATTTGATCATTTTTCCTGTAAGACAGGTAACTTAGGGTAATGTCCAACTCACCTAACCACGTGTTCTGCACATCTGATTAGTTTGTAAATGATTACTTCTTCGAGGAAAAAAAAGTTTTTCTCTCTATTTTACTTTCCTAACACTGCCACCACAGTAATCGTATACGCTGACAGTTGATCAGCTTATATGTGTGGTAGAAAGAACTAGTAAAGTGTATCAAAGTGACAGATTCTTGAATCTAATCCTCATAGAGACTGATTTAACATAGCTGGAGTAGGATCCTGAGATTTGTATATTTTTTGAAGCAGGGGTTCATGTAGCCCAGGCTGTCCTTGAACTTGCTATGTAGTCAAGGATGCTGTTAAACTTATTATCTTTCCTCACCCCCTGAGAGCAACACACCAGGTTTATACAGTGTTCAGGTTGAAGCTAAGGTTCCTTCCATGCTAGGCAAGCACCTCACCAAAGGAGCTGTGTCCCCAGCTCTGAAGTTTCAGTAGTTTCTAGAACAGGTAATCCATATAACAGTATTCAGTATGAACAGTTTATTTTGATATTTCATGTTTAAATTTAGTTGTTTTAGTAAATGCTTCTATTTTGAACCATAAAAGCATATTAAGGGAAAGCTACTGTTTGTAATTCAACTGAAGATAAAATGTGTCTAGTGGATTTAATCATGCTACTGAATAAATCAGGATAAGCACCTCCCTTACCGTGATAGCAAGGTAATCTCATTGTGGGCCAAGTACCTGATGAGGAAGAGGTAGCATAATAAGAATCACTACATAATAAAATGAGAAAAAAAAAGCCTCTAATGTGAATGGATGGATGCTCAACATAGTTTGCTGGCATTTTGAATTCAGTGGTGTTTGGAAACTTTCCCCACTATTTCCAATTTGTTTGCTTGCCTAATAGTAACTTTGGATGACAGAAATGTCCATTTTAGCATGCAGGCTTACAGAAACATCATAATGTGACTTTAGCATTGCTCTCAAGCTAACTGTATCCATTTTCTGATTTGTGATGCTGGAGGCATTCCAGTTTCCCTTGCTTTCATGTTACTCTGTTTCCCAGACAATGGTTTTGAGTCCTGTGTAGAAATTTCTGCAGACACAATCCTCAATTGTCACTGTACTTCTAATATTCCACTGTAAAATAAAAATCCTGTTGAGATTTATTAAGGCTTGTATATGCTATCTTTTTCAACTCACAGACATACTGAGACCCATTGCTGTCTTCTTATCTTGTGTAAAATTAGCAATCTGCTGAAATTGGCATTCTGTTTTTGCATTTGTTAGTTTGGGAAAGAGGACTCCCCCACACATATATATTACATTTCCTTATAGGAAGGGTAGTTATTTAAAATATTCTCCACATTGTGCCGGGCGGTGGTGGCGAAGGCCTTTAATCCCAGCACTCGGGAGGCAGAGCCAGGTGGATCTCTGTGAGTTCGAGGCCAGCCTGGGCTACCAAGTGAGTTCCAGGAAAGGCGCAAAGCTACACAGAGAAACCCTGTCTCAAAAAAAAAAAAAAAAAAAAACCCAAAAAAAAAATATTCTCCACATTGTGCCACTTAATAATTTATTCTAGACAGGTATACATATCAATACTCTAGAGCTGTTTCTTTTGTTTTTGTTTGAATTTCTGGCAACATTCCATTCCACAAATGGAATGCTCAACAACTAATTGAACAAATTACTTAATGAAGTATCTAGAATACCTACTCAAAGTTATATAGTTTGTGTATTTTCATATGGATATTCACAGGCAAATTATCCTGCACCGAGCATATACCACTGAGGATTTTTGTTGGATTTTTCTTTTGTTTTGTTTTGGTTTTGGTTTTTCGAGATAGGGTTTCACTGTGTAGCCCTGGCTGTCCTGAACTCACTCTGCAGACCAGGCTGGCCTGGAACTCACGAAAACCTGCCTGCTTCTGCCTCCAGAGTGTCGGGATTAAAGGCATGCGCTACTACTACCTGGCTCCATGGAGGTTTAAAAAACTCTAACATGAAAGATTTATTCCTTTGTGGAGAGTAAAAATCTGTATTATGTATTTTTTCAGAATATGTCTTTTTTATTTTACACACCAACCACAGTTTCCCCTCCCTCCTCTCCTTCTGTTCTCTCCCCCCACCTCCTTCCTATCCTACCCCCACCCCATCCACTCCTCAGAAAGGTAAGGCTTCCCATGGGCAGTCAACAAAGCATGGCATATCAAGTTGAGGCAGGACCAAGCTCCTCCCCCTGCATCAAGGCTGAGAGAGGCATCCCACCACAGGGAATAGGTTCCAAAAAGTCAGTTCATGTACCAGGGATAGATCCTGGTCCCACTGCTAGGGGCCCCACAAACAGACCAAGATACAAAACTGTCACTCACATGCAAAGAGCCTAGGTTGGTCCCATGCAGATCCCCTAGCTGTTGCTCTAGAGTCCATGTGCTCCCACGAACTTGGGTCAGCTGTCTCTGTGGGTTTTCCTGTCATAACCCCCCTGGCTCATATAATCTCTCCTCCCTCTCTTCAACTGGATTCCCGGAACTCCACCCAGTGCCTGGCCATGGACCTCCGAATCTGCTTCCATCAGTCCCTGGACAAAGTTTGTATGATGACAATTAGGGTAGTCACCAATCTTACCACAAAAGGTCAGTTCAGATACCCTCTCCACCACTGCCAGGCATCCTAGCTGGGGTCATTCCCATGAACCTCCAGGAGCTTTTTTGGCAGCAGGCCTCTCCCCAATCCCATACTGGCCCCCTCTATCAAGATGTCTCCCTTGTTGCTCTCCCTTTCCGTCCCTCCCCCAACTCAATCATCCCGATCCCTCATGTTTCCATCCATATTTTATTTTTGAAGTTATAATTTGCTTTAAAATTAACATATTCTTCCTTTAAATGTTTAAATCTATGAGAGTAGTAATCCTATTTTACATTAATTCCAAATCAAGCCTAATAAATCTTGTCCTTAAACACTATTTTGAATGTATGTTATAATATGCATTTATTTTACTCATGTGCATATATTGGAAACACATACGGACAGTTATAAAAGACATATTATATTACCCTATGGGTTCAATTAATCTTGTGGAAAATTTACTGTACTGTGTATATCAATTCCTATATGTTTAGTATGTAACGATCAGTAGAATTGTCTTATTATTGGTTAATAAAAAGATAGTTTCAACATAGCAGGATACAAGATCAACTCAAAGAAATCAGTAGCCCTCCTATATACAATTGACAAAGAGGCTGAGAAGGAAATCAGAGATACATCACCCTTTTTACAATAGCCACAAATGACATAAAATACCTTGGGGTAACACTAACCAAGCAAGTGAAGGACCTATATGACAAGAACTTTAAGTCCCTGAAAAAAGAAATTGAAGAAGATCTCAGAAAATGGAAAGATCTCCCATGCTCATGGATAGGCAGGACTAACATAGTAAAACTGGCAATTTTACCAAAAGCAGTCTACAGATTCAATGCAATCCCCATCAAAATACCAACACAATTCTTCACAGACCTGGAAAGAATAATACTCAACTTCATATGGAAAAACAAAAAACCCAGGATAGCCAAAGAATCCTGTACAATAAAACAACCTCTGGAGGCATCACGATCCCTGACTTCAAGCTCTACTATAGAGCTACAGTAATAAAAACAGCTTGGTATTGGCATAAAAACCGACATGTAGACCAATGGAATTGAATTGAAGACCCTGACATTAATCCGCACACCTATGAACATATAATTTTTGACAAAGAAGCCAAAAGTGTACAATGGAAAAAAGAAAGCATCTTCAACAAATGGTGCTGGCATAACTGGATATCAACATGTAGAAGGCTGCAAATAGATTCCTATCTGTCACCGTGCACAAAACTTAAGTCCAAGTGGATCAAGGACCTCAACATAAATCCAGCTACTCTGAACCTGCTAGAAGAGAAAGTAGTCTTGAATGCATTGGCATAGGAGATCACTTCCTAAATATAACACCAGTAGCACAGACACTGAGAGAAACAATCAATCAATGGGACCTCTTGAAACTGAGAAGCTTTTGTAGAGCAAAGGATACGGTCAACAAGGCAAAGCGACAGCCTACAGAATGGGAAAAGGTTTTCACCAACCCCACATCTGACAGAGGACTGATATCCAGAATATATAAGGAACTCAAGAAATTAGACATTCATGCCCAACAGTCCAATTAAGAAATGGGCTATAGAACTAAACAGAGAATTCTCAACAGAGGAAACTCAAATGGCTGAAAGACATTTAAGGAATTGCTCAACATTCCTAATCATCAGGGAAATGCAAATAAAAACAACTCTGAGATACCACCTTATGCCTGTCAGAATGGCTAAGATCAAAAACACTGAAGACACCTTATGCTGGAGAGGATGTGGAGCTAGGGGAACTCTCCTCCACTGCTGGTGGGAATGCAAGCTTGTACAACCACTTTGGAAATCAATATGGCGCTTTCTTAGAAAATTGGGAATCCATCTCCCCCAAGATCCAGCTATACCACTCTTGGGCATATACCCAAGGAATGCTCAATCATACCACAAGAGCACTTGCTCAGCTATGTTCATAGCAGCGTTGTTTGTAATAGCCAAAACCTGGAAACAACCTAGATGCCCTTCAACTGAAGAATGGATAAATAAAATGTGGTACATATACACAATGGAATACTACTCAGCAGAGAAAAACAATGACATCATGAGGTTTGCAGGCAAATGGATAGATCTAGAAAAAATCATCCTGAGTGCGGTAACCCAGACTCAGAAAGACAAACATGGTATGTACTTACTCATAGGAGGATACTAGATGTGGAACAAGGGTGACTGGACTGCTACTCACATCACCAGGGAGGCAACCTGGAAAACAGGACCCCAAGAAAGACACAGGGATCACCCAATGACGGAGAAATGGATGAGATCTACATGAACAGCCTGGACTTGAGTCAGGGTAATGAAGGGCAGGGCTGAGAGAAAGAGAGCTTGGGAGAGCGGGAGATCCCAGCTGGATTAAGAACAGAGAGGGAGAACAAGGAATAGGAGACCATGGTAAATGAAGACCACATGAGAATAGGAAGAAGCAAAGTGCTAGAGAGGCCCACAGAAATCCACAAAGATACCCCCACAATAGACTGCTGGCAATGGTCGAGAGACAGCCCCAACTGACCTACTCTGGGGATGGGATGGCCAAACACCCTAATTGTTGTGCTAGAAACCTCATCCAACTACTGAGGGATCTGGATGCAGAGATCCATGGCTAGGCCCCGGGTGGAGCTCTGGGAGTCTAATTAGCAAGAAAGAGGAGGGTTTATATGAGTGAGAATTGTTGAAACCAAGATTGGATAAAGCACAGGGACAAATAGCCAAACGAATGGAAACACATGAACTATGAACCAATGGCTGAGGGGCCCCCAACTGGATCAGGCCCTCTGAATGGGTGAGACAGTTGATTGGCTTGATCTGTTTGGGAGGCATCCAGGCAGTGGGACCGGGTCCTGTGCTAATTGCATGAGTTGGCTGTTTGAAACCTGGGGCTTATGCAGGGTCCCTTGGCTGGGCCTGGAAGGAGGGGACTGGACCTGCCTGAACTGAGTCTACCAGGTTGATCTCAGTCCTGGGGCGGGGAGGCTTTGCCCTGGAGGAGGTGGGAATGGGGGTGGGCTGGGGGGAAGGGGAGGGGGGCGGGAGGGGGGAGAACAAAGGAATCCGTGGCTGATATGTAGAACTGAATTGTATTGTAAAATAAAATTAAAAAAAAAAAATTAAAAAAAGAAGAAAAAAAAGATAGTTTCTTTCTAAAGCTACATGGTATCTATGGAGGGTCAGGGAAGGGCTCCTCTGCTAATTGTAATCATCCAGAAGCTTATTTCATAATAATGCAAAAAAATTGTTGCAGTATATTAAATGGTGTTATTTTCCATGGTGGGAGAAAAGGAAACTATTCACAGTTGCCCACTTATCAAAGAAGTAATAACTCATTATACAGAATGAGGCATCCAGTCTCAATTAACAATAAGAGAACCAACCAATATATAACCTTACTGTGTGCCAAGGAAAGTAGAGCTGAATAACACTAATGCCTCTAATAACAAGGAACAAATTTGATGAGTTACAGGCATTACATGTCTCATTTTCACAGACATTATTAAATTATATTCCCAAGTAACAAACAATAACACTTTTTACTCTCATTTATAAGAACTCTCTGCTTAGTACTGTCCCACTTTTTAATTGGGTTATGTGTTTTTCCCCCATTTGGTTTTCTAGCTTCTTTTTTTAGTTCTTTATTTATTTTAGATATTAGCCCTCTATTGGATGTGTAGTTCATAAAGAGTTTTCCCATTCCATAGCCTGTCACTTTGCCCAAATGATGGTGTCCTTAGCCACACAGAAGCTTTTCAGTTTCATGGGGTCCCACTTATTAACTGTATCCCCTTCACAAAGTCTTGTGTCAATTAATTCAAGCTTATTCTCCACTTTCTGTTTCAGGTTGAAGTCTTTGATCCATTTGTAGTTGAGTTTTGTGCAGGATAATAAATAAGGATCTATTTGCATTTTTCTACAAGCAGACAACCAGTTTCACCAGAACCATTTATTGAAGATGCTGTCTTTTTTCCCCAGTGTATATTTCTGGCTTCTTTGAAAAAAAAAATCAGGTGTCTGTAGGTGTGTGGACCTTTGTCTGAGACTTCAATTTGATTCCATTGATCAACCTGTATGTTTTTATGCCAATGCCATGAGGTTTTTATTATCATGGTTCTATAGTAGAGTTTGAAATCAGGGATGGTGATACCTCTGGAAGTTCTTTTATTGTATAGGATTATTTTAGCTATCCTATCTTTTTTGTTTTTCATAAGATGTTGAGTATTATTCTTTTAAGGTTCGTAAAGAATTATGTTGAAATGTTGATGGGGATTGCATTGCATCTGTAGACTGCTTTTGAGAGGATGGCTATTTTTACTATATTAATCCTATTGATCCATGAGTATGGGAGATCTTTCCGCCTTCTGATATCCTCTTCAATTTCTTTCTTCAAATACTTGAAGTTTTTTGACTCTGACATTCCATTTTACAACTGTCAGAATGGCTAAGATAAAAAACACAAGCAACAGCTCATGCTGCAGAGGATGTAGAACAAAGGGAACATCCCTTCTTTGCTGGTGGGAGCACAAACTTGTACAGCCATTATGGAAATCAATATGGTGGTTTCCCAGAAAATTGGGAATCAATCTATCTCAAGACTCAGCTATACCACTCCTGGGCATATACCCAAGGGATGCTCAATCATACCACAAGGACACATGCTCAACTATGTTCATAGCAGCTTTATTTGTAATAACCAGAATGTGGAAACAACCTAGATATCCCTCAACCGAAGAATGATTAAGAAAATGTGGTGCATTTACACAATGGAGTATTACTCAGCTGTTAAAAACAATGACATCAGGAAGTTTGAAGGCAAATGGATGGAACTAGAAAAAAATCATCCTGGGTGAGGTAACTGAGACCCAGAAAGACAAACATGGTATGTACTCATTCATAAGTGGATATTAACTGTAAAGTAAAGGAGAACCGTGCTGCAATCCTCAGCCCCAGAGAGGCTAAGTAACAAGGAGAGCACAAGGGGATGCATGGATCTTCCTAGGAAGGGGAAATAGAGATCTCTTGAGTGGACTAGGGGTGGGTGGGCATGGGAACTTGAGGGGTTGGGTTGGGGGTTGGCAGAGGGGGAAAGTGCTGAGAGAGATGACTGGAAAGGGAGGCTTTATGGGGTTGGGTAGAAGCCTGATACAAGAACTCCCATGAGTCTACAAGGATGGCCCCAGCTCCTGGCAGCAATGGATGCATAGCCTGAACTGGCTATCTCCTGTGATCAGATGAGAGTCTTCATCCAATGACGGATAGAGGCAGATTCAGAGACCAAACATTGAGTTGAACTCAGGGAGTCCTGCTGAGGAGATGGAGGAGGGGTTGTAGGAGTCAAGGGAGTCAAAGACATTGAGGAGGGGTGGGGGGATCCACAGAAAAGGCTAGCCTGGCTCATGGGAACTCACAGAGTCTGGACCAACAACAAAGGAATCTGCATGAAACCGACCTAGGCCCTCTGCATGTATTTGACAGTTTTGTAGTTTAATCTGTTTGTAGGACTCCTGGCAATGGTAGCAGCGGCTGTCCCTGGTGCTTTGGCTGGCTCCTGGGAACCTAATCCTAATGTTGGATTGCCTTGCCCAGCCTGAATATGGGGGCAGGTGCTTGGTCTTAATAATGGCAGCTTGGTAGGCCATGCTTGGCTGAATCACAGGGGAGGGAGGAGTGGCTTAAGGGGAGGTTGGAGGGGAGGAGTGAGGAGGGAGTGGGAGGAAAGGATGGAGCTGAGGCTATGGTCAGGATGTAAAATAAATACAGAAATTTTAAAAAGGACTTGAGGCGGGACTCTCTGGGTGGGAGGAGTCACTCACTTCTTGGTCCAATGAGAGCTGGCAGGGTCCCCCTCACACAGCCTTGATGCAGGGGGAGGGGCTTGGATCTGCCTCAACTGAATGTACCAGGCTCTACTTACTCCACATGGGAGGTCTTACCTTCTTGTAAGAGAGAATGAGGGGGTGGGTTGAGGGCAAAGGCTGGAGGGGCAGGAGGAGGGAAGAGGGGGATCTGTGACTGGTATATAAAATAAAGAAATTTTCTTAAGAAAAAAAGTAAGTAAATAAATAAATAAAAGGACTTGAAGTTTTTATTATACAAGTCTTTCGCTTGCTCAGTTAGAGGTATCCCGAGATATTTTATATTATTAGAGACTATTGTGAAAGGTGTTGTTTCCTTGATTTCTTTCTCAGTCCATTTGTCATTTGTATATAGGAAAGCTACTGATTTTTGTGTGTTAAGTGTTTATCAGCTTCAGAAAGTTTCCTGGCATAAATCACATTTCTAATCCTTTTACTTGCCCATGCTTGTTTATCTTTCTTCTTTGCCATTTTTTCTTTTAAAACAATATCTTAAAATATCTTTTTGAAATGATAATATTATTATATCCCTTCTCCCTTCCCTTTCCTCCCTCCAATCCTTCTCAATGAACCCTTTTGTTCACTCTCAACTTCATGGCCTCTTTTTCTTTAACTGTTTTTTCTTTAACTGTGTGTGTGTGTGTGTGTGTGTGTGTGTTCCTAAATATATATATACAACTTGCTTACTCAGTCTGTGTAACACTATCTGTATGTATATGATATCAGGCTTCCATTTACTTTTAACTTACATTATAGTTTATGTTGTGTTTTTATAATATGCTACTTTTCCTAGAAAAGGAAGAGTATATTGGAGATGGACAGGCGGCTCAGCTGTTAAGAGTCCTTACTGCTCTATTAGAAGGCCAGAGTTAGGCTCCCAACACCCCATCAGGTGGATCCAAAACACTTATGACTCCAGATCCAAAGAATCCAATGCTTACTTCTGTCTCTGTGGATGTCTGCAGACACATTTGTGAGCGCACATTATAATTCACAAATAAAATAAATCTTGAAAACTGGAAATGTATAAATATATCAGTAAGGACTAGAAAGTATTAGGAGGATGGAGACAAAGAGAGAGAAATCCGGCACATTTATAATATAATATATGATTTCCATGTTTTTCAAATATATTATTCTGAGATTTGCTTGGGTGTGTTGCCTCACAACATTTTCAAGGTTTAGATTTTGCTAAATGCTGATCACTTCCATTCTGTCCACTTTTTCCTTTTAAATAAGTGCTTAACCAAAGGTACACACTAAAAGTAACAGTTTGTGGGTTTTCCTTTTAAATTCCATCCTGTTACCGTAGAGATATTTTCCTTAATTGGTCAAAGTCTTTCCTTATTGACCTGTGTCTTGGAGACTACTTAGCATTCCTTGTGTAATTTACCATCATCTGCAAGTCTGACAAGCTGTTCCTCAGACATATATCACAGACAAAACTACGTCCTTCAATATAATCGTCATCTTGATGGTTTGATTACAACTTCACTGTTTTCTGATTGCTGAGGATTTCTGGTGGCACAGCTATTTATTTCAGTCCTGGTTTGCATCACCTAGCCATCCTCCTGCTAGGAAGAATCACCAGAGTGACAGTTTCCCTTTACAAGATAACACAGCCAGACCTACTGAGAACAGCCAGAGACCCCAGAAGGCTAGCACAAATGAATTGGTCAGCATTCACACCAGGTAACAGTGTTTGAGTTAAAGCTCTTTGCATTCACCATGCCTTCCTTTTAAAAACTATTGGTCCCTCTTTTCCATGTCTAAAGCCCACTCCTTTTGTTGGTCAGTTGCCTCAGTTACATTTTTACTATGAGATCACTATATAGTAGAATGTCATCTTGTTTGATGTTATTCCAATAAGAAAATGAAGGCACGCAGATTTCAGCTTGTTACAAAAAAAAAGTCCTTAAAATTGGGGCTTATTCCAACAATAGAACAGACTGTCTCTAGAAATAGGTAGGCTCCTGATCCCCAGAAGTATTCAAGGAGAGGTTCAGATAGCTCCCATTTCCCCCTAAATTATACCATCTGTCATCATTAAAACCAATTAATTCAATTTTTAAATGGAAATGTCCATTGTGTTTTGGAATACACATAGCTTACCCTATTATTGTATCTTTTGGCATCTTTCAGTGTTAACAATTCCATACATGTCCTTCTAGACATTTAATTTGTCTGTGTAAACATATTGTTTTTATAATAATGAGATATACTATATACAATTTTCTATAAGCTTATTTGTTCAGTTAAAAGATAGGATATGTTTTCATGTCAATAATAAATATTGTTCTAACTTTTTATTAATTTTGTTTTGACATACAGAGCATATGCATAATTCAAAATCATGAAGAATCAGAGAGTTTCAAAGACAGAACAATGAAGTTTGTTATGAAAATTTTCAAACATCCAGAGAAATTGAAAGAAAAGTGCAGTGCATTCCTGTGTGTTCACTACCTTGATTCTACAATTATAACCATTCCACTTCTTTTATCACATAGCAACCCATCTTACTTTTTGAGGCCTTTCAAACTAAAATGTAGAAATAATTGCACTTTACTTCTGTATGTCGGTCTTTAACTAGAATCCAATGTTTATTTATGGCTCTTAACTTATAAAAAATTATATTCAGCATAGCACACATGTTTTCATGCTAACAACTAAACAGCTTTTAACAAACACATGGCAACCTAAACCTTTGTCAATATAGAAACTACTTCAGAAGAGCAGTATGCTGTTTTGTCATTTTTTTCCATTGAAATAATATTGCATTATCATTTGGTGCCAATAAATATAGATCTCATTTCTCTCTTATCATTATAGAGCATTTCTATAATGAAAAAGTCAAATGCCCATCACCTCTATAAGTTAAAGTGAACAATAATACTATTGTGTAGCTTGCTCTTGCCTTTTCATTTTAGAATATATATTTTTGATATCCTCCTAAACAATGTGTTGAACTACTAAAGCCTTTAACAGAGATCTAATATTCAATAATATATGTGTAAAAAAATCCCTTATTGATGAACATCTGAGATGCCCAGTTCTTTCAGAATTACCAATAAAGTTATAAGGAAAGATATTTATCTCCACATTATTTTGTTACATCCTTAAAAATATCCAGAAATCTTATAATGGGATTTTAGACAAAGCTTATTCCCACATACAGTCTGCATATCCCAAATGCAATATACATGATTTATATTATTTGAGAGCATTTTTCTGGTTA
Source organism: Peromyscus eremicus (assembly GCF_949786415.1). Classification (NCBI taxonomy): domain Eukaryota; kingdom Metazoa; phylum Chordata; class Mammalia; order Rodentia; family Cricetidae; genus Peromyscus; species Peromyscus eremicus. The sequence goes on along the minus strand of NC_081439.1, from coordinate 89,770,726 downwards.
TCAACATTTGACAAGATGAAGCTTATCTTCTGAAGAGAATCTAAGGACAGAGAACCAAACTTGGTCTTCAGGGGTATGAACTCAACCATCACAATGCTCAGAATCAAAGAGAGCTGAGATTACCCTTATAAGAATACCAAACCCTTGAAAACAATGTATAATCAACCTTGTGCAGGAAAAATGAGGGAAGATGACACATAATCATCTATGGAATTCATAAAGTGTACAAAGTCAGAGGAGTGAATCTGGGACCCTCCTGCCCAGTTTGTTATCACAGACTGCTGAGCTGTACCTTGACATTTCTTATTCAGAAGGTCTTGGATGGGAAGTCAGAATTTGAATTTCTAACAAGCTGTTAGCTGATGTTGCTGCATTTGGCAGAGGAACTACACTGAGATACACTCATTTTGAGACTATAGACTGGCAAGGAAACTCATATGTTTCTGCCTCTACTGGTTGAAATACTGCTCCAGTTCTTCACTCGTGCCATTATGAACAAGTCCATATTATAAATAGATATCTAGTGATTACTTTCCACTTTTGTTTGAATCTGTTTCCTTGTGCTTTTAAAACCAAGTCAAGTCCTACTAATCTCTGCTTCCTTAATATTTCAAGTCTTTAAATCTCCATCATTGTGCCAGCATTATAAATTTAAAATTAAAAAAAAAAACATCCTTCTGGACATGGTGATTCTTACCTTTATCCCCAGCACTTAGAAGGCAGAAACAGGTGGATTTCTGCAAATTGAAAATTAGACATATATATATATATATATATATATATATATATATATATATATAGAGAGAGAGAGAGAGAGAGAGAGAGAGAGAGAGAGAGAGATCCAGGCCAACCAGGGCTACATAGTATGACTTTGCCTCAAAAGAGGAATGAATAAATAAATCTCCCATTATTGAATTTATCAAGTACCACACCTCACCTGAAAGGGAGGCTCAGATTTTTGTCCCATTGACTTACCTAGAGTCTATACAGACAAAATGCAGATTTGATATGTGTGGTAGAAAGTTGAATTATTTACTTTTCTGTAGAATCCACATTAATTATGTTAATTTGCAGGGCTACATGCCAAAATTGAAATCATGCTGAATCAGAAAAAGCAAATTACAAGTATCAATGCTTGTGTATGCATGCACACACTATTCCTCAGGGCTATTTAAATTTTGAGATATCAAATTTATTAGCTGCTCAGAAACACACCATGTCTGTATGTCATAAGATTTCTTGTAAAGCATCTATATGTTTATGTATCTCAAAATAGACATATATCTATTACATGCCAAATTCTATTTATCTTATATTATATTGACATTTTAAATAAAACAAACTTCATTTCTAAGTAAGAAGAGTAGCCAGAAAAATATTAGATTGTGTTGCTTGAAAGTATATACCTTTCCAACTATACACTAACAGTGTATTATCCACTAGATGCTAAGTATACAAAGTGCAAGAAGACAACGGCTCCTGTTCTCAAACATTTTAGTCAGCCTAGTAAGAGAAACATGTAAATAAGTAACTACACGGTGTGTTGAAAGGGTTATCATAGAAGCATGAAGAAAATGCCATGGAATCACAAAAGAATGATTCACTTTTTTCCTGCAAGAGCCACAAAATTCTTCACAAATATTGTAACATCTTAATTGGGCTTTGAAGGAGTTGCTTGTTCACAAAGAAAAGAAGGGCCATTTTCCGTTTCTCAGAAAATTGGGAATCAATCTACTTCAAGACCCAGGTATACCATTATTGGGCATGTACTCAAAGGATGCTCAATCATACCACAAGGACACCTGATCAGCTATGTTCATAACAACATTATTCATTATAGCCAGAACCTGGAAACAACCTAGATGCCCCTCAACCAAAGAATATATGAAGAAAATGTGGTACATTTATACAATGGAGTATTACTCAGCTGTTAAAAACAATGACATCACCACTTGTAGCAGGCAGGAGAGCTGCCCCTGCCCCTCACCAGCTGCAGCAGTAGGGAGAGCAGGCCCTGCACCTCACCTAGGCAGCACAGTGGAGCTGACCCTGTTGGCAGGAATGGGGGGTGAGCTGGCCCCAAGAATGTGAGCATGGGAGATCTGACGCTGCCCCTCATCTGCTATATGATGATGTGAACAAGGGGGAGATTCCCTCCCCTCCCTCACCCCTGGCAGGTGGGAGAGCTGGCTTTGAGGTCAGGAGAACTGATGAGCTGGCCCAGCATCTCACTGCAGCACTTGGCAAAGCAGGTCCTGCACTTCACCTGGGCAACTCAGTAGAGATGACCCTTCTGGTGATGGTGCAAGTGAGCCAACCCCGAGGACATAAGTGTGGGAGATCTAGTCCCAATTCCGATCTGTCATATAGTGTGGGCAAGGGAGAGATGCCACCTTGCCCCTCACCTCTTGCTGCCTACAGCACTCAGGAGAGCAGGCCCTGCACCTCACCTGGGCACCATAGTAGTGCTGATCCTATTGGTGGGGGCACAGGTGAGCCTGTCCTGAGGTTGTGAGAATCGGAGTGCTGACCGTGCATCCCTTGTCTGCCATGTGGTATGGGGGAGAGGAAAAGATACCCACCCTCTCCCCTGCTCGCCCCTTGCCACCTGCAGCAGATGAGAACTGACTCTGTCCCTCAACAGATACAGAACTAGGGAGAGTGGTCCTTACACCTTGCCTGGGTAACACAGTAGAGCTGACCTGGATTGATGGAGATGTGGGTGAGCTGGCCCTGAGAACATGAGTGTAAGAGACAGAGCCTTGCCCCTTATCTACCATATGGTGGTGTAGACAAGGGAGAGAGCCCCTTCATGCCTTCAAGGCCTGTGGTAGGTGGGAGAGCTGTCCCTAAGATCACTAGAGCAAGAGAACTGACCCTGTCTCTCATCAGCTGCAGCACTAGGCAGAGTGGCCCCTACATCTTGACTAGGCACCACAGTAGATCTGACTCTAGTGGTGTAGGTGTGGGCAAACTGACCCCCCAAAAAAAACATGAGAGCAAGAGAATCACCCCCTTTGATTACTACATAAAGGGGAGCTAGCCGGGGCAGTACTGGAGAACTCAACCTGGTGTTGAGGATGAAGGAGAGCTGGCAGGCTGACCAACCCAGCAACCACCCATACCCAGAACCAGAGCTATGAGTTGGCCCATCTCACCATCCACCCCATCTATGATCTGCTGGAGCATGTGAAGGGGCTGGTCCTGCAGACCCAAAGTTACAGGATCTCCATGACATGGGACAATAACAGGATATCCAAGAGAAGTCCAGTATTGATAATGTAGCAAAAACCCAGAGATCTCAAACCAGACCAATGACTCAATGCAATGAACACTTGCAAGGAACAATATATTGACTAAAGAATTTTATGAATCACTGTGTTACATCGATTCCACAACAAGATTTTTCTTTTCTCCTTTTTTCTATTTTCTTTTAAATTTTATCTTATTTTATCCTGGGAGTGGATGCAAGGGTAGAGGAGGGGATGAGAAGGGACAGGGAGATGAGTAGTATCAAGATGCATGATGTGAAATCCACAAAGAATCAATAAAAAGTTAAATTTGAAACAAACAAACAAAAACAATGACATGAAATTTTCAGGCAAAGGGATGGAATGAAAAAAAAAATCATCCAGAGTGAGGTTCACCAGACCCAGAAGGACAAACATGGTATGTACTCAGTTATAAGTGGATGTTAGCTATAAAATAAAGGATAACCATGCTACAATCTATAGATTGAGAGAGGCTAAATAACAAGGAGGGCTCAAGGGGAGAGGGCAGTGCTTGGATCTCCCTGGGAAATAGAGTAGATTTTGTAGGTGGACTAGGGGTGGGTGTGGATGGGAACATGAAGGATCAGGTGGGGATCTGCAGGGGGAGAGTACTGAAAGAGACTAATGGAAAAGGGGATCATTTCAGGGTGAGGTAGAAATCTAGTGCAAGGGAAAGTCCCAGGAATCTACAAGAATGACCCCAGCTAAGATTCCTAGCAATAGGGGATACATAGTCTGAACTGGCCATCTCCTGTGACCAGGCAAGACTTCTAGTGAAGGGACTGGGACACCAACCCAGCCATATAACCTTTGACCTACAGTCTGTCCTGCTTAAGGGATGTGCTGGGGTAAAGGTGGCACAGAGATTGTGGGAGTGACCAATCAATGACTTGTCCAGCCTGAGACCCATGCCACAAGTGGGAGCCTACTCCTGACACTGCCTGGAGCACTAGGCCCCAGAGGCTGGATGGCCCAGAGACCTAGGATAGAACCAAACATAACTGGCAAAAAAAATGCCAATGTAATGATGACTAACAATATTCTGCTGCCTAGCCCAGTTGTCATTCTGGGGCTTAAGGCAGCAACTGACGGAAACAGATGCAGAGACCCACAGCCAAACATTAGGCAGAGCTCGGGGAATCCTGCAGAAGAGAGGGAGGAAGGATTGTGGGAACCAGAAGGGTCATGAACACCACAAGAAAACTCACCGAATCAACTAACCTGGGCTCATAGGGGCTCACGGAGACTGAACTGACAACCAGTGAGCCTGCATGGGACTGACGTAGGCTCTCTGCATATATGTGACAGTTGTGTAACTTGGTCTTCTTGTGGGACTCCTAACAGTGGGAGCAGGGGCTGTCTCTGACTCTTTTGTCCAATTTTAGGACCCTATTCTGCATAGTGATTTGCCTTGACCAGCATTAATACGAAGGGGAGGTGTGCCATGCTTTGTTGCTGTCCATGGGAGGTCTGCCCTTTTCTGAATAGAAACAGAGGAGGAGTAGATGGGGGCACACAGAAGAGAGGTGGTAGGAAGGGGCTGGGAGGAAAGGAGGGAGGGGAGACTGTGGTTCAGATGTAAAAAATAATAAAGTAAAAATAAACAAAATAAAAGGAAGGCCATTTCAAATAATGGGACTTGTACAAAAGTTGAAGTTTGGAATTATGAAGTGACTTAGTGTATAGCTAGGGATATAGATCTGTGGTACAGTGCTTGCCTAAAGTTTCTAAGACACTAGGTTCAGCTGGAAGAGAGAGAGAAAGTATTTTCTGTGGCTGAGTTATAGGTGACAGGGATAAAAGTGGTGGGGTAGGGTGGGGTGGGGTGAAGTAGGAAATGTAGATTAAAAACTATGGACTATGAAATCCATGCTAAGGACTCAGGGAATTAGACTGAGTAGTGAATCTTTGAAGAGAACATGATGTTTCTCGGTTAGAGCGAAATATCTCAGTTCTAATAGTACAGTCCTTTCCACCAGTACAGTCAGTTCCTTCCATTCCTTCCTTCTCTCTTCAACAGGTTTAATGAGTATGCCAACTTCCTATCATATTGAAAAAGTATCTGAGATATGAGACTTATTGAGGATAGTTTTTTGCTCCTGGTTTCTGTCTAGTGTCACTTGGCCTTGCCATTGGGGGCTTGTTGTGAAGCAGAACATCATGATGGGGAGGGCATTGTGAGACAAAACTGCCCACCCTGTGGTAGCTGGGAGACAGAGAAGTAGAGAGCAAAGGGCTGGCATTCCGATCCATCCTTCAATAACATGCCCCTAACAGCTTAAATTCTTTCAGCAAGGGCCCACTCTCCCAAAGTTTTCATACACATCTCCAATAGAACCATGAGCTGGGGTCCAAGCCTTCAATACTTGAGCCTTTGGGAAAAATTTAAGTTCCAAATCATAACAGTGACAGTCTCCAATGTGAAAAGTATTATGCCAAATCAGTTGAGTACTCTGAAGAGAAATTGGATAATGTCAGCTAACATGCTCTTAACTTGTAGCCTAGTAAATTGCTCCTATTGTATAAAAGGAACTTGAGAAAGTATAGGAAGAGTGCTTTGGATTGATTGTGCCCCTTAAAGTTTTTATGTTAAAGACCTATCCCCTGATGTCATCATCACTATAGATAGCATTTTTAGTAGGTTATTAAGGTCAAATACATTCTCAAGGATGAGACTATAATTTGATAGAACTGCTGATATTATAAGAAAAGGAAAAGATTCTCTGTGAATGTGTCTGGATTATGTCCTCTCTCCTGTCCTACATATAAACACCAAGACGGGCCATGTGAGTACTCAGTAACAGGAGACCATTTGCAAGCCAGGGTGTGGGCCTTCACCAGAATCTATTAAGGGAACACACTGATCTTAGACTTTTAGATTCCAGAATAAAATTATGTCTATAGTTTGCGGTTTTAGAAGCCAAGACAGAGTGGGCAGATATTGCTGAGTTGATTTTGTACGAGTAAGATTGAAGTATGGGTTCATCTAGGCCAAGTGGTGAGTGCTTGAACCATTGTACACTACATTTAATGTGAAGCAAGCTAGTGATAAAGGACTTCCATGACAAGGTAGCCTCCTACAACAGCAAGGCTATTCTATTCAAGCTGCTGTAAGGTAACTTAAATATACTTATTGGTGGTGGCATAGAAAGCCAAGTACAAAACTTGAATTTCATTTTTGCTAGGCATTAATGAGTCCCCATGAACTCCTGTCACTTAAAAGTCAGTATGAGGAACTGGGATTTCTACCACTATCTGGAAGTAACATGACATTACTTCTTTCATCACTGGTATTAGATGGGCTGAAAAAAACTTGAGGCTTTTTGTTGTATTATCAGGTATGTTTTAGACTCACATTTAGACTCACATCAGTGGAGGTCCAGTGGAGAAGGTCAGTGACAATATCTAATCCTTTTTTTTTCCAAGGAACTATTCCTGCAGTCTCAGTGGAAAGCAGGAACTTTTGCCTTCATGCAGTAGTAAAGAATGAATGATAACACACTTAGGTACCGATGGAGGCTAAAGGGGAAACAACTTCTACTTTTTCCTGGAACCATAGGAACAGACTTGGAGGAGAACAACTGAGCAGAAAGTTGAATTAGGAAGCACATTCCAGAAGACTTAAAACAGTCATCAGAAAAACTGCATCAAGGACAATTCTGAGCTTATGGGGAAGACATGGGGGCGGAGCTCACAGGTGGGAGGGGTCAGTGGAGGACTGGCTTCATAAAGGAAGATGATTCTACAGAGGGAGTGGGTCCCTGGGCCACTCAGACCAGGATCCAACTATCTCTGTGGCTACTTCAGCTACCCTTGTTACTCAAGCCCACTCCAGGAGTAGCAAGTAGTGGTGAGAAAATGAAGCTGAATCACCTGCCAATCCAAGCCTGGGAGAGGGAGGAGTTGCTTATGGAGAGGCTGAAGCAGCTATGAGACAAAATCTGGTAGTTATCTAGCTCCTCTGAAGATGAGCAAGCACCAGGGTGACCTGAAGGTACAAGTAAAGGAAGAACTCAGATGAAGAAATTGAAAGTCAACTTTAGGTAGGGATGAGGAGAAAGAGCTATTTTAGATGCCATCACATTGTCCTCTTGGCCAGGTATGGATTGGACTGAATGGGAGTTCCCAGGTGGCACATGACAATTCATTCAGTAATGATGTCCAAGATGATGGCTCAGGTGAGCCTATCTTTGTTAATGTTCTGTTGCTGTGAAGAGACACCATGACCTAGGCAACTCATAAAAAAAGCATTTAACTGGGAACTGGCTTACAGTTTTAGAGGGTCAGTCCATGACCATCTGGTGGTTCTTCTTTTTCTCTCAAGCAAAGATGGTCATGAGCACCCCAGTGAGGAGCTAGAGTTTAGCTGCCAGTCACCTATGACAATCATATGTGCTAGGACAACACATTTTGCACCAAAATTTTATAACTCTGCCATTGGGATGTTATGTACTCAGTTCACAAGCATACAGTGCAATGTTTACATCACTGAAAAAGCAATTGTACTCTTGAAACAAATAGAAAGCCTTGGCAGGTAAAATGGTGTCAACAAATAAATAGAAAATAGAAAAATGAATAAAATGAAATTCATCAAGTTTGTGGACTATAAAAGTAAAACATAAAAATTAGCTATATTTAATACACTAGAAATGAATAATCTAAGAAGAAAATCAATGAAAACTCAATTTACGATAGTATCAAAATAATAAAGTACATAGAAATAAATCTAGCAAAGGTGGACACAAGATTGAATATTAGAAATTATAAAATATTGTTGAAATTAAAGAACACTTAATTAAGTAGAAAATCCTTCCTGGATTGGAAGGGCTAATACATTTAAGATAGAAATGCTTGACAAAGGAACCCAGAGGTTTAATGCACTACCTAACAAAATCTTAACATCTCTTTTTGGTAGGAGAACAGAAATGGCAATATACATGTTTATAATGGCATTTATAATGGCATTGACAGGCACACAAGTAAGTAAACAACAGTGAGAAAAACAAAGATGGAAGACTAACATTTGCCAATTCTAAAACCAATTATGAAGGCAGAGTAATCAAAAACTATATTACTAGACTGATGAGATAGTTCAGTGGATAAAGGCACTTGGCACCAAGCCTGACTACTTCTGTTTGTTCTTTGGCATCCACACACAACTATACACGTTGCATTCCCCCCACGCACCGCCACAGACATACAATAAATAAACACAACAGTATTAACTAAAGTATATTACCAGAATCACATAATAGAATACATGCACATATGATAGAATAAGTAAATTTTAAAATTTTGTGATCAACTGATTCCTAATAAAGATACCAAGACTATTCAATGAGGAACAGGACTATCTTCAACAAATGGTGCTAGGACAAATGGGAAGCCATATACAAAAGAATTAAATTTAGAGCTTATACTATACACAATATAACTCAACATTAGAAAAATTAACTCAACATGTATTACAAGATCTAAATGTAAGAGGTAAAACAAAACTCTTAGAAGAAACCATAGGAATAAATCTTCATAGCTTTCAATTTGGCATTGTTTTCTTTGATGTGATACTAGGGACATAAGCAACAAAAGGAAAAAAAAAGCACAATCAACAAAGGGAAAGGAAAACTCTCAGAATGGTAGAGAAGCTTTACAGGCTGTCTGCTAAGGTTCTAGTATCTGGGTGGCATAAAGAACACGTATAACAACCATAGAAAGACAATTCAATTTCAAAATGGCCAAAGGTCATAAACAGAGATTTCTTCAAAGAAGATTACAAATTGCCAACAAACACAAAAAAGATCCTCAGCAACATCAATTCTTTGGGAAAAACAAATCAAAAACACAGTGAGATACTCCCTCACCCCCAATAAGAGGACAGGAAGAAGTAGGAGGAGCAAGAGGAGCAGGTAGTAGCAGCATGGCCTCAGATGCTACTGGAAGCGCTGGAATCAAATGATGTTTCAGGAAATGTAAAAAGATCCAACCATTGTGGAAAGCAGTTTCAACATTCCTCAAGAAGGATGAAATTATTTAAGACAGGGATTACAAAATTGGACTAGACAATGTCACCAGTTTCAAAATTTGAATTTTGAGGAGACAGAAACATTCGGACCTTGGCATATGGAAAGCCAAGAACCTGGAAGAAATTAAAAAACAAAAACAAAAACTAGAGCTACTGTGGAGCAAACTCAGAGTCTTGTGCATGCTAGGCAAGTGTTTTACACCTGAGTGATGGTCCCATCCCCAGAAAATAATTTTGAAAAGAAAATGTGGATGAATCTATCTGATTCCAAACCTTACATCACAATACTTATATCAAAATACTCAAGAGTGTATGAAATTGTTTACTGAATAGACACGATAAAAATACAAAAGGAGAGAGAAGAACCTGGAGCAGACGCAAAATTTCAGGATACAATGTTTGAAATTACTTTCTTAAAGTAATGATAAAAATTTAATTCATAAATTCTAGAGGTCCTAAAAATATAAAAGGCCTCTCAAAGAGAAAGAGACAACCTTGAAAGAAAAGTGCCTTGAATAAAAAAAAAAAGAGGGAAACAAATTATCATCAAAGGAGCAATTGAGATTCAAGGTTGATGTTTCCAAAGCAACAAAAGAAATCACAAAACAATAGAATAACTTCACTTAACTTAATGACAACTACCAGACTAGAAGTTAGCATTTATCAAAAATATTAATTAGAGACAAAGATAAAATAAAGATTTTTTTCAATCAAACAAAAACTAACATTTCCGTTAGCAGATCTCAAGTATAACTGAAGTTATTTGTAAAGGATTCAGGTTCAGGAAAAAAGAAGAGACAAAGAGTGAAGAAATGATAAAGATATGATTAAATCTAAATGAGCATTGACTCTGATACAACAATAATATTTGTTGTAGCACAGCAACAAGAGTATAGAAATTTTGAGGTGAAGAAGTTGAAATTTTCTAAGAAATTGTGGAAGAAAAGTTTGGGCATGAGCATTAGGGCTCTACTATTGGGAAGATTACAAGTAAAACATAATGCATTTGGATGTTAAACAGGAACCAATAGATTTATTTAGTGACATAGTGTCAAATATACAGTAATTAGATGAGGCTAGACCAAAGTTGCTTACAGTAAAGAAATAGAGGAGACAGGGGGATGATTACAGTGCATTAGGTATAAAACAGCACAGTACTGTAACCGAGGTGTGAAATAGCAAGAACCACAGCTGCAAGGGAGGCTGGGGGAAACAAAAGGTAGCAATAATATTAGAATAATTGGGAAGGAAGACTAGGTAGAACTTTGTGATTGAGGAGATAAGAAAAACTGACAGTCGAGGTTTCACAACTAGAAAAATAATCTTTTAATGGACATAGTTAAACCACAATAATAGTCACTTTTGCAGGAAGAGTAGCAATGTAGTAATAGTAAAGGTATTTCAAGTGTCATTGAGTTGAGGGGAAAGAATCAAATATAAATATTCAGCAGGAAGTTAAAAATGAGCAGAATGTAGGAACATATTTGGACTAGGAGGAAGTAATGTGAGAGACTGTATACATACAGAAAAGCAGAGGGCCAAATGTTAAACTGAACTATACACATTTGGATTATGAATGAGTACAAAACAACCAAGGTAGAAAGAGAAAGAAAGTAGTGGAGACAGAGGTAGGATAAGATCAGGACAAGGTACAGTGTCATGGAAACCAAGAGAATAACATTTCAAAAAGGAGAGGATGATCTGCATTAAGAGTTCCAGGCAAGGACAGGTGTAGAAAAATGGAGTCACTTGAAGAGGCCCTTAAACCATCACCCATTCTATTCTTGCTTTTTTTTATTAGACTCATTTTTATTGAAGGAGGATAAGTCTCTTTTGCAAACCAAAGAAAACAGAGATTCAATTAAAGATCATTTGCAGGTTATCTTTGCTTTCATTCTAAATCCAGCCTTGTTTAAGAATTCTCTGATGAATCATTATGCTCTTCAACAAAACTATTAGGTACAGATGATATTGAAACAAGAGGGCTTAGAAGCCTCCAAGAGTTCGACAGAATCGACTAGAAGATGAACTATGATATCAGCACGTGAGGTGGTGAGTTGAGGATATAGGGCAGCTCTGCCTTTCCTTCCTCCCTTCTTTCTTTCTTCCTCCTTTTAATTGACAAAAATAATTGTATGTATTTTGAAATATATGTATATTGTATAATGGCCAAATTAAGCTAACTATTATAAAATATTCATTACTTCTCATACATATTGTTTTGTGGTATGAACTTAAAATCAACATTTTTAGTAATCTCCAAGAAAACAAACATTGGTATTATTTAGAGTCACTTTGTTATTCAATGGATATTTTGAATTTATTGCTCTCATCAATCTGGAATTTTATATGCTTTGATCAACATATCCTTATCAACCCCATGCCCTGAGAACTATCATTCTTCTAGGCCTCTACTGCTTCAACTTTTCTAGATCCTACATACAAGTTCAGATCACACATGTGTCTTTCTGTGTCTAGTTTATTTCATTTGCCATTATGACATCTGAGTTCATCCATGAGACAGGGCTGCTCTCTTTTTAAAAACTTCATAATATTCTTTTGCATACATCCACCTGCCAACAGAAACTTAGCTTGATTTCCTATTTTGGCTGCATGAAAAAGGCTGCAATGAACTTGGGGGTATAGATATGTCTTCAATGTACTGACATCACTTCTTTCAATATATACACAGTAGTGGTATTGCTGGGTAACTCAGTTCTTTGAACATTTTGTTTCAGAAGATCCATACTGTTTACCATAATGGATATTCTTTTTTTTAATTTATTTTATAATTTAATTTAATTTTACATATCAGCCACGGATTTCCCTGTTCTCCCTCCTCCAGCCCCCCCCACCCTCCCCCCAGCTCACCCCCCATTCCCATCTCCTCCAGGGCAAGGACTCCACCTGGGGCGTGGCCATGAATCTACCAGGCTGAGCTCCAGGAGTCCAATTGGTGAGAAAGGGAAGGGATTATATGAGTGAGAATTGTTGAGACCATGATTGGAAAAAACACAGGGACAAATAGCCAAACTAGTGGAAACACATGAACTATGAACCAATAGCTAAGGAGCCCCCAACTGGATCAGGCCCTCTGGATAAGTGAGACAGTTGATTAACATAATGGATATTCTAATCTACATTTGTACTAATAGTGTACAGGGATGCTCTAGTCCACACCCTTGCTAGCACATGTCCCTCATCATTTGGTAAAGACAAAATTGCTGTAGCTTTAAGTAACACTTCACTACTAATTACTGATGTTGAACATTTTTTTATCAATTTTTCCCTAAGTATATTTTGATTATGTTTTCCCCTCTCTCAACCCCTCCCAGATCCTACCCACCTCCCTAAGCACAGAACTATCTGTTTTTTCTCTCTCTCCCTTTTTTCCTTATCACTCTCCCTCTGTCTTTCTTAAAAAATAAACAATAAACAAAATTAAAACAAAACAACAGCAAGCAAGAAACAAAAAACCCCATAAAAACATAAAAATCAAAACAAACAGGCAAAAGATCAGTACTACAAAAAATGACAAAACAAAACAAAATGAAACTGTCATCCTTTTGTACACTTTCTTTGAAGATATGCCTATATAGGAACTCTACCCAGTCCCTTTTTATTATTAACATGTACTAAGTACAGAGAATATTGGATCTTGTGGCTTATTCATATGTATATATATTACATATATTATATATATATACATACATATACACAAGTATACCTTGATGGCATCTGTGTTCCTTACCATCCTTATTTACCCTAGCCTTCACCCTCCACTTCATGTTTTTCCTCTTCTCAAACAGTCCAACTCCTATTTCCCAATCATCTCTTATTTTTTTCCCGAAGAAAATGTGTGATAGTTATTTTTCTGATTCTGACTCATGTTGCCTGAAGTCTAAGATCTCCAGTCCTAACCATTTTCTGGCAAACAACATGATCCCTTTCTTTCTGTCACTGAATACTTTTCTCCATTTTGTCTATTTACCCCACTTTCTTCATCCATTCATTTCTTCATGGGAATCCACCCTTTCCCCATAACTTGGCTATTGTAAATCACGTCCTAATAAATATGTACATGCCAGTGCCTATGAGCTTTTGCTTTGAAATAAATACTAGAATGAAGTAAAATTACATCTCCAGTGGATTACACAGCTTTTCTCCCGCAGTCTCTAGGAACCCATCAGCCAAGGCTGACAGAGAAGGAAGTAGGCCCAGGAAGCAGGCAGGTGAGCTTTAGATCTTCACTCTCCTTCCTCTCTTCCATACCCAAACCCCAATCTCATCCCCAGATCTGTGTTCTTTCCACACTCTCTGCCCTTATTCCCAGGAGGCTAAGCAGATCCTGATAGAACACCCTGCTTTTGACCCTCCGGGAGACCCCCTCAGCCCCCATTTTAGCCCATCCCCACTCCTGAGTGTCAGCTCCCAATACATAGAAACACATTTTACCCAGAACCTTCAGTGATCACACCTATCACCATGCCAGAAAAATTTCCTACCAGGCAATACAAAGCCACCACACTCTCCTAAGAAATGTAGAGGGCAACAGAAACCAAGGAACAAAACACCCACCCAACAGAGACAAAATCAGATTTCAATACCTGGAAATACAATCTTCCCAAACCCAAATGCTTACATGTCAGCATGAAAACATGATCAGTAGCAGCCAAGACAATATATCTCCATCAGAGACTAGCAATGTTACCACAGCAGGCTCTGAGAACTGCAACACAACTGAAGCACAAGACAAAGACCTTAAAATAGGCTTAACAAATTTGATAGATGTCCTTAAAGAGGAAATGAATAAACCCCTTAAAGAAACCTATGAAAACACAAATAAACAGTGGAAGGAAATGAATAAACAGTTCAAATCCTGAAAGTTGAAATAGAATCAGAAAAAAGCACAAACTGAAGGAAATCTGGAAGTGAAAAATTTAGGAACTCGAACAGGAACCTCCGAGGCAAGCCTCACCAACAGAAAGCAAGAGATGCAAGAGAGAATCTCAGGCACTAAAGACATGACAGAAGAAATGGATTCTTTGGTCAAAGAAAACGTTAAACCTTAAAAAATTCTGGCAAATACGTCCAGGAAATCTGGGGCACTATGAAAAGATTTAATCTACAAATAGTAGGAATAGAGGAAAGACAAGAAACCCAGGTCAAAGGCAGAGAAAGTATTTTCAACAAAACCTGAAAAGAATTTTCCTAACCTAATATAGTGATCCACAGCTAGACATTGTGCAGAATGAGAGACCTTGGGACACTCAGCCCTAAAGAGGAAGTCTTCACCAAATCCCTTTTCTCAGGGCTCAGGGAACCCTTCTAAAAGACGAGGTAGAAAGAGTGTAAGAGCCAGAGCAAATGGAAGAGATCAAGAAAACAAGACCCTCTAAATTAACATGATCACAGCATATATGAACGTACAGAGACTGAGGCCACATACACTAGGTCTGCATATGTATGCAGCAGATAGGTATGCAGAAGCAATCTCTGGTTGATAACCACTTGTAAATGAAAATATAGTCACTATATTTGTCCCCATGTGATGCAGGAGGATGCTTCTCTGATGATGGCTGAGCAAGGCACTGATCTATGAGTACAGCAGAATGTCATTAGGAGTCATTTTATTTCTGTTTCCTCTTCATTTTGTTTTGTCTAAAACAGTAGTATTTGATTTTACCCTAAGTCCCTGGACTATCTAATCTCAGGTTCTAGGTTACGCAAGCAATGACAGGTCTGGATTCCATCTTGTGGGGTGGCCCTTAAGTCAAATCAGATAATATTGGTTGGTTGTTCTCATGAACTTTTGCCGCCACTGCCCTAGCATATCAAACTCAATGGTATTTCTATAGAGTTCTTGCTTTATTTTGCTTTATTTGGACATTTTTTTTGTCTTATTGACCTTTGGTTTAATTCTTTTGACTTTTGTCTTTGAGGGATTTTTATATACTTGTTTTGTTTGGTTTGGTTTGGTTGATTATTTGTTTCTTTAAAGAGAGGGAGAACAAAAGAACATCAAGTTGGGCGAGTAGGGAGGTGGGGAGGATCTGGGAGGAAATCGGAACAGAAAAACATGATCAAGATACAGTGTGTGAAATTTTTCAATAAAATAGTTTTTTTTAAAGATAGATTGTTAATATTATATTCCTTATACCACACTAATTCACATACCTTAGAGAGTTTAAATATCTATGTGTAATTTGGTTAAGGTACAGTTATGACAATGATTAAAGACCCATCTGCCTTGTTGGAAAGAGATAGCCAATTGGAAGTATTTGTCTTCATTCTGATGTATATCTCACCTACTTCAGTCACATGCTACCACTTCTTTTCCAACACACAAGCAATGACAGGTCTGGATTCCATCTTGTGGGGTGTCCCTTAAGTCAAATCAGATAATATTGGTTGGTTGCTCTCACGAAATTTTGCCACCACTGCCCTAGCATAGCAAACTCAATGGTATTTCCATAGAGTTCTTGTCTTATTTTGCTTTATTTGGTGTCACCCGGTGTCACTCTGTTCTGAGGTTCCTCAACTACTTAAAAGGTGTTGCTGTTTGCTGTTTATGACAGCGTTACTTTCTCATTCTCATTCTAGATGAGATCCATCGGTGTAGACACCAGAAGTATAGGATGTTTGAAAGTTATCTCTCTGTATTCAGACTCAGCTATCAGAAATCTTTCCTTTTACAAAAACTTGTCATTGAAATTTTCACACCCAAATGAAGATTGAAGGTAGATTTGTAAGCATGACTTGGCATGCTGGGTAATTTATATTATCCCTTAATAATCAAGTTTTCCACCTCTCATATTGTATAAATAGAAGCAGAAAATAGTTAATGTTTGGATGAATAACCTTTGTATTGTGGATAGGGTAGAAACCACACAATGATAGCTGATTTGTGTACTTGATTTAACTAACTCAATTCCTGAATCACCACAGTCATTAACTTGATACTTGTATTTAGTGAGAGAGCTTCACAAAAACAGAATTTATGTAATATCTGTACTATATATGTCTCTATGATATAAATAAATATAAATAGTATATTTAAAGACCTGGACCCAATAATGTTACTCTCAGATCAATATCAAAGAACTGAGTAGATGCAAATAGTGTAACCCCAGAGTGCAAAGATCCAAGAACTATGAGATCTGATCTTTGAGGACAGGATAAATGGATTTCCTTGTTCAAGAAGATAAAGAGTGACAGAAAGAATGCATCCTTTCTCTATCAGGTACACATCAGTGAAGATATAGCTTCTTTATTCAGTCCACCTACTCAAGATTTTCATTTCTCTTGGAAATAATCTTACATACAAACCCAGAAATAATATTCTTACCAGTAATCTGGGAATTGTTTAGCCCAGTCAAGTCAGCACATAAACTCAAGCATCACAATAATGATAGCAAAAATAGTGATAATTAGGTTTTCCTTTTTTGCTAAATTTCAGAAAAAAATATATTTAGCATTTTTATTGATTAAATATGTTCTTTAACAATTCCACATGTAGTACATTCTGTTTACGTTCATTCCTCCACCTTTTCTTATCTCCTTTGAACTCTTGTTATTCTCCCCCACTTCCTCCCTACAGGTTCTTTCCCCATGTTTATGCCTTTTCATTTTATTTTTTGACCCTCTGGTTTTAATGATGATCTGCCATGGTTTTGAACTATCCAATGGAGCCTGACAGGCTCAACCATTGGCTTGGAAAGGCAACTGAAGACAATGACTGTCCCCCTACTCCCCAAATCCAATCCATCAGTTGTCAGTAGTTTAGCAGGGAAGGATAGGGACCCATTAGTGCTTCTCCAATCCATAATTGGTTATTGATAGCCTCAGTCTTGTGTGGGCTCACTGTAGGTAACCGTAGCTTTATGAAGTCATATTTGCAATGTCAGTGTAATGCCATGAAGATACCATTTTACATTTCTTCTCCCTTTTTCCTGGCTTTTATATTCTTTCAGTTCTCATACATAGTGTCCTCTGAGCCATAGATGGGGTGGTTATAAATGTCTTGTTTATGTATAAGCACTCAACAGTCACTTTTTCTAAGCATCTCAAACAGCTGTAAGTATCTGCGTAAATGGCTGCCACAAAAAAAAAAAAAACCCCCAAAGGCAAAATTGTCAAGATCAGTGTTAAAGAGGTTTTCTCCTGTTTACTTCTTGAAATTTATAGATTTAAGTCTTAAGTTTAGGTCTTTTATTTATTTTGAGTTTTTTTAATGCGATAAAAACATGAAGATCCAATTTCATTCTTTTTTTTTTTTTTTTTTTTTTTTTTTTTTTAAGCAAGTCTTTTTTTTTTTTTTTTTTAATTTATTTATTTATTTTGTATACAGCATGTATGACCAGAAGAGGGCACCAGATCTCATTACAGATGGTTGTGAGCCACCATGTGGTTGCTGGGAATTGAACTCAGGACTTCTGGAAGAGCAGCCAGTGCTCTTAACCTCTGAGCCATCCCTCCAGCCCCCCCAATTTCATTCTTATGTATGTGGAAATCCAGTTTTCCATGTGTTAGTTATTTAAAAGAGTATCTTTTAAAAATACCTTAATGATCCTCTTGTCAAATTTGACCAGTCATACATGTTTGGATTAATTACAGAAATTTCTAATATATTTCACTAACAAATCTATGAGTTCTCATGCCAGGACATTTTTAATTCTTAGGATTTTGTACTTTAATTTCATATTAAGGAACAAATGCCTTTAGTTTTCTATTTTCTCAGAGGTGAGTTAGCCATTCAGAGTGTTTTGTAGTCCCATATGAATTTTAGTACCATCTTCTTGTTATTGATTTTACTATCAATTGAACTGTTTTCTTAATCTTTTTCCTGACAATTTCTTGTTAATTTACAGACACACTGCTGATGTTTTTATGTTGGTTTTGTTTGCTGCAACTTTACTAAATTTGCTTATTTTTCCCAACAGATTTTTATTGTGTTGTTCAATCTTCAGTGTATTCAATATATATAATCTTGTTATCTACAAATAAAGATAGCTTTATTTCTTCTTTCTCCAATTGAATGTATTTTAGGGTTTTTTTCTAGCCTAATCCTTCTGGGTGGTTAAAATGTAAACAAATGTGAATATTTTCAAGGCTTATGATTTAATGATATTTATACCTTTTTACTTAGAGACTTATGGGAAACCAATCATCTCAATTTTCTTTCTTGTGCCTATGTTTGTAACAGAAATACCTATTTTATGTCTCACCATTGTACCATACAAATTCATAAGTATTTTAATCTTGTACATTTTTTATATATATAATTTATTTCTACTTTATGTGCACTGGTGTTTTGCTTGCATGAGGGTGTCTGAAACCCTGGAACTGGAGTTACAACTGTGAGCTATCCTGTGGTTGCTAGGAATTGAACCCGGGTCCTCTGGAAGAGCAGCCAGTGCTCTCAACTGCTAAGCCATCTCTCCAGCCCCATCTTGTACATTTCTTGCTGCAGAGAAATTTGCCTGAGGATTAATTTGATTTTGAACTTCATTCATACTTGATTTAAACATTTTTAAGATTACACTTTAGATGCCAAAGTTGATATTGGACTGAATTAATTGTTTTGAGGCTACTGTGATATAATAATTTTTTTTATTCATGAGAATGATACTAATCTGGGTATAAGGACAGAATTCTACAGTTTGTATATTGTGCCCCTTCAAATGCATGTTGAAACTTGAGTTCCAATGTCACAGTATTAAAAGGTGAAACCATCAAAATGCGATTGTATCGCAAAGGACCATGTAGCATGAATAAGATTAAGGCCCTTACCACAAAGGCTTTACAGTGCTTGGTCCTTTTGACCTTCTAATTTCCTTCAATGTAAGTAGATAACTTTCAAGGAAGAATCTTGCATTGAATCCATTGCCACCTTAATTTTCAACTTTTTGACTCTATATTTTGATATATTATTATAATGTATAATAATATAGAGAACAAGAGTAATATTTTGTTCTGTATAAGTTATCAACTTTGCAATATTTTCATTTAACAGCAAAGAGTGAGACATTCCATGTGTGAGGTCCCATTACTCTCATCAGTTTCAAATTTTCTTGTCTTTAATACTCAGCAGGTTGACCAAGATATAACTACATATGAATTTATTGTATTTCTTCTACTCTGAGTTGAGTTACTCTCATTGTTCTGTAAGTTACTATTTT
This sequence comes from Peromyscus eremicus, assembly GCF_949786415.1. NCBI lineage: Eukaryota > Metazoa > Chordata > Mammalia > Rodentia > Cricetidae > Peromyscus > Peromyscus eremicus. Next base: position 89,751,251 of record NC_081439.1, on the reverse strand, counting down.
TTATCACCAAATCTGAGTTTTCCAGCACTTTTTCTTCAAGAATTCTTCCTGGGGGTAATGAGAAGAAATGATGAAGCCATGGCTTTTATTTTGTGGAGCCTCAATAAAGTAAAGTGGAAGTGCAGGAGAAAATATCTACTTTGCAGTAAAAGACAGTTTTTAGATCCCCAATTTGTACTTTCTATTAATAAAATGTTATCAGATATACAAATATGGAAAACATAAATGATTTAATTCATATGCTGAATTGCTATGAAATTTATTCATTCTATTCTGATTGTTTCATATTCAATACAGAGAAAAGCATAAAGTATATAAATAAAAGGTTTCTCATGTCCAGATGTACACCTACATGCCAGAAGAGGGTCTCAGATCCCATGACGGTGAGCCACCATGTGGCTGTCGGGAATTGAACTCAGGACCTCTAGAAAAGCTGCCAATGCTCTTAACCAAACAGGACCCCAAGAAAGACACGGGGATCGCCCAATGACGGAGAAATGGATGAGATCTACATGAACAGCCTGGACATGAGTGGGGGAAATGAAGGGCGAGGGTCGAGGGAAACAGAGCTTGGGGGAGCGGGAGATCCCAGCTAGATCAAGAACAGAGAGGGAGAACAAGGAATAGGAGACCATGGTAAATGAAGACCACATGAGAATAGGAAGAAGCAAAGTGCTAGAAAGGCCCACAAAAATCCACAAAGATACCCCCACAATAGACTGCTGGCAATGGTCGAGAGACAGCCCCAACTGACCTACTCTGGTGATGGGATGGCCATAATTGTCGTGCTAGAAACCCCATGCAGAGATCCATGGCTAGGCCCCGGGTGGAGCTCCGGGAGTCTAATTAGCAAGAAAGAGGAGGGTTTATATGAGCAAGAATTGTTGAGACCAAGGTTGGATAAAGCACAGGGACAAATAGCCAAACGAATGGAAACACATGAACTATGAACCAATGGCTGAGGGGCCCCCAACTGGATCAAGCCCTCTGAATGGGTAAGACAGTTGATTGGCTTGATCTGTTTGGGAGGCATCCAGGCAGTGGGACCGGGTCCTGTGCTTATTGCATGAGTTGGCTGTTTGAAACCTGGGGCTTATGCAGGGTCACTTGGCTCGGCCTGGGAGGAGGGGACTGGACCTGCCTGGACTGAGTCTACCAGGTTGATCTCAGTCCTCAGGGGAGGCTTTGCCCTGAAGGAGGTGGGAATAGGGGTAGGCTGGGGAGAAGGGGAGGGGCGCGGGAGTGGGGAGAATAAGGGAATCCGTGGCTGATATGTAGAATTGAATTGTGTTGTAAAATTTAAAAAAAAAAAGGTTTCACATGAAAGTTAGCATACAAAATATTTCAGAGTCTGATAGCATATACGGGTATACATAAAATGTGAGTATTTGAAAACAAAGAGGCACAGATAATATGTATAAAGAAATAGAGGCAAGATGCATAGCAAAGAAAATATTTTTAAAAAGAGAAAAAGATACACATAAATGTTGAAGATGTTATTTCCATTGTTGCTCATGTTACATATTGATTTACTCACAGAATTTTCACTAATTGGGGGCAGCTGTGCACACAGTAGTGTCTTAATAAGAATGTATCTGTGTGGCGCTTCTTCATTCACTGTTTCTGAGCAAATAAATGCAGATTAGAACAGCTACACTTTGTTCTTGCAGTTCATCTTGTTGGAAAGAAAAGACACTCCTCTCTTCTATCCCAGTTCATCATCACTTATCACATTAGTAACTATAGCATGATGTTTTGTGCAAATAAGTATGCTTGATCATACTAACTACCTATGAAGGAAGGGTTAATAGATGATGGATGCAGGGAAGCATGTATTCAGAGTGATTTAGACAGTAGGAATAATAATTACACTCTGAGGCCCAGGAGGCCCAGCCAGACAATGGATGGGAAGAAAAGCTTAGGACCCAGGTGGGGGAGCGAAAGAGAGCAGGAGTATAACAGAAGAGTCAGCCAGGGCCTGATGAATTAGTGCAAAAGTCAGTAAGCTTCTGTTACACTGTGTCTCCTTTTGTGTTTTTTATTTCTTTGTCTGGTTCTTCCAAGCTTTCCTTTTTCCTCCCACCTCTTCCCTCTGGCCATCTCCGAAAGATCAGTTCTTCATCCCCCATCCATTTATTTCCCTTTGTTTGCACTCCTTCGGGGGAGTTCATCTATTTTCCTCATTTGGATATTCCTGGTACACAAATGAGTCTAATACAACCAGCACCAGTACCGACTAACAAACTTTGGACTTCCTTTTCTGTTTTCTAGTTCCATTACCCACAAGGTATTTTCCCTCGAGTTTCTTATTGTCTCCTAAAATTTAATATGTCAAAAAACTTAATCACTTTCCTTTCTCACTTGCCTGATCTTTTTCAACACAAAAATTCCTCCCAAAATCGCCATTAGTTTTCCAGTGTCTCATTCTTACAGTGGTGAAATGTTTTTGATTCTTTTGAAATCTTTATACCATATCCAATATGCTACCAAATTTTTCATATCCTTTCTCTGTAAGGCTCCTTGGGTTTTGACATTTTTTCCTTCTAACATCATAGAAAGTAATATCTGGTTATCACAGTATCTAATTAAATGGCTCCCTTGCCCCAGCTTCTCTTTGACCTGGTAATCCCTCATAAAGATGCTAAATTTAAATTCTATTACTCTACTTGTCTGAACTCCTCACATTATCAAGCCAAAGGCTTTTGCCTAGAATTCTGGACCTTCCCCCAGCTATCTCTATGTCTTTGACCTTACCAACTCTTTTCTCACTTATCCCCAGAGCAGAATCATAGATAGTATACCATGTAGTCCCTCCTTATTTATGAGGGATACATTTCTAAAAGTCCAAGTAGATGCCTGGGATCCATGCATAGAATCAAACCTTCATTCTAAACCTATGCATTAACCTGTGTAACCACCGTTTCCCCACAGTGACTTGTGACAATCATATTTCAGAGAATATAGGCTCAAGGCTTTCTGGCACATGTTGTAATCTGTTAGAGCATGTTTTCTGTACATGTCTTCCACCCACTAATTTAATACCTGTTCCCTGTTAGCAAAACACTTGGCCCATCTGTGGTTATACCTTTCACAGCCTGAAATGTGACAGCAAAGGGAGTACATTTTATTTCTGTCGTCACCATTTTCTGGGTAGGAAATTCATTCTTATAGATCTTAGCAATCTCAGCATATGACCTTTCCCCTATTTCACCCTTTCACTTAAGTGAATCACTGTACAACTTCTTTGGCTTATCTGAATTGCTGCCATTGCTATTCCTTTGTTGGATGGCAATCGTTAATTAAAATAGTGTTACTGAAAAAATAGTGGTACTACTGTGAGAGAGGAGTAGATGCTAAGTGACTGATAGACTGTTAGCTTACGTAAGATGGGTATTCTGGACAAAGGAAGGAATCATGTTCCAGGTATGATAGGCTGATGTGGGACAGTGCAATATGTTAACATATTACTTAGAATGACACACAATTCTAAATATATGAGTTGCTGACTTCTGAAATTTTCCATTTAATATCTTCAAACCATAGTTGGCTATGGATAATTGAAATAGCAGAAATCAAAACCTTAGATTAGGGAGGACTCCTGTAATGCATGGATCTTTATTGGAAATTATATCAGGCTTTTAGAAAAGATTCTACAAGTTAGATGTCAAAGTTGTACAGATACTTGTATGTAGCTGGAGTTTTCTCCAGTTCTGCCCAGCACCACGGACCCCTGCAACCACTTATAAAATAATCACTCAGAAACTTATATTAATTAAACTGCTGGGCCATTAGCTCAGGCCTACCACTGACACTTAACTCAGCCCATTTCTGTTAATCTATATTTCGCCACATGTTCCATGGCTTTACCTGTTGCCTTTACATGTTGCTCCCTGGACAGCAGGCTGGCGTCTCCTCCTCTCCCCTTCCTGTTCCCCCAATTCTCCTCTCTACTAGTCCCGCCTATACTTCCTGCCTGGCTACTTGCCAATCAGTGTTTTATTTATCAATCAATCATAGCAACATATTTTTACAGCATACTGAACATCCTACAGCACTTGTATTAGAGGCAGAAGTAGATAAGATGCTAGGGAGTGCAGTATGACAAGAGAAAAAAATCAAATGGCAAAATCTTGAGGTAAAAAATCCTTGAAAGGAGACAGGAAGAGAAAGACCAGCAAAAGTGCTTGTCAAAGACAACTACAGAAAGTAGATAAAAACAAAACCACTTAATTAGTGCCTACTATATATTAGGTGTTTTAAGTGTAATTTTCTGTGGTCCTTACAACAGTGCAAAAGTGTACATTATCATCCACATAATTATATTATAATTATATTAATTATATTATATTAGCCACATAAGCTAAGTGTGACACACACCTGTAATGCTAGCACTCAAGAGAATCACACGTTGGAGATCAGCCTTGGCTACATAGTGAACTTCAGGCCAGCTTGGGCTATACATTGAGAATATTTTTCGAAAGACAGAGAGCTGAGGCTGTACTTCAGTGGGAGAGTACTTACCTGTCATGTAAGTACCCCCAGGACTATGGAATGTACCCCCAGGACTGAAAAAGAAAAAAAAAGTGACAGGAACTGAATTTTAATCTGAATCTATATCACTTTGAACAAATGGCTGTGTTTTCATTGAAGAGCAGTACAAACAAATCAAGAATGAGTAAGGACTACAAATAAACTTCGCATTCAGTGAGGGAGAGGGCAGAGTGTATCACAGAGACTTTAGTTTCTATGTGCGCTTCTACATAAATAAAAACTGAAGCTTCCACGGAGAGGAGAGGTGAAACCACATCTTGAGTAGGTAGTATAGCTAAAAGAAAGTATATTACAGTAAGGGATGCCTATGTGTACGTCTTTCCAGAAGGTATGGAGCTTATTGAAATGCAGCATTTTAAAATGCAGGAAGAAAATGGATAGAACATGAAGGGTTAGCCTTACAATGAATAGGGAAGAAACCATTTTTTAAGCTTATAGAAAGATTCGTTTTTATTGTTAATTGTGTGTCTGTCTCTGAGTATGTGTATGAGCATGTGAGGCCAGAGGTGTCAGATTCTACTGGAGCTCAAGGTTGTGAGCTACCCAGTGTGAGTGCTAAGAACAGAACTCTGGCCCTCAGCTAAAGCAGCAAACACTCTTAACTGCCAAGCCATCTTTCAAGCCCCAATTCTCCTTGTCCTTCTTCTTTTCTTCTGAAACAGGGTCTCATGTACCCCAAGTGGCCTGGAACTCAATACATATTCAAGATTGACTTTGTTCCTGAGTGCTGAAATTACTGGTGTGTGCCCCCTGCCTTACTTTGCAAGGTACTGAGTATCAATTCCAGGGCTTCTTGCATGCTAGGTAAGCACTCTGTCAGTGGAGATGAATCCCCCAACCCACAGCTACTTCTTAGATATAGACTACAGCAAGGGAGAAGTAAGATAAAGATTTTCAGATGTGAAAGTGTGGGCCTTCTCCGTGTGTGCCTCTGCACTTGGTTAGAAGGTTCATCATGGACTAGGTAAGGAGACTGAGAAGAAGTTATGGTGATGAGCACTTCATAAAAAGGTCTGCAACATTCCAAGCTCCTTTCATATGTTCTTTTCCCTTCAAGTCTCTATAATATTATTCATTAACCAGTTTACATAAGAGGAAACAAACAAACAAAATACCCTGGCTAATCTTCCCAATATCCTTTACCATTTACTTGATAAAGCACATTTCCTGCTGCTGGCTCACTTTGTCACTTGCTTTTTCCACTGTCTTGAAAAATTTCAGGCGTGTTCTTACCACTGGGTTTTTGCAATAGCAATTTCCTGTACTGCAGAATCCCCTACCCAGACTCTGCATAATCTCTCTCAGCCCCTTCAAGTTTCTGCTCGAATGTCTCCATGTGAAAGCAAATCAGACAATTCAGCTTAAACACCTACCTCTACACTTACACTCCCAATCTCTACTATTTTATTCTACCCTAGTCCACAACACTTAGCTCACATGGTATATAATTTTCTGTTCTTTGCTAGTTTTCTGTCTCTATATTAGAATATGAGCTGATGGTCAGGAATCAAATTTTTGTCCCTTTTAAATGCCAGGAAGACTATCTGACACATGAATAACTGTCACTGAATATTTACTAAATGGATGAACAAGTAATTATAAAAGGTCAAACTCAGAAATTGGGAGAAATCCTGGGATTAGAAGAGTGATAACAAAGTTTCATGATATAACCTCCCAAAGCAGGCTAAGGAAATCATAAGGAAAAGCGTAGGTACCATATCCCTGGACTGTTAGCATTGACGCATTGCCTGTATTACCTAAGGAATCTTGTATCCTACAGTTGCTGGATTCAACAAAAGATTCTATCCTCCTTCCTTAAAGTCAGCTTTTCAAGGCTTTCCCAACAGTTTTCTCTTGCCTGTTCTGCTTCTACCTGCTAGGGTGCTAAACGTGCTTCAGACTTTTGAATCAAACCTGGATGTATATTCCTGGAGAGAAAAACTGAGATTTTGGGTTAAGATAAAAAGACAAAATTCGAAATAGGGTCTAATGTTTTTTTCTAAGTCAGAGTTAAAAAGCATTTTTTTAATGTAAGCCTGAATACCCTGATGACCTGAGTTCAACTTCCAAATCCTATTACAGAAGGAGACAACTGACACCCAAAACCTGTCTCCAACTTCTAAGTGTGTACAATGGCATGTGTGTGCTTGCAGCCACCCATGCACAATAATAATAATAATAATAATAATAATAATAATAATAATAATAATAAAAATTTCAAAAGATAAAAACTGAAAATTGGCTAGTTTTACCTTGAACCAGAATGTAGTGGGAACAGAAGGGCAGGAGAGAGAGGGCGGGGAGAGCTGATTGGATGTTTATTAGGAGAAACACAGCACAATAGGCCCTCTCACCCATATAGATCATACATAGCTATGCTCACAGTTAACCTCCAATTAACCTCGAATTCTCACAAACTCCACCCTCCCCACAATGTTTATGCAAGTTGTTTCATGGCTTGTCTGTATAAAAATACAGATCTATAGAAAAGTTTCTCTCTCTGTCTCTCTCTCTCTCTCTCTCTCTCTCTCTCTCTCTCTCTCTCTCTCTCTCTCTGTGTGTGTGTGTGTGTGTGTGTGTGTGTGTCTGTCTGTCTGTCTCACTCTGTCTCTGTCTCTCTTTCTCAAGTACAAACACACAAATACATTTTGCCAAGCCTAAATACACACGGAGGCATATATCATTTCCTTACACAGACAGACACAGCCATACTCCCTCAACTCTGCCATCCAATCAATTCCCTCTGACGCTTCCCCTCCCTTCCGTCAGTGTTCACAGATACAGATCTGTGCACAAACACATCTCTCAACAAGTTTCCCGAACAGCACACCTCCACTGCCCTTCTCCCATTTACCATCTGCAATGGGAAAGAGCTCCTGATCTTTACAAAGACTAGGGACTAAACAGACAAGGACTAGAAAAAGCATTTGTTCCCCATGTTGTACATCTTTGTTGTCACTAATTTTGGTAACCAGATCAACAGAAGTGCTGTTATAAGGGACCATCTGCAGTGATATGGAAGTCACTGTTACAAAGAATCCTTATAACAAGATTATTTTACCTGCAGCTATGAAAAGGGACCCGCTGGCAGATTTAGTGTGCACATAAGGGAGATAGAAGCCTATTTCTATTTAAGAGTATAGGCCTTAAGCAGCTGCATTTATGTTCAAATAATTCTAATTATTAATGACTATTATCTCTTTGTTAAAGCACTTTGAAGTCTCCTAAATTCTGTTCCAGTTAACAGTATTACTGAATTTACTTGAAAGTAATACGATCACATTTCTTTCAAAATGTTCTATTACTTTGAGTTTTCCTTAATTTAGACGGATTTTTACTGTTCCTTTGTACTCACCTCCAAGCCCCACTCTGCAATTAGAGTAAATGAGGGCAGTTGTCGGTGTATGTAAAGATTTAAAGTGTTTTCTCCTTTTCTGCCTTGTACTGGAAGGAAGTGAAGGAGAGAGCAGAAAGTCAACACTGGGGCCCCAGAGGGGAGAACTCTGGGAGGTCTGAGCAGATGGGTCAGAAAGAAGAAAAACAGGATGGGGATTAAGTGGAATGGGGAGAGAGTTGGGGAGAGGGTACGAAGAAACGGAGTACACAGAAGAGAAGAGGGTGAGAGTGAGGAGCAGGGGAAAGATCCGGACCAGAGAGAGAGACTGGGAGAGAGAGAAAAAGAGACTGAGACAGATAGAGATGCAGAGAAAGAGACTGAGAGACAGACAGAGAGAGACAGAGACACACACACAGAGATTTCAAACACCTTTAATTAAAGTATGAACAGATGAATGGTATTTTCCTTACTATTTAGTTCAAGATTAATTATGCATATAAATGCAGCCCATAAAAACTGATCCCCCTTTTCTTGAGTTTCTAAAATCATTTTTTGCTTGTTTAAGCAGAATTAAAATCATTCCAAAGTAGCAGTGCTGCGTTTGACCATATTTCGTCCATTTTTATTTTCCTAACATTGTCACAATTATTTCAATGCTACTTCACTGATTAGCTTTGTTTTCTCTTTGTTTTCCTCCCACAATCTCCCTTTAACTCCCCACCAAATTCTTTCCAACCACCAAATCCTCTGAAGCAGCCAGATGATACTCCACCCCCATCCTGGCCTCACAGCAAAGGAGGCTTCTCTATAGGAAGCTTGTGGGTGTGTCAGGACCCAGCTGTGGAGCTGCTCTCAAATGCACATACACTTGGGGTCACTTTTGAGGCAGCTGAGAAAGACAACAGGCTGAAATATTCTTTCTGCTCCTGGGCTAGTAACTTCACTAACATTTGCAACTTTTCCTGAGACTCCCTAAGGGTAAGCTGCTTAGCAGTTCAATGTCCCCTCAGCTGCAGACTCAGAGCAAGCTGTCAGGTGCAAGGTTAAACAACAGTCTTTAAAATTAAATTATTTGTTTATGTCAGGTGCAAGGTTAAACAACAGTCTTTAAAATTAAATTATTTGTTTTGAGGAAGAGTCTTTCTTAGTCTGTAGCTCACAGTAGCCTTATATTTGTTGTACAAGTCACATTGACTTTGAAGTTGTAACACTCCTGCCTCAGCATCTCTAGTACTGGGATTATATGAGGGTACCACCATATCTGATAATTAAATAAAATTTTAATTGATACATAAGAAAACAAAAATTAAACACATGAATGGAGACATTACATTTTCTTGTATACACACGTGATAATGTGGTAATGTTTGAATCAGGCTTAATGTAGCTGTGTCTTCAAATAGCTAACATTTCAGAAGACTAAAACATCCAAATATTGAAATACACAATCCATGACTATTCTTAAGAGCTAAATCTTTTTGCAGTGCTGGTGATGAAACCCAGGGCCTTGTACATAGTAGTTAAGCAACCTACCACTAAGCAATAGCCTCAACTTTCATTGTTGATGTGTAGGGCTGTACAACAGCACACACTGGAACTTCTTATTCCTGCCCCATACCTCCCTCACCTGCATGTTTCCCCATTTCTACATTTTGTCTACTTAATCATTCCAAGTCTTAAGTGCAGAAGTCCTCCTTCCCAAAATGAACCAGTGAAGACAATTAGTTTTCATTTTGCATCTACCTTTTGGGAAAACCTTCCTCACTCTAGACATTATAATTACGGCGATTCCCTTCCATTGAGAGTGTAAAATAGAGAAAACTTTTCTGTCCTTTCTAATCTTGGTCCTCAAATCTTCTCCATTGACTCCCAAGG